>NC_092806.1:14432088-15072921 GCF_040954645.1 Diabrotica undecimpunctata
GGTCTGAGAAGAGTGTCCAATTTGCCTGGTCTAATTTTCATTTTGAGAGAAGAGTAGTTGAGGCCGTTATAAAATGACGGGTTATAAGAAGTGGAAAGTAATCACTACCGTATAAGTAGGGATGGAGTTCCCAATTTAAAGATGCTTGTAGGATCAGTTCGCACATGCTCAGGTCGATAACTGAGGATTCTCCTGTTTGTATATTAAATCTTGTGGGTTCCTCTATATTCAAGATGTTTATATTTTTACTGTCAATTAATTGTTCTAGCACTTTTCCTTTTAATGATCAAAATTTGGATCCCCAGTAGGGTCTATGACTATTAAAATCTCCCAAGATTATACGGAGAGATGGGATCTGTTGAAGTAGTTCCTCAATTATGGCAGTTAAAAAATTTTCACTCGGTGGAATATAAATGTTGCATATTGAGATTTTTATATT
Organism: Diabrotica undecimpunctata; assembly: GCF_040954645.1. Taxonomy (NCBI): domain Eukaryota; kingdom Metazoa; phylum Arthropoda; class Insecta; order Coleoptera; family Chrysomelidae; genus Diabrotica; species Diabrotica undecimpunctata. The sequence goes on from NC_092806.1 coordinate 14,432,528, forward strand.
ACTATTAATTGTGATTACAACAGCTTCTAAGGATGTATTTAAAGGTATTAGTTCTGCTTCGTACATTTTATTGATAAGTAGCGGATTTATTGTATATAAAATATGTATGTAATCTTTCCAGAGAAAATTTTTCATTATTTCTAAATGAATTCTTTATAGAAATTATTTTTATGAGAATAAACCAGAATTTTATATTTTACTCTATATTAATCAGACGTTTTGACAATTAGATCAGAGAGGCTATGGGAATTCAAAAAGTACTTTCAACTTTAATTATAAAGAAGGGGTGTCCACGGGAAAATACCAACAGATTGGCTAAAATCAACCTCTGTTACAGTACCCCAAAAACACAATACTAGTGGCTGCGAAAAACTCCGCCTACTCAGCTTAATCGCTTAAATAACCACTTAAGCACACATTAAAGTAATATATGTAAAGGAGAATAGAAGTATGAAATGATATGATTAAAGGAAAGATTTCTTTATTTGCTTCATTGATTGCCAGAAAGACATTTGAGAATATAGGGTATGAACTATTGATACAGATGTTAAATGAAATTAGTCTCAATGACAGTGACATAAGAATTATACAACTATACTGATATTAAAAAGATCGCCAACAGTCTTTATATAGAACAAATAGAAATAAACAGTGAGAGAGAAGGTTACATTATCTTTCCACCTTTGTTAAATATTTATGTAGAGAAAATATATTTTAGCTTGCACAATAGAAGGAAAATGGTAGCAAAATAAATCATATTTCTATTAATAATAATCTAAGATAAGCTTACTACACAGCTACGGAGGAACTCAAGAGACAATCAATATCGGATATAGGGTTATAGGTTGGGAGAGAAGTATGGGCTTTATATCAACATCACAAAGACCAAGTTGATGACCAAGAATTTAAGTACCGTCTACAAACGGAGGTTGGCAATTATAATTGCTATTTTTATTTTTGAATTTGCTGCTCTAAACAAATCAATCAATCTGCATTGATACCAATCACGTAGATTCTTCTAGCATAAATTTTACCTTCGGCCAAAAGATCTTTTTCCTTGAATGGTTCCCTGTATTATGAGTCTCAAAATTTTATATTTTGGTCCCCTCATAACCTAACCTAGGTATTCCAGTTTTCTTTTTTGTATAGTGGTAAGATTAGATTAGATTATGTGAAGTCGTTAAGGCCATGCAGCCCCACCGCACTTTGACCTATATAAATCTTTTGTACATACCTTAATCTAGTTGTATTCTAGGATGCCAATACTTCTGATGAAGTTAATTAACTTCCTAGGTGACTTGTTTCCTATGTCAGAGGGCGCTAGACTGACCTCTTCTAGAAATTTTAGTCTTTTACAAAACAGTTTTATGGAGTTGCATAGTATATGTTCTGTTGTTTCTTTATTTGTTGTCACAGAAACGGCAGTTCTCACAATCTTATTTGTTCAATTTTTTGAGATGATATCTCAGAGGTCAGTGACCATAGAGAAGGCCAATGACCCCTTTGATATTGTTTTTGCCAATTACAATTTGATTACATTTACCAATGTAATCTTAGATAATTGAGTTCCCAGGTCCAGAGCTTTCGATAGTCCTTAGAAGGGTTCTCAACCCTGGAATGGGGCATTAGCCCCTTCTTTTGTGAGGCTGTCAGCCTCCTCATTTGCTGCAATTCCTTTGTGACTTGACACCAATATCAAAGTTACTTTGTTGCATTCCGCCAGCTTCTTGAGGGATTGTTTACAGTCCCAAACCAACTCTGACTCACAAGTAAATGACTTTACAGTCTTTAAAGCGGCTTGGATGTCTAATAAAATAAAGACTTTTGCACTAGGAGTGTCTTGGTTGAGAAATTCTTGGGCACTTATGTCTATAGCATGTATTTTTGCATAAAAGATATTTCGGGCGTTTCCAACAGATTTGGATAGCCACTTCTCCAGCACCATTATTTTTTCATTTTGTTTGGTTGTGTTCCCTATACGGTACCTGAGGGACGAAGTTGAAAATAGGAGTAATAATGCAAAAATTTCTGGATGATAACATTCAGTTAGAAAACCAAATAGTGAAATTCGAGTATCGCTAAATAAAAAAACTTTACTAAGATACAACCTGTGACAATATGAAAAAGCGCTTCGAAAATATTAGCTGCGTAAAACGTAAAAAGACGAAGAGGCCTATTTATCACACTAGGGCATTAAATTGTCTCGAAAAGTCATTAACAAACTTGTTGCCGTTTCTGCTTCGAACATCTCCGAAATTATTGCCAAGGTTTCTTTAATTAGTTCCAATATTGGCAGTATATTACAAATTGTTATTAGAGAACAATAAAGCCATTTCTGTAACATATTACAAGCTATTACATTATCTTATTTGAGACGATACAAGTCAACAGGGTGGTGTGAAAATATTAAACTACCAAAAAAACGACTAGAACTGAATTTTTATATATTCTATATATATATATATATATATATATATATATATATATATATATATATATATATATATATATATATATATATATATATATATTGTTATGGATCAGTTTATCGATCAGAAATAGAATAAAGAGTTTTTTTATTATTTTAATATACCGCGGGCATATAAGTTAAAATACAACACTGTACTTATTTGTAATAGTTAGAATAAGAGAAAACATTGTTCCGTGACGGGACCCTGACGAGTTTTTCCGTGAAAGACTGAGTGAATAGTGAAAGGACAATGGAACCCGTATAATTATAGATTTAGGAATAAACTTGTAATTGTATTTTGCGGTGGGCATTTTTCGAAAGTAAATAAGAATTAGATTTAGATATGAGATAACAAGAATTTGGAAACTTATTTCTGTTAAAAAAGGCAAAATTGTTAATGGTTTCTGAAAAGTAATTTGAGTGAAAGTAGTTTATTTGTTTTAAATATCATGTTGGAAATTTTCTAAATCGAAAATAAGTGGGAAAGATGAATGCTTATGATTGGTTAAAAAGGAATGGTGGGAATGAGAGAGTTGAGAAGGTTGTCTGGGAGAGATTGAAAGAATAATTATGTTGCCGGCAGACCAGAAGAGAAGACGTGTTTTCGTGTAGTCAATCTGAGTACCAGTGTTTTCGTTTGTTAGTGAAAAAGGTGGAAGCGGAGAGCAGATCAAAATCGAGAAGATTATTACCTCTTTTGAGTCCTCATAGTCCACGAGATATAATTGAGAAAGAAAGGAGAATTTGTGAATAAAGAGTACCGGTCAAAAGAGGCTTGGGCTTGTGTTTTTGGAGGAGTAGTTTGCTGGTATGCGGTTTGGATCGATGCTGAGAACGGGAAAGATTTCATGGTAGCCGGACATAATCAATCAAGGAAGAAACTGTGGTTTGATCGGGAGGAGACATCATTGGTGTAAAAAAATAAAGGTCAGTCAAATAATTTGAATGAAAGAAAATTTTAAGACATTCTAAAGATAAAATCAAATATAAGCATACGAACTAAGATTCCAAGTTTTAAAGAGTTATTTTTTTGTGAATAAATTATATTTTTATATGGTCATTTTTTTTTAGTAGATATTATTATAAAACAGATCAATAGATAGTTTGTAATTAAAATTAAATTTAGAGTATAGGAGTTTGTTGGGAAAGATAATTGCCCACAAAAGTTATTTATTAATATTCATCGTATTGCTTATTGAAAATAAATAATAATTTGTGTGCATATTTATGTTGTTTTAATGTTAGTTCCGTTTCCTGTTCTATCCCGATTATGAGCAACTAGGAGATACTGAACCCACTAGAAGAGATATATAAAGTAAACTGATTAAAGTAAAATTAAAAAGGCACCCTGAGAATTTTTATTAGTAATTGATTTGTATGACTATAGAGATATACACTTGGCATTTGTGGACCTGAGAAAGGCGTATGACTCTGTACCAAGGTCAGAACTATGGGAGGCAATGTACAAATTAGAAATACAGATGGAACTCATAGAAGCTACAAAAGCTCTGTATAAAGAAAATAAAGTGTCCATTAAAATGGGAACAAGAATCATAGGAGACTTCACCACAACAAAAGGGCTCCTGCAGGGTTGTTCCACATCTCCAACCCTATTCAAAATATACATAGAGAAAGCCTTGACTACATGGAAAAGAAAATGCGAAGGCATGGGAGTACCGGTACGGAACGAATACCTATATACATTAAGTTTTGCAGACGATCAAGTAGTGATTGCACAAGACCAAGACGACCTCAGCTACATGATGAAAAAACTACAAGAAGAATATACCAAGGCTGGCCTAGATATTAACCTCGCGAAAACAGAGTACCTATCTACAAGTGAAGAAGACATAGAAGATCTACAGATTGATGACAACGTAACAATCAAAGGAAAGGATAAATTCAAATACCTGGGGTTTATAATCACGAAAAAGGCAACAACAGAGGAAGAAATTACACAAAGATTAGGACAAACAAGAACAGCAATCCGACAACTTAACTCAGTATGGTGGGATAGACACCTAAATATGAAGACAAAAACGCAGATTTATAAAACATTAGTGCGAAGTATTATGACATATGGGGCTGAAAATTGGATCAAAAACAAGAAAACCAGCAGTAAGATAGTAGCAACAGAGATGGAATGCCTGCGAAGATGCTGCAGAGTAACAAGAATGGATAGGAGAAGTAATGACGAAATAAAGCAAAGAACATCAATAGAAACAGACATACTAACATATATAGAACAAAAAAGACTAAAGTGGTATGGACATGTAAGAAGAACTAGCGACAGCAGATGGATAAAGAAAATAACCGAATGGAGCCCCATAGGAAGGAGGAAAAGAGGACGACCCCGAAAATCCTGGAGGAACGAAGTAGACGACGCCATGAGTAAGAGAGGACTGAACGATGGAGAATGGAACAACAGAGAGAGATGGAAACGGTTGAGCGAGGGAAGGCAGTGAATACTGTAGAATCCCTAAATATATATATATTTGTATGACTCTGCATAAATTAGTGAATTAATTAATTAAATAATTGGATTAATTAAATTAGTGTTAATTAATAATAAAACATCATAAAGCAGATCACAACAATATATATATATATATATATATATATATATATATATATACACAACACAGTTTATTAGGGTTGCAGTCAGAAAATTGGCTGGGGTGTTAATGAAACACTCTTTTGACTTTTTGTCTAGAGAGAAATTCTCTCTCCTGTTGCCGACCAGAATGTACCTTCGACTTTTTGAATAATTTTAAACTGTTTGTCCTTGTTTAGTGTAGTGTTATGTTCAACATTATGTTTAGTTTTATGTGTATAACATTCTGCAATTGTTGAATAGCCCAAAACTGACGAAATGCCCCTTAAGATGCTCAAGGGAGCGAAAGTATTTGGGCAAGATTTAATTAATAAAACTCTGCTCGATATCTGCCTTTTCAAAGGTCATTTATTCGACCATTCAACTTCATATCAATTATGTTAATAGTACAAAAGGTACCATAAAAATGCTACCTTGCTCTCCTGATCTTGCACCTTTGGACTTTTTCGTATGGGGTTATGTGAAGCAACAAATTTACCGACATGAGCATGAACGTACCGGAAATTTACACGAATTACGTCAAAAAGTCATTCAGGCCTTTCAAAGCATAACACCCGAAATGTTGTCGAACACCCGAAGGCAATTATACAGTAGATTGGGCTACTGCTTGGCTGAACGTGGTGGACTTTTTAAAAATTTAATTTAAAATAATTTTAATTAAAATTATAAAATTGTTATTTAATTAGAATAAATTGTTTTAAATTATGCCGTTAAGAATTTATTAGGTTATTTTTTATGAATTGAGATTAAAGAAACTGTTGATTTAATCTAAGATATGAACCTGCTTTTAAATCTTGTTGCGAAGTAATTTGTAGACAGGTTCAAAAATTCAAAAATTTCTAATAATTTTCTAAAATACAGACATCTCAAAAGAATACTGCAACTCATTTTAAACATAACATTAACTGCTTTAAAAGACTGACACTACTCAAAATAATGCATTATTCTATCTCAAGATCTTTTTCCTTGAAACTTTCCATGTATTATGAGTCTCAAAATTTCATATTTTGGTCCCCCCATCACGTGACTTAGGTATTCCAGTTTTCTTGTTTGTACATATGAGACATATGGACCTACAGAGATCTTTTGTGCATAGGTACCTTAATAGTTGTACTCTAGGATGCCAATACTACTCATGCAACTATGCTTGACATGAGCATTATATAAAATAATGCATTATTCTTCACATAAGTTATTGTATTATCTTATTGGGTTTTTAAGAAAGGACGGCATATTTCAAAATATGACATGGCGAATTATGAAAATGGCGAACTAACTTTTCTTATTTAACTTGTTTACAATAACGACACTTCTATCATCTGGCAGCCATAGCCATAAACCAACTTTATGGTATTATCACACACAGAAATGTAGAATATTTGAAATTCACTAACATAGTCAATTATTCACTTTTTTTGAGATATGACGGTCTTCTTCCAAGGAAGAGATATATGCTGATGCTATTTTTTTTGGCATAAATACCTTGCTGTGTTGTCTCTAGTTGTACTCGAAAAATATCTTTGCAGAGGCTTTTAAAGGTAATAATAGCGGAGGAATTATAATCAACGGCAAAACAATTAATAATTTAAGGTGAACCGATGATACAGTTGTTCTTGCTAGCAATCTGTCGGAGCTATAGACGACTTTATAGAATGTAGCGAACATTGTGAGCAATAATATATGAATAAGACAAAACTTACTTACGAAACTGGTTTTGTCCCAATTACAAATACAAGCTTTCTTCCGAATTCGTAACAGTGCCCTCCATCAGATATCTGGGTATAATAATAAATAGTATATGTGATTCTTAGGTATTCCTAAATCTTCTCTACGGCTGCGAGATCTGAACTCTCAACCACCCACTTGAAAAACGCATCGAAGCTTTTGAAATGTACCTTTATATAAGAATACTACGTATTCTCGGGACCAAAATAATAATAAACACCGAAGCCCTGAACAGAATGCAGAAGAACGTGCAAAGAACATTAGCTAACGTGCATTGGACATGTAATGAGGGAAGACAGAAAGAAAAAAGTAGCGGAAAACTTCAATAGGAAGAGGACCAAATTCTTGGCTCAAGGACCTATAACGTTTGCGTTGGCTCGGCAAAACATCGACCGAGATCTTCAGATCCGCTGTTTTGCGCGTAGCTGTAGCTAATTGGATCGCCGACCTTCGGAGAAAGAGAGTGCAATAAGAAGAAGAAACGCTGAAAAATAATGAACAGTGGTCTCAAGCTTATAACCCAAAGATAGTAATAATGGTGAAAAATTTGCCCTTGGACTTTCGGTTACAGATTTGCAACCAGAAGTATATAAAATGTCCATAAGCAATAAAAAACCGATATACAAATTTTATTACTTAAATAAAAATTAAAATTATTGATATTTCATAAAGACACGGGCATATAAATTTTCAAACATCCTGTATAAGACAAAATATGTATTTTAAGTTGTTCGAAGAATTGTTCATTAGGCCTCAGAGACAAGACTTTCAAATATTATCGATAAGAAATTTAAATAAGTCGGTTATTGTGGAATGGATTTTCCCGGAATAAAAGTGTATATAGAAAGTGTTTAAACAATAGACCGGGATTTGCGGTGGTTTTTCTCCCCGAAAGATTATATCGGTAAAAGTTTATTAACAAAAGACATTGAATTGAGAAACAGGTATCGTTTGTAGCTATTAGTAAGAAATATTTGTAAAGCAGATAGATTTAGTTAGAATAATTAAAGAATGTTGTTTTCTGGAATTACCCGAATGACGTTTTATAGAGAGAGTTGGTTGGTAACGATATACGTCACAGAGGTGGATGATTTTTATTGGTCAATTTTTGAATGCAAGGAGGTGGTGGTTTTGGCTATGAGATAGGAGAGAGGAAAAAAGTTGGTTAGTCAGTTTTCGTCGTCCAAGAAGGAAGGAGCTTTGTGATTTGTGTTTGTTTGAAGTCTCGAAGACGTAATTTACCGGGTGTGTTTATTTGCTGTGTAAAAGCTGACCCGTGTGAGGAACGGGGTACAGAGAGATAGAAAAACCAAAGGGTATAAGAATATTAATATCAGACGAAGCCGGAAACATTTGGAGTTATAAACAGGCCCGGAGATTGGCTCAAAAGGAGGCTGCATAGACTAACACGAGTTGTTGGGTTGCAGATACAAGGACAGATAGGAGAAAGGTGTACGTCATCTGGACCACAATAGGAGCAGAAGCAGAGAAAGGATTTTTTTTTGTGGCGTGGCCATAGAATTGCAACGGCAGAGAAAGAAAGGTCAGTCAATTTTCATTAGAGCAGGAGTGTGGTTTTCATTTATTAATTAAATAAATTGAATAAATAATAGAGACAGTTAATTTTGCGATCATTTAAAAAAAAAGAATTATAAAAAGAGCTTAGTTATAACACATATTAAAAATCAATGTAAAATAACATTTGGGTCCATGATAGAAAACAACTTCTCATATATTTAAAGTTAGTATATTGCAAATATTACAGGATTGATTGTTATATAAAATTTCATTAAAATAAAGGACATCTCACATATAGTTCAGTTGAAATTCTATGTATTTTATTCAGGTCATATTACCTATCCCAATTAGGATGCCAATTGGAAAATATTTTGAATCCACGATCAAAGGTAAATAGTACAAGTTAAATAGCCTGAGATTGTAATTAATTAATGCTGATTTATTGTGATTAATTGGAGATTAGATCATTAAATAAATATAGACAGGAATTTTTCTAAATAAGCAATATAATACAATTTAAATAGCATAACAATATATATATATATATATATATATATATATATATATATATATATATATATATATATATATTGATACGATTGGGGTTTATAGAAAATAATTTATAAGTTATATACTACATAATATTAGATATAAAAAGTATTTGATTATTTTAAATAAGTTATATACTAGAGAATTTTATAAAAATATATTTATGTGAGGGCATTTTAAGAAATTAGCATATAATAATTGTAAAAAGTTGTATTTTAATGTTGTAAATAGATTTAAGTGAGCCATGTGCCTAGGCAACCAACTATACAGTAAGTAATTGACAGATAGAAATTAATCATAAGGGAATATAAAGTGGGGTTATAATAATATATTGTTTGAATTGTGTATTTTATTAAATTAGAGTGTTAGTTACTAATTTGAATGTTTATTCTGATCTGAAAAGCCTAAATGTCAACAAAATTATCAATGGAACATTAACGAATTCTCCAGAGTGCAGAGTGTGACCATTGTTTACGGTCGAACATTCTGGAATAATGATTATGTCGGTGGATAGAACAGATATTTTTTTCGAGAACATCGATATCGAAGAAATAGAACAAATTGGAACATGATCTCTTACCAGATGGTTCTGGAATATCCAAAAGGATATAAATACCCGTGATTTGGATTCAAGATGGGAGTTTTTAGTCAGAAGTCAAGCAGTTTATTATGAAAGTTAGTAGATTAGTTAGTGAAGTCAATTGTTCACAGTTTTAGTAAGTCAGTCAAGCAGTTTAATAAGAAATATGAAAGTTAGTTGGAGATAGTCCAATTGTTTAATATAGTGAGTTAAATGAAGATTAAAAATTATGCATATATTTAATGCACATTTATAATTATACACAAATAATTATTGAAGATTATAAAAGTATATTAGAAGAATATTGGATGGACATTGGAAGGAATTAAAATTATATTATGATTGGAGATTAGTATAAATCAACTTATAATAATTGGATATTGGTATATTGAAAAGAAGAATAAATATAAATGGTGTTTGCTGGTGGTGTATAAATGCTGGTGAAGAAAACTATATCTTAAATTGGTAGAAGCTGATAATTGGAAAAAGTAATTTCACAAAAACAAGGATAACCGAAGTACGAAGACATTCAGTGGTGATTAGAATCTATATAGTAGAAAACAGTTCATTTAGGCATTCAGTGAAAGAAAGGTACAAAATTTTGTTAATATAATTTAGTTAGTGTCATAACAATTTCAATTTTGAATATAGTTTTGTTTAAATTTTAGATTGTCTATAGAATTTAATTAGTTTTATAAGAATATCAATTTAAAGATAGTTTATTTTAAATTTACATTGGCTAGGTTAGATATATATATATATATATATGTGTGTTTCATAATAGTTATAATAAAGATAATTTAAAAAAGTACTTACAAGCTAATTCTTTGAGAACCGCGATAAAAACCCTATATATTATATTATTAAAAATACTCATTGCTCATCATTCAAACAAAAAACACATCATAACAATATATATATATATATATATATATATATATATATATATATATATATATATATATATATATATATATATATTTCTAGTTTTTATATCACTTCCGGTTAAAAAGTTTGGCAAAAATGACTCAAAATTAGTGAAACCGTTTATCAATCGACGCAAAGTTACACGAAGAATTCAAATATCGACTTCCGGTCTTCCGGTTCAACTTCCGGTCTTCCGGTTTCACCCAACGTGACTACCGGTCACGTTGGGTGAAAACTGAGAATTTACGAAGTCCAATTGCTTGCGTCAATTATAAGTCTATATTTTGCATATTATTTATTGTAAATATACCAATAATATAATCATTGACTAACATTTAATTAATATTAAAAGAATATTGAGTATTAATATAAAAAATTATGCAATGACAAATCTAAAATCTGATTTAAACAAAATGTATTAAAGTTAACAACTGTAATCTAAATTGACGATTTTAAACAATAATTATAAATAACTACTAATTTTAACAAAATATAAATTCAAAATACGAATTTGTCAATTCACAAACCTAGACCAATTAATCAATAACTGTGAAAATAACAGTTTTCGCATCGGTTATATTTTATAATCTCGTGGATAATATTTTTGCCGACAGTATCGCTGAAAACGAATTTTAAAATTATTTAACCGTCAAGTTTATTAAATTGTGTTTATACAAATATTCAGGGGTATTTGTTATTGCAGGCGACATAAAAACATTTTTTATTAATAAATATAATTAATGACTAAATCATTTATTTTTTTTTACTCTATATTAGTACGTACATCTTGCAACGGTTTATATAACAAATAAATTTGCGAAAGCCGTTCTGATGAGGCCTATTGGGTCGAAATACGTATGAGCGGATGCGCAAGCGCCCTGTACGTGAAATCAAATCTTAACTGTAGTTTTCTTTTTATTTCGATACACTCTGTACCAGTACTAGAAACCAATTCGCTAAGAATTTTGCTTAGTTGAGGAGATATGTTGTGGAATGCAATTTTTAGATTCGCCATGTCTCTCTTAACATCTTTATCAACGTCTGTTTTGCCTTGCAATTCTTAGAAGGCACAGATTAAAGCGGAATTCTTGAATTTGGTTTCGAAAATTAGTCTACGATTTTATTATCAGATGTCGCTACATTTCGTCTATACGAAGCCATGTTAGAGTTGCTTCCTAAGACAGAAAAGATTTATTTCACGTTCAGAGCGTTTGCGAAAGCCGTTCTGATGAGGCCTATTGGGCCGAAATACGTATAAGCGGATGCGCAAGCGCCCTGTAAGTGAAATCAAATCTTAACTGTCTTTTCCTTTAAATAAATTTGCCTTTACACTATATGAACTAAAAAGTTACCAAAATTTAAATATATGAATTATACACTTATGTATAGGATTGTCTCATTGCACCAACTATTAGTACGTGATATTGAGCTACCGAAAATAATCGTAACCAGAGCAAGCTACGCAATAAGTTTTCATTTGGTTAGAAGGTTACTCTAGTTGATAAGAATTATCTATTGCTTTAAGACATAAATTTAGAAAAAGCACCAACCACGTATGAGACCTTTTGATTACTTATAGTCCCATCGGGTTAAACGAAAAAAGAACTTACCTTATGTGGCGAGCTGTCCCAAATTTTATTTTTCTAGGAGGGCTCAATAATAGAGTGGGGGTAAATTTAAAATAAGAAATTAATATTTATATCATATACTACATGAACTGTATATTATACTACCCAAACAATTCTTAACCTTCTACTGCATACGAAACCTTTTATGGTTTCAAAATTTCAAAGTGTTGTAGTATGCATAATATCCACCACTCATCGAAAATTCTTACTACATCATAGCTAGTACGTTTGGTTGCCTACCAGTCAAGATAAAGATCATTATAACCTTATTCGTTTGTATATATGTAGTGTATGAACGGTACCTTATGTTTGACTCGAATTTAAAGAAGTATTTTTTTATCGAAATAGTGCACTTATTTATTGGAAAAAATGTTTTGGAGAAAGAAAGTAATATTTTTATTGTATAAATATTTTTCTACATCGAATTTAACATTATTATCTAGCTTTATTATGTCATTTATTTTCAAACCATATATGGTTTCGAATGCATTCAATCTTATTTTAGTTATACGGTTTTTAGAAAAATTATCATTTGGTTTTCAGAATGGATCCTGGGAAGTTTTATGTCTCATCTAAATACGTTAACTGTATTCCTGGAGATGGAGAAATAGTGAAGACAATTTAGGTTCAGATTACGATAATGAGTATATTCTTCGATATCCCAGTCCCAGTCTGATGATAGTGCTAGCAATGAACAAAGGAATTTGGATGAAAATATACCTATTTGCTCTGGTATTGTAGCATTTGCAAATTCCTTAATATATATTGAAATCCCCTCGTATATATTTTAAACATCGAAGAATATTTTTAGTGTATTTCAGTTCCTATCGTACAAGTTAAAATATCCAAAAAGTATTTTCAATTCCTCTTAGCGTCGCCGAGTTAAAATAAACCATTTTAGAGTTTGTTTATTATTTCACAGATCGTTATTTCCTCAGTATTCTTTAATTATTAAGCCTCTCGATACTGCATTTTAAATAAATATTCGCGTTTAGTGTTTTGTTTATACCAAGTTAAGCGAAGGATTTTTAAGAATTTACTCACTCGCGCTGAGGCGTTGTCAGAGACAACTGCTTCTAGAGTTTTTAGAAATTTTTCGTCGAATTTGAAATGTTTTCTTGTTTTTTGTCCCTTTTCATGGGAAAATGTGTAGCAGTGTGAAGTTACTAGTTACAGTTTAAACTTTTAAGTGAGTTTTGGAAGAATCCTTGTTTCCATCCTCGTTTTATTTGTCCTTGGTCTTTGTTCCAGACCATAGAAGCAGTCCTTTTGTTCGTGTGGCAGAGACTTTAACCCCAGTTCTACCTCCAGAAATTTTACCAATTCCAGTTCTAACCCCAGAAGTTTTAATGCATTTTTTTGTGAAATCAAGCTAACTTTTTTATTTTAAATTTGAAAGTAACGATAGACATTTTTTCTAATAATAATAATTGCTTTCATAAGGATTTGTAAAGAATTTGTAATGATTAAAAATATATATATTAGGGCGTGGTTAGCTGTCATTTTAATTGTTCTGTTTTAAATTTAATGTTGACATATGACAGCTCGTTTTATTATTTTTGACATTAATTTGTAACAATGTTTTAAGTTTTGTAGTACCTCCCACTTGTAAACAGAGTATATAAACGAATAGGACAAAGTAATTGTTTCTGTGTTATTTTGGTATTTATCTCTGTAATTATCTATATACTAATTTGTGCTATATATTTTTGTGACCGTTTGTAGTGAGACAACAATAAATGTTTGATTTATTTCTCTAAACCATTTTTTTATTAATTAAAAAAAAGTTTATAACCCCTTTTTTAAGTTTCATTTAAAAAGATATATTTTGCATTTCTAATAATTATTTCAATAGTTACAACTAGTTATTATAATTGTTATAATTTGTCACCTTGAAGCGGCGCCCTTATTTTAAATACCTAGAGGTCCTTCCTATTGTTTTTTTTTTGTTTGTCCATTTGTTCCAGGAGATTTATGTAAGTACCCCTTTGTTTCATTTTTGTAGTTGCCCCAATCCAACCCCCTTGCCAGTCACTTATCCACAACCCAGCTATTCCAAATAAACCCTGAGTGCCGTTCGCATAAGTTTCGATTTATTTTGCTTGCCGTATTTCTGCCCCAAGAATTTCTATCCCAATTTTCAACCCCCTATAATAATACCCTATGTGGTAGGCAAAATATTTTGTTACAGTATAAATAGAATTGTCAACAAAAAAAAAGAAGCCTGAAAAAATTTTATGGGAATGAGGCCATTTGAAGCATTTTAATATAAGTGATTATGCATTTAAGCTACCAGATGGTTGAGCTACCACAATGTATATACGTGGGGATATGTGGGGATACAAAAATCAAGTACTTAGTGGTGTATCAGGTTTTAGTTATGACTTCGATATTTTTGCTGGTAAACAAAGCAATACTTTTCCAAATGGAGCGCCTGATTTAGGAGTCAGTGAAAATGTTGTCACTAGACTGACAGAGACAGTGCCGAAGAACGTTAATCATAAAATATTTTTCAATAACTGGTGTAATAGTCCAAAATTACAGATTTATCTTACAAAAATGGATTGTTGCCTTTAGGTACAGTTTGACTAAACCGTGTTTTAAATTCAGGAATCCCATCCGAAAAAGAACTAAAGAAAAAAGAACGTGAATATATTGTAAAAAAGTGACCCCCGTTAAAGACGTAAACATAAGTCTAATAACTTGGTTCGATAATAAGCTAGTAAATATGTTATCAACTTACATATGTTGGTAGTGATAGATTCCATGCCCTCAAGCTGTTGAAGTTTATAATTAGCTGATGGAAGGAGTGGCCTCATTAGACTCGATGCTGCGGCTTTACAGAATCATCTAAGATCAAGAAAATGATATAAACGAATTATTTTCATATGTTGGATCTATATCTTGTGAACACATGGATATTCTGGCGTAGAAAAAATGAACAAAATTGACATATGTCATTATGTGACTTCAAACAAGCCATTTCTGACCAGTTATGTAAATCTTGGAAGTCACTACCAAGAAAGATAGGTCGTCCAGTAGCACAAAATGGGACTCCAATGTCTAGTCATCAAGGAACTCCAACGTCAAGTCGTCAAGGAACACCACTTGTGTTAACCAATGGAACAACTTCAACAACAACAAAAAGAACAAGAAAAACTTTTGCAAGACATCAAGAGATACCGTTAAATTCTGTGCGGATGGACAACATTGGACACATGCCAGAATGGTAAAAATATCGCCACCAGTGTCACATATGTACAAAAAAAACCTTACACCAAATGTTTAAAGTGTAAAGTATTTTTCGTATAATGCATGCGAAAGCACATATGGATTTTCAAAAAATCTTCCAGTTTGTAATTATTGCATATGAAACTATATATGGGTTTACAAAAAAACTTCTATATATAGGACTAAACAGTTATTTTAAATGTACTAATGCCTTTTATATGCCTTAATAAAAATCACAATACATAAAAATATTTTTTATTTCATGTTTGCAATAATTCATGTTGTAGAGGGTTAATAGGTTGTTTAAAAAACAATCAATATACATTTTGAATTACTCAAGGATTAATAAATTTTCCATTAAATATAATTTTTCTCAATCTATGACAGCTTCTTTATTTATACTTTCGGTAAAGCTTGTCCATTCGTCTTAGCCTGTACCGATGTTTTCTTGTTTAATGGCCCAGAAAACATAATAAAACAAAAGCGCGTATTTGTTCGAAAGCACACATTCCGCAGTAATTCGTTTGCTCAAAAGAGAGAAATCGAACGTTTTAGAAATTCAACCATTTTCTTTGTTACCGCTACAGGATAATGACTAGGAGAAAGGAAAATTTACACAATGTAAAATAATAAACATTGATTATCAGTAAATTGTTGCATTCTCGTTGAGTGTATTGATGTTATTTTTTTATTCTTATTAACTCTAGAAAACTAGCTTTTTGTTTGTGTTTATCTTGTAGCGCTGTGTATCGATAGAGAGATACAACTTTGGGCCACAAGAAGAAATTAGCCAAGTGCAAAAAATTGTTCATTTACCAGCCCTTTCATACCAAGTTTGAAACTGGAACTATATAAACGAACACAAGATTAAAATTGTAATTAGTTTCCTTTAAAAAGTCAGCACGAGCGACGAATATGAGAAAACTTGCAGCCAAAGCGGAATGCCTGAAATGATACAATTTAAAAATCGATAGTTTATTATAAGCCATCGATGTACATTATACTTAGGTAATATGCATAGATACGCTCGAAAGTATTACGAATAGAAATAAAAGAAATTTTTCGATTCGCTGTTATGGTTTCACTTTGGGAGCTGTTTCCGTTGAGTTTGTTACCTCAAAGACTTTAATTAAAAACGTGCATTGGATTGAAGTTTTCCCTTTTCATTTAAAATGAGATATAATGATGTTGGGAATAATTAAAACCATACATATATATTTCAAAATTATTCAGGATGGATTTATAAATTTTCAGAACGTTTTTGATACCATTAGATCATCTTCGGTGAGAAACCTACAAATAAGTATCATCATCATCATCATGCAACCTCTTCTGTCCACTGCTGCACATAGATCTCCCCCATTTTTCGCCACTCTTCACGGATATGTGCGTCTTGTTACCATTTCTTGAATATTCGTTTATTGTCGTCCATCCAGCGTGTTGGTGGTGGTCCTCTGCTGCGTTTGTCTTCTTTTGGGCGCCAGTCAATTAGTTTTTTGGTCCATCTTGAATCTTTTAGTCTCACTATTTGACCTGTACAATTCCATTTCAGCTTGGCTATACGTTTGACGACATCAGTGATACCTGTTATTTTCCTTAGGTCTTGGTTCCTTATTTTGTCTTTTTTTGTCACGCCAAAAATCGATCTTTCCATGCGCCTTTGTGCCACTCGAATTTTTAGTGCTGTTGTTTATGTGTGAGTGAGAGTTTCTGCTCCGTATGTCATAATAGGAAGAACGCATTGGTCAAATGTCTTCCGTTTCATAGCTATCGGGATATTGCTCTTAAAGATGTAAAGTATTATTCGTCTTTGAAATTCACAGGTCTGATTATCATTGCTTATTCTGATTTCATGACCAAGATGTATGTACTTTTCTGTCAATTCTACCACTTGATTTTGGATGGTTATGTGTTTGCTGGGAACCAAATTTGTCACAAATTTGTTCTCACTGATGTTCATTTTTAGACCTATTGTTGAAGATACGTTTTTCTAATTTTTGTAGCATTTGTTGTGCTTCACGAAGATCTTCGGTAATAAGTACTATATCGTCGGCAAAACGCAGATGATTGAGCATTTCCCTTCTTCTTCTTCTTGTGCCACTCCTATCTGAGATTGAAAATCATCAAGGCTTGCCTGACCTTGTTTACAGCTGAACTAAAGAGTTCATTAGTGGTACAGCCAAACCACTCTCTCAAATTACGCAACCATGACATTCTTCTACGGCCTGGATTCCGTTTTCCTTCTATTTTTCCTTGCATTATATTTTGAAGTAATACGTATTTATGTCCTCTCATCAGGTGACCCAAATATTCGAGTTTTCTTTGTTTGATCGTTGACAAAATTTCTGAGTCTTTTCCTATCCTTCGCATTACTTCAAAGTTTGTGTCTCTCTCAAACCAACTTATCTTCAGCATTCGACGGTAGCACCATATCTCGAAACTTTCAATATTTTTTATGTTGTTTTGTTTGAGAGTCCAGGCCTCTACACCGTATAATTGCGTGTTAAATACGTAGCTCCTTACCATTCTTAATCGTTAAGGGATGCTTATCTTTATGAAGGTGGCCCGGGCAATTTCGATACGTCTTTTTATTTCATTGTTTTGGTCTCCAGTTTCGTTTATTGAAGTCCCCAAGTATTTGTAACTTAATACTTTTTCAATTTGAATGCCGTTTATACTAATGTGCTGGTTGTGTCATGTTCTTACTGAAGACCATATACTTGGTTTTTTTCATATTGATACTTATGCCATAATTGTTGCAGGCAATATTTATATTTGTAAGTAATCGTTGCAATTCTTCTACTGTTTTTGCAACTAGTACAGTGTCGTCTGCGTATCGAATGTTATTTACAACCTCTCCATTGATTACGATTCCTTCGTTTGCTTGCAAAAGGGTTTCCTGACATATGCTTTCACTATAAACATTAAATAGCACCGGTGACCAAATGCATCCCTGTCGTAATCCTCTACGTATTTCTATTGCTTGTGATATCTCATTTTCTATTTTGATGTTAGCTTTCTGATTCCAATATAGATTGAGAATTATTCGCAGATCTTTATTATCTATGTCCTTTCTTTCAAGAATGTCTCTTAGCTTATCATGGCATACTCTGTCAAACGCTTTTTCTAAATCGATAAAAGATGCATGTACTTCTTGATTAACGTCTAGGCATCTTGTGTAAGAACATTCAAACCGAAGAGAGCTTCTCGAGTACCTAGTCCCTTTATGAACCCCATCTGTGTATCACTAATATCTGAATCCAACTGTTGATAAACTCGGTTGTTGATGACTTTTAGAAATATCTTTAGTAGATGGCTCATTAAAGATATTGTTCGATATTCCGAACATTCTTTTGCATTGGATTTCTTTGGCAGTGTAACGAATGTAGACAACAGTCACTCTTGAAGTATAATACCAGTTTTGTATATTGTGTTAAATAAGTGCAATATTATACCTATTAAGTCCTCATTCAAGAGCTTTAGCAATTCAGTAGGAACCTCATCAGGTCCATTTGCCTTTCCAATTTTGGAATTTCTAAGTGCCACTTCTACTTCACATTTTAGGATTTCAGGTCCCGCTTCACCATTTATCCAAACAATGTTATTTCTGTTGTCCTCAAACAATTCTCCTACGTATTCACTCCATCTATTAATTTTCTCTGTTAAATCTATAATAATCTTTCCGTCTTTGTTCTTAAGCAAATTTATTTGATGTCTTCTTTGAGTTCCTGTAATTTCTTTTACTTTTTTATATCATATTCTCTGTCATATTTTCTTTAATAGTTTTCCATTTCTACACATTGTTCTTCAATCCATAATTCTTTGGCCTTCTTTATTCTTTGCTTTATGTTCTTATCAACCTCTCCGTAATTTTTGGCATTATTCTTCATTTTACGTCTTTCATCCATTAGTTCTAGTATGTCTGGTGTCATCCATACCTTGTGTTTCTTTACAGATCTGGTTAGGTGTTTCTTTCCCGTAGTTCTTATTGTAGTGTTTATATACTTAAGTTTTTCATCTATGTTTTCTGTTCTGCGGATTTGCCTTTCTGCTATTCTGAGGCTGGTGTTTATTTCTTCTTGCTGTTTGTCGTAGGTGTTCACTTTTTAGTTGGCTTAAGTCTAACGCTGGGATGATGGTTTTTCTTATTTTTTTTGGTCTAGCTTCTATCAAAGATACTACTGGATTATGATCCGAACCGATATCAGCCCCACGATAGGTTTTAGTAGATTTCACAGCATTACGATATCTTTTTGTAACCATTATGTAATCTATTTGGTTTCTGATTACTTTTTCTTGAGTGTGTTGAGGTAACATCCACGTATACAGTCACCTTGGGGGTAATTTAAAGAATGTATTAGTTATTATTAAATCTTCACTTTGACAAAACTGAACTAAATGGTCACCCTTTTCATTTCTGTTACCTAAGCCATATTCACCGACAGTTTCTCCAACTTTACCCTGACCTACCTTGGCATTCAGATCGCCCATTACTATGTTAATGTGTTATCTCTTTGTTGTTCTCATCACCTCGTTTAAAGTATTATAGAATTCTATTTCCTCTTTGTCTTTGTCTGTTGTAGGAGCGTACACTTGTATGATGTTTAGTATGTTCTTATCTTTCAATTGTATGAGCATCACACGCTCTGAGAATGGAGTAAAGTTTACTACAGCATCTTTCCATTTTTTTGAGATGTTGACTCCAACTCCGTATCTATGCGTTGTGCTGTCACTTCCGGCATAATAAAACATTCCATGATTATTTGTGAGATATTTGCTATTTCCTGGCCATTGTATATCACTTATGCCTAATATGTCTATATCTAAACGATCCATTTCCAACACGGCGTTATCTAATTTTTCCGAAGAGAATAAGCTCCTTACATTTCATGTAGCAATTTTTATGGTTGTCTTTTTCTTATTACAAGTGTTTCGCAAGTTTATTTCCCCGTCATTCTCCGAGCACTTCCCAGTCTATTTTTATTTCCCTATTATCAAAACTTTATCATTTTAAAGGCGTATTCAGGGACTGATTTAGATGAGAGAGTATCGACCTGTCTCACACCTCGCTTTATATGAATTTCTCTGGTGGTTTCATGTAGTTTTACACCCATTGTGGCGGTTTGGTACGTGTTGGTACAAATGAATATACCCACTTATAAATGAGAACATGAGGGTAAAATTTTGACTGTTAAATTGAAAATGTGGTCAGATGAGGCACATAATGAGGTCAGATGACCCTTAAATTACGTAATTTGAGTAACGAACATTATAATTCTTTAGACAATAGGTCGATGATAAAGAATTACATTTTTTAAGGAAACGTGCAATTTCGCATCTCGAAAAAGGGACTTTATGTCCTCAGTGGTAACAACTACTGGTTTGTTTGTGATTGTAAAAATTTGTTTTGAGATAGCAAGACCTTCAAAACAAGCGATAGGTAATTTTTAAAAAGTAATCAGATAATATATGCCCATTAAGGGATAAGGGATTTAGAATCAAATTTATATTATTGTTTTAAATTATGTATAATTATTGCTATCTGCACATACAATGACTTTTATATGACATATAAAGTAATTTTAATTGCTAATAACAATCGTTGTAATATATTTACACATACAATTCTGAATCGAATTTTCTGAATCTGAGTGAGTGGCTTATATTAAACACCCTTTTTCGACAAGTTAATAAAGCTAAACAATAAAATGTCAATGGACACTAGGCAATGGTCTAGTGTCTCTAAACGTCTTATTTTTCAGACTCTACTAATTTCCTCTATCGACCAAGGACTGCAGCGATATAATACCATTTTGTACGAAAAAAGACAAACGGCAAACAAGGAGTAATATCCGTCTTTATTAGTTTAATAAAGCTGATCTGGGGATTACGGGCCAGCCATTTCATATAAAAATCGTTACACAGAAGGGTTGTCTTGTTGTTTATATAGGGATATTTGCTTTATAAAAAATGTGACGTAGACTTAAGTAAAGCTAATACATACACAAAAGATATTACTGAATGGAAAAAGCAAAATATAGATATCAAAAAATTAATGGGTGAATTAATCCATTAGTTTTTTCTTAATCTAGATTAAGAAAAAAATTAACAGGATGACTTTGTAATAGATGTAAGTTAGAAGTAAGCAGTCTGTGTAATTACAACCATGAGGCTGCAAATCTCCGAAAATGATTTTAAAAATGTAACAACATTTTATAATGTTAAAATTAAAATATATTTTATTTTGTTGTGCATGTATTTATATTTCAAAAGACAGTCATAGAAAAAGAAAAGTATGGTTTTTCTCAACCTTTCTTTCAGTCGTGAAGTATTGTTGTTTTAGGCGTGTCTAGAATTATTACATGCAATTTTATAACGTTTCAATTTTCAGAGAGGAAAGGGTTAAGTGCTCTGATGGTTTTATCAGAGATCGCTTATGATGTCCCGAAGTACGAAGTACAAAGTTCTTTAGAAAAGGCATTAGATTGTTTTTATTTAATAATCACAGCGGTGAAGGAGATTATTTTGTTGACTGCAGTGGTTCTAATTCTAAGGGTGAACTCGTACATCTTTTTTTAGGATTGTGATAAAACGAAAAACATATGCCAGAGTTCTCTGAATTTTTGAGAATAACGGAAATTTATTAAAAATGGTTTCAAGGATATCATTAACTCATGATATGAAGTTCTTCTTCTTCTTTTTATTTTTATGTCTACTCTGTTTGTTTTTCAATGTGCCTCCAGTAAGTTGTCGTTTCATCGTTTTCGTAGTCTTTCTACTGATATTCTTCCTATTGGGGAACCGTCTCTTGCCGTCTGTACTAGTCCATTTGTTGTTATTCGGGTTTTATGATCGTTTCATTCTATTCTTTTTCTACTTTTTACCTAGTTCTTGATGTTCTCCACCTGACATCTATGTCGTATATCTGTACTTCTAGCTCTGCCCCATAGTGTCTTGCCATTAATTTTTTCAAGTGTTTTCATCTCTGTTGTTTCTAACATCCTTTTTGTCCTCTCTGTATCAGGTGGTGTTTGTGTCGCTTATGTCATTATTGGTCTGATGACTGTTTTGTTAATTCTGCCTTTTATTTATTTTTCGATATTTTTAGTTTTCCATATTGTTTCAATTAGGCAGACTGCAGCTCTGTTTTCTCTATTCACTTAATATTCTACTTCAGTTTCGAGCATTCCGTAGCTAGATAATGTGATACCTAGATATTTAAACTCCATCACTTGTTCTATTATCTGTCCTTCCAGCTCTGATTTACATCTTAGTTAATTCGCTGTTGTAACCATGCATTTTGTCTTTTTTGGGAAAATTAACGTGTTAACATCTGCTGAGTTGACACATCTTACGTCGATTATTTTCGATGGATGTATATTTTGGTTGGTTATAACATAATCTATCATAGATCTTTGTCCACGGGTGTTATTAAATGTACATTTTTGTTGGTCTTTGTGCTCAAAAAATGTGTTGTTTATTCTAAGTTCGTTATTCATGCAGAAGTTGATCATCAGTTCTCCATTTTCGTTTTGAACATCCTCGTTATGTTTTTGCCTAATTTCGGGTATTACTTGATTACCTCTTCGATTGTTAAAATCCCCCAATATTATCATCTTTCCTCTGACTTGATCTACTACTTGTTGTAATCGATCATAAAACGTTTCCCTTGTTGTTTGAGGCTTGTTATTTACTCCACTGTAGATTAGTATGTATTCACCTAATTTTGATTATCCTTTTCCTTTCTTTTTTGTTTCCTGTAAAGCACAAATGTCTATTTCTTTCTCTTTCGACACTTGGTTTATTCCTTGGTCCCTTGAGATGATATTCCAGGTAGTAATTTTCATCTGGGTTTGGATGTTTTTTGCATGTCCTTATTTCTTGCTTTCTTGCTATGGTCGTCTTTATAGTATCAATGCAAGGCTGTATATTGTTTCTTTGAGCAGTATTCGTATTGACGATTGGTAGCTTGCTAACCTCACCAATCTCCCTCCACATTTTATCCGGGCTTGGGACCGGCTGTGGTAACAGCAGAGCTACTCAATCCACCCCGAAATTGCCCCATTCAGTGTTTATGTCAGAAGTTGATAATGTCAATTTGCCGAAATATTTGAACAAAACTAAATAAAGTGTATTCTTAAACAGACCGAGAATTTCTGAAAAATAAAATGGTTAGCTTACTAATTAAAACAACTAAAGAAAGAAAAAGATACTTTCCAGATGTATCCTTAATAATTTTTACTGCTAATATAACCAAAATTTAGCCATTAATTTTTGTTCACGTAATTACCAAACTCATCCAATTCGTTAAAAATAATATCAATTAGAAGAGCAATCCATTTTTCAAGAGACAAGGGCGACTTCACTTAAATTCGTTTAAAATTCCTCGTTGCTCTAAAAAAATACTCGAACGGAAAGAAAA
This sequence comes from Diabrotica undecimpunctata, assembly GCF_040954645.1. Taxonomy (NCBI): domain Eukaryota; kingdom Metazoa; phylum Arthropoda; class Insecta; order Coleoptera; family Chrysomelidae; genus Diabrotica; species Diabrotica undecimpunctata. The sequence continues at coordinate 14,456,192 of NC_092806.1, forward strand.
TAAATTAGGAATTTAATTGCTTCCGAGTTGTAATCCTTTTATCACGCTTGTGTTAAAATCAGGAGAGATTTATTTTAATTGTATAAAATGTGAAGTATAAAAGGTAATTTTTTTTTATAAAGAACCTGAGGTTGCTTTGTACGAGAATAATAAATAGACAGTACAGACATTGCCGTATCTTAATACAGAAAATACTTTCTTTTGAAGAAATAAGAAAATTTATTTAATACGATCTAAAAGAATGTGGTTTTCGGCGAGAGCGAAAGCAAGCGGAATTCCGTACCGGATTTGGAACAAATGATCACCTACACCATGGTCTAAACCAAGTTTATTAATCTATATGTTACGAGCAAAGCCCTAAATTGGACAATCCTAACATTGTACACAAATTATTGTCCACTTCTAGCATTGTACCCCCAAAATGTACAATGTCCGAAATAATCAAAGTAATTGTGGAAAAGCTCATCGGTTCGAATCGATTATTATTGACAAGCGACACACCAAATCAAAAATTGAAAAATCGAATCGAAGAAGAAATTGTTCTACAATAGAGATATTGTTAGTGAAACATTTCAAAGCTTCAAGAGATAGATACGTCACTATAATATAGGGAAGATGTTTGTAAAACATCTTAGATTTTCAAGAGAGATGTATGATAATTTAAAATAATTTAATTCTACGAATCTAAAAGTCAAAAACGCTGGTTAATTATGGATTTATAACCTCAATTGATGTTTGTTTGTCGTTAATAACAAATGGGGAATAATCGTAAAAATCGATATGAATCGATATCTGATATATTATCTTAAACTTTGACGCATGGCTACTTATTGAAATTCGAACATTGTACAGCAATTCTTTTATACAAAGTCCGCCGATTATATATATTTCGGAGATTGTACAGTAAAGGGGTACAATGCTAGAAGTAGACAAGATTTTTTGTACAATGCTAGGATTGTCCAATTTCGGACATTGCTCGTAACATATACACACACAGAGCATTAAAACAGTAATAGAAAAGACTATCGAATACTCTCGACCACTCATTCTGGATTTTGGAGATTTTTATAAAGCCTTTGGCACGGTAGAATTTGACAAAATCCTGAAAGCGCTACAAGCATGCCGCATTGACTACCGATATACAAGGTTAATTTATAATACATACAAGAACGCAACTATGTCGGTGAAACTACATAAAAACACGGATCACATCCCGATCGGCAGAGGAGTCCGACAAGGTGATACCTTATCGCCTAAACTGTTTACTGCGATACTAGAATATGCTTGTAAAAAACTTAACTGGGAAGAGAAAGGCCTGGACATTGACGGTAGGAGATTAACAAATTTGAAATTCTCAGACGACATAGTTTTGTTCTCGGACAACCTCAACCAGATATACTACATGAACTTCAGTTAGTGTGTGCCAGTTTGGGTCTTAAAATAAACATCTCTATAACAAAATTCATGGCAAACCTAGTACCTAGCGGAAATATCAATATTGGAGACAACGAAGTAGAGCTGGTGAAAGAATACATATACCTTGGACACGGAATAAAGATCACAAGAGACAATCAAATATGCGAACTAGGAAGAGGAATAAACCTAGCATGGGCAGCCTATAGAAAACTCAAAGATATCTTCAAAAGCAATATACCAATTTCTTTAAAACGTAAAATATTTGACCAATGTGTGTTGCCTCGTTGCCTGTGATGATCTATGGTGCCGAAAGTTTGACATTGGCAGCTACAACTTCTAAAACGCTTCAAATAGCTCAGAGTAAAATGGAAAGGTCAATGCTGAGTATATCGCTTCCTGATCGAGTTAGAAATGAAGACTTAAGACGAAGTACAGGAGTTAAGGATGTAATTTCCCGAACTGCTACACTGAAATGGAACTGGACCGGTTGACCGGATGAAAGGTGGACGAAGAGATTGCTTGAGTGGAAACTGAGGCTAGACAAAATAATCGGAGGAACAACCCCTACGCGTTGGACTGATGATCCCAAAAAAATGTCAAGAAAAAAGTGCTCAAGATAGAACACAATGGACAAAAATGAGGGAGGCCTATGTCCAGCAGTGGGCCCAATTCTGAGGACATTATTGGTTAAACAATGGCACATAATGCTGTCGAACAGAAGAACAATATTTCATAGGTTTATACTAATAGAGAAAATAAAATATAAACTTCTGGTCTATAATATTTCTAAAAATATATTAAAAAAACCCAAAATACGATACTCAATTTCGTTATTCTCTTAAAACCATCTATTATACATGATTGTACTGCAGCAAAACGGTTTATTTCATGTCTTTTATTACTTATTATACCAGTTTTCGGGGCTTTGTAGACATGGAATATATGTAACAGCTATCCGTCATCAACCTACATTTATGTTTGATTTGGTCTTGGTATAATCAGGACTGGTGTATCAAAGCGATATCATACCTTCTTATCTTCTTCTTCTCGTGCTGTCTTCTAACGAAGGTTGATGATAATTTCTTTAAACGCTTCCCTATCTTTTGCAACTAAAATATCTGTTCAACACTGAGGTTAGTCCAATCTCTGATATTCCTCAGTCAAGTTTTCCTATTTTCCTACATATTTTCTTCCTTCCAGAGAGTATTTATCGTTTCGAAGAATGTGCCCTAATTATGATATTTTTCTTATTTTAACTGTCAATGACAATACGTCTTAATATTTCTTCATTTGTAGTTTAAGCTGTCTAACGAATTTTAAGAATACGTTTGTAGAGCCACATTTCGAATGCTTCTAATTTTTTTATGGATTGGGATTTCGATGGTTTAAGTTTCTACCCTATATAGCAGTCGACCAAGCATAGCATTCTACGAACCGCAATCTAAAGCCAAACTTAATTTCTTATTTATTAAAATTGAGTTGTACTTTACAAATCCTTTTCAGACCATTTCTATTTTGACTTTTATCTCCTCCTCTGGGTCTAACTGGGAATTAAATATTGCTCCTAGGTATTTAAACTTTTCGACCCTTTTCAGCTGTTACCTTTCAGTATAAATTGAACGTTATTGATAGAGGTTTTTGCGATCACCATACATTTAGTTTTATTTATATTCATTGTTAGTCTCATTTTTTGCTTCCAATGTTAATTCTTTCCAAAAAGACCTATACGTCTTTTATATTTACTGACATAATGTCAGTATCGCCTGCAAATCCTATGTTATTAATAATGTTTATCTTTACCTACTGCTGCTGTTTAATTTTGTAGCATAATATTTTTTCTTTAAAAATAAAAATAAATTTGGCTGATAGCGTGACAGCGACCGAAAACTATTTGCTTCTCGAGGTTTTTGTCGAATCATCTGAAAACAAAAGTAGCAACGTAGTTGTCGAATTTGATTTGGTCTAATTGGTCTAAAAAATACCGGTATTTTAGGATTAAATTGCGTTTACAAGGAGTAGCAGAAGGGAGATCCTATTGACCACGTTAGATCTGCTAGAAAAGTGTACAAGGGGACACGGGAAGATGAGGTGGAAGAGTAATGGAGGGACTAGGCAAGTGAAGACCGTTTTCGTAAGAGTTTTGAAAAACCGGCAAAGTTTTCCTTAATTCCATGTGTGTGGTAAGAAGAAGGTGGAGTTGAGCTTAAAATGCAGTGTGGCAATCTTTGTAATGTGAGGTAATCACCATTTGTTCGATATAGTTTTAAGCGGAAAATAAGTATCCGAGTTTAAAGGATCACATATAGTTATCATTCAGGATAATCTCAAGTCCAGATTTGGTTTTGATTTCATTTTTTCTAGGATTTGTCCAGCCTCTATTTTGTGTCTCCAAGGGTCAGAGATTTTGATTGTTTGAAGTTTATGGGACAATGTTTTTTTTTGTTCAAATGTAAGGTAACGAAATTTTCCTATAATTTAAAAAAAAATAACTAGCCATTGAAGCGAGTGGTTTTGTTAATTTTTTTTAAATAAACATTTATCTTTAATAAGATTTGCCCTCATAATAATTTAAAAGTTTATAAATAAATAGAAGTTTTATGTACCAACTAATTGTCATATTTTAGTTTCTTTTAAATAAAATAAACCTTTTAATTAGTAATTCAGAAAATTTGGGTAGTTTCATTTCGACATATGACAGTTAGTACATCTTTTTCTGCCATTTGATACATAATTATAGTTTTAAATTTTGTTTTGTTGTCAGAAGGTTCAATGTAATGTTTTTTGATAGATTTAGAGATTTTTTTGTAATAACTGTTTATGTAAAATAGAAATAAACATGTAGTTTTTCTGTTTAAACTAGAAGTTTAGAAAAATATTCTTTTTCGTAGTTAGTTCTCCCCAGCCACCAAAAAAAGGAATCCTTATCCACGACCCTATTCTCCAATCAAAACACTAGTTCGTAAACGTTTCAATTTTTTTGCTTATCATCATCATCATCATTGGCTTTTACAACTCTTCGTGAGTTTTTGCCGCGTTTACTATTGCCTTCCATTGATTCCGATCCTGTGCTATTATTTCCCATGGCCTTACTTCCATCTTCTCCAGGTCTTCCCTGACTGCGTCTTTCCACCTTTTTCTAGGCCTTCCTGTCGATCTTCTACCATCTGGTCTTTCCCAAAACACATTGCTAATCAGTCTGTCGTCATCACTCCGTACGACGTGGCCTGCCCATCTTAATCTATTGGCTTTTATGTATCTCACGATGTTTCCTTTTCCGAAGAGAGTCTCTATTTCATTGTTGTATCTGCTCCTCCATTCATTTGTCACGCTGTCCCTGCAAGGACCATATATAATTCGCAGGATTTTGCGTTCCCATACTAATAGCTTATTGATTTCTTTCTTTCTCAATGTCCATGTTTCACTTCCATATGTCACTGCTGGTCGTATTATGGTTTTGTACATTTGGATTTTGGCACGCCTTGAGAGAAGCTTTGACCTCATTAGATGTTGAATGGCAAAGAATGATTTATTCCCCGCCTGTGTTTTCACTGGTAATTGTTGCTCCTAGGTATTTGAATTCTTTGACCACCTCAAAATTATGATCGTTTATGGTAATGTTTTGTCTTATTCGCTGTCGTTCCTTTTTTGATACGACCATGTATTTAGTTTTTTCTTCGTTTATTTTCAGGCCTACGCTTAGTGTTGCTTCTTCAAAGTTCGATACTATATCCTTAACTTCCAGTGTTGTCTGTGCTACTGCATCTACATCATCTGCAAATGCGAGAATAATCTTTGCTCCTCTGGCAGTTATGTCTGGTTTGACTCTGGTATAGATTTTTCGCATTGCATATTCCAATGCTAGGTTAAATAGTAATGGGGACAGCGGGTCTCCCTGTCTGAGTCCGGTGCTTATGCCGAAAGCCTTTGAAGTTTTGCCTCCTATTCTAATTTGTGCAAAGGAATTGTTGACACACATTCGCGTAATCATGGTCAGCTTCTTTGGTACGCCTAACTCCATCATTGCACTCCACAGTTTTAAGCGATCTATGGAATCATATGCTTGTTTGAAATCTATGAAGATCTGGTGTACTTCTTTATTATATTCCCAATACTTTTCTAGCATTTGTCTGATAGTAAATATTTGGTCGATTGTTGATCTTCCAGGCCTAAAGCCGCATTGGTAATCGCCAATAATTTCCTCTGTATATGGCAGTAATCGTTTTAGTACAACTGAAGCTAATATCTTATATGTAGTACCGATTAGTGAGATTCCCCTGTAGTTGCCACATGTATCCTTTCTGCCTTTTTTATGTATTGGCACGATAATACAGCCACTCCATTCTTTTGGCATTATTTCTTGTTCCCAGGCTTCCTTCATTAATTGGTGTATTTTAGTTCTAAGTTCATGCCCTCCTTTTTTAATCAGTTCTGCATCAATATTGTCTAGTCCCGGGGATTTGTCATTTTTTAGGGTTTCTATCGCCGTGATAATTTCTTCCAGGCTTAGCGGGGGTACTTCTATCTCGGCCGTTTGGTACTCACAATTTGCTTTATTTCCATCCGCGTCTACCTGGACATTTAGAAGACTTTCAAAGTATTCAGCCCATCTTTCGATTTTTTTGCTTATCCTATCTCCAAACCCAGTAATTGTTCAGTCCCCGTTTTTTAGACCCCCTATAAGCAAATAATATTGTTACAATTTCAATATCGATTTTTTGCTTAAGTCAACGCTTTTTGGAAATCTGTGAAACGTACGAACACACTTTTATTATATTCCCTGCGTTTTTGTAATAGTTCCATCATTGTAAACAGTTCTTTTCTTGTGCCTATTCCACCTCTACAACCATGGTGTTATCTAATTGCTCTTCACATTTTTTATATATGCGCTGTTGAATAATTTTCAGTGGGATTTTTAATTCGTGGCTCATGAGGTATAAGATACATAAGTATTTCAAAAATTTTAGCAGCCATATTTCTTTTCGTCCTACATATTCCTCTCCTATTTTTCTCCTTACGTTTTGTGTTTCGGAGGTCAATTTTATTTTTACAGAACTTTCTTCTTTTGATCCTTTTTCGTTTATTAGTTACAGACAAAGGATAATTTATTCCATTTGCTGGGTCCCCTCTTAATTCATTGTCCAACTCTATTATAATTTCTCACTCAGATAAATTTTATTCGAAATTGTATTAGCAATAGACTAGCGGACCAACTTGACATCGAGTTTTTTAAATGAAATTTTTATTTTGCGAGAAAAATATACAATATATACAATGACCGGAAGTAAAAATATTTTTATCAATAACTCAAAAACTATAAATGATAATTTCGTGAACTTACATTTTTGAACTCTACGTTGAATTCTCTATTGATTTGACTAATAAAAACGAAACCGGAAGTCGACCTCAAAACCGGAATGCAATTTTTAGTTCATCAAATGTCGACATGGATATTTAGCAGTTAATTTTGCATGCTGATCACGAATCCGGTGTCAGATTTGCTCTATCTTGACGTTTTATGCCCGTTTCGGTCACTTCCGGTGTTGGATCGCAACCGGAAGTACATATTTAGATTCGTCTCGATGAGACCTTTCGATCCATATATACATTGTGGGGTCTAAAACTTAATGTAAATTTTAACTTCCGGTCATCTCAAAACCGGAAGTGAATTTTTGTACCAAAAGTATATCTTGACAATCTCATACGTAATACTAATAATATTCCGAAAAAATATTTTAATTATCTAATACGGTTTTTAAGTAAAGTGGTGGACAAGAAAAGGGCTTAGCGTTTTAGTATATAAGATTCATTAAAAAAATCTAGGGGAGATATATTCCGAGTGCCTCTATCTATAGAAGCTTTTTTAGAATTCACTATATTAGTGATAGAAACTATTTTAAAAAGCATGTAGAACTTTCAGGTACGAGATCAGAATTCTCTTAAATTTATTGTCTTCTTAAAGCTCGCCTTAATAAATCTAATTTTTTCCTTTCCCTGAAAAACGCCCTGTAATAAAATGCTCATAATTAGAATAAAAGCCTCTTAACTCTTTAAATTAAGGTATTATTTTTTATACGAAACTGTAATAAATACTCGCATCTCAATATGAGGTTTTCGTTGAAAATATTTCATTTTTGGGATTGACTATATCAGGATGTTTACAAAGTTTTTCTAAATTTAAACATATTTTTTAAAAATTATATGATGGATTATAATTAAAGTTTTACCTTAAAGGTAATATTTAAAAAATTTACATTTCATTCGCTGGATGTTTGCATATATTTTATTATTTTGCACAATGCACGAGGTATTTACATGAGCTGATACTTTAGAAATGTTTACCTGGTTTTTATAAAGTCTTTCTGAATTAAAATGTTTGGTGAGTGTGAGCACTACGAGGTTTTAAAGCTTTTCACGAAAGAATATTTTTATAAAAAAAATAACATTCGCGATTTTCTCTCTACAGTGACGAATGGTGTTATGACCTAGAGTTCTAAAGGTTATTATTTATTTTTCACTAAAAGAAGACCATAGATAATATGTACATAATGACACTAAAATGACGATGTACGAGTATAAAATATTGTGTCACAGTGTTGGTCGCCATACTCCTCCGAAACGACTGGAATTGTGTATATAAAATTGTGTATGAAATTTTACATGTGTACTCTGTAGGTCTACTTATCTACTTTTCATATCCCCAAGGGGTAAGAGTGGTTCACTTCAAACATTTTTTTTAGTTTAAAAATATTATTTAATTTTTATGTTTTTATGATGGCATTAAGAAATATATAGAGGCCTTAATTTTCGTCCTTCTATTACCAACCTCTTTTTTTAATAGTCATATTAATGACACAGAATTAGTTGCCATACTTCTCCGAAATGGCTAGACCGATTTTGTAAAATTTTATAAGTAGGTCTGAAAATTTTTATCTATTTTTCATTTCCCTAAGGGGTAAGGGTGGTTCAGGCCAAACATTTTTTTCTATTTTTTAAAAAAATTTTATTATCTTTATGTTTTTGTGCTGTAACAATAAAAAATACATACAACCTATAATTTTCACCTCTTTATTAGTAACCCTTATTTTTTTAATAGCTATATTAATGCCACAGAGTTATTTGCCATACTATGCCAAAATGGGTTGACCGGGTTTTATGAAATTTTATATGTACATTCGGTATCTCTGATAATTAGTCGAAATCTTATTTTTATACCCCTAAGGGGTAAGGGTGGTTCGCCCTAAACATGTTTTTTTTTTCACACATGTACAAAATTCATAATTTTTAATTTTTTTATGATGTGATATTAAGCAATACATACAGCCCTAAATTTTTACCCTTAAATTACTAAAGCATATTGTTTTATTGCCATACTAGTGTCACAAAGTTAGTTGCCATACTCCTCCGAAATCGTCTCACCGGTTTTTATTTTCTTCTTCTTTCTTCTTCTATGTAGGCTTTAAAGCTTGTTTCTTCTTCAATATTAGCCTCCTAAATTGTTTAATCGCACCATCTTTTTCTTGGTCTGCCAATACTTCTTCCTCTATTTGGTGACTTATCTCATGCTATTTAAACTATCCTATCCTCTGCCATTCTACTAATGTGTTCGTTCCACTCCTGTTTCCGTTTTGCAGTCTTTATGAAATTTTATATTATACAATCAATTGCCATCTACAGTCACTCATTAAATTATACAAAACAATAAAAACGGTGCGTGGCACTTGGGTAGTGCCGACAGAAGCGAATATTTCTAATTGCGCGTGTAAGCTATTGAAATTTTACGTCAGCTTTTTATTGAATTGTTAATATTTTTTTATAATAACACCACACATTTAAGTTCTATAAAATTTAAACAATTTTAATGTTTTTCTTTAAAATTTCTTTAATTATTCTTTAAATAATTATAGTAATTTTTAAAAGTTTTGAAATATTATACAGAGTTTAGCCATCATTTACATTTTTAGTTTTATCTTGTATTTATGTTTAATAACCTCATTTTGATTATCGTTACATTCATTTTAATTTTATGTTATTTAAATAAATTTTATTTAGTTTTAATTATTTTATTTAATGTCATCTAAATATATTTAATTTATTTAATTTTATTTAATTTTTTTAAATTTTATTACATTTTATTTAATTATATTTAATAATATTTAATTTTAATTTGAGTTTATCTTATTTTATTTTATTTTGGGAAAATGACGTTTTTTAAACATTATTTTACAATTTTATAGTAACATGTGTTTTAGCAATTTTACGAAAAAATTAATTACTGAAGTAGTAAAAGTTCCGAGTAAGGGTGTTTTAATCATTAATTTATAGAATAAATTAGCAATAAATCAACCGTATCCTCTCAAGAACAAAATATGATTGAAATGTCATATGTAGATAGTTCAGATTTCTTTCCTAGGTGGCGTAGTTACCCTACCGGACACACAGTGTGGCTTGTCCTAGCGTTTTATTTAGATATATAGTTTATTTATAGTTGAATGATTTTCCCCTCGTGTCAAAAAAATAAAAACTAGTTCAAAAATTAAAGGCAAGAATAAAATATTTAAGATATTCAAATTTTGGTGGATGCACCTACAAATATCTTGGCGAATGCTATTTCAAATCCCACTAAAGTTTTTTATATGAACTCAATTGCCGGATAGTGCCATATCATGTCGCCACTTCTTCCTACCTGCATCGTCTTAAGTTTTTTATACCTTTTTCTCTTTATACTACACACATAAAACTACAATGTCACGTCTACCAAAAGCGATTCTCTCTCCGTATAAAAGTCAAACTCATTAGTTCTACACTGCGAACCGAAATGTACCTACATTGTTGGACTTAAGCTTTTTAATCTTTTTATCCTTCTCAGTCCGTTTTGAAAAACGAACATTCTGATTTTTAATAAAAGCCATTTCTATTGTGTTGATGTGAAAAGAAACAGGCCCTTTTCTTTGCGAGGATTTGCAGAAAGCGATTATTTGCCAAACTAAACAACAACTACTTGGAACAAAAAGCGTCTCAAAATGAAAAAGGACGTATTTAAGGAAAATAATATATTTACTATGATAAAAAATTCTAAGTTAAATGGGAACCGTGTTTATTTTATAAAATAAATAGCTTCTATCTACTTTCATGGAAAAAGCGAAACAAAACTTTGTAGATTTAGTAAAAAGCTAATTTATTGCACGGTAAATCAAAAGATTTTACCAAAAAGTATCATTATTGAAAAAACACCAACTTTGAGAAGTGTGAGCGTAAAAAACTCTGACAGTTCTTTGAAGTTTGAGATAAATAAATAGTACATACTAGCAAATTATTCTAACAGATGACAAAGAGGCAGCTAAGAAAGAGATAGAGCCTGAAAAGCTAAATTCTAAAGAAAAGGTTAGACTAGAAATGAAAATGAATGCTTGAGAAAGTAAAACGAAGAATTAAAAAATATGAATAAAAAGATAACAGTGATTCTTCTTTTTTTTATGGTAATATCTTCATTAAAGGTTGACAACAATCTCAGCGAATTAATGTATATCTTGTGTAGCTCGAAATGTGAGTCCAACCAATCCAATCTCATCTATTGTTCAACCACGCATTTTTTCATCTTCCTTGTTTAACAAAGGTTGTTTATTGTTAAATTTGTCTTTGATTTTGATCGTTTTCTCACATACATTTTTCCATTCTTCACATGAAAATTCGTAGATCCCATCACATTGTTTAATTTGAACGTTACGTTTCTTGATCCTACATATTTTTTATGCTGCTCAAACCAATTGGATGGGATTAAGATGAAGAAGATTAGGTGTTAGTCCTAATACCTCATGGCTATATAGTCTTGCGATAGGATCAATGACGCATTTTACAAAGCTAAGCTCATCAAATATGTTTATCGCTTAAGCATTTCTTCATGTTTTTTTAACTAGTTGAAGTAGTAGCTTTGTCCGCCTGTTTATTGTGATATGGTGCGTTGTCAACAATGATAACATTAATTACTATATTAATGGGAATAAGCCACAATTAAAGGTTAAAGTAAGTTTATTGGCGTGTCAATTTACACTTCGGAAATCGTTCTCAAAATACAAGCATTAGTAAATTCAACAAATTTTGTTTTTTTGTTACTTGGTGAAAAATTCTTCTAATAATTTAATTTTATCTGACTCATTTATATTGACAATTCAGACATACATTACACATTTTAAAGTAGACGACTTTAAAATGATATTGCCATAATTGTTGAGTTGTGTTCCTGGGACGACTTTACTTGTAAGATAGTTCATTCGATTACAAGAAATCAACTTTAACTTGAGAATATCCGTCAGAAAAAATCATAGCATGTAATTCGTCTTTAAAAAGATAAACACATGCCATTATGATAGTAAAAATCTCCTGTTAAGGATTCCATAGTAAATTATGAGGGAAAAACCAGGAAAAAAACTCTGAAAAAAAAAATTCTGATTTTATATGTTTGTTATTTAAAAAACATAAATGATGTGTCCTCTAGATGTTACTGATTTACTAATACTGGTATTTTTCTTTTAATAACCTCTACTTTTAATATGGGTAACCAGATCCTACTACATTCTGCCGAGGAATTTGCGACACAATTGGTCTCATTTAGCATAATTAGAGCCGCTTCTTTGATTTTTCTCTTTTTACCATCCGTTTCTTTTCGACTATATTGGAATCATTCCATTGAACCCTATGTTCATTATCCCATGCGTTCCTTGATGTTTCACCTAAATAAAACTGATAGCATTCACAAGGTATTTTATAAATGCAATTTTTTGTCTTTTCTTGTTCATTGTTACGTTTGGTTTTAGACAAAATTGATCTCAATGTGTTTATTGTTTTGAATGTTGTTGAAATGTTGAATTTATTTCCTGTCCATTTAAGGTGTTCTGATAATCTTTTTATGTATGGTATTATTATTTTCCTCGTATTATTCCTTGTGTATGCTGTAGGATCTCGTTCTAAGTTGTTTTGTTCTATTCGGTCGATTGTGGAAAATTTCTTATTTATAAACGATAAAGGATAATCATTTTTTAATAAAACAGATGTTTTACTTTCAAAACTGGCAGTTGGTCTGTGTCGTCCTGACAAGAACTACGTGTTAAAAACCGAGCAGAGAGACATGTAGCTCCTCAAGTATTAAATTTATCCATTGTCATCGACCTAGAGTCAACATATAATTTAATTTTGGAAAGATTTAAACCCATATATGGATGTCATAGCCACAAATTCATTGTTAGCTTCAAGTACATAAGGCACTGAAAATGATCTGATTAGATCGAAAACGTTATGCTGCTACTGTATAAATTTTGACGACACTTGTAAAAGTTTTAACTATATGTTTTTATATACCTCAATACAATGGTGAAGCGTTTTAACTTCTGTATGTTTTTTTATAGTATATTCCTCTAGATACCATCCCATATTGGAATTCAAGGAAATGAAGAGGCAGACAACGCTACATAAGAAGCTGCAACTAGTGATAGTGCGGAGTGTACTAAAACATTTACGAGTGTGGACATGAAAGCTGCGGTCAAACGTAAAGTGTGACATATGTGGAAAGAAAAGTGGAAAGTGTCATCGGCCAAGCTACGCGTTAGTAAAAAATCGATAAAACTCTGGCCCACATTACCAACCAGTCGGAGAGACCTTTTGTATAAATTTTAAGATGGAGCTTAATTTCTTGCTATGTGCGGAGGCCCTAAGAACAAAGAAACCACCCCAGTTGACTTTCGTACTCACGTATTTCTTTCATATGGATAGGGCACTCTGAACCAACGAGTCGTCATGCTAACATCCCAAGAAGCTAAGATCTGTACCAGCGTCAAGTGTGTGTAGAGCATATCCTGAGTTCCCAGGCGAAGCACCAGCCCCAGATGCCGCTGTCCATCAGTCTAGATATCGGCCGCATTAAAAAAGGTAAGTGAATCTTATATAAGGTATTAAATAATAACTTACAATAAGTTATTAAATCTGTCAATTAATATTTGAATTACAATCATTTTTCATACTACAACATACTACATTTTTTCGTTATTTTAAATTAAATATTAAACCAGCGAACTCAATAAGTTTTGCATAAATAGCATTGATTAGTATTTAAGTATAGTTATTATATATGTTACCAACATTTGTATTACTTTATGTTCCCCTATTTCTATAATTTTTGTACAGTGCAGTGACCAAGATCATTTCTAAAACATAGTACTGTTCCATCATTATGATTAATAATTCCTTGATTATAAATCATATAGAATCCTTCAGGTTTATGACAACCATTATGGCCAATGTGAAATACTCCTTAATGCATGAACGAATGTCTTTTAACTGTCTTTTAGTTTTGTTCACAATTATTGTTAACTTTTTTAAAGCGAACATTATTTAAAATTTCTTGATATTGATAATATATGTCACACTAACCATAGATCACTAATCAGAGTCTCTGGAGGTCTCCTAAATTGTTAGCTTTTCTAACCGTATCATTAACATATCTGATATTCTGTCTTACACCAATAGAAACGTCTTACAAGTTTTAAGCCTCTAGAACTTTTATTTTAAGAATGAGAAACGTCAAAAGATTATGAAAAGAAAAGGACGACAAATATTGAATGTATTACTTTGTATATATTAAATTAAAATAGTCCAACATATTATCTTATTTAATAATATTATAAATAATATAATATTGTATTATCATACTTACCACTGGCGCCACCTGTTAGCATATCTACTAAAAGCGAATACTTTCGTGAGCATGAACGGACACTCAGAAAATGCTTGTCAAATAAATAATAGGATTTTCTCTTCTTCTTGTTAACATTTTCATTTAAAAACGGAAAGATTTTTTAAGCAGGCTTTCTTGATTGTGCAACTTGCTTGTTTTACCTTATTACATTCTTATCTCTTATTTGTAATGATGTGTTTCTGTTGCTCATACAAATCATGTATTTATTTTGAGCATATAATTTATTTATTTTCAAGATATAGTTACCCCCGATAATAAAAATGTATAAAAGTACATTAAGTAAAGAGCGCATTGTGATTTACGTTTAAAAAAAATTGTTTCACTCTGTACACACGATTTTTTCTACGAAATCCAAAATGCTAATATTTACCCTCGTGAACCCTACGAAGTTTTCGATCCTGTTCTTCCGCATTTCAGCCAAAAGGCAATATCCCAATATGAAAAGATACATAAAAAACTCACAATAGAAACGAAAAGATAACGCCCTCTGGCAGGGTGCTGCCTAAAATATTATTAAAAGAACAAGAACCTCAATTAGCTCGTCCCTGTCGAGAAAAAATTGGGCTTTTTGTTAAATACTGAACGACTCTTTTGAGCAAAATGCTATTTAAACACAATGAGTGGAAGATCTCGGTTTCTTTTTAGAGAAAAATAAGCTACTTACGGAGTATTGGAATTGCAATCCGGACTAATCGATACTTACAAAAGAATTTGATTCAGAATTTGTAAGTAAGGGATTACTCTCCGATATGAAACGGTAGATTTTGTTAACTAATGTACTAGAGAATTTCATTAAGTTAAGATTGCATTCTTTTCTAAAGTAGATTAATTTTAAAACTAGTTTAATGAATAAAAGTAAAATCAAAAATGCTTACGAAAGTTCTTGTTCCATTGGCGCGATGGTATAAATTTTTAGCATGCTAGAGTGTAAAAAATTGTACCCTTCTGCTAACCCTCCGGAATATTTTCTGTTTATATTAGTTTAATGGGGCGAGTTTCAATTATTAGGTTTAGCCTTTTTTACGGGGTTCCCAAGTATAACAACTAATCTCTATGTGATTGGTTTCTCTTTTTGTCTAGCTTAGCTTCTGTTCTGACGTCCGGTCAATATAATCTCTTCAAAAATCGACTATGTACTCTAGTACATCTCACCACATCCATTACTATAAATGCTTCTCTATTATACTGAAGTATCTTCAAAAGTCTAGTTTCTATTGATAGAAACTAGACTTTTACAGATTTAGTTTGTGGAGATTTAATCGCCCGTGTAGGAAATTTACCAATACCAGGAGTAGTTGGCGAGAACCAAGCATATAAAAACCCAACCTTTAAGAACCTTAAACTGGTTACAAAATCTTCTTCCTCGAGTTCCGCTCCTATCAGATATTGGAAATCATTCTGGCAATTATAATTTTGTTGGTTACGCGCCTGAATAGTTCAATTGAACTGCATCCAAACCATTCACTGAGATTACGCAGCCACGAGATTTTACGTCTTCCTACGCTTCTTCTGCCTTTTATTTTACCCTACACTATATTCCTTAGTAGTTCGTATTTTTCACCTCTCATGATGTGCCCCAACTATTCCAATTTTCTGATTTTTATGGAATTTAAAACTTTGCATTGTTTTCCTAGTTGTTCGAGAATTTGTTCGTTTGTTTTGCGATCTCTCCATGATATTTTCAAAATACGTCGGTAACACCACATTTCGAATGCTTCTAGGTTTTTAATGTTGGATTTTTTAAGTGTCCAAGCTTCAACCCTATACAAAAGGGTTGTACCGAATAATACCAAGATTCAAAGATTTAAATTTTGTGATTCCAATTCTTCCAAGATGACTCTAGAAAGAACAATCTAAATTAGTTTCTTCACAAAAAGAGGACGTTTTCGCTTAACTTCAGCACAATTTGCCAGACATTATACCTATTTGAAAACTACTAATTTTATTTTCGCAACCTTGCTTATAATATATTAAGGGCAACCGATCTTACACGTCTAGATTTGTTTAAACTTTTGAAAATAGAGGTGGGACTTTCTGCTTTGAATTTGGAACGTAACACAGCTAATAAGAACAGCTGAAGACAGAGAAGGCTTAACAATTGTAGTAGCCAATCTCAGGAGAACAAAAATAGTAATCCAAACTTTCCATTTAATATTTGTTTTCGGATAAATGTGTTTCTTCTAATTTTTCTAAATAGTACTGTAAATCGACACAATTGCTATTATTGGGCTGATGAAAATCCTAGAGTTTTCCACGAAACACGTACCCAACAGCCATTGAAATTAAACATACAGGTAAGAATTTATGGGGATCGTATTGTTAGGTGATTCTTTTTGCAACAAAATTTGAACGGAGAAGCATATCTAGAATTAATTAGAGGACACAATTTTGACAGATATAATCGAAAGTAATGAGATTTTAACCGCAAGAATTCAAGAGAAAAGACCTGTTGGAAAATTAAAAAAGAGATGGAAGTATGAAGTAAATGAGGATGCCAAAAACTTTATAAAAACACTTTCATGGAAAAGAATACCAGAAGGTCAAGATCTTTGGAGAAGCCCAAGGCCCGACTTGGGCTGTAATGTCATTGGATGGATAGATGATATCGAAAATGACAAATAAAAACAGTGTAGAAAAAAGAAAAGTGGTGGAATATTTGTATAGAAACGTTAAAAAATTAGTGCAATTGACTGATCTCGGAAAAAGTGCAGTGTATGAGACAATAAAGAGGATAAAAAATGGCATAGATATGAGAAAAAGACCAGTTTCGGGTAGACTGCGTAAGATTCGCGGAAACAATTTAAATGCTTTAGTGGCTTTACAACAAAATCCACGCCTATTGTTTCGAAAATCTACGAACAGATTTGGAAATCAACGAAGAATAAAAGTGTGCCCAAAAACTGTCCACATGGCACTGAAAAAGCAAGGCTACATATCAACGAATCTAAAAAAAACCCTACAATGACACCTTTGCAAGGGCAACGAAGAATAGATTTTTGTCAACGTTTTCGAGAAGATAATTTTAATAATGTCTTTATATCTGATGAAAGTTGTTTCCAGCTTGGTTCAAATCATCTAAAGTCCTATCAAGAGAAAATGTTACCGTTCAAATTTCCAAATTTCCCACTAAAATAATGGTTTGGGGAGCAATATCTCAACGCGGTGCTACACCTCTCTGTATAGTTAATGGTACTGTTGATAGTGCAAAATATTGTGACATCCTAAATGGTTTTTTTCTTAAAACGGCTCATGTTTTATATCCAGAGGGGTGGCGTTTTCAGCAAGATAATGCAAGATGCTATATTCTGCTTGGATGCAAGAACACGAATTGGCATCAATTCCATGGCCAGCAGCATCTCCAGATCTTAGCCCAATTAAAAACATATGGGGACTGATGAAGATTGAAATGGAACGAGCAGCGCCACGAGATAAAGAAGGTTTGATTCGGTCAGTTTTACAGGCCTGGAACACTATTACCGAAAATTATGGCCTTAACCTAGTTTCGGGTGTTCCTGGACGTTTAGTTTAGTGTTTAGATTTAAATGGAGGGTGTATAAGTAAATAAGATGAATTATTTGTTGAAATTTTATATTTCAAGTGATAGAAATAAATACCGTAAAATTATAATTCTCATTTCTTTTTTCCGGATACTTTCTAGACGGACTATATATATATATATATATATATATATATATATATATATATATATATATATATATATATATATATATGTATATATATATATATACAGTGTGGAAACCACTTATGGAATAAAATTGTTTGTGTCCTTATTTTAAAAAATAATAAAAAATATTGAGATACCTTAACTTTTAAATATAAATGTGCGCTTTTTAAATATAAATTTGAATGTACAGGATGATCCACGCAAGTCTGGCATAGTCCATAATCTGTATTTTAAATGAAACACCCTGTATATTTTTATGTTGTTAAAAGCTCCTTAACAACCTGATCTCAACGAACTATATCATGTAGGGTCAATTACGAATAATACAAGGTGAAATTTTGAAATTAAGTATAATTTTCTTCAAGACAAATAATTCATTGAATACCCGAGGTAATTAATTGGACTACATTAAAATAAATGCTAAAAATGTTCTTCACCTTGTTGTTGGCAATAACACAGTCTCCTATAAAACTCGTATCGAACTTTGTTTAAAGTTTGAGGTGAAATATTCCGTATTTCTGTAGTTATGCTTTCTTTGAGGTCTTCAATGCTAGTTGGTTGTGTTGCATATACTTTGTTCTTGAGATACCCCCACAGAAAAAATCCAAAGGCGTCAGATCTGGCGACCCAGCTGGCGACTCAATAGTACCCCTTCGTCCAATCCATTTATTGAAAAAGATTTTATTCAAGTAATTTCTCACCATTAAAGCATAAAGGAGTGTTGTATCGTCCTGCTGGAACCAGACAGTTTCATGCGGTATTGTTGGATCTATTGGATTGGGATATAAGTTAGCCAACTGAGGAAGAACATCGTCTCTTAGGATTCTTAAATATCTTTCCGCTGTCAAATTACCATCTACAAATATAGGACCCATAATATGATCTATAATACCTGCCCAAAAATTCAAGTATACTGAGTGTGTGTCTCACGCATTCAATGAGGATTCTCCGCTGACCAATATCTAGAGTTTTGTCGGTTTACCTCTCCGTTGGATGTTGGATTATCTGCGACACTTAACAAAATATCCACTTTCACCCCATCTTCAATGAAGTTCGGTTTTCTTTTTAATGGTTTGACATGTCCAAGTTCTTTGAATTGTGCATTAATTTTAGACACAGTACCTTGTGCAATATTGACAGTACCTTGTACAATATAGGCAACTGAGGATACCTCTGATTAAATAAGTCTACTACTTCAACTTGACTTCTACAATTCTTTTCGTAACCGATCATCATTAAAATCTCAATTCGGTGGGTCTCAGTTAAATATCTCATTTTTATTTCTGCAAGAAATTAGCTTTTAATTAGGAATTTATTATTTTAATGTAAAATGTCAACACACCAACAACTGATTGATAACAATCCGCATTATTTACCGATTTAGTTTAATCAGCAGACTATCTAGACAGTTTTTACCTATTCATGACAAAAAATGAATGATGAATGAAATTTGATCAAGGTACGAAAAATTGGATACCTCGGCCATATTCTGAGAGGAAAAAAATACGCAATCCCTTAACCAATAATCCAGGGAAAGATTGAAGACAAGAGAGGAGTAGGTCGCAAACAAATGTCGTGGCTACGGAACATAAAGAACTGGATAGGCATAAATAACACTGGTGATCTTTTGCATGCTGCAAAAGACAGACGTTTGGCCTTAAGATAATTCGCCAACTCACTATAGGTACACGGCACTATAAGAAGAAGAAGACAAAAAATGTTAACACGGTTACTAAACATAATTTTTTTCCAATATTCTGACACTTAGAGTAGAAGTGTATAGTCTGTAGGTATTTAGCTAATTTAAAGTAATATCATAACACGTGATAAATTATTAGTTTCAAAATTTCACCTTGTATTATTCATTATAGACCCTACATGATATAGTTCATTAAAATCAGGTTGTTAAGAATCTTTTAAAAACATAAAAATATACAGGGTGTTTAATTAAATATAAGGATTATGGACTATGCCAGACTTGCGTGGATCACCCTGTGTATTTAAATTTATGTTTAAAAAGCGCACATTTAAATTTAAAAGTTAACGTGCCCCAGAGTTTTTTATTATTTTCTATAATAAGGACACATATATATATACATATATATATATATATATATATATATATATATATATATATGTATATATATATATATACATATATATGGCAATATCTTATATATGTAAAAGTAACATTGTGAACATCGGACTATGTACCACACTGTTAATAACATTACATACATTTACATAATACTCAGCGCTACCGGTTCAATTCAACCGGCTAAAGTAATTTTATTTTAAGGTAGATCACGTGCCGCTTTGGCAAATTTTGCGAAGTGTGCCTCGGGGCAATGATATCAAGGTGGGAATGAATCAATAGCGACTGAGATGAATAAAAAGCGTTAGGTAAACATGCAAAAATGTTGAGTATTTTGCATATGCCCATCTGGGAGTAATCCTCAAGGATATACGTATGTAAATTCCATGTTAGATACAAACCCAAGTTATTATCAGTTTTCTACCATGTTCGTTCCATCGCAAAAATAGAGGTGGATTCGAATAAATCCAAATGGTACATCTAATTTTTATATTCTAGGAAATTATTAAGTAATCAACTAAGCTGTTTATTTATATATCCTATCCTTTTTATTTCTTTATTCTAATATTTAGATTTGTAGGGGAGAGTGCGACATAGTGAGGTATCGAGACAAAGTGACGGCTTGATAGAAAAATACGTGTTTTGATATTATTTACACTCGTTTGCTGATTGCATTTATTTGGAAACCAAACAAACTACGACATTAGACTTTTTGTTTGTCGCAAGTGCTGTGTAAGTGTTCATTAATACCTTTTAATAGAGATTAATGTATTTTAAAATAAGGTAGCAAAACGTGCTATTACATTTTTTATAACAATAGGAAAAAGTGGGAAAGGATACAAGGAACAAAGTGGGATTCAGTTTACTTGATACCCAACTTTGCCCCTATTACCTTGTACTTAGACTACGTTAGTTACCTACCTACATTTTATTGTATTTTTTATAGATACTATTGCTAGAACGTTACAAAAAAACCAAATATTCCTGGAGTGAGAAATTGATGACGAAAGAAGTCTCCAGTGTGATATTGAATCAAATGGTGTACAAAACAGCATCGCAAACCTTTGAAGTTTATGGTTGTGGAAACATGGTTTGGAAATAGTATGTGGTCAAATACAAAGCAAACTACATCATTCAAGAACAGGAGAGTAAATTGAAGGCTTATATTAAACTTTTGGAGAGGATATTTTATGTACTTAACCCTTGTGAGCTTAAAACGCTAGCTTTTCACTTCGCAGAAAAGTTGCAAGGTTTTTTAAAAAGACATAAATATATAAGCCTTAGGAAACCTGAAGCCACGTTATCTGCACAAGCTTAGGGATTCAATAAACTTGCTGTTGAGAAGTGTTTTAATCTGCTTAAATCAGCATTGGCAAATATGAAATTTAACCTTATCATATCTATACTATTGACGAAGCGGGGGTATTGACGGTTCCAAAAAGCTCTTCTAAGTTATTACCTACAACTGGAAAACTCCAGATAGGAGTTTTGACTTGCGCATAGCAAGGGAAAATTATGACAACGATCATGTTGTAATGCTCTGGGAGACTACATGCCCCCGATGTTTATTTTTCCATGTAAGCGTATGAAAGCTGAATTAATGGATGGAGGACCAACTGGATCTTTGGGTAAATGCCATGAATTGGGATGGATTCAAAGTGATTCAGTTCTGTTGTGGCTGAAACGTTTTAAGGAATGCTCCAAAAGACCAGAAGGTGCTGTTGTTGTTAGACGGACATGCTTCTTACGTAAAAAACATGGTAGCGATTGGCGTCTTTCGTGAAAATGATATTACACTACTATGCTTCCCACCACATTGCGCTTATCATTTTCAGCCTTTAGACGTGGGTTTTATGAAGTCCCTAAGCACGTATTATAGTAACAAAGTAAAGAAATAGCTCCGCTGCTATCCTGGGCATGTAGTAATCAAATTCTAGATTAAAACTTTATTTGTAACGGCCATTAGTTCATTTAGAGTTACTAGAATCTGGCCGATAGATCGACACATTTATCTCCAGCTAAAAATAGATAATTATATCAATAGAAATAAAATTTAACTAATTTATAGTGAAAATGTTATTATTCAATAAAGTTTTGATTAAAGTATTTAGTTTCAACACAAAGTATTTAATCTAATTACTGCAAAAAAATATATTTGGGGAATAAATGGACGAAATACTATCTTGTTTAAAATCAATGTTCGTTTTATATTAATAGCGGATCTAAGTGAATAAGATACAGAGATTGCAAGTGTTATGAGTTTCATCAGTACTCCAAAGCTTTGCACACAGTTTGTGGTCATGCCTTATCAGAAAATTTGATACTTAATGGAAGTCCATAAACTTTTCAAGGCAATATTCAAAGAAGGCTATATATGTCGTATTAAGTAACGTTGCTCTCCTTAGTTTGTAGTCGTCAACTTATCACCTTTCTTTCTTATTGGAAAAATGAACCTACTCTTGATCGACCTTTTGATATTCGCCAAGAAGCTCCTTTGAATACGCACTTCGATCATATAGGATACTCGAAAGTATTTTGTATAATGTGTTAAGAAGGGTCATTCCCCTACATTTCAATTGATAACTCTTCTGTGTAACGGACAAACAGTACACCCCTCTTTCGGAATTTGCTCCTCATTTCAAGCTCTTACTATTATTTTATGTAAATTATTAGTAAGGATATTGTCCCCTACAAGTTCTGTAAGTATACTGGCACTTACCGTTTTGCTATTCTTTGGATGTTTTATTGTATCCAGTACTTCTATAATTGGAAGAGGTTCTAGTATGGTGTATTGTTTCTTGCTTCTGGAGGTGGTGGATTTTCATCTTCAGCTTAAGTGGAAAGTAACTCTTTATAATGTTCTACCCACCTAATAATTATATCCTCTTTTGTATTTTGTATATACTTCTTCTTCTTCTTCTTCTTAGCCTTCTGTCGTCCATGTTTGGATATAGGCCTCTCCCAACTCCTTCCATCGGTCTCTATCCTGAGCAACATATTTCCAATTTGTTCCGGCTATTCTTTTAATGTCATCAACCCATCTCATCTGTGGTCTTCCTCTTGGTCGTTTACTTTCGTAAGGTCTCCAATGTTGTATTGTAGTATTCCAACGTTGGTCTTTTTGTCTAGAAATGTCTGAAATACTTCTCCTTATTTTTACATATTCTTAGCCTTACTTTAAATTCTTTCCTTGTATTATTTGGAGATTTATAGAATTTTCATCTCTCCATTTCTCCAGTAGTTTAAGTTCTTCCAATATTTCATCTCTCTATTTCTCCAGTATTTATTAAATACTTCAGATATCATAAAATACCTTATGAAGAGCCGTAACCACATCTTGACCACCTGATTCAAAAAGGTCTGCTAGGAGTTGATTTACTTTCGGGATTCAAGCATTTATCAGCATTATCATAACTTTAAAAGCAAAAGCAGCATTCGTTAGAATGAGAACCATTTTCAACAGTCGAGACATATCATTAAAACTGCTACTTATTCACAGTTCTGCTCTACGGAATGGAAGCGTGGACACTGACTGTTGCATCTATGAATCGGCTCGAAGCTTTTGAAATGTGGTGTTACAGGCGCATCTTACGTATATCCTGGGTTGACAGAGTTACTAATGTGGAGGTCCTGCGTAGAATGGGGAAAGAATGTGAAATTCTCATGACCGTCAAAACTAAAAAGTTGGAATATCTAGGACACGTAATGAGAAATCGAGAACGTTACGGCCTTCTCTAGCTGATTCTCCAGGGGAAGGTAAATGGTAAGAGAGGACCGGAAAAAAGACGCATTTCCTGGCTTCAAAATTTACGAAAGTGGTATAATACGACTACCACTGAACTGTTCCGCGCTGCAATAAACAAAGTAAAGATAGCCGTGATGATCGCTAACATCCGGAACGGATAGGCACTTTAAGAAGAAGATCATAACTTTGTGTATCTTCTTTAAGCTGGGTACTTAATATACTTTAAATGCCGGCCTCTGCCTTGCAACCATCTTGAAATTACTACAGTTTCGTTTGCAATAATTTCTCCCAAATTTGCAAGTCCTTCGTTGAAACTCTAATTCATCCCCTTTACTGCGCTTTAGAACTTTCTAACTTCTATTCGTTCGATTAGACTTTTAATTTTTTTCAACAGATTTTCTTAAAAATATCTCTTCTTTTTTGCAAGCTATTATTTGAAACCATCCTTACTACCTTGTACTTATCGCTGCTTTGTCCTGTATATCTCTGAGTCTTTCAGCTTTACTAAAATCTACTTATCTTTCTTTCAATGTTAATTATTATTTGCCATAGCTAGCTTCTCCCAAAAAAACAAAGATTGAATACTATAGGAAAATTGATCGCTATTCCTAACCAATAAGTAAATAAAGTCAAAGATCTGTTACACGGTATTAGAAATATCCATAAAATAACTCAAACATTTCACGCTTTATGTGATTTAAGACACTATAAAAGACTCACTATAAAATTGATTGATGCAGTCACTTTGAAGAGTTTATATACCGAACACCATCTCTACACAAGAATAGCTTTTTCTTCGATGTGTGCTTTATTCTGCGTATTCAGATGTTATTTTATGAAAGCATTCCCGATGTTATTACGCAAAAACAAAATATGTTTGACTTAGTTTGGAAGGTATTTATGCTTTTATTTACGGTTGTTATGCGTAAAACATGTTTTCTTTGCGAACGCCAGAGGGGTTTTGGATGAAAAAATTAATGCATTTAACATTTTTGGGCCAAAAACAAAAATATTAAGTTATGTTTATATAAAAATTGAAAGACGGAGCTATTTTTTGTCTTATTAATCTTCATATTTCGTTCTTAAGATTTATAGCCTCATATTTTGGTCGATTTTTAAATGATGTTAACAGTATTTACATTACTCGAAAAACACGTTTCTAAAACAATGTTTGAGTTGTGATAAAAGAGACCAATATGATTTTATTGTTCATTTTCCACTTTCCCAATATCATGTTTACTTTTCTTCTTGCATCGCTTTATCGCATCAATAACTAGTGAGAAGAGCTTATTACACAACCTTGTTTTACACCTATCTTTGTCTGAAATTTATCAGATTCTTGGTTATGTGACCTTTGACCTTATTTTTGTTTTGCAATTTTTTTATAGGGATTTAATAATTTCTATCATATCCATTTCTACTCCACCTCTTTTCAAACATATATCCATATGTCTTCCCTTTTTATTTCATCAACAGCTTTTTTGAAATCAATAAAGCATATTATGGATCTCATTTTCTTTGCTTAATATCTTTTCTCCTACTTGTTTCACCATAAAGATCAGATATTGTTTACTCCTTGTTTTTTTAAAGTCATGTTAAGATTTTTCTAACTTTGTTTTTAATTTTCACCTCAGTTTTTAATACTTTGGCAGTAATGTTTCCTTAGTTAAGGCAATTTCTTGCAACCTCCTTCTTAAACAATCCATCCATCCAATGGCGCTACAGCCCAAATAGGGCCTTGGCCTCCTTTAACAGGCTTCTCCAATCATCTCGATTTACCGCTGTTCTTTTCCATGAACGCGTTCCCAGGCAGTTCCTGGCATCCTCATCGACTTCATCTTCCCATCTCTTTTTAGGTCTTCCAACAGGTCTTTTTCCCTGCATTCTTGCATTTAATAATTTTCTGGGGATTCTATTCTCATGCATGCGGACCACGTGCCCTGACCATCGTAATCTCTGCAGTTTAGTATGTTGTGCTAGAGTTGGTTCGCTATATTGCTCGTATATTTCTCTATTATACCTAATTCGCCAGTTGTTGTTTTCACTTATTGGGCTCAGGATCCTACGTAATATTTTTCTTTCAAACACATCTAATGCATTGGCAGATTTCTGTGTCACCACCCATGTTTCACAACCATAACTTACTATGGGCCTGATTATTGTTTTATAGAGCCGGAGTTTTGTTTTCCGGTGTACGTCTCGCGATTTGAATATGTGACTCATCGCGAAATAGGCTTTATTTGCCAGCACAAGCCTTCTATTTATTTCCGGTTCTTCTTCATTGCTTGCGACCAGATCCATTCCTAGGTATGTGAATCTATTTACATGTTCTATATCGTCAATAAAGTGTTGTTGCACCGGTCTATTTGATCTGGTTTGTATGAGTAGTTTTGTTTTATTTGTATTTATTGCTAGCCCTACTGCTTCTGCACTCTGTTTCAACTCAACGTAGGTTTCTTCCGCTGCATTCACTGTTCTGCTCATTATGTTTATATCATCCCTTCTTAAACAATGGTACTATTATATCTTTTGTCCAATCCGATGGTATTTTTAGCTGCAATTATTTTATTTAGCAATTTTCGGAACTTTTCTTTTACCTTTACACTTATATTTTTGAACATTTCCGCTGTGATTTCGTCGTGTCCTGGAGATTTTAATTTATCAACACCTTCTGTAATTTAGTCTAGTTTAATATGTTGGTGTCTCTATTTTCGATCTTCTTTTCTTCTTTTTTTTTTTCTTGTGGGTCCTGTTTCGAGTCGATTAGCTCTTCAATATTCTGATTTTATCTGTTCATTATTCCTTTTTCGTTAATGTATTTCCTTCCTTGTCTCTTCTATAATCCAAGTGCTTTCTTTTGTCTTAGCTGCTTCAGCGTACCCTAGAACAGTTTCCGATTTCTTACATAATTTTCATTCATCTTATGCCTAAAATCTTCCCAGGATTGTTTTTTTGCCTTTTTTACTTCTTGTTTATCTGTGTTTCTGGCCATTTTATATTTTTGTAGTCTTCCTCTATATTGGTTTTTAGATACTTTTTCCAAAAATTTTTCTTTTTTTTTCACTTTAAGTTGTATTTCTTTCACTTTTGTCAATAATTTAATTTTCTTTGAAGGTAGAAATTTGAGAGCCGAAAAATATTTAAGCATTATTAGAGACAAAGTTGTTCCTGCGTTGGCCAGCTTATATCCCAGCGCAGTAGATCCAAACCTACCGAATTAAAACGTCTGGTTCCAGCAGGACGAAGCAACGCCCCATTATGCTTTAATAGGAAGAACTTACTTAAACGAAATCTTTCCCAATTAACGAATTAAATGAAGATGTACTAGTGAGAGGCCAACTAGATCGCCAGACCTTACGCCCTTGGAATTTTCCTGTGGAGTAATCTCAAGAACAAGGTATATGCAACACAGCCAACTAGCACTGCAGGCCTTAAATAAAGGATAACTACAGAAATATGGAATATTTGATATCCAAATTCAAACAAAGTTCGTAACGAGTTTTATAGGAGAATGTGTTATTGCCAACAAGAAGGTGGAGAATATTTATTTTAAGCTTTTGTTTTAATGGCTTGAAATAAATTATAAATAATTTTAAAATTTCATATTGTAATATTCATAATAAACCCTAGGTAATATAGTTCGTGGAAATAAGATTGTTAAAAAGCTTTTAAAGGCTTAAAAATATACATGGTGTTTCATTAACAAGTTAACTGCCATGCCGGACCCATCGGCACACACACAATTTTTCCAGGTACGTGAACAGATTGATAGTTTTTCAAAATTAAGTTTACTAAATAATTTTTTATGTGTAATCTATCTCATTCTATATATTCCTCATTATTTAAAAAGTGAACCATTCGCAATAGAATTTCAAACCTATTTCTAGACATAACACTTGATGTAAACCCCATTTTGAACAAGAAATCTTGAGTCCAATAGTCTGACAATGTTGGTAATTTTACAATTCCCATCCAAGCTGTCACACCAAAAAGCTTTTTTATTTCAACAGTATCTGTAGGATTCCAGTTGTGTAGCCTAGAAGATGAAGGGTTGTCGGTGTTGACCAGTGTTTGCGTAGCGTGTAAGTTTGTCTGATTCGCTATCATTTCAAATATTGAGTCAGTGACGATAGCGGAAAAGAACTCTTCTGGTTTACCCATTGCTAACATGCCAGCTACATCACTGTTAACACCAGCTTCAATTGAAAAAGTTGGCAATTGTACTGGATTGCCTTTTGGTTATGTCCAATCATCATCTACTTTCAATGCTATTCCAACATCACACGTCGATATATTCTGATGATTCTCGTTATCTTGTGTGTTTAGTGCTAAAAATAATAAAGTGTTAAATATTTTCAGCGCATTCATCTTCGACTACAAATATTATAACAATGGTTACAAAGATATATAATACATACTTAGTAAATCAACTTACGTTCGTCGAAAGTTTCCAGTTCGTCTTCAGAATTATCAGAGATTTCATCAGAATTATATATATATTTAGGGATTCTACAGTATTCACTGCCTTCCCTCGCTCAACCGTTTCCATCTCTCTCTGTTGTTCCATTCTCCATCGTTTAGGCCTCTCTTACTCATGGCGTCGTCTACTTCGTTCCTCCAGGATTTTCGGGGTCGTCCTCTTTTCCTCTTTCCTATGGGGCTCCATTCGGTTATTCTCTTTATCCATCTGCTGTCGCTAGTTCTTCTTACATGTCCATACTACTTTAGTCTTCTTTGTTCTATATATGTTAGTATGTCTGTTTCTATTGATGTTCTTTGCTTTATTTCGTCATTACTTCTCCTACCCATTCTTGTTACTCAGCAGCATCTTCGCAGGCATTCCATCTCTGTTGCTACTATCTTACTGCTGTTTTTCTTGTTTATGATCCAATTTTCAGCCCCATATGTCATAATACTTCGCACTAATGTTTTATAAATCTGCGTTTTTGTCTTCATATTTAGGTGTCTATCCCACCATACTGAGTTAAATTGTCGGATTGCTGTTCTTGTTTGTCCTAATCTTTGTGTAATTTCTTCCTCTGTTGTTGCCTTTTTCGTGATTATAAACCCCAGGTATTTAAATTTATCCTTTCCTCTGATTGTTACGTTGTCATCAATCTGTAGATCTTCTATGTCTTCTTCACTTGTAGATAGGTACTCTGTTTTCGCGAGGTTAATATCTAGGCCAGCCTTGGTATATTCTTCTTGTAGTTTCTTCATCATGTAGCTGAGGTCGTCTTGGTCTTGTGCAATCACTACTTGATCGTCTGCAAAGCTTAACGTATATAGGTATTCAAGGCTTTCTCTAAGTATATTTTGAATAGGGTTGGAGATGTGGAACAACCCTGCAGGAGCCCTTTTGTTGTGGTGAAGTCTCCTATGATTCTTGTTCCCATTTTAATGGACACTTTATTTTCTTTATACAAAGCTTTTGTAGCTTCTATGAGTTCCGTCTGTATTTCTTATTTGTACATTGCCTCCCATAGTTCTGATCTTGGTACAGAGTCATACGCCTTTCTCAGGTCCACAAATGCCAAGTGTATATCTCTATTTTTTGCTTTTTTCTTTTCCAACAGTTGTTCCAGTGTGTATATGTGGTCTATGCATGATCTTCCTGTCTTGAAGCCTGCCTGATCCTCACCGATTTTGCGTTTTATCGCTTGCTCTATCTTTTCTCGCAGTACCTTCCCATATAATCTCCCTATTGATGATATTACGCTTATTTCTCTGTAGTTTTCGCATCGTTTTCTATCTACTTTCTTAAATATAGATGTCATATATGCCTCCGTCCATTCCTTTGGGAGCTGTTCTCCATTTATGGCTTTCTGAAATATCCATTGTATCATCCGGTGTTATTTTTTTGATCCGTATTTTATAAGCTCAGGTGAGATGCTCAGGATTATAATTACATCTATAATTGAATCATCGCTAAATTCATGTTCATCTTCTTCGTCGGACATATTATTTAGTATTTGTTCAAGTTCATAATCTAAAAACCTCGAGTATTTCGTAAACTCATTGTGTAAACACTGATCTATTTGAGCGATTCAACATGTATCGACAAGTACTTCCAGAGCTACACTAAATCTCTGCGTTGCGTGCCAAAACTCTCCCCCTACTACCTACGAAGTTGGACCGGCGCGGCGTGACGTGAAGTGACTTTCAAACTCTTCTACGCCGCGTCCGGCCCATCGGAATGGCAGTCAAATATTGACATTTTTTCGTTATTAATTATTTTTGAAAAAATTACAACAATGACGTTACATATTTAACAGTAATATTTGTCAAAGTATAGTTGGCCTGTAGGCCTAATTTAAAAATATAGCTTGGCAGTTAACTTGTTAAAAATAAATATGGACTAGGCTAGACTTGCGTTTGCACTCTGTTTGGGGAAAAATTTATAAATCGAAAAGCCGACAACGAAACTAGGTATAGAGCCAACTAAATAAATTACGAGTAACATAATAAACGATTAATATCTGAATGTGAAAGCTTTACCTTTAGTTAGGTACCGACGCTCTGGTGAGTCATTGTCACTGACCGTATTAATGCTAAGCCCTACCTTATGAAGGTTAATAAAATCGCTGTACATCCTATTATTTGTGATGTAAAGTTATCTTTACACTATCATTCAATTACTATCGGAGTATAGATTACTAATTAAAAGGACTAGTTGATAAGAAACCGAACCGTAATTTAGATCCCGAACGGTCAAAATCCTAATGGCACTCTTTTCGATTACATTTCGGTAAACACGTTTAAGTAAACGCTGACTGGCTCGATCCATAATGGGTTTAATTTCAAGAATTGGGCAATTGAGCTTGTGGTTGAAGATCGTATCCGACTAACGTAGGGAATCAATTACAGCGCCACAGGTTATCGGTGGCGTGTCCCTAAACTATCGGTTACCGTCGATACACTAAAATTAGAGCGTGTTGTAAACCACACGCAATAATTCGGGGCAGTTGGGTGGATAGGGACTGATTTATGCCCTCCTGCAATTTAAAAACACAAATGATTTTAAGGGTAAAAAGTGAAATAAAATTGGCATGCAAATAATAATAAAAAGAAGTTTTATTCCGACCTTAAGCATTATCATATATTATTCTAATTATATTTTCAAACTTTTGTAAAAACTAGTCAAAGTCTAGATATGTTAAATGGTTTGGTAGAGTCTCCTTCTTCTTCTTTTGATATAGTACTTACTCTATACAGCGTATGAGTGTTCATGCTGGTTGGAGACCTTACATCCTTAATATTCTCAATTTATCTCTGAACATTTCTGACCCACATTGACATACGCTTTCTGATTCCAGTAAAAAGTGGATTTCATTATTTTCTAAAATATTTACTATACACATCAAAGTCCACATTCATTGAAAGCGCAATTTTTAATTCCATAAACAATCCCTTTGGGAATAAAAAATGTGCCCTTCATTTTTCAACTGGGATTTCAATATAAATTTTTAGTGAATATGTGGTGAGACGAGCTGGAAAATAATTAAAAGCTTTGGTAAAACAACTGCTTCGTTATATTTGTTACGAATCTATTTTTTAGTTAAATTTCTACGTATTTGTCAACAGATTTTTAAAGGATTTACGATTTACGATAGACGATTAAATTATCAATAGTTTAAGTCGAGAATTAAAAAAATTAAAAACTAAAATTCCATTTACCCTTATCTCAATTCCATGAACCTAAATCTAATACAAATTAATCAAAAACTTATCAAATAAAAAACATTTTTCTTCACCAATCGTTACTTGCCTGCCAACTCTCATCATCCACCTTCACAAATTAATTCAGTCATTCATACTCTTGTCTCCATATTAATACGCTTTGGAGATGATGCAAGTTGACCCACTAAGCGTTCCATTTCTATTCGCAATTCTGATTAAATTTTAGCTCTAGGTCAACACTATCTTCATACAGGTTACAAAATTTATTTTGAAATCTCCAGAACCATAGCCCCCATCCACTTTTATAAAGCAAGATTTATCCGAGAAACCATCTTCTTCTTGTAGTGTCTATCCGTTTCGGATGTTGGCGATTATCATGACAATCTGTATTTTGCAAACTGCTGCTCTGAAAAGATTTGTGGCTGTTGTGTTGAACCATGTACGTAGATTTTTTAACCAGGAAATCCTGGTTCTCGTTTTCCTTCTACTTTACCTTCTAGAATTAATTGCAGTAACCCGTATCTGACGCTGTTCCTCATGATGTGACCGAGAAACTACAGGAATTGAAAAAAGTACAAATTGTCTTAATAAAAGAGATGATGTCATCTGGTTATTTTCGACATGGAGACCTCTTATAAAGTCACCAAACCGCGTCACCATCGACGGTATTATTCTTTTCTAATATCCAATGGTATTTAACCTATATAACAACAGCTCTCATTCAAAAATCCATACAAATATTTTTTTCTGGTAATGTTTTTTACCAAGAATACTTTTATTTTATAAAGTATTTTTTGAAATTAAAAGCAGAAGGGCTTTTACAACAGTATCGTGACCATTAAAATTTCGCCAACACCCTTTAATGTAATCAAAGTATATTATTACACACTTCATTTTTCTGTATAGAACAAGATTGCTATTTTAAGGATTTTTAGATCCTTTAGACCCTAGATATATTTTATATATACATATATCTAATTCATAATTACACACTAACCCCCACGCCAACCTCCACCCAAACCACGTCACCATCGACGGTATAAATGAACCGTATTCTGTTTCCAGTAGCAGTAATGCATTGGTTAGTGATTGATGTAGTAGTATCTAGGGGCTCGAAAGACTGAGACCCCAGATCATAAGCAAAAAGACATCAGAGAGGATGTCGAAAGCTCGGCGCAGTGATAATCCACGCAATTCAACCCAGAAGGCTGTTGAGTTAAATATTATTTTTTGTAATAGTATTAATTATATTATTAGCTTTAGGTCTAATATATATTCCCTAAATATGTTCCCTATATGTTCCTTAAACAAAACATGCATCAAGCCACATAGGTCTCACTACCTGATCAAACAATCAACCAGATAGACCATATATTAATGGACAAAAGAGGGGTCACAAATGTAAGGGATGTGAGCATGAGGGAAAGCATTATGTAGTTCAGATCACTTCTTATTACAAATAAAGTTTAGAAATCGCATAAACAGATAGGAAAAGAACAAACATGTACGGAGCAAAAAATTAAACCTGGAGGATCTGAAAACTACAGAAATACAAAAGCTATTACGAGAAGAATTGAATAGAAAACTACTATAATATAAAAAACAGACGTGTAAAATTGGGATGGGCAGCATTCGGAAGACTCTCATACGTACTTAAAAATAAAAATATACCTCAAAGACTGCGAACCAAAGCGTTTAATTCCTGTATCCTACCTGTACTTACATATGGAGCTCAAACCTGGACATTCACTAAAATAAACATGGAGAAAATTAGAAAAACTCAGAGATCTATGGAACGACAGATGCTGGGTATCTCACTCAAAGACCATAAAAGCAATGAAGACATTCATAATAGAAAAAAAGTAAAAGATGCTGTCAAACAGGCAGCTACACTAAAATGGAAATGGGCTGGACATAACGAACGTTTTAAGGATGGCCGATGGAATAAAGAAATCGGGAATTGGCGGCCATATAAAGCCAAAAGACCACGAGGACCGCAAATGCGCTGGAGCGACGATATTAAAAGAACTGCAGGGCCAATGTGGAAACGTCTTAGAAAAAACAGAGATGAATAACAAGAATTAGGAGAGGCCTATATTCGGCAGTCCGAATAGAGAGAAGGGCTTAAAAAAATAATAGAAGAAGCATCAAAGAACAAAGCTTTGCTTTGATAAAACAATAGACAAAAGAAATAATCTGTACGTGCAGTACACCCAAAGAAGAGCACGGGAAAAGCGCGAAAAATTTAAAGAAGAACGAAAAAAAGGCAGATGGAATATGAAAGAGAAAGAAGAGGAGAGACGAAAACTACCAAATACTATCATTAGTAAATAAGGCAATAAATTGGTAACAGTAGGATCGGTGTCAAACAGACCGTTTTCAAAAAAAATATATATACGGAAAAGGAGTAGAGAAAAACCACAAACAAGATTATATTGTTACCCCAGCCCTTGCTACGTCTCTGATCAAACATCAATTCGGCGTTTGATGACCTGCGGCTGTCGAGAGAATTTGACTTGGTTCTGGAAGCGGTTTGAAAAGATAGGCGAACCATATATAAGAACGATTAAGCGTTAAATAAATAAATGTTAATAATTAATTGTGTTTTTAGTGTTAATGTTAGAAAACTGTAAATAAATAAAAATAAACATTACAATATGTTCATTTAAAAATTACTATGCCTATAGCAGATAAAATAAAAGGATATTTTATGATTTAGAAATGTTAGTTTTAAGGTTCCAATGCCTATTGAGTTAAAACAAATAAATTTGTGTTTTTAATACAACTTTAAAAAAACTTTTGGTTAAAAATTAATATTACGTGATAAATATCGTTTAAAACTCTTATTAAATGTGACCCCTATATGCAAATTTTCTTTTTTACTTGCCATTACTAGGTTGATATTTGCGTGGAAATTGCGGCAGTAATGTACGGCTTTATTGATTATGCGTTCCCATAAAACACGAAAACCATTCGCAGTCAGTTCAGATTTGTTCGATCGGCGACAAAAAATTAGTTTCTGCATAAATTAGGCGAATAATTCGAAAAGTTCGTGAAATAGAAACGTAAGAACGTATTGGGAATAATAAGAGCCCTTTTATTGGCTTTTCAAAGTTTAAGAAAATGAAATTAAACCGGGACTCCTTCTAAAACGCATTGACGTTGAAAAATTCTACTTTTCATAAAAAAAATTATAAGAGATACAGGTCTGATTTTGACAAACTTGTGTAAAATATTTTTTATCTGTGTATATGTTTTATGAATGCTACGTGTTGTCACTTTATTTGTCATGAAACGACGAATATAAATCTTTTTGCTTTGGTAGTATTGCCTCACAGGTTACTTCTGGAAAATTTTGTTTCAAAAAATTTGTTAAACTGTCACCTTTTAGAGAGTTAACTTTGAGACTGTTAACTTTGTTTTGTGTTTTCTGTCTGCTTTTTCTACTTTAACATTTTTTAATTTAAGATTTTAATAGTCGAAAAGTCCACACCATTGTTTATTTAAATAAATGCACTTTACAAATATATAAATACGTGCTTAGTTTAGACCGAATCAGAGATAAAACGAATACTTTAGTTAGACAAATAAAAAGGGAACACTGGCAGAGCTTTTTAAAACAGATGGAACACGGCTTTTACGGAACACAAAAGGAAACATGGAGAATGATTAGAGGACAAAGAAAAGAGATGAACGAACTAATAAAAACGAAACACATTCAGAAGGAAACATGGGCAGACTACTTCATCATCATCATATAACGGGGGTCCTACGGCGATTGCCGCTTCCCGCATTTCAGCCTCCATCTTTTCCTATCTCTCCAATCTCCCTCTTCTAAGCCTCTAGATTGCATTGTTTTTGTAATTTCTCTTCTCCAGGAATTTGGTGGTCTTCCCCTTTTCCTTCTTTCTGGCGGAACATACATTCAGGCTTTCTTTGGCCACCGCTCCTCCTCCATTCTCATCACGTGACCATACCATTGTAATTGCCTTCCTTGTATTCTATCTGAAAGAGTATCTCTAATTCCTGTACGGTTTCGTATTTCCTCATTCCTGGTTCTTTCCATTCTCGATACTTGACATGACCTTCTAAGATAATCCATTTCCACAACGTCTACTTTATTTCGTTCATTCTTTGTCATCGTCCAACATTCGGCACCATATGTGGTAATTGGTTCTACAATTGCTCTGTATACGCGAAGTTTGGTATGCATCTTTATTTTATTAGACCACAGTAATGAATTCAGTATTCGGATGCAGTTTTTCCCTTGGGTTATTCGGTTTTGTACATCTATCTTAACTCTGCCATCTGCTGATATGATGCTTCCTAGATATTTATACTGGTTGCAGCCTTTTATGACTGCGTTTTCAAGCCTCAGATCTGTGGTATTTCCTCCAATTTTTAAATATTCTGTTTTGCTTATGTTTACAGTAAGCCCCCATTTGGCATATTCCTCAAATAATTTTCGATTCATATAATTTATATCTTCCTCATCGGTTGCAACCACCACCTGATCATCTGCAAACAACAATGTATACAGAGTTTCTTGTCCCACTTCGATGCCCATAAATCTACATTTATTTCTCCAATTCCTCAATGCTTCTTGGACGTATATTTTAAAGAGTGTCGGTGACAAACAGCATCCTTGCGTTAGGCCTTTAGTGACTTTAAATTCATTTGAGGTTCTGGTTCCAATTTTTACACAACTAACTGCATTTTCGTACAATTTATATATCGCTCGGATATACGTCGAATCCAATCCGGACCTTTTGAGGATCTCAAACATTTTCTTTAACGGGACAATATCATATGCTTTCTCAAGGTCTATAAATACCAAATGGGTCTCTCTACTTCTTTCGACACGCTTTTCAATTATTTGTCGTAGGATAAATATATTATCAAGGCAGGATCTCCCGGTACGAAAGCCGCTTTGTTCTTCAATATCTTGTATCTGTCTTTCAACTCTCTTCTTTAATATTCTGCCGTACAACCGGCCCACAGAGCTAGTCACACTAATACCTCTATAATTGGAACAGTCTCTTTTATTCCCTCTCTTATATATGGAGCTTATATAAGATTTATTCCAATCTTTAGGAATTTCCTGGTCTCCACACATACATTTATTGAAAAGGTCTACTATTAATTCTAAAAGTGCAGTCGGCCCATATTTAACCAGCTCTATGGGAATGTCTCCAGGCCCTGCGGCTTTTCCGTTTTTAATCTCTTTTAAGGTTTCCGTCAATTCAGATAATGTTATTATAGGGATTTCCTGTCTTTCGTCTCTGTTGTCTATTAATTCCCTTATCTTTTCCCATCTGTACTCTACTCTATCCTCTTTCAGCAGTTTCGTATAATATTCTTCCCATTCATTTAACTTTATGAGAGAAATGTTGTCTTCATTTTTCTCATTTTTCCTAAACTGTTTTAATGTTTTCCAAGCTTGCGCCACTTTTGTTCCACCCATAAATCTGTCCAGTTCATCACACTTAGCCTCCCAGTTTATATTTTTCGCCTTATCCACGTCTTTTTTAACTTCTCTATTCCATTTAGCGTATATTTCTCTGTCTTGAGGATCTTTGGATTGAAGCCATATGTGATACGCTTGTTTTTTCTTGAGAACTTTCTCTTCTAGTTCCGTTGACAACCATTCAGGTTTTCCTTTTTTCCAATTTTCAACTTTTCCCAGTGCTTCATTTGCCGCTTCATGAATATATTTTTTAATTACCTCATACAGACTTTCAGGGTCTAAGTCCTTTGTTTCTATATTTTTTATTTTCTGAGCTATTCTAATTTTATATAAGAACTTTGTCGAATCTTGTTTAAAGCTTTCCAGGTTATATTTTATGTTTTCTATGGTTGTTCATATGTCTGTTACTTCATCATTTTTGTGACTTGATTGTTCTCTCTTAAATGTCACCATTACTTTTGCAATAATCATATGGTGGTCACTTCCACATTCTGGCCCTCTAAACAGACTACTTTCGATTCCTATTTACTAAAGGTCACTATAATGAACCACGAACATCAGAGGTGACGACAAACGAAGAAATAAATGTTGAGAGTAGAGTAGAGTAGAGTAGAGTAGAGTAGAGTAGAGTATTTATCTAACTACAAACAGATACAAATATTGTTTGTAGCAAGTCAAAAAAAAATACATAGTATTAAAAAAAAATATGAAACGTAACTTAAATATATACAACCAAGAACACATATTAAACAGAAAAACATTTATAGCAAAGTTACGGTAAGCAGTTCAGTAGTGGTTCTGCAATGAGTCATATATTCTTCTGAGCAGTAAAAACAATGTTTTAGAAGATATTTTTTTATTACTTTATCGAAACTATTACAGCTTAGCTGTATAATACTTTTTGGTAAAATATTGTAATAGTTATAATTAAGACAATTTTTTTTCTGAAATACTTAATCTACAGCGATTAGTTCGTAGGTCGTGCCAGTTTCGCGTATTGTGAACATGGACATCAGACTGCTTTATTAAACGGGAACGTTTTCTGTGAATTTAAGTTAGAACTTGAAATATCAACAGAGTAGGTAGCGGCATAATTTTGAATTTGATAAAGAAAGGTTAGCAGTGTTCTAGATAACTAACCCTGCTAAAATCCTGACAGCTTTCTTTTGCATTCTAAAAATTTGAAGTGCATTTGTTGATACAACAAATATGATTTTGTTGTATCAACCATATGATTACACCATACTTTAGGTGAGAGTTAAAAGAAAAATATGTCATTTTTAATATTTCAAAGTTGACAACCCTTGCTAGTTGGCGAATAACAAAATAATGAACTTGATAGCTTTTTCTTAAGTTGTGAGATATGAGTTGAGTCGATTATCTATGGTTATTCCTAATAGTTTACCAGTCTCTTTGTTATCTGGGTCATTGTGTAAATTACTTGCAGATATAACCAAATTTTGCGTTTTATCAGAGTTAAGTTTTAGTTTCTTTGCAGCAAA
The DNA here is from genome assembly GCF_040954645.1 of Diabrotica undecimpunctata. Classification (NCBI taxonomy): domain Eukaryota; kingdom Metazoa; phylum Arthropoda; class Insecta; order Coleoptera; family Chrysomelidae; genus Diabrotica; species Diabrotica undecimpunctata. The sequence continues at coordinate 14,494,527 of NC_092806.1, forward strand.
CCATAAGCTAGATTTAGTAGAAACTTCCTCATGAGACATTTTTAAATTATCAATATTTTTTCCTGATGTAACGTATGTCGTATCATCTGCGAATTGTATGGTTGTGTACGAAGATATGAATTTATGCAAATCGTTGACATAAATAATAAACAAAAGAGGTCCTAAGACCGAATCTTGTGGAGCTCCATGTTTTACGGATAGAAAATCGGAGAGATGACCTTTAGACACTACCGCCTGGTATCTGCCACATAGGTAAGAAGTTATAAGTTTAAGAGGGATACCTCTGATTTCATAGTAATTTAATTTGTGGATCAAAATGACGTGTGAAACGCAATCAAAAGCCTTCGACAAGTCGCGAAGCGAAATTGCTATGCGATTGCCACGTTCAAGCCCCTCAATCACCTTGCTCACAACATTAAATACCGCGTTTATAGTAGAACGAGCACTTCTGAATCCGTATTGTGAGTTGCTAAAGTAATTATTTGACTCAAAATAGAAATAAAATTGTTGTTTAATAACCTTTTCAATCACTTTCCCAAAAGTACAAACAATGCTTATGGGTCTGTACTTGCCAGTTTTCGAGGCATCACCTTTTTTGTAGATTGAATGTTTTACTTTTGAATTGAATGATTGTACTTTTGAATATTTTAGTACTTTTGCAAATACTCTAGTTGATAGAATTAAATTAATAAGATGAATGAAAGGTGTTAAAAATATTTGGTAAGTTTCTTTTAAAATTTTGCTATTAATTTCGTGAACGTCCCTACAATTAAAATTACTAAGAGACTTTATTATTTGAGAGACCTCTTCTTCCACAACAGGACGAAAAAAAAGGACTTGTTCGGAGAAGGATAATTTCTATAATTGAAGAGGACATCCACATTAATAGTGAGAAAAGATGTGGTTAAATTCTCTGCCATTGTAGTAAAAAATTGATTTATTTCGTCTGGATGTAGATCAGCTTGCACCGAAGTGGATCTTCTGTTATTTCTTTCGAAATTTTCTATTTTCCAGCAGTCTCTAGGTTTATTATTGGAATTAGTAATAAAATTACAGTAAGCTAACTTTTTAGCAATTTGGAATTGCCGAGTATATTCAAATTTTTGTTGTTTATATACTTTGAACAAATCTGGATCCTTAGTGGCATCTGCAATGTGTTTAATAAGAGAAAGATTGGATCTGTAAGACCTTAATTCAATATTAAACCATTGCGCGGGTATTTTTTTAGCATTTTGTCGTATTTTTTTTAGTGGAAAATGCTTTAATATTAAATTGTTATGAATTTCGGTAAGAAAGACTGTTAAAAAATCAGGATTATTATTAATATCATAGAAAAAGTCCATATTTGTACTAGCTAGCGCACGTTTAAGTTTCTGTTAACCAGAACAAGTAATAAACCTTTGAAATGTTTGATTAGTGTCATCAAATTTATGTTCAGAGTCAATAAATAAAAATTGAGCTCGATGGTCAGAAAAACAAGGTTCAAATATGCCCACTATGTAGATATTTTCAGAAAAATTTGTCATAATGTTGTAAATGCAACTACTGGACTGGGATTCGATTCTACTATAATCGTTTATAGTTACTTTTAGACCAAAAGATGTTAATAGATTTTGAATATCAAAAAAAGTGTCAGATTCAAAGATTCAATTTTAAAATTTATAACCAAGTATGATCAGTTTGTCTGCTTAACTAAGCAAGGACGTTATGACATTCTCATAATTCACCAAAAACAAGTCAAAATCACCCTTACCCGATCTGTATACAGTTAAAATATTGGTTTTTATTGAAGGTACATAAATTGCACAAAACTCAGAACTTTGCTCTACATTATAATCATTTAGATTAATAGAAGAATACACAAGATTTTCTTTTACATAAATTGCAACTCCGCCTTGTTTCTTTTTTACCCTACAAAAGAAATTAGCTAATGACAATGCTAATTAATTTTAAATTTTCTTTACTTTGCCAGTGCTCCGAAAAACATATGGCGTCATATAATTTTTGATACACAAGAAAAGCATTGATCATGTCGACCTTATTTGAAATACACTGCAAATTAACATGAAACATGCTTACCGTACCTTGTCGAATCAGTTTATTTTAATAAAAGAGGAGGAAAAGGTTAAGGAAGCATTAAGGAAATTAAAAAATAGAAAATTGCCAAGAGAAAACAGAATACCGTACAAACTGGTTAAGTACGGAGGACCAGATCTGACCAAACAACTATTAAAACTAATCCAAAAAATAATAGAACAAAACAGGGAATTTGAGCAGCTTCAAGTAATATTAGAAGGCAAGATTGAAGGTAAAAGGGGCATAGGACGAAAGAAAAATCTTGGCTACGAAACATTAGAGATTGGACCCACACAAAAGGAAATGAAATTAAAAATCCACAAGGAAAATAAATTCCTGTAGCTGGCTGTATAACATGTATTACAAAAAGAGGTTTAATCTTTGTATGTAGGTATATTTAAAAACCCTTAAAAGGGCTACATCAAAAAACACAAACGTTTTCGGAATAATAATTCCATCATCAGGTTAAAAAGCAGGTTAACATGCCTGAGCCACCAAAATATTAGGGTACAACCCTTTACAAAAATGAAGTTACCAAAAAGTGTACATGTTGTTGTTTGAAAGTGAGTGATGTTTAATACTTAATTAGATTTAACTTCAGGCAACACTTATGTGTTGCCATGCCTCACGTGAGTTCCAGGGTCCGGAGAGTAAACCTCTTCAAACGGACATCAGCTGGTAACACGTAAGCTGGTAAGCACGGCAACACATAACCATGCCTCACGTCGCCAACCTCAACAGAGAAGGCACTTAGGAGGAGGAGGAAGTGCAAGAGACATCATTAGAATACAACAAACCGGCATATCTATGTTTCGTGGACCTTAAGAAGGCATTTGACCAGGTCAAATTAAAAGACGTTATCCACTCACTGTATGCAATAGAGATACCTCTAGGAATAATCAGAACGATCTAAAATATCTACCAAAATACAATAAAAGTAAAAGTAGAAGAAGAACTAATCAACCCTATTGAAGCTGGCAATGGGATAAGACAGGGAAATTAACTGAGTCCTCTATTGTTTAACTTGATTATGGGTGAAATAATAAAAAAGTAAGAATTAAAAGGATAACAAATGGAAGAAAAACAACTTAAAATAATCTGCTATGCAGACGACGCAGTACTACTCACTCAAAGTGAAGACGATTTACAACGTATGCTGCACCAATTTAATATAACAAATTTACTAAGATGTAAATTGGAGCTGGAAGGTCAGATAATAGAACAAGTGATGGAGTTTAAATATCTAGGCATCACATTATCTAGCGACGGAAAGCTTGAAACTGAAGTGGAAGATCAAGTGAATAGAGCAACAGAGCCGCAGGTTGCCTGAATGAAACAATATGGATAAATAAAAATATCGGGAAAGAAATGAAAGGCAGAATTTACAAACAGCCATCAGACCAATAATGACATACGCGGCAGAAACACGATCTGAGGTCCTCACGGCAGAGAGGACAAAAAGGATGTTAGAAACAACAGAGATGAAAACACTTATTAACAGCCATATTAACTGCCAACTGTTTTGTATTCATTAAATAAATCAATGTGTTTAAATAAAAGTATGTTTTTTCACGACATTATTTTATGATCATGTTATTTATATTTATTATGTAACGAAATAAATAATAGTTTACTTTTTTGGTCATAATAAATACAGTTTTATTGAATGTATCGAAAACAGTTTTGTCAATTTAAATTAACAGAATTTTATTTCCGCAGCATATTTCCTCACTGCATATTCGTAACTGTATTTTTAATTGCTTGGCACAACATAGTGACTAACAGTCTTACATTTTACACATTGTTGATCATTTAATGCAATAATTTTGCACCTTCCACATGGTTTTTGAGTCGGCTCGGCGACTTGCTGTAAGACTGTCAGACGCCATCATGTATTTACACTTGCATCTCATTAAACGTATTACTCGGTAATCTTCACACTTAAAAGCTCAAGCTGCATCAGTAGTAGAAGAGGCCAAAGTGAAAACAGTTTTTTTTTCCTTTAATCCGTGTTCAGTACATTCTCTCGGATATGGGGCTGAAAGATATACTTTTCGTGTACCTAATGACTTAAGAGGTTAAAAAACTAGTTTTTAGCATCCTGCTCTTCCTTCCACTTTTAAATATGAAGCGAGACTAAAAGTCTGATTTTACCTCTTTGGTATCGTGTGTAAAAATTATATTTTTGTTCTTTTGGTAGCTTTAATTTTGTAATATATTGCAATTTAGTCACATAAGAATATCGCTGTTGAAAACTTGCTTTTTTAATATTTTTTATTAGACATAGAAGTTACTAGTATATACTTACCATACACACCACGTTTTCTTTAGCGAAGGTGCAAAGTGAGAATAGAGACGTATATATTTATGTTTGCGGTACATACTAAATAGGTTATATATCATCACCCTTTCAGGAGACAGTCGCGTGACACCCTTTTGTCAAACAAGGGAGAACATAAATGTGTTCTTTCCGTAAATAGCGGCACTTATTCTATTCATCACGTTTATATATTACAGAAATACAAAAAGGGCCTCGCTGGCATATAATTTAGAAAATAGCAGCTACTGTTATAGTAAAGCACATTAGAATTTACTCGTTTAGGTTATAATGTATAACGGCGAATATCAAATTACATGTTTCTCATAAAATATTGCTTCTGAAAGCGAACAATTGTTGGTCCAAGAAATATGTGTGGATATAATCTTGGGTATGTTGGAAAACGTGATGAAATGTATGAAAATGTTAATATATTAATCGACAATAAAACTATAAATTAGTTTGTAATACTTCTTCTTCTTCTTCTTAATATTAATCCTTCTATGGAAGGTTGTTATGGTAAATAATGGGGTTATTATATTTGATGACTATTTATTTGGAACACAACTGTACACTCTTTTCTTAACATTACTTATTATAATTGTATTTAGTACTTGGTTGAAGTTGCTATGAGACTACTGCATAATTACTGATACGCGATACATCAACTTGCCATCTTGACGTTAATTTAGTTCTGATCTCTAAGATAAAAGTCGTTGTCTCTTTTATAATAGTCCTTGCTACACTCAGCAGTCATTCATTAGTGGGTCAAGTTTGTTTTACACAACCTACGACAAGTTTGCGTTCGCGATTCACAATTCTGCTGACTTACACATTCTAATCGAGGCTATTTTTTATGAATGTCCTTGATTCGAATTATTAAACATATTTTATATAAACAAATGCGAAATGTGTTACACGTTTCTTTTAAACTTAATATTTTTATGAATTGTAATATCTTAGGGATAATACCACATTGTCACTACATCTTCTGCGCGATCGTCCGATACTTCTTCTGCCGATTGGTGACTTATCTCTTGCTATTTTGACGACACAGGTCTCCTCCACTCTGCTTATGTGGTTATTTCATTCTTTTTTTCTATTTTTGTCCATTCATTTATACACTGTACGTTACATTTTTTTCTAATGTCTTCACTTCTCTTTCGATCTCTCAACATATTTCCTGTAATTCTTCTCAGTACTCTCATCTCTGCCGTTTCCAGTAGCCTTTGCGTTGTGGCTGTGTCAGGTCTTGTTTCTGAGGCATATGTCAATATTGGTCTTACACTGGCTTCATAAATTCTTGCCTTAATGCCTGTGTTTTGCCATATAGTGTTATTAAGGAATCTTGCCTGTCTATTTACCTTTATGAAAATGAAAAAAATTTTGTAATCGTGATATTAGTATTCAGCTGCGAACTAGAATGTTAAAATGCTATGTATTCTGTACTTTGCTTTACGGTGTTGAGACATGGACTCTTAAACAGAATAATGTTAAAAATCTTAAAAGCTTTGAGATGTGGTGCTACCGCCGTATACTAAAAATAAGTTGGGTGGATAAAATTACAAATGAAGAGGTAATAAGCAGAATAAATAACGATCCAGAAGTTATACTGAATATAAAAAAGCGAAAACTTGAATACTTAGGCCACCTGATGAGAGGACAAAAGTACATATTCCTACCAAATATAATGCAAGGAAAAATCCGGGTCGTAGAAGAATGTCCTGGATGACAAATTTAAGATAGTGGTTTGGCTGTACCACTAACGAATTATTCAAAACAGCAGTAAATAAAATTAGAATCGTCCTAATGATATCCAATCTCCGATAGGAGAGGCACTCAAAGAAGAAGAAGAAGCCTGTCTATTTGCTTTTTGTACGTGATCTCTCACTTCTTGGTCCGGGTTTCCATAGCTAGACAGTGTAATTCCCAGGTATATAATTTCCATTACCTGTTCAATACTGACGCCATTAATTTTACATCTGGTTGGTTCTTTGCTGACTACTATTGAGATGAGGTTATAACCTTAGAAACCTTTTTTGGATGGTGCTAGAAAGGTCACCAATGGAGATACTGCGGACGACAGCCAGATGGTTGGTGGAGAGCGAGTCGTGGGTTCGAAACTAGCTTTTGGAACCGGGAATGGGTCCAACGGACGAAATAAGTAAAGATAGGACCGGATAAGATATATTAGAAAAGATACACAAATAAACAAAAAGATAGATGGGTAAAATTACCAAAAATAAGATAAGCTAGAAAAAGGACTTTTTGAGGTTCAAGTGAAAATTAAGAAACATTAGAAACGAAAAGAGATAAGGAAAGATATTTAGGTTCTGAGACCAAATCCAGGGAAAGATATCAACAGTTAATTATTAAATAAATTTTGTCAACACACTACATAAACAAATAATAAATATATTAGGTGGACTCCGTTCACCTACTTACCTACGAAACTTAATCAGCCTGATCTTTCTCCTGATCGGAGGTACACTAATAATTTAATGTAATAAGCAAATATTTAAGGTATTATTGTAAAGAAGGAAACCGTGATATTGTTTTAACACACTGTATTATTTATCGCGAAATACTTGCTGCTAAAAGATTGACTTTGGAAAAAATTGATTCATTTAAGAAAAAATTGTTGCTATGGGAGTCCGAAGCTGGAAAAGGATCGTTTGAAATGTTCCACTTGTTTTCAGATTTTATCTCTGAAAATGAAGGCTTAAATGAGGATGGTTTACATTCACTGGTTAAGTCCTACATTAAATCACTTCAACATTACTTTGAGAAGTACTTCCCTGCTGATACAGATGTGAGGAAAAATAATATGTGGGTGATTGATCCCTTTTTAGCTACCCATGATAATCATCTGTCTATTCAGGAAAATGAACAGCTTATTGAAATTCCATCCAATGATCATTTAAAAGTGATCCAATCTCACTTCGAAAATGTTGCAGATTTTTGGATAGGATTACTTGAGGAAAGTCCACTGCTAAGTAAAAAAGCTTTGAAACTTCTTCTTCCTTTTCATTCCACTTATCTCTGTGACGCATCATTCTCAACATTATATGTCAACAAGAATAAACACAGAAATAGGTTGCTAAATTTGAATGCTCCTATGAGACTGGCGTTAACTTCTTTCGAGCCAAATATTGAGAAACTTTCAAGTGAGAAGCAAGACCAAGGGAGTCATTAACTTCTTAATTTGGCGCTATCTATGACTTTTTATTTTGTTTTTTATATTTCATTTGTCTTTCACTATGTATTTTCTTTTTTTATTTTGTAAATAATAAATTCATTAGTAAAACTTCAGTGTTCATCTCATTTTACCTATTATTGCGAAATACGGGGCATGTTTTTTAAGTAAGTACCGTTTTGCGATTACGCCGCCGCAGCGCTACGGTCGGCGTTCCGCGCATGAGCGCTGGTTACCTACATCTCTTGTCTACGCACTCACGCCATTACAGTCTGATTCTTCATTGTATACTTGTTTACTCCAGTGTTTAAGATGCCTTCAAGAATCGTGAGTCACGCTGATTGTGAAGTACGGGCTGTTATACGACTTCTTAGTGCTAAAGGCGTAAAACCGATCGATATTCATCGTGAGATCGTTGAAGTTTACGGACAAAACATTATGAGTGATGGAATGGTAAGGAAATGGGTGAGAGCATTTAAAGATGGCCGCACAAATGTGCATGATGAAGAACGGAGTGGGCGTCCTTCGGTCGTTAATGAAAATTTGGTGTAGAAAGTGGACGAAAAGGTGAAAGAAAACAGACGCTTTACAATTTCATCATTGGCCGACTGCTTTCCTCAGTATTCTCGTAGTGTTTTGTATCGCATTATTACCGAGAACTTGAATTACCGGAAATTGTGTTCACGTTGGGTTCCAAAAATGTTGACGGATTTGCACAAAACCCAACGTTTAGGCAGTGCATTGACTTTCCTTGAGCGGTACCACAGTGAAGGTGAAGATTTTTTAGACCAAATTGTTACTGGTGACGAAACGTGGGTGGCCTACGTCACACCAGAATAGAAACAACAATCCATGGAATGGCGACATTCATCATCACCCAAAAGAGTGAAGTTTAAACAAACAATTTCTGCCTGGAAAATCATGTGCACAGTTTTTTTGGGACAGAAAAGGAGTATTGCTAGTAAAGTTTCTGCCTCGTAATGAGACAATCAATGCAGCGTCTTATTGTGAGACATTGAAAAATCTGCGTCGTGCACACCAGAACAAAAGACGTGGCAAGTTGAGTAAGGGTATCGTTTTGCTGCATGACAATGCCCGTCCACATGTGGCTAATCAGACCAAAGATCTCATCAAATCATTTAAATGGGAAACTCTAGATCATCCTCCATACAGCCCTGATCTGGTGCTCAGCGACTACCATTTGTTCCAGCACTTGAAGAAACACCTGGGCGGTCAGCGTCTTCAAGACGATAACGAAGTCAAAACATTTGTGATGCAGTGGTTAACAAGTCAGGCGGCAGAATTTTATCAGAAGGGTATTCAAAAACTGGTGCCACGTTATGACAAGTGCCTCAATATTCACGGAAATTATGTAGAAAAGTAGATTAAAGTACAGGCTTTCCTGTAAAAATAAAATTATTGCCATATCTTTGCACGTCTTTTTTTAATTCCAAAACGGTACTTACTTAAAAAACACGCCTCGTATTAATAATAATATCTAAGTGGTCCGCCTACAATTCTCAAAGGTACAAGTGGTCCACAGTGGTGAAAAGGTTGAGAACTACTGCGCTAGAGTGTCGGATTTTTAGGAATGTCGGATTAATGGTGTTAAAAGACATATTTTATGTAACTTTTGTTATTATTTACGCTTATTAAAAGTTTTTTTTCGTTTTTTCATAACCTTTCAAAAAAAAAATAAAAAACTTGTAGTTAGAATAAAAGTATTGAAAAAAAAATTAAAAATAGTTATTTTCGATGATTTTTGCTATAAAAACAATGTTTAAACAATGACACTGTTATTTGAAATAATACTTTTGACATAATTCCATGTTTTCATACCAAAACTTAATTTTTTCAAGAATTCGTTCTGAAACGAATTACTTTGCATTTTATTTTGTGTTTATTAAACTAAAATAAATCAAAACTTTAATGTATATGTCCAATTTATGATATATTCGGTTATGGACAACTTTTAGTAGTAACGTTAATACATGGGACATCAAGCTAATGCTGCGGTAATCGCCGCATTCCCATGCGTTTTTCTTTTTGGGGAGACAAAAATCGAAGTTAACCAGTCTTTTGGTAATACGCTTGCACTATAAATTGCGTTAAAGACTGTCACAAAGATATGCATTTGCTTCTTACCTATACTTTTGAATATTGCGATAGGAAGCATGACAGGTCCAGTGCTTTTCCGACTCTTTATTGTTTGTAATGCATGTCATCCTTATTCAATAAATAAATAAAAATTATTCAATAAATAAACAATATTTCTTCTACATATATAAGATATAAATAAACATATTTTTCTTTTGAACCGATTGATCTCAACTACTCACTTCCCACGCTTTGTCTATATCAATTTGCACGATTTCCCACCGTTTGATTAGATACTGAAAACATCGCTCAAACTTCAAACTATAACAAAGCACAAACAACGTTCTATAACTAATTTCAAATAATTACAAGTAAGGTGCATTAGATTGTTTGGAAGTACACGTCATTTCGAAATGCTTTGAAAAAAAAGAAGCGACCTCAAATTAACTATAATCAGTTCACAGAGTAGAAATTTGAGTTATGAACTATCGTGTAACAGACAAAGTGTCTTTGATAATAGTTTGGTCTAAAACTTATATTATAATGTAGAATATATTGATCAAATGTAAGCTCTTCCTGATGAAATCATTTTTCTTACAAGATCTATTGTATTTCATTGACCAGGTGTTAAATATGTGGTACCATATTGTACCTATCAAGAAAATTAAACAAACAAAAAAATTATTTCTACTTGACAGGGTCTCTCAGTCTTTTTATCTTGTATACTTTCGGGTTCTGCCGTTGCATGTAGATTTGATATCTTCAGTTAATGTTTGTTTTTATTTTTGTGTTATATTTGCATTCTTTCATTTATTGGGTTAAAATGTAGTATCTTTTCTCTTAAGAATCCAAAGATATAGAAGCCTATTTTTTTCCCTGTACAACTGCGAAACTGGAATTTTTATTTTTAAATTTCTCTTCCAATATCTTGCATTTTTGTTTGTCTTTAGCATGTTATTATTTGCCATTCTATTTGTTTTAATTTTTGTTAATTTATTGTTTTTTATATTTTCTTTGTAAACATATTATTTATTTTCCTGTTGGTTGTCCATCCCTGGTGCTTCTGTCAGTTTTTTGGTTTACTTAATTTGCTTGCACACATATCAAAAACGCCGCAGAAAACATCGGACTTCTGATCAACACCCAAACAACTAAATACATGCCGGCTTTATCAAGAATGCAACAATAGAGATGCAACATGAAACTATAGAAACGGTGGAATAATTATGTCACTTAGAGTGACTGGTGGACTACAAAACAACACATCCAAATAAATAGAAAAAAATATGCTTGGCTAACGGCAGTTATTTTGGAGTAGGTCCTTAAATAATAGCAAAAAGTACGTCAAGATCAACAAAGAATAAATTATATGTAGAAGTAGATATAATTTCGAACTCTTTAGACTTTTTGGTGGTGCAGATATCGTGAAAACGATAAAAATAAACCGTGTAAGATGTCTGGACTATGTTATACGAATAGATAAAAGTGATCCTGCTAAAATATTTATGCTACCTAGACCGATCGGAAGAAGAATAAGGGGTAACCTAAAAAGGCCGAAAACCATATAAAATAAGAGCAGCCGCACGAGAGAATCAAGTTCTATTAGTGTTGATCAGGGAACAACTATGGGACTTTGGTGAATACTCAGGGAGTATTCACCAAAGACCAACCGCTTCTTCTAGAGTGTTGATTTTGTGGCAGCTCCTTAATGATCTTAAAATGTTGATCTGAGACACACCTGTTCCGTTTCTAAGTGTTGATTAGTCATTTAGCCACGAATTGCTTGCTATTTCTTGTGATTTACCTTTTATAAAATTAAAAATTGTATTAGATTTTAATACAAAAAATATAACATTTTATATTTGTTGCAAATTACCGTCAAATGTTAGTTTGGCTACTTCTGTATGAGAATGCTTCAGATGCTGTCACAAGATGCAATCACAGAACGGCAAGAAACATAAATTTCTATTAATTAACAGCCAACTCTATTTTTTATTATATTTTGTCTATTAAATACAAAAAAAATAATTAAATAAATGATAAATTATTTATTTTAAAGGGCACTACAAAAGTTTCAGTGTATATTACTTTTATTATCAAAAAACTTTTATCTGAAAGATAACAATATGGATTGTTTTTAGTCATCCCTTTGAATATCGTTCTCTTTTTCTTTAAAAAAAAGGGTCTCAAGGGTATTATTCCGAATTTCATGCAAATTCATAGAGAATAAATACATGAGAGGAGATTCCAGTAATTATCTAAAATCCCCATCTGCTCCGCGTTCCATCGAGACCGCGCCATTTTCTTACATCACACCCTAACCAACGACAAATTAAGTTCCTAGAAGATTTCAATATCTCTTGCGGAGAGAATGAGAAGAATTGTATACAAGAAAATTGCTTTCTCTTGCTTTGAGCGTACTACAGGCCGTATTTGAATAGGAACGGATTGCGAATGACTTTCCAGATAACAGAAATGTACGAAAGCTAGATTCGATATGTCTATATATTATAGGAAATTTAAAGACACTGCTTTTATGTCGCGTGTTTTTGACTTTTAGTAAAAAGGCTTTTAAAGTAATGAATTAAGATTATTAAAATAAAGTCACAAGCAGAGACTGAATAACCAAACTATGAATGGTTTAATAAAATATCTAATGAATTATGGATCTCAATCTCTCCTTTAAAATCCGTATCAAATTGATTTTAAGGTTTTTTTATTTAAGTGACAGTTTTATTGAGATTGTAATTCGTCTAAAAACTTTAGGAATATTTACTACCGGGTCTTATTAAAATTACTAGGACATAAATACTGCAAATACAAACTGTTACAATTCATGGAAATCTGAATCCAAAATTCAACAGGAGAGGGTATACTCTAGTCAATGTAGGTAAAATACAACGTACCTGTATAATTTTCTGAGCCTGTATCAATTTGCACCAAAATTTGACTATAGATACTACTTACTCTCTACTTCAAAATTGACCCTGTGCTATAGGGTGCTCTTACCCTGCAGAGATTTAACCCCATCTCGGGGGTAAAAAAGTTTTTATTAAGAATAACACCCCAAATGAATATATCATCCAATTTTAAGCAACTTTTGTTTCATAATTTCAAGAAACTATGGGCAATACAAGAATGAATGGGTCAAGAGAACACAGTTAGAGCCATAAAAGCATAAAAAATTTGATGGTATGGACACATAATAAAAAGAGAGAAGAGCAATCCATCCATTATTTTACCTGGTTGTATCCATTTCGTTAAGAGTTATAACGGAATGGATACCACCAGGTAAAAGAATCAGAGGAAGACCTAAACTGAGATGGAAACAGCAAGTGGAAGAATACTTAAGGAGTATGGACATTAGAAATACAAAAAGGACAATCAAACAGAGAGGAGAATAGAGAAAAGTAGTGGAAATAGCGAAGTCACACCAGAAACTGTAAAACCAAACCCAGAATGGGAAAATCCCCCACACAAAAAGGATTTTCAAGTAAAAATAGCTTCAGCTTCTTCGGGAGCGTATAGCTTGTATATTTTTGACTTTAATTAAATATTTATATACTTTCTTCTATACTTTTCTTATATACTATTTTTCTGTACTTTTAATTTAATTTTTTATTTGCCAATAAAAGTAACTAAAGGACTAGGACAAGGATGCAGTATGTCACCCTTACTGTTTAATTTATATATTGAGGCAGACCTCCAAAATTGGAAAAACCACTGCCAGGGAATGGGAATCCCCATAGAAAATGACGTACTGTACTCCCTGAACTTTGCGGATGACCAAGTCATTGACCAAAAAAAGCAAAAAAAGAATATTGCAATCCATGGTTGAATCAGTTCTTTGTTATGGCTCTGAAGTATGGAAAATTAATGCAGACCTGAAGAGAAGATTGTTGGCAGTTGAAATGGATTAGTTGAGAAGAAGTGCTAGAATATCACGGCTGGAAAGGAAGACCAACGAACTATAAGAAATGACACTTATTCTACAGAAACGGTCATTGACAGAATAGAAAGAAGAGGTTTAAAATGGTTTGGACACCTATTGAGAATGCTTGACGAACGCTGGCCCCAAAAACTTCACAGATGGAAGCCTCCTGGAAGAAGAAAAAGAGGTAGACTTCGACGACGCTCATGAAATGAAGGAATTAGAAGAGCGATGGAGAGGTTCGAGAGGTTTGGAGGAGGAGCATGCCTTGGTCCGGGAGGATTGATGAACGAATGAAAATGTATTGTATTTAGCAGTTGGATCCTGTAATATAATATAATATAAATGTATATATATATATATATATATATATATATATATATATATATATATATATATGAAAATTACTTAGTTCTCGGGAAGAACCGCGTTGAGAATTTATTACTCGACGTTTCGGCACCCATTTTGGAGCCGTAATCAAGAGTGATACGGTTCGGTTCGAGTTCGGGGTCTCAATCTGCCTACTCCCCTCACTCGAGACGTACCAGTATCGTGTTCTATATTGCAAGAACTGTCTCTCGGCACTGAGGTCTCAATCTGCCTACTCCTCAGTGTCGAGTAACAAGATGTTACGTATATAGTGTACTATACTATAGAGTGGAATCATGGACGTTAAATCTAGACACAATGAGACGACTTAACGCCTTTGAAATGTGGACAATGAAGTAGTGAGAAGAATAGATAAAGACAAGGAAGTTGAACTTAAAATTAAAGAAAGAAAGCTACAGTATCTCGGACATGTGATGCGGGGCGAGAAGTATGGCATCCTGCGACTCATAATGCAAGGAAAGATAGATGGCAGAAGAAGCATCGGAAGAAGACGAATTTCATGGCTCATGGTTTTCATGGCTCAAGAACCTAAGAAAATGGTTTGGATGCAGCTCAAAACAACTATTTAGAGCTACTGCCTCAAAAATTAAAATAGCTATGATGATTGCCAACCTCCGTAGCGGAGATGGCACCTGAAGAAGAAGAAGAAGCCCTTTATTAATATGTTGTATTAAAAAAGTTATTATATTTGTGTATTAGCTTAAAAATTGTACCTACAGTTGTTAAAAAAATTCCCTATGGTCTCCTGTATAACCAATTTCATTGATTCAAATTTTACTTGAAAATATGAATACTCTTTTATATTTAAAAAAAAATAAGTATTGAAATCTTTTTTTGTTGGCTGAGCATTATTTTGAAAATTAATAACTTTTTCAAAAATTTAGATTGCAAAATTACTTTGCGAAGAACACTTGATTGATTGTGCTAAAATTTTGTAAGTTCTATCTGGCTCGTAAATATCTGAAAAAAGTTATTAAAAAAACATTGATTTTTGACTATTTCAAATGTTTTTTACTAATTTTGCAATTATAAATATTATTTTTTCAATTTGCTATTAAATTTATCTTGTAGTAAACTTTTTTGTCTTAAGAAAATTTTTCTAAAATAAAAAATTAAACTTTTTTTACAAATTGTTTAATAAAAAATTTAAGCCCACCTTTTGAAGTGTCCGCATAGTGAAATTATCATTTCTAATAATATTTCGAAGCAATTAAAGCAAAACATAGAGTCATATACGATTTACCCAAGCGAAAACAAATAATCTAAAATTAATTAGGTTGAAATATGATGGTCTAATTGAAGAGTTTTAGAAAATTCAAAAAAAATAGGTCATATTATTCAGAAGCCTACTCCAAATGATGTCAAACGATCACTGCTTGACACTCTTATAAGAATCGTTCGATTTTTAATCATCAGTGTCGTATTTAGGAATACAATTAACAAAAATCTCAACTGATACACTGAGATTATAAACACCCTAGACAATATAACAAAACGAATTAGTCTGATTTGATAAGGCTAAGCAGCAAATTCAAAGTCACAAAGAAAGAAAACCTCCTTCAAATCTACAAAATT
This sequence comes from Diabrotica undecimpunctata, assembly GCF_040954645.1. Lineage (NCBI taxonomy): Eukaryota > Metazoa > Arthropoda > Insecta > Coleoptera > Chrysomelidae > Diabrotica > Diabrotica undecimpunctata. Next base: position 14,510,109 of record NC_092806.1, read on the forward strand.
TTTATAAGACCTATCGTTGAATACCGTACTTGTTCCTTCAGCGATGACCAAGGAACAAGATCGTGACAAAGGAAACGAAACGACTCTGCAGAAAAGTTAATTTATATCCATCTGCCCACGTTTATAATTTTTAGGTACCTCCAGCATTAAATTTTTTAGAAAAAAATACGTTTTGAGGAAGATTCAGAGTCAGAATACATACGCTCAAAACGTCATCAAAACGACTTATCATTGTGGAAGATATCTACGTTTCAAGCGTCCCAAACGCTGCTAATGTCGGCACCGAATTCCTTGAAAAATACTACTGTAAACGCCACATAGGAAGATCCAACCTCGGGCATGTGGCGTGTGCCGACTGATAGTGGCCTGAATATGCTTTCCATATAATTAACGGCACCGAATAGTTACCGCTGCGCTACTGACAGCCTGGATAAATATGTAAAAAAGGCGCTCGAATCGAATCGATACGAAAATAAGGATTTGCGCTGGATCTTTGTAACTGGCGGCTACTGTACTTAGATGTACAATGATAATAACCACAGTTAATTCCTTCTTCAAGTTTTGCTCGTATCGGAGATTGGAAATCATTCTGACAATTATAATTTTGTTGAATAGTTCAATTGAACTCCGTCCAAACCATTTACGCAGCCACGAGATTTTACGTCTTCCTTGGCCCTGCATTATCATCCTTAATAGTTCGTATTTTTCACCTCTTATGATGTGCCCCAAGTATTTTAAGTACTCCAGTTACCTCCATGTTGTGCTAAAGAAAGATTGGTAATTCTAAAGAGGTATGTTTACTTTATATTCCAAATTTTAGTTGAGGCTGGTATTAACCATCAAACAGTCCTAGAAGAAGTTCTCCAAACAAATTACCGTCCCAATCTTTACAAATCGTGACTACTCCCAATCAAATCCAATCCGATCTCATTTATTGAAAAGCTCTATTAAGTCTAAAACAATAATCTACCGTCTTTTTCAATCATGTATATGTATCAATATATATGATTACGTGATAGTTAAACAAAATTCACAAATACTCATTAGAGATATTAGAGCTACGAGAGGAGCAGTATGCGGATCAGATCACCACATGGTCAGGGCAAAAATTGTTTTCCCATATAGATTAAAGGACAGTGTCTCATCAAGTCAAGACGAACAACTTTTAGAAAGAATTGATCTTCCTCAATACAATCTGACCCGCACACTATATAAGACTCGAATGGACTCCAAACTTGACGAAACACTAACAAATACCAAATGCATATATGAGAACATAATATCAAGTATTCATCAAACAGCACAGGAGGTTTAAGGAATCAAACAAAATAAAATTAGTAACAAGCTTTGGTGGAATGAAGACGTCGAAAATGCGGTAACAGAAAAGAAAAGATTATACCTAAGTGGTTGAATACAAAAGATGACGCAGACAAAGACCGATACAATGAAATGAAGAAGAAAACTAGAAAGATAAATATGACCTCCAAAAATGAGATATGGGATAGAAGGTGCAGAGAGATAGAATCTTATATTGGAGGACGACAATGCACTGAGGCGTGGAAGTTTATAAACTCTGTTAGGAAGCCGACTAACGAGAAAGTGATTCTAAATCCCATAAATCCCGAGGATTGGATACATTATTACAAACATCTATTAAATGAGACAGAGACGAATTTAAAGAAGATATGAATTCATCAAGAATCGAAATTCTGGGAGAGCATATTACCATAGATATCAACATAGTTCAAAAAGCTATAGCAGGGATGAAGAATGGGAAAGCAAGTGGATCAGAGGGAGTAACTACGGAATTAATAAAGAATGGCTCAGAGAAATTACACAGAATGATCACGGTGATATTTAACGAATATATTAATGGATATCCAACACCAGATGAATGGAAAACAGCATATATGACCCCAATATATAAAAAAGGTGACAAGAGAAATTGTAAAAACTATAGAGGGATATCGGTCACAAGTTCAATGAGTCGACTATACGGTCGAATACTACGGGACCTGATAGAGGAAGATTATCAATCGTCTGAAGACGAAGAACAAGGAGGATTTAGAGCAGGTCGTTCATGTACAGATAACATCTTCTGTCTTAAACAAATTATAGAAAAGAAAATTGTGACAAATAGAGAGTTACATATGACTTTTGTAGATCTTGAGAAGGCATATGACACAGTCCCGCTAAATAAACTATGGGAAGTCCTGGGCACATCAAACATACATCAAACATTGGTTAGTGCTCCCAAAGATCTATATTATGGTTCAAACTCCCAAATGAAATTCGGAAACCTCTTAGCTGAAAAATTTGCAGTTACTAAGGGTCTCAGACAAGGATGTTGTATCTCTCCGACTCTATTTAAGATTTATATCTCTGCAGCTTTGAAACAATGGAAAAGGAAAGTCAAAGGAATGGGTATACAATTGAACGATCAGGATTACATATATACTTTACAGTTTGCAGATGATCAGGTGGTAATCTCAAATGACAAAGATGACATGGAATACATGCTTAGAAAACTAATTGAAGAATACCAGAAATGGAGATTAAATATCAATTTAGAAAAGACAAAATACCTCTCAATTGGAGCTGAAGCAGAACAACTCGACATCGATGACAATCAAAAAATAAATCCATGCAACGAATATAAATACCTGGGTGTCATCTTAGACCGTAGTGGAAAAGACGAACGAGAAATAGAACATCGAATTGTACAAGCATGAAGAGCTATAGCATGTTTGAACGGAATTCTATGGAGTAAAGAAATATCAAAGAAAAGAAAATGGAACATCTATGAGACAATGGTTAAAACTAGCCTACTTTATGGAGCTGAGACATGGAGAATAACCGAAAAATATAAGAAAAAGGTCGAAGCCACGGAAATGGATGCCATCAGAAGATCGATGAGAATATCAAGAGCCGACAGAATACGGAATGAAGTGATAAAACAACAAATGGGTATAGAGGGCACTATAGTTGAGGATATTGAGAGAAAACAGCTCATATGGTATGGGCATGTGAGCCGAATGGGGGACGAAAGATTGCCTAAAAAAACGATGATGTGGCAACCCCCAGAGAAGAGGAAACGAGGAAGACCACCACAGAGCTGGACCCTGGGTGTTAGGAAAGCGATTAGCGCTCGAAATCTGGACGAAGACCTAACTCAAGACAGAATACAGTGGCGTTTGGGAGTCGGACAACGTCGTAAGACGTTATAAAAAAAACCGAATATATATATAGTATATGTATCAATATGGTTTTAAGTTTGCCCTTAATGTCTGAAAACATGTGAAACATTTTATGTATAACTAAATTCACTGAAAATGTAATAACGGATTTCCACCAATTTAAGGTACCCCCAATTTCATATTTTAGGCACTCCTTAGATCCTTTTGAAATGGATCCAAATACCCATTTTGTAATTAGTGATGTTTATTTTAATTACATTTACAGCAATTAAGACAGTAATATACGTCAAAGTGTAGTAGAGTATATGAGAAAGTCAGCAGAAGTAACTTCCAGAGATTATAAAGTAAATTTATTTAAGAAAATTGAATAGAAGTAATTACCGCAAGCAAATTTACCCGAAATATGATTAACGCGTAAGCGATCGCAGACTCATAAATTTTTTGTTCCCAACTTTTAACTTGAAATTAATTCTAGACACGTCCAAGAAATAACACTCGCTTCGTTCGGAACTTTTTTTACTGCCACATTAGTCAGAGGATGACAAATAGAACGGAATGAATTTATTCTTGGAATGCGGTGCATCTTTAACATTTATTTGTTTTTTGACATCGGAAAGTAAGCCGAGACTTGAAAAGGCGCAAGGAATTAAGAAGATGTGAAAGACGTAGCAAGTAGCAAGGTATAGCTCTAAATTTCTTGATGTAAAAGCCAATTGTATTAATGGTTTTAATGCTCTCACTAAAATTTTTTTATCCTGATTGATTTGAATTATTTATTTATTATTTATTTAGTAATTAATAATTCAGTATAATAGGTTGGCATACAGATGTCTGATTCACTGAAAAAAAGCTGTTTAACAAGGTAAGCGGACTAAGAGACGGACGTAGTATTCGCAGCTGAGCTCACGATCAATAAATTTATTCTAAGCTAATAAATAAGGGAATAATTTTTATACTAACCTATACTAAAAGACTAACGCTCGTCTTTTATAGTACACACGAAACTTAGAATAACTTATACACCAACTAACTAATAAACAACCTTAAACCCTGGATACAACAATACAACAACAATAAAACAAATTCCAGGCTTCTTAGTGATTTCCAAAGCCACCACAGATTTTCAAATAAGTAACAAACATCTCTAAAAACTCTAAAACAAAATTTTGAAGCAAATTTTATTGAAAGTGATAACAATAAAAAAGTCTACAAATACATACATTCCTGCTTGATGTCTAAAGTTTCCATTCCTCTACTTCAAAAACCCAACCAGACTTTATACTCTCTTTAGCATTTTCACATGTTTTTACTAAAGAATCGAATGATGTCTATCTATAACCTGCTATAGATAGACCTGCTATTATACCTGCTATTAACTGTAATCGTATCGGTTCATCCTTACACCAAGTTGAATTCACAGTGGATTCTGTCAAACAACACGTAATTAAATTTCGCACAGCCGCTTCACCTGGTTTAGATGGTTAAACACCATAGCTGTCAAAAAGATACACAGACACGCTTTCAATACCCTTAACGTTAAATATGCAAACTTCTTTCATCCAGAACTCCTTACCCCCTAGTTTTAAATTAGCATCCGTCACCCCTACTTTTAAAAAAGGCAACAAACTCGACCCCAACAATTATCGTCCGATAAGCTTGCTGCCAGTAGCTGGCAAAGTCATGGACGCCATTATTTCCGAGGAGATAAACAAATTCCTTCTCCAGGAACATATTATTTCAACACAACAACATGGATTTGTCTCTGGTCACTCTACTCTAACCAATCTTCTACATTATGTTAACGACTGGACGTCATCCCTTAACAGTTCGCAGCCGGTCGACGTTTTTTATCTAGATTTCTCTAAAGCTTTTGACCGTGTACCTAAGCGCAGACTTCTACATAAGCTAGAACATTTCGGAGCTAATGTTGGCGAATCTTTCTCACAGAACAGGTTAGTAAAAAGTGGAGTGCCTCAGGGTTCTGTCCTTGGACCGCTGCTTTTTACGGTTTATACCAGCGATTTTCCTTATTATGTCTCAAGTAAAATATCGTTCTACACTGATGACACAAAAATATATGCCAATCCAATCACAAACCAGCTAACCATCCAAATGGACTTGGACTTTATTTTAATTTGGTATTCCCAGTGGTTACTACCCTTAAATGCGGAAAAATGTGTAGTGCTTCGAATTGGTAAAAATAACATGCTTGTGCCGTACTTTGTTAACGGGCAGCCATTAGATACTGTGTCCTCGTATAACGACCTTAGTGTTATCGTTAACAGCAGCCTAACTATTATAACCTCTATTTGTAAACGTGCGAACTCCAAACTGTATCTCATTCGGAGGTATTTTTCAAGAGTATCAATCCAATCATTCTGTAAACTTTACACTCTATACGTAAGACCCATATTTGAATAAGCTGGACCAACGTGGTATCCTGAAAAGACCTTCTTATGCAAAAAGACTTCTAACCTTCAACATAACAAAGTATGAAGTCTGAATTACAACATTTAAAATATTAAAATTCAATTTTGGAAATCTCGATGAAATGTTCAACCTAAATCAAGACGAATGTCTCAGAGTTCATCAGTTTAAACTGAAGAAAGAAAACTTTTCTTCAAGATCAAGACAGAACTTTCTACCAAATAGAGTTTTTGAGTACTGTAATAACCTTAATGATAACATTTTCTCTGCTCCCTCTACTAACTCGTTCAAAAACAGACTTGACCATTTTATATTATAGTTAAAATATTGTTTTTCTTTTAAACCAAAAATTGTAAATTGTAAACCAAAAATTGCGTCGAACTATTGGTTGACATCAGAGACCGAGGGTTTCCTACATGCCATTTAGGATCAGGTTATTCCAATTAAAAATTGCCTGAAATATATTGTTAAGATCCTCAAGTCCAAAATGACAAATGCCGATATGGATGCCAAGCCCAAGAAACCATCCAACATCTTACTGGGGGCTGCCAGGCGTTTGTCGGTACTGATTATAAAGAATGCCATGACTCAGTAGGAAAGATTATCCACCAAGAACTAGCTGACAAACTGGGACTTCTCCAAACCGACCATCTTCCTTACTATCAATACGTCCCTGACAGAATACTTGAAAATGACAACTACAAGCTATACTGGGACCGCACCGTGCTCACAGACCAACGAGTAGCACATAATAGGCCTGATCTCAGACTAGTTAATAAACTTACCAGGCAAACAATACTTATTGATGTGGCGATACCTAACAGCAATAATTTGCGTGTTAAATAAAACGAAAAAATCGCCAAGTATAGAGATCTAGAAATACAAATCAGGAGACAATGCAGAATGGTAAGTACCCAGACAGTACCTATTATTCTATCTACTACTGGTGTTATTCTCAAAAACTTCCTAGCGAACATAAAACTGCTGGATCTAAATGAACATCTTTATAAGGTCACGCAGAAAGCTGTTCTCCTCAAGATGTCCAGATGTATACGAACATTTTTGAGAGATACTTCAGGATAACACGTCATCTAGGGCTCGATAACACGGAAAGAGTCCCCACTAGAGCTCAATCCTTTTGATACCGTAGGTATCTGGGATGGGTGAATTTTCCCCTTAGAGGGAGTGTGAGCCGTTGGGATTTATTCCATTTTTATTGTCACATTTTGTGAATTTTTGGGGTAATCCACTTATCAAAATCTTTGCTGTATGTCATCATTTGGTCATCAACAGGTGTTCCGAAAGCCCGTGATTTTAAAGTTGAAATTAAATATTAGCGCGCGAAGTAATAAATGAGCCGATAGATTATGTCCACGTGTCAGTAAGGCGGGGAGAGACGGTTTTCGTCCGTCCTTAAACTTAAGGTTAAGCATAGATCATTGGGGTCTATTTGTTTAGTAATTACACCGCTAAATTGTAGAAGTGCTAAAGAAATTGCTGATTTGTGTAGGAGGCTAGTGAGCCTTGGTTTAGAATTTCAAGACCACAGCAAGTTTGCTTCGAGTTCGAGGAATAGCCAGTGATCACCAGCCATCGTGGTGTACAGTAGGGCTGGTATATATAACAGAACTTTTTAATAAACATTTTAAAAGAGTTTTATGTCAATAGACTCTCAATTTATCTGATAATCAATAGACTTTTAATTTATTAAAGATGCTAATACTCCTAAATTTAGTAGAGAGGTTCTCTTTTTTAGTTTATTAGTTTTAATTTTGTATGTTTGTTGTTTAGGGATAATTAAACTTACTCCTCTATTTTTTTAATCTTACTTAAAGGATTAGATAAGCTTTTTACCACCTCTTTATGTTGTGTGATAATGAACAAAAGCGTTGGTGAATAATTAAAGTTTACAAAGGTCATTGGGACCATTCTATTTATCAACAAATTGGGCATTTAACCCCAATTTTTCCACCAGGGAACAACTTATTTATTACCAAAGATCAAAATAACACCCAAGATCCAACCAAGTATCGCCCAATTACGTGTATTCCAACTTTGTATAAATTGGTCACATCTTGTGTAGCTCAGCGTATCTACCAACATTGTGCTCTAAACAACATTATAGAGCCTCAACAGAAAGGATGCTCCAAGGGTTCCATGGGCTAAAAAGCCCAACTTATCATCGACTTTGTCATATCTAACCAAGCATATACCAAAAAAGGAACCTCTTTACTGCTTTCATCGACTACAAGAAAGCGTTTGATTCAGTGCCGCATGAATGGCTTATAGATATATTAAAAATATATCAAGTCGATGATACAAAAACGGAGAATCAGACTGAATAAAGCTAAATCTGTCCATGGTAATTTTGCCAACAAAAAAATACAATATTATACCAGTTAGAATCAATAATATCCAAGTACCATATGCAAATACTGCTAAGTATTTGGGTCTAACATTAGATGCAAAGCTACGCTGGAAGGCTCACGTAAAGAAAAAATGGGAAGAACTAAATATAAGGTACAAAAAAATGTATTGGCTAGTTGGAAGAAACTCCACATTGTCGATGCATAATAAGTTATTACTTTACAAACAAATATTGAGACCTGTGTGGACTTATGGATGCCCAATATGAGGGTGTAATAGACCAAGTAATATAACAATAATACAAATATTCTAGAATAAAATACTGAGAAATATTGTAGATACCTCTTGTTATGTGACAAACAGTGACCTCAATAAGGACCTAGGAATGGAAACTGTGGATATAATCATCAAGAAGATGGCAGGAAGTCACGAGCAACGATTTCATAGGTACGAGAATATTGAGGTAATCCAGTTCCTCGATATTACTGGGCAAACTAGAAGATTGAAGAGGACAACGCCTTTTAAACTAGTTTGAGTGATAGTTGATAGTAAAAAGCAGAGCATAGTTCTTGTGCGCGTGTGCATGTTAGAGTAGTGTCTTGTTAGTTAAGATAAGAGATGATATGGGGTAAGCTCTTAATTTTAAGGAACAGTAGTAATTTAGGTTACATTAAAATTACTCATTGGTCACTTATGACCAGATTGTAATTGTAATCATTAATTATCATCGTAGAGATAATTATTATGGAATAAAAAAAAAATAAAAGAAGTCAATGATATCATAGTGACCTTTTTTAAATATATAATGTAAGATTGGAAGAAAAAAATTCACCTCCAAATACTTGGTGAAAACAATATCGAAACTGAAAATATTGCAATTAACCGGAGCCTATTACAAAGAGAATTGTTAAGTCCACTGTAGTGTTGTCTAGCGATGAACCAACTATCCCAGCTTCTAAACTCAACTTATACAGGTTTTAACATCAAAAAGCTTAATCATCTATTGTTTATGGATGATTTGAAACTGTGTTATAATGAAAAATATAGCAAGGGATATTAGTGACGAGAAGTTCATGAACAGAAACTTAAAATTGCTATTAAACGTCAAGATAATTAAAAATGGATACACAGAACATATCTTTAAGAAATCCATATTTAACTCAGACTGTACAAAGATATTGGGTTTTTTCAAATTTACCTCTAGGCCCCATTTTAGATATTTTCTCAAATATCAGTTTGATACTCAGTTTGTTTACTCGGAAATTTGAGTTTCCTACTTATTTATTTTAAATCTTCCTTGTGTTGGGTCATTCGCACAGGGTAGCATTTATAATGTGGTGCATCCAGCTGTCTAATGCTCAATTCCATCTATACAGCGTTCCACGTTAAGAAAATAACATTAGGCTTATGGAGATCAGTGTTGCCAAAACTCTTAGGCATGCGGTTTATTAGATTGTCGATATATGATTCATTCTAATCAGAGCCGTATTCAGCACTGTGTACTTGTAGTTAATTAATTTCACTAATAAAAGGATATGTATAGTTGAATACAAAATAATGCATTATCAATACCTGTTTCTTTAATTGACAGATATAGGTATGCATTTATTATAGGTCTAATAAAAATAGTTATATTTTACTATTGTTTAACATTACATATTGATTAACGCTTTAAATAAGTGCAGCTTTAATTTTATTTTCATGTAAGTAATAACAACAATTACATACATCAAAATTTTTCCTTGTATACAGGGTGAATCACCACTAATGGAACGAAAGATTACAGCGAAAGAGTAAAAAAATTAAATTACTAGTTTGTAAGTTGATAAAAGCTACATTTTAAAATTATTTTGAAATATACAGGGTATTCCAATTACAGGGTTGTTACTCCATCTTTTGCGCGGTCGGCCGATACTTTTTTTACCGATTAATGATTTATCTCTTGCTATTTTGACCACACGTGCCTCCCCCATTCGGCTTATGTGGTTATTCCAGTCTTTTTTCTATTTAGTGTCCATTCATTTATACACTATACGTTATATATATATATATATATATATATATATATATATATATATATATATATATATGTTCGGATAAATTTCCGCGGTCAGATGAATGAAAATTACTTAGTTCTCGGGAAGAACCGCGTTGAGAATTTATTACTCGACGTTCTGCTATGTCTTACCTATAGAATTACATATGTAATGATTGTGCAGATTGACTCCCAAATAAATTTGTAACGGCGAATGCGTGTATAGAAGTGTAACTTCCACCGGCAGTCCCACTGGACTGCCACACCCGTTTTTTTTATGTATTTTTCTTTGTATGTATTTACGACTTCCATGAGCTCTGATTTTAAATAATCTTCTTCAAAAAAGACATCTTTCTCCAGCAACCACGTCTTAATTTGATCTTTATTGAAGGCTTGTGTCGGAATCGCTTCTTCTCTCCTCGAATGGTACGAAGCGTTGTCCATCACCGCAACACTTTTCTCTGGAAGATTATCAAGCAGCTTTTCCTTAAACCATTGTTCAAATATAGGACCATAGATCTCATCATGATAGTCCGCTGAGTTTTTTTTAGCTAAAAACCAAAAAGCAGCATCTTCTACAAAGCCCAATTCGCTACCTGCATGCACTATAACAAATCGGGGGCCTCGTTGTGTCGGCTGTTTTAGGCCTGTTGACAACACCTTAACAAACGCATCCCTGGTTGAAGTCACTGAGAGGTCCTTCCATTCTTTGGAAACACTATGTCCAACATTCACCCAAGTTTCGTCCAAATAAACGACGGTGTATCCTTGAGAACGAAATTTTTTTATTTCACGCAAATACTGATGCCTCCATTTTAGAATATCGGGCCGTTCAATCATGCTTGACTTTACTCCTCGTTTGCAAAAAACAAAGTTCATTTCATGGAGTATTCTCCACATTGTTGTGCGTGACATGTTTGCTAAATCTTTGTCTTTTTTAACCAGTGCAAAAACTTTGTTCAATGTCGGCGGTAAATTTTTAAAGAAAAAACTATGCACGATGGCACGCAGTTGCGTATGAACTACTGCATCGTAAGTGAACTTTCTGTTGTTCACTCTACTTTTGGTACGTTTTCTTGTTTTTTTATGGGCATTAGTCCTCCTTCCGCAGCTTCTTTGCGGATTTTAAAAATAGTACTAAAACTTACTCCTGTCATAGCACTTACTTTATGGGTTAAACTTCTAACACTTTCACCACTTCTTAAGTTTAGATGATAATTAAATACATTTAAAACAATTCGTTTTGCACGGATGTCCAAGATATTCCCTTGGCTTAATTTTTGAATTTCCATTTTCAATTAACATTTAACTGTAAAGTCAGAATAACAACTGAAGAACCACAAAGCCTTATTATCATTATTTAGTCTCAGAGAACGACATAAAATCGCTGACATACGCACACCGTATTATTTTAAGTTGCAATTAGTAATTAGATATATGCGTTCCAAGCGGTTCGTTTATTTGCTTTAAAATCTTTAATAGCCGACAAAGTGCATGATTTAACTAAGCAATATTTTCTACTGATTTCTATGATTCATGGTATATGGTATTTTTACCGAAAAACAAATAAACTGTCGTTACTATAATTAAAATAAGATAAAATAAAATTATCTTTTGTAAATACTATTTATTTAATTAAAATCATTTTCCCTACTTTTCATCTCTTGTTTCGAATGGGCACTTTTGGCCAATTACGTTAAAAAACATTAATTTAATTCATGTCTGTGGAAACTAAAATACAAATTATACAGCCCTGACTCGTGCTTGTGTTCATCGTGGCATCGTCGCGCTTCTATCGTCCATAAGAAATACATGGCCCTATCTCCGCAATGTTATTTTCTTAACGTGAAACGCTCTATAGATAGTCAAGTACTTGCTGGTACTAGCACCATTAACTAATTTTTTAATGTGGTTTTTGTAGAGTCTGATGTGCTGTTTTTTAGTTTTTTTTAATTTCAAAGAAAAAATTTTATATTTTTCACCAATGGAATCCCTCTTTAGTAGTGGTACTTTGTAAATTTGGCCATAACTCTGACGATTTTATAATCCTTATCTTTTTATGCATTCATTGATTATTATTTAGTTCTGCAGTTATAGTGTATATAATTCATTCACATGTACGAACTGTATGCCTATAAATAGGTCCACCTAAGAAATGGCCACTTGACAATTATTTATTACCATCTCAATACCAAATAAAATTTAATTGCATTTCCCAGTAATTCGCAAGCAAAAAATATAATATTTAAAAAGTAACATTCTACAAGGAACTATTTTCAGAACCATGATTAGAAAAATGATGAGAATTTCTTTTCCTTACATCTTGTAATTTATTCTGACCTTGCTATTAATCCCACTATACTATTTGCTATATTTCTCCCAAACAGCGTCCCACGGAATCCGGAAAACCCGCAGGAAAATTATTATTGGATTGCAAATCGTTGGAAAGTATTCACAATAAAAAACCCATTGATTTAACCAACCGTAGAGGAAATTTGCAAATATTGGCCGTTAAAACTACTCTCGTGCAGCTAATTGTTGTGCAGTCAAAAAGTATTTATGGCCACAAATCGCTAACGCATCAGACTTTTAAACGAGTTGCAGCATAAAAAATTTAAAAATTCTCATTAATTCCCTGCATGAAATTTATTCCCGCTAGAAATTAATTTCAGTTATTTTTTATATATGAATATGGGTATTTTTCTTGATATATATTGACTCTCTGTATACAGCTAAAGCTAAACAAACAAGCTAAAGGTGGTAAATCTCCCGGGCCTGATGAAGTTTCTATCTAATTACTCAAAATTGTGAATACTGAATCTATTGATCTTCTTTTGGATCTATTCAATACCATATATAGAACAGGTATAATACCTAAAGAATGGCTCCAATCAACATTCATACTGCTACCCAAAAAAGCCAATGTAAAGGAGTGCAATGAACATCGCACGATAGCCTTAATGAGTCATGTCTTGAAATTGTTTTTAAAAGTAATTCACAATAGAATACACAAGAAATTAGATGAAGGCATAAGTAATACACAAATGGGATTTAGGAAAGGACTGAGAACACGAGATGCACTGTTTGCAGTAAGTGTTCTTTCCCAGAGATGCTTAGATATAAATCAGGAAGTATATGCATGTTTCATTGATTTTGAGAAGGCATTTGACAGAGTGTAGCATAATCGGCTTAAAGAAATTTTATTAAATAAAAACATAGACAGTAGTCATTAGAATCATATGTAACCTCTATTGGAACCAAACAGCAAAAGTGAAAGTTGAAAATGAACTGACCGAGGATATCCAGATTCGCCGAGGGGTCCGCCAAGGGTGTATTTTATCACAATGAAGCCATCTCAGAATTAGGGCTTGCCGAGGTCAGTGAAGGCCTTATAATAAACGGTGAGCCACTTAGTAACATAAGATATGCTGACGACACCGTCCTTCTCGCAGAAACACTAGAAGAACTGCAACACCTTGCTGAACAACTAAATATATATTGCAACGATTATGTACTAAAAATAAATTTGAAGAAAACCAAGTTCATGGTATTTACAAAAGCACAGAACATCCAAGTTAAGCTAGTACTAGATAATACAGAAATTGAACAAATATTTTTGTACAAATACCTTGGAGCATGGATCACAGAAGATACTGATCAGACAAAAGAAATAAGATGCCGCATTGAAATTGCACGGTCAACTTTTAATAGAATGAGAAAACTTTTTTGTAATCGCGATATCAGTATATCGCTCCGAATAAGAATGCTTCGATGTTATATTTTCTCTACCCTTTTGTATGGGTTTGAAACTTGGACACTTAAAAAATCCAACATTAAAAACCTGGAAGCATTCGAAATGTGGTGTTACCGACGTATTTTGAAAAAATCATGGATGGATCTCAGAACAAACGAACAAGTTCTCTAACAACTAGGAAAACAATGCGAAGTTTTAAATTCCATAAAAATCAGAAAATTGGAATACTTGGAACACATCATGAAAGGTGAAAAATACGAAATACTAAGGAATATAATGGGTAAAATCAAAGGCAGAAGAAGCGTAGGAAGACGTAAAATCTCGTGGCTACGCAATCTCCGTGAATGGTTTGGATCTCCGTCAATTGAACTGTTCAGGCGCGTAACCAACAAAATTATAATTGCCAGAATGATTTGCAATCTCGTATAGGAGCGGAACTTGAAGAAGAAGAAGATAATTCAATTATTATTACTGAAGTTATCACAGAATTTCTGCCTCCTGTTTTCTGCCCTGCCCTTACCCAATATTTCAACCAATTTCTGCAATAAAATATCTCGTATGTTTATCCTTAGCTGGTTAATATCTTCATCCTCTGTTCTTACTTTATCTTCTATTTGCTCTCTATATACATTTGCTACGTAAAGATCTTTAAGTTTTTGAATATTTATTTTTTTTTTTTCCTTTTTTCGATCTTATTTTTGTTTTTGATTGGATATTCTTTTTTTAACTATAACTTAACAAAATAGTGATAACTATCTATAATTAGTTCTATAAAAGACCTACCATCTAAAAAGTTAAAACATTATCTTGCATCAATGACTGCATGATTTATTTGGTTAATCGTTTCATTATCAAGAGATTTTAAGTTCCTTTATAATTAAGTCTCAGTCCGTTGTCACTTGAGTCTGCGAGTAGGTTCCCTTCGCCGTTAGTGGGAGAAAAATTATTCTCTGTTCCGAATTTGGCATTAAAGCTCCTGCTAATATTTTAACATAAATTTTTGGACAGTTATTGTACTCCTAAAATAAAAAAAAATAAAAAATAGAAAATCTCCTGGCGCAGACCAGATCACCGCAGAAGTTTTAAAAGAGACTGGAGATGTTGGAGTGAATGTTATGCATATGATCTGCAAAAAGATTTGGGAACCTGGAGAGTGGCCCAACGACTGGACAACATCCACTTTCATCCCTATATTCAAAAAAGGAATTGCACTAGATTGCAGCAACTACAGAACGGTAACCCTAATATCCCATGCAAGCAAGGTTCTACTTCATGTAATACATGAAAGACGAAAAGCTCTTCTATTGCCTCAGATATCAGAAGAACAAGCGGGATTCACGAAAAGTCACACGAGAACACATCCTTAATGTCAGATAGCTAATCGAAAAAACTCGTGAATTCAATACTCCTATGCTTATGTGCTTTGTGGATTACACAAAGGCCTTCGATAAAGTCAAATGGCAGCAGCTATGGTCCATACTAGCGGAAATAGGAACACCCCACCACTTAACTCAACTAATTAGAAGTCTATATGAAAACTCTGTTTAATATCTGCAGCGAACACATTATGTGAAAGGTACTAGACGGATGGAAGGGTGGAATATCAGTAAGAGGTCAAAAAATCAGTAACTTGAGATATGCTGATGACACTTTAATAATCGTGGCAAATCAAGAAGAAATGGAAGACATAATGAGATGCCTGGAGGAGAAAAGCAAAATATATGGACTAAAGCTAAATAGGAGTAAGACAAAGATCATGATAGTAGACAGAGCTCGGAATAATCTTCAACACATTAAAGAAATTGGGGCTTTGAAGTAGTAGTTTCATATACCTGGTGTCCCTAATAACAAATGACGGAGGGTGTGACAGAGAGATACGTAGAAGGTTGACTATTGCTAGAACAGCTATGATGAAACTGATTACAATTTGGAAAAATTCTAGCATAACAATACACACAAAACTAAAGCTGTTAAGGGCACTTCTTTTTTCCATAGCCACATATGCATCCGAAACGTGGAGCTTAAAGAAAGGAGATAAAAATAAACTATACGCTTTTGAAATGTGGGTATACCGCCGCATGTTAAGAAAATCCTGGATTGATCATCGCACTAACGTATCGATATTAGAACAACTTAAAGTAAAGGATAGATTGCTTAAACAATTAAAACAGAGATATTTGCAGTATTTTGGATACATTGCTAGAAGAACAGGTACGATGGAAAAACTGATAGTCGAGGGTAGAGTTGAAGGAAAGAGGCTTATGGGAAGATCTCCAAGCCGTTGGGTAGATCAAACAAAAATATTGAATAATCAAGGGTTACATGAAGCCGAACAACTAGGCCAGGACAGGGAAGGATGGAGGGAAATCGTAAAAAACTTTAAAGACCTGATGGTGTCACCACATCCCAAGGAGGATTGTACTCCCCAACCATTACCTCATAGACTATATCTTTTTCATCGTTCTATTTTTCTTTGGTTGGTGCGTATATACTTATAGCAAACATTCCTTTTTAAGTCGTATTTAACATATTCTGTCATCAATGGCCTTGAAGTCAATTACGCTGTGTTTAATCCTACTGATCACAATAAATTCAGTACTAAATTCGTGACGGGTACTAGATATATTCCCTGTAGTATATATATCCGCTGTAGTAGATATTGTGTTTCTTTTTTTCCAAGATTCCTGAGCCAATCTATCTCATCTCATGTTACGAAATGATGTCTACTTTGGCTTTATATAGCAGTTGTGTGAGTAGAGTTGTAGCTTCAAGTTGATAAACGTTTCTTACATTCCACGTACAAATTTTCAAATCATTGTCCTTATTTCGGCTTCTTTCTTTGTAGCTTTCCTAACATGGGTATTTATACATGGTTGTATAGTTAGCCCAATGCCAAACTCCCTTTTAGGAAGACTATTTCACCTCCTTTCGTCAGTTTTTACCCAACTTTCCACCCACGTTGGTTACTGAATCTCGAGTTGGGTTGCTTGGTTTCACAGGGGAGACCAGCGTGAAGATAAGAATCGGATTTGAGTAGAAGGGGCTAAGTCGAGTAAACTGGTATCATCTCCATCTTTATGCATTCTACTCCTTTACCCCCAAAATGTCGAATTAGAGTTCTCAAAGAAACACCCTGTATAATAGTAGCGCCACTGTCATTTCTTAAAATAAATAAAATACTTGTAATAAAATATTAAGATAAAATTCACTCGTTGTGTTGTTTTTTTTTATTTTTGAAAGCTCGAAGGAGACTCTTCTTGAAACTTACTTTAAAAATGTATCGTTGTCTGTCTGCTCGTTTGTCTATTTGTGCAATAATTTTTGAAGGTAGTCCTAAAGTCCTTCATTACTACGTTCCTTTTGGTTTAAGAAATACCTCTATTGTTGGAGTCGATGAGTCAAAGACCAGCAAATAATGAAGAAGTATCGCAAAATAAGCATAACCAACAATGCTAACTAGACAACTTAGACAACATAATGCGCAATGATGCTAAAATAATAATGTACTTAATTATAAACGCCTACCACTAAAATAACAAACTATTTTTTATCTCAAATGTCATTGCCGACGAGTTACAAGCTCTAAAATGTAATATTCACACCCAATTGTAGCCTCCTAAAGTTTAACAGCCCACTAACTACACCGTAATGGACGAAACAAATCCTCTAATTCTTTTATACTCGGGAAATACGTTTAGAGTTCCAAAGGTAGTTTCACCTCGGATGAATAGTTCTCACAGGGGCTGTTCTTATCTGATTCAAATTATACCTTAGAGTTAAATCTTGACCCTCGTCTTAGAGCTGACTAAGATTTATTATTGGCCATGTTACGACCGTAATATCCTCGCTGAAGTCTAGACTGGCTGCTTTATAGCTTAAGAAAGGTCAGATGGAAATTCAAGAGATAAAAAAAGTATTTTGAAACACTGCAACTGCAAACCGATATTTTCTAAATATCCATAAAATTGATTAACTAATTTGTATTATGCGATAATAACTAAAAGCAAAATTAATTAAATTATCATACTCAACAAACTAATGATCCCAATACAAGATAAATTGGAAGCTTACTATAAAATGTAATATAAGGTTAATATAAACAAATTTTACCGAGTGATTGCCGAAATAAAAGGCTTAGGCACACTTGTCACTTGTCATACAGCCTTTTAATCATACATCATATTGTTTAAAAAATGATCACGCATGTCATGCTCGCTCCTTTTCGATTTTACATTAGTCTGTTTTGCCAGTCGATCATGGAAGATACTCTTTGCGTGTTGAAACATTTCAATAACCATGATTTAACTATTGTACGAACGTCAATATTAAGTAGATGATGCTTGGAAAAAAAGACACGTAGAAGGAGAGTTTGTTATACTTTTACCTCATCGAGACTACTTTTTTTAAAGTACTTCAGAATGTCTATGTACACGTTTAATGAGTTAAGATGCTTGTTAAGTTAGATTTTATATTTTTAATATTCTGCTTTTATCTCAGCTTAGGAACAAGGCAGAGATTTTTTGTGGTCATTTCACTGCCTCCAGGTAAAATAAGTAAAATTGTATTTTATAAATTAAAAAAATTGTTAATCATTTTTATTTTATAAATTACTTCCATATAAAAATTTTTCTATTACATTTATAATTATTACATTTATAAATAAACTAAATTGAAAACTAGCTAACTAAACTAACTACAATCAAACAGATGTCGTAATGGTGAAAGATGGTAAGACAAACCAAGTAGAAATTCAAAGAGGAATCAGACAGGGATGTGTGCTGTTTCCACAATTATTAAATGTGCACTTCGAACTAATATTTCATGAGACACTATGGGAAAGAACTGAAGGCGTAAGGATTGGAGAGAGCATCATTAATAACATAAGATTTGCAGACGATATCGCAATCATGGCAGAAAATATAGAAGATTTACAAATTCGTATAGAAATTATTAACAGATAAAGCAAAAAGATAAGAATAACAATAAATGGTGATCTCTAAAGCCCCTTTTAACAACATACATCTGACATTGGAGGGTAAACCGTTAGAAAGGGTCGACAAGTAGAAATACCTCAGATCAATTATAAACTCACAGTTAGATCAAGATGAGGAGATAAAGGTCAGAATTGCAATAGCTCGAAAAGGATATATAAAATACAAGTCGATGTTTGCAAATAAGAAATTGAGTATTGTTATCAGATTGCGGTTCGTCGAATGTTATGTATGGTTGCAACTGCTATATGGGGTAGAAGCTTGGACTCTGAAAGCTCAATTCGTAAAAAATTGGAGACATTTAAAATGTGGCATATTCTTAAAATTCCTTGGACTGCAAAAGTCTCAAACGAAGAATTGTTAAGACGAATTGAACATAGCAGAAAGCTCATGAACACGATTTAAATAAGAAAAACATATCTGGGCCACATACATAGAAACATAAATCCTTTCTTCTACACATCATCGTGCAAGAAAACGTAGAGGGAAGAGAAGGCTTGGGAAGAAAGAAGAAATCTCAGCTGAGAAATATCAGAGATTAGACTAACCTTAGTGTTAAACAGATATTTCTCGTTGCAAAAGATAGGGAAGCGTTTAAAGAAGTTATCACCAATATTCGTTAGAAGACGGCATAATGAGATGAAGAAGAATTTTAAAAATTTTAAGTTTAGGAAGCAAAAAGAAAATTTCAAAAAAAAAACAAATTTATTATCATGGTACCGTAATCTCAGTTTTAAGAAAACAACACCGCCCAAAGCTTAAAAGCATCCCGCAGCAATAATAAGAATAGTCGCCAATATCGATGTATGATCGGAGACGACAACGGAGATGGGTGGGAGTAGGATTGGTCACGCGATTGACAGATGTCGCCTGCGGCATTTACAAGACACAGTCAATTCTACTGTCATACAGTCGTCTGGCTGTATGATTTTAATCGGATCGGAAGGCTGCACTTACTGTCCAACGTAAACGTGGTAAAAGCCAGATGTAGTGGTAAATGGTAACTGTTCTTGTATTGCGCCAGATGTACAGCGCCGGTAATACAGCTGATACCATGCTGAGAGACGTCACAATCCAACAGAAATTCAATCCATCTTCTCGTGAATAGCCTAGGTGCTCTAAGACGTTTTTTTTAATCTACCAAGACATTTTGACAATCGGGTGCCCAGTCCAAGTCAGTGTTGTTGTTGGTTAGTCGATAAAGGGGCTCAGTAATCTTTAATACATTTTTGGTAATGAAAAGAGTTCAAGAAAACTAATTTTCTTTTTATTTCCTGCCTTAAACTTTAATAATTAATCTCTGGAATTGATCTCTAATTCTCTGGATCAGTTTTAATTCTTTCTAAAATTGGCCTTTCTCAATCTGTCAAATACCTTACTTAAGTTTTGCAGATGTTCATCAAAGATTTCGGATATAATCATTATATCATCAAGATATACTAGACTAGGAAATATCCAACAGCGGATTCAAATTAACAACCATACCTTTGAGCAAGTCAAAGAATTTACATATCTGGGTTCACTAGTAAAAGCAACAAACAAAACAAGTGATGAAATGAAAAGCCGCATAGCAATAGCAAAGAGAACTGTTCACGGACTCCAGAAACATTTAAAAAATAAAAATATAAAACGTGCAGTAAAGCTCAATATAATAAGACCGGTTTTGATATATGGGGCTGAAACGAGGACCTTATCTCAAAACAATGAAAGACTATGGCTATGGGCTATGGCGTCAAAGATACAACTTTGAACTATATCAGTTATACACCGATTCAGATATTGTGAAATTCGTTACAGTGCAGAGACTTAGATGGGCTGGACACATTGCTAGGATATCAGATCACGACTGCATGAAGAGATTAAAATTTTCAAAACAAGAGGGTACAAGAAGTAGATGAGGACCACGAAGGAGATGGATTGATGATGTGGAAGAAGACCTACAGATTCTAATGATCAGAAGATGGAGGGAAGTTGCCAGGAATCGATAGAAGTGACGACTTCTTTGTGAGCAGGCCAAGATCCAAAACGGATTGTCGAGCCACTTATGATGATGATGATGAGTTACATTAAAGGAAAGTGACTAATTTTGAAGTATTTCACTTGTGAGAGGTAAAATGTGTCGTTTTCTTTCTTAAAGATAGTGTGTGTATGATGTATATTCTAAATACAATAATTCTTGAACACTTCTAAAATAAATTCGGTAACAAATTGTTTTAGGCAGCAGTTCAGCGACGCGTTAATCTTTGTCGCTAGTTTATATGATCGGTTTCCTTTCCAATAAGTCGCCGCTACGCCTTCTTCTCGGCATTGCTCAACAAGTGAAATGAGCCGTGAACTGTGAGAGGTAAGCACGAAACTGCAAAGTGAACAATTTGCAAAATCACATCGAACAAACCAATTTTCTTTATTGAATTTCGTCTTTTTCTTTCGTTTTGCACATACAAACACGTCGCATTGGATGATTTTAAATAGAACGAAAAGGGAATCGAGTTGTCACAGTACGACAATGTAACAAATTCTTGTCCAATCAACGGAACAAAACATAATAGAGAACCTCGTTAGAGCATCTTTATATATATATTACATTTTCCCGGAATGCTCTTTGTTTTACTAAACAAGAGGATTATATTTCTAGGACAGACGTTATCGATTATGTATTTGCCGGTTCATTTAGAGAGGACAATTTCCGAGTTGCATAAGAAAATCAAATGTATATAGGGCGTACATACCGCATATTAAACTGCTAAATGTGCGGTAAATAATTATTGGAATTGAAGTCTGAAAATTCGCAACAACTTCTCCATGACTGTAACTAGTCCAAAATATTTGCAGCGTTTAAATTTATAATGAACATTACGAAAATACCAGAAGTCACCATCAAATTTGTTATTTTTAATGAAATGCCGTAAGTATGTAATATTATATGTTTTATTATGCGCAAAATGTTAGATAAATGCTTTATAAAATAATATAATATTAAAACAATATATCGTCGGTGATGTGACAATACCTCCAATCTACACTTTTTCACGAAAATAAGTTATTTGGTACATTTTCTCTAAAATTTCATCATGATGTTTGTATCCCAGCAATATCTCCTGTCTAAAAACGTATTAACAGTGAATATTCCGTCTAAAACAATGGACTACCTAAACTCTAACGTCACAATGGGTGGGAATTTCAACCTTTCCAAACAAATCTATTTTACGTGTATTTCTCCCATAAGAAGTTGGAAATGTTGATTTTTTTAACATTTTATAGAATAAATAAGGACTTTTGGTTCTGATCATTCATTCTATGCGATTGGTTTTTCGTGAATTTGTGAGGTAATAATATCAAAGTATTAAGATATTTACTGTCAAAGTTCATATTTTAAGGTTATATTGTGTTTGATTAAAACTTTAATTATTTTTTCTTTATTTTAAGATATTTTGTTGTGGTTTTATCAGGTAATTTTAAAATCAATCAATAAATCATTAAATTTATTTACGAAGTTAAAAATACTTAAATTATTGTTTTATTCTTTTTTAGATGCCAGTAATTTTATCCTGTAAAAGACTAAAGATATTCGTTTTCTCCTAGTTTAAGTAATGAATAAGAACTTTTAGTTGTAATATAACATTCTTTGGAAACCTTTCTATCAAATTACCATAGTGAATGGCATAATTTTATCCCATAAGAAGACTAAAGATATTGATGGATTCGGCCGTTACTTGATGGAAATTCATTTTATGTAACAATAAAACACTGAAATCTTTGTTTTCAAAACTTCCACAAAATTTATTATAAAATCTTATCACTACAGCTGTTTCGGCTGATTGCATTTCTCAAGTGATCTATTTTTGGCATGCGTTTATACTTTATAGTCTTTAATGAAATAGGTTGAGAGGGGGAGAACTGTTTGTCTCAAGTTGGTCATTCAGAATTATATCTGTGTTTTTAATTTGTTAATTTTCATAGATTCTAACAAAGATAGCTTAAGGCCTTTATTTTGAATGCGAAGAATATGAAATTCGTTATTCATAATCATTCGTTAAAAGAATGATTATAATCTAGAAGTTAAAGTGCGTATGTAGTATCTGTTTTTCTATTATTGAAAGCCCTTTTATGTTCTGCTATTGTAAGCTTTTTGTGACATTTATGTCTAATAAAACAAAAATATTAATGAAACTCCCTAAATTAACATCCATTTACACAGCCGAGTTAACCGCTATTCTCAATGCAATAAATTTTGTGGTAGGAAATAGCATCAAAAACCCTGTCATTATTACGGATTCCCTAAGTTCTGTAATTGCCTTAAATATCTTATATCCTACCCATCCAAGTCTACTACTTATTAAATCAGCATTCAGCCAACTGCAAACTATGAACATAAATGTGAACTTTGTATGGAGTTCTTCCCGTATCGGAATTGCTGGTAATGAAGAAGTAGATTCCTTGGCAAAACTAGCAATCTCGAGTCCGGAAGCTGTAGAAATCAGAAGTATTCCAGAGCTATATATAAAACCTTTTCTATAATCAAGAACTTAATAATCAATGATTGGCAGACCAAGTGGAATCAGTCAACATCCAAACTACGAGAAGTAAAACATTCTATATTACCTTGGAAATCAACCCCAAATAAGCGTATACATCAAACCATCCTATCTCGTATGAGAATAGGCCACACCGCCATCACCTATAAACATCTCCTGGAGAGTGAATTAAAACCACAGTGCTACGTATGTGCTATTGTGCTCAGTGTTCGCCATATTTTACTGGAGTGTCCTTTATATTGCATGGAGAGACTTCAATATAAATTAGAAGATACCTTACAGGCAATTTTAAGTGACGGAACTGATATGAAAAATTTGACATCATACTTATATTCCATAAATGTACTAAATAAGTTGTAAAACTTTAAATTGTACAACGTTAATGATCCTATGAGGTTGAGGCATACATAAATAAAAAAAAAACATGAATTTTAAAAAATATTTTAAGAAATAATAATAAAATTTATTTTAGATTCAAAGCACACTGTATTTAAATCTAAATTATAAATGCATATTTGCATATATTATTATTGGTGCCTATTATGCCTGTTTTAAAATACATATTGCATATTTAACCCTTTCAGTACCTCTTTTTTTTTCAGCGAACGAAAAAATATTTTTTGGTTAAAATGTACTTAAAACAGTTCATATAACACTTTTTGGACATTAATAAAAATATAGCATGTATACATAAAAAAATTTATTATGGGTTCATTTGTACCCAAAAGTACTTAACAAATCTAAAAAACTAGCGCATATGAAACATAAAAAAGCAATTTCGTTCCTTTTGAAGGCACAAATGGACATTGCACTTCTGACATTTCCATCTTGATTTTCCTATACAACCAGGGTTTTTACATCTTAAAGGTAAAGGTAGCTGAGGGTGCTCTGGAAAATGTCCAATGATATCTAATCGCACCTCAGTAAGAGGCTTCACCAACTTTCATCCTAAAGTGTAGAAGGTCCATGATATATTTTTTTGGAATTCCTAAAGTATGCATATCTTTTTTATATTCTAACCATGAATTTGTTAGGGCCATGTCAACTGCATGGAAGATTAGTCGAACAGTCCACTTTCTGCAACGGGTTTTTACTCTGTAAAAAGCAATAAGAGCATCTGTTTTATCTATGCCACCCATGGACTTATTATACTTTTGTATAACTTCGGGTCGACTTACGTCAATGAAACATTTTGTTTGTTTATTCCAACGTTTTACAACATCTTCTGTACCAACTCCAACGAAGTTGGATACCATTATCACTGACTTGTTATCTAACCATCTGGTTACTGCAATTCCATCAGAAGAGATAATTTGTTCCGTTGATCCTCTCTGGTTTTTTGAAAAATCTTTTACATCAGTTAAAGGTGGTTTAGAAAATCTATTGATCCTCGCAGTACCAGCAACAAGTATTGATTTTTGGTTGAGAATTTGTAAAAGATTATAGCTCGTAAAATAATTGTCACAGTACAATGCATGCTTATTAGGTTCAAGTCCTTTTGTTAATTGCAATACGATAGCTGCACCTTGTCCATATTTCAAATTGGAAGGTTCTATTTCTGTGGTACTACCTTGATAGATTAGAAAATTGTAAATTATTCCACTTTCACCACCTAATAAATACAGTTTCACTCCCCATGGATTAGGCTTATTTTTTATGTATTGTTTTATAGACAATCTCCCTTTGAAAGGCATGATTTGTTCGTCTATGCAAATATTTGTTTCTATATGCAGTTCTCTACATCTCTTTAGGACTGATTCAAAAACTGGTCGAACTTTCCACAGTTTGTCGTCGCTCTGTCTGGTTTCCAGATTGTCAACACAATGTATGTGCGTGCGAAGTTTGAAATAACGATTCAATGTCATTGTGTCCGAAAAAATATCAATTTTTAAAGATCTGTCCCAATTCGCAGTCTTGGAAATTTTAGACAGCCTGTTAGAATACTAAGGCCAAAAAATGATTTTATTTCTTATAGATTACACGGTACAAATTTCTTATTTCCAGTTTGCAAAGCATACATATTCGTATATTGAACGAAATTTTCGAATATACTTTCGGGAAAATATCTCATAAAATATGTAACTGGATATTCTTCAGAACAGTTTTCATTAGAAATCTGTGTTATTTTATTAGGTAATTGTCGTGTTAGATATTGAACATTCTGTAACCATTTTACATTTTTTTTCAGAGTAATGAAGTTATCATAGTTACCATCGTTTTCTCCCTGTTCATCATCATCCTCCTTTTCTACCTCATTATCCTCTTTCTCGTCCTCCAATTCGTTTTGATTTTCTGAGACATCATCTATCATATGTCCAACTCTCTGTCTTACTTGTATTTTTTCTTCGCAGTCACTGTCGTCATCACTAACAAATCCTTCTATGTCGGACAGTTTTTCCAGCTCTTCCAGGAGTTCTTTCTCAGTTAAATACTTTTTTGGAGGCATTTTACTCTGAAACAAAAAATAACACTGAGTCATTTTGGCTACAATTGTGCCCATCGAATTTGAAGCACACTTCTATATTTGAAAAAAATCTAATTTCAATAAAATATATTCACAATTAGTAAGAAGTAACACTACTTTCAACATTGCACTGAAATATAAACGGCGATTGACTTTATTCAAACTAATATTTGAAGAAACAAGTACACTTACCTCTTATGAACAATGCAATTGCCGACATATTGCTTTTGACATTAATTTTCTTATAGCACAAAACCATCCATGCGCCATCTAGGTACAAAATGCAGAAGTATAGTACTTATAGAATATAGATTTCGATAAACTTGCCTAAGTTGCAGATTCCTGTAGAATTATATATGCATTCAAATTAATGGGTACAATTATACCCAGCATGACTGAAAGGGTTAAGACATTTTTAGTGCACATTTCCCAGTCTCTTCTTCTTCTTCAAGTTTCGTCTTCTATCGAAGTTTGGAAATCATCATAGCTATGCGGACGTTGGTATCTGTCGTTCTAAATAGGTCTGCATTACTGCATTCAAACGAAACACTAAAATATTTGAATTTATGAGTTTGTTATACGGCACACAATTAGGTTCGCACAACGTTTGAATGAGGTGATAAAAATGCAATGATTTGTGGTTGCTAAATTAGCTAGTGAAGAATTGAGAATAATTTTTAGTTTATTGCACTGTGAACGGATCTGTGCGATCGTAGATGGTGGTTGCTTAGCAACGGAAGTAAGCAACCGAATTTATTACGTGTCAATTGCGAACATGTAATAATTTCTATATATAATGGGCCCTATAATGGGCGAATGAAATACTTTGTTGGGACTTTTCGCCAAATTTACATTTAGTGAAACTTATTTTATGACAAATTTTGTTTCGCAACATAATATTTGTGTAATGCATTTTTCCAATCCTTAAACTCTCCAGACCACCAGTTAACTTGTCGAGTTTTATATACAGAACTTTTGTTAGCCTGAAAGCATTTTCTTGAAAGACCCTCCTGATATGTGTATCTTGTTAGAAAAGATTGATTGCTAGGCTTCAAGGGGACCGATTTTATTAAAGCGATACTTTAGTATCATATCGAATTTATAACATAAGCAGCAAGCAATAGATCTCATGAGAATAATACAAAATAGCAAAATCGCGCACCGTTTACTTATTTAACAGCTTTATAGAAACTTACTTCATTTGCGGCAAAATCTAAAAATTGAATACAAAATCTGCTCTCTTCTCCTTTAAAACGCATTGTAATTTTTGTCGATGGGACCCTTGGATCGAAAGACGTCGAATGTTGATATAAATTTTATTTAAAAAATTGGTTTCACGTGCATAAATCATATAAAAATCAAATTCAAAATCGCCGGTCGCTTCAAGCGTTGTTTCTGAGAGAACAGTTCATTCTACGGAAAAAGTGCTAATACACATTTTTCAACGTTATCTCATCTACATTTCTTGGTTGAAATATTTTTTATACGGCGTACAGATTCTTGGTAAATTGATGTTTTCTGTTTTCCCTCCTACTAGGGAAGGCTTTAGGGAGAACACCGGAGTAGGAATACTAAACTTTTTTGTATCTTCCTATGGTCCCAATATTGACATTGTCATCAAAACTCTGCTTGTTCTTCTCGTTTTTACAGATCAAATCTCTGACTACTATACTAATATAGAACCTAATTGTTTGATAATAGTTAAAGCGACTGTCTTTATAAATTATCATTTCCTTGTGTTGTAACATTATAAACATCACATCTTCATTAATTTATATTTAAATAATTATTTTATTTTAATTTCTTTATTAATTCCTTTATCTCCAGTTTAGTTTTTACTATTTTTTATTTAAAAAGTAGTTGGCGCCCTCTGTCTTTCTTCTCTCTCTCTCTCTCTCTCTTTCTCTCTCTCTTTCTGTCCCGTAGAATAAATATTCGCCCTCTCTCTTTCTATCTGGTAGACTGAATATCCTCTTTCATGTTGACAGAAGTGCTAATTCCATCATAGACATACGTCCTATGCCATCTGTGCAAACTGCATTTAGTTGCCCTAACCCTACTTTCTGTAAAATCAACTTTTCTAACGTAGTGGGAATATAATTTTTTGCCTGTTTCTAAAATTTATAAAACAAGACAAAAATTATTATAAGCTTCATTTTATGGTCTGCAGAATTCTCTTGGGGTGAGCATTTGCAACATTCGTAACCTCACTTTTTTCGAAAGCACGTTTTTCGATTATATGCATGTGGGAATCTTAACAAAGTTTAACCAAATAATAATAATTATATTTCATTTTATCCTTGCCATCTGCTATTTGTTTCATTGTAATTTTGTAAAATGGCAAGGAAATAAAACCATTTTTGATGTGTCTCTAATACAAGCTGTTTCTGATATTTTAGTTTATTGGCCAAATTCAAGTTTTATTGGCCGAATTCAAGTTTTATTGGCTGTATAAAAAACTATTGGAGATTTTATGGGAAATTTCAGAATAAAATGTGGAACAACTGTAATATTGTACAACATACTCTGGAAGACCTAACCGTCTAATTGGGAGGCCACACAAGCAGCCCATTGATGCCATCCATGCCATAAGTATCAACCACATTGTATTCATTGTAAAGCATTGGCAGGGTTGATTGTTTCCTATCTATCCATCTATCCATACAGCCCTTGCTGTCCAATTTTGGACATAGCTCTTCCTTCTTCCACGTCTCTCTATTGTAGGCAGTTTGTATCCACTTCGGGCTTGCGTGTTTCTTCAAGTCATCTGACCATCTCATTTGTGGCCTTCCTCTTTTTCGTTTGTAACTATATGGTCTCCAGTGTACAATCATCTTATTCCATCTGTCGTCTTTATGTCTTATGGTATGTCCAGCGAAATTCCACTTAAGTTTTGCTATCTGCGTTAATACATCGGTCACTTTTGTTTTGTTGCGGATCCAAGTATTTCTTTTCTTGTCTGATAGCCTGATGTTCAGCATTTGCCTTTCCATGGCTCTTTGGGTCTTTGCTATTTTTCCATGTTTTCCTTTGTAAATGTCCAAGTTTGAGAACCGTAGGTGAGAACAGGAAGTATACATTGGTTGAAGACTCTTCTTTTTAAATATTGGGGGTATTTTCTATTTTTTAGTATATAGGAAAGTTTTTCGACGGATACTTAAGCCAACCGTATTCTTCTCTTTATTTCTCCGGTCTGATTTTCTTTATTTAATTTAACTAGTTGTCCCAAATATTAAGCAAAATACTAAGGAAGATATTTGGACCAACCCAATGCAGCGATAGTTCGTGGAGAATTAAAATGAACCACGAGCTGGATGAACTAATGCAGAGCGCAGATATTGTCAGATTTGTAAAATCACAAAGACTAAACTGGCTTGGTCACCTAGAAAGAATGCCAGATAATCGAGCTGTAAAAGTAGTCCAGAGATGGAAGCCCCAAGGAAACAGAACAGGAGGAAGGCCCCGTAAAAGATGGATAGACGACGTAGAGAGGGATCTTAAAACCATGAACATCAGGCAGTGGCGAAGGAAAGTATCCGACAGGGCAGAATGGAAGAACATTGTTAAGCAGGCCAAGACTCACAAAGGGTTGTAGCGCCATTAGAAGAAAGAAGAAGAAGAAGTTTTCCCAAATATACATATTCTTTTACTTGTTCTATAGTTGTTTGTGCAATTGTAATTATTAATTCTTCTGGTTGGTTGGTCATAATTTTCGTTTTATTATAATTCATTTATAGACCTATTTTTGTTGATTCGCTATTTAATTCATCCATCATATTTTGTAATTCTTCCCTTTTATCTGTTATTAATACAATGTCGTCTGCATATCTCAAGTGACTCAAGTATTGGCCATTTATGTTAGGATTGTTTCCCATTGTTAATAAATATGATTAGTTAAAAATTGTTTTATTTGCTATCGGCTAAGGGTTCATGGTTTGATTTCTAGTTTAAGACAAGACCAACTCACACTTGAGATACTGAACTAGGCGAAGCATAGACGATAAGCTCCCATGGTTGATTAAGGTATTATTTTTATAATAGTATTTCAATTTTCTTTGGTAGTCTTATCGTTACAGTGTACTAGGTATAAATTTTACGAGAATAAACCATAATGATTATTAAGTAGGTATATTATATTTGACATTTCAATTTTCCTTCGTTTTCCATTAAAAACCTTCAATTATGTATACTTTATACACCAAAAACAATAAGCAGTATCAGAAAAATACTAAATTCCTGTTTAACTTTTAATTTAATTACAAACTAAATTCGCAGAACAATTAACTTCATGAAATATTCAAAGCACAGTTGAATAAATTTAATTGAAATAAAAGAAGTAAGAGCGTTATAAAATAATTACCTATTTTACAAGAATTGGTCATTAGCTTTATCTAACATTTTAATATTTTATTTTAACTAAGTTAAATGAAGTTACTAATGTTTCTGTAGTATTTCTATCTATGGTTTGTTTTTTAACCAGGAGCAATAATTCAAATTTACCGCACCATAATGCTTGGTTGTAATTGGTCCAACGGCAGGCAAGTTTACTCCACTAAATTATGACATTTTGACACTAATGACATTTATGAAATTTTAAAATTCAAAATTTATATCGACGATTTTTTGTATTTTTTGCGATATTCCTTTAATTTTTAGATTTTTCGTTTGCATTTATATAAAAAACAGTTCTTTTTATAACTATTTAGGGATGTATTAGTGTTATTAAGATAACAATATGGATTTAATGCCTAGTACTAGTGGTAATTATCCTTCTCCACCTAAAAAACGCCGAGTAGATTTGGGTCATTTATCATCAAATAAAAAATAATGCATTATAAACATGTACAAACAAATAAAAATTGATAATCCTGGAATGAAAATAACAGTTATGGTAGCAAAAATAAAACAGGCAAACAGGTTAGTTTTGTAGAATAGTTATTGTTAAAATCAAGACTTAATAAAGTCTTGTCAATAAAATGTGCTAATTTTAGGTGTTGCAAATTCAAATATTTCTCAAGTTCAAGTTCTTCATAACAATCCAACATTTTTTTATTGTAATTAAAAAAACAAAAAAAAATATATATTGGAAGTGAATTGGAAAAAATTATTATTCAAACATAAACAAAGTTAGGTTAGAATCGACGTGTGAGGTTGTCCGATACGTGTTAGTGGATTACCGCAAGGCCAAGATAATTAACCAAAAAAGAAGATGTATTTGGTGACTTCTAGTAATTTTCTTGGGTGTAAATCTGTCTTTTTAGTTTACTACTCCTGGTAAAAAAACAAACCATAGTAAGTATTTTCTATCGATAGTATTCTGTAAGAATGATTGTCAGCTGCATTGTATTATTAGAATGTTACCGTTTGTCTCCGTTTGAAGTCCAGTTATTATTTTATTGTATTAAAAATGTTCTTTTCACTTCAAGAACAGTTAAAAATGGCCGTCTTTATTAAGTTTAAAGATTAATTTAATATTAACCGTAATGTTATTTTGACAACAAAATTAAATTTAAGTTTCATTTCGATTTCTAAACCGGAAATCGTTTTCAAAATGTTTTTAAGTAAAAATTATTAATGATCTTAACCCGTAAATGTTTTTAATTGGCGGTAGGTAATGATACAAATTTGACGGTTGACTTACTTGGCCTCGATATTGTAGGCATTAGTCATGTTGTGAGTGAAATTCTGAGAGGTATTGTACCGGGTGGTCCAATAAGCCTATCTCTCGGCTATATATCAGAAACTATCCATGTTATAACTTTAGGAGAAAAAATTCCTGAGTAAAAGTGGCCAAGAGAAATCGCTGGAAATAACTTTCAAGTTTCTGGGTTAACCGCTAGGGGGCGTAACCTGTGAAGAAAACTTTGAAAACCAGTTTTTTGGTTTACCCCCACCCTTTAGTTGAAAAAATAAAAAAAAGTACTTAAACAACTTTGTGCGGAATTTAGGCCTCTTTTTAGTTTACTTATTTACCACTCGGTATAATTGAGCATATTTCACAAAAAACTGGTTTTCAAATTTTTCTTCACAGGTTACGCCCCCTAGCGGTTAACCCAGAAACTTGAAAGTTATTTCCAGCAATTTCTCTTGGCCACTTTTACTCAGGAATTTTTTCTCCTAAAGTTATAACATGAATAGTTTCGGATATATAGCCGAGAGATCGGCTTATTGGACCACCCGGTACATTGTTGGACTCATAGAAATATAATACAAATAAACTTAGTGCTACAATACAGTCGCGTTCCTCCAGTGCGACAGAGAAAACTTACGCAAAGCAGTCCCTCCATCTCTTTCTAATTTGCCAGGTTTATCGACCACATAACCTAAATGACCAGTGAGAAGGTCACTTGGTCGATAAACCTGGCCTATTAGAAAGAGAAGGAGGTTTTCTCTGTCGCACTGGGGGAAAGCGAATGTATGGCAGCAGTCAGTCTATTTGTAATATATGTCTATGGTTGTACTCTTGAATTGTTATCAAATTCTAATCTTTCTGTGCTTATGTAGTTAGTTATAGATGATGGGACTCTAACCAGGACGTTTTATTAAGAATGCAAAAGGGAAAAGAGTTATTAACCACAATAAAAACAGCCAAAATCGAAAAGTAGAAGAAAAACGAGGACCAGGAAGGCGCAGAAATTCCTGGCTGAAAAATCTACGTAACCGAAAAACATCCGAAACGGATAGGCATTACAAGAAGAAGAAGATTTCTAAACTCAGTTGTATTAAATGCAAAACATTTCTTTACTTCTACCTTCATGTACATAGTGCCTTTAATAGTAGTCGTGGACATTTTATTTCTTAACTTTCTTTTCATTATATTTATGGCTGAAAAAGCCTTTAAACGGCAGCGCTGCTGTGGGCAAACATAGCAATTTTTTTCTAGCAGTCAGTGTTTTCTCATAAAGTAAATATATTTTCTGTGTTTCTGAGTGTGTTCTGAGTGTGGAGAAGATGATACAACTTCCAACTTTATAGAACATACCAGGAACTAGATATCGTAAAACATAGTAAGATAGGACGTCTAAGGTGAATAGAGCATATTATAATGCAGATGGAATAAAATGACCCAGCTAGAAAAACGCTCCTTGATAGACCCATTGGTCAGAAAAGAAGAGGAAGACTCAGAACGCGGTTCCTTGATAACATCGATGGAGACATGAGAAATATGGGAATACATGCTTGGCAGAGGAAGGCGATGGATAGGGACTGGAGAGAAATTCTTAAGGAGGCCCGAACCCGCGCAGAGTTGTAAAGCCAGAATGATAAAGATGAGTTTTTCCAGGATTCTGTTGACCACCTCAATGAGCCATATTGTTTGGCAAGCGTGAAGTAGTTTCTGTGGCTTGATGTTTGTGAAAACTTGAAATTTCTTATAAGCATCAATACGTTTTGGGTATTTTGTGTTTGATTGAATACTTCTCTGCAGAAATCTACACCTCTTGATAATTTTTCGCAAGCATGTAAGACGCATAGGCTGAAGGAATGACATTCTGCACTTTATTATAAAAAAATGTGGTTTATCACTTTTCAATAGGTTAAGCAACGAATGATTGCCTCTAAACATAACGTTAACACATCAGATGCAAATCCTAACATTTTGGATTTGTAAGGTATGCCTTTTTTGGTAAAAAATTCAATGATTTTACCATGTAATGCTGTTGTACCATCTTCGATAGATATCAGTAACATAAATCTATCTTATACTGGAAAATCTGAGTTTACAGTAATAATAATGAGTGCACAATGTTTGATATTAGATTTACCTATGCTTTTGTCAATAAGTATTGAAAAAATATTGTTTCGTATTGTCTCCACCAGGTTTTCTCCTGTTACATTTATAATAATCGCACTAGCTTTTGTTCTACTCATCGATAGCTCCTTCTCAATTTTTAAATCTGTACACACTGCGCATATTAATTTTGTCAAGTAAGAAGCAATATTAAAAGGGAGGCGAAGTCGAATGTATGTTAATGTTGGTTGTTTTACAAACTTTTTACAGTTACTGAAGTATTGTATAGAACTTTTCTGACGGAGCAACTTATCAATTCCACATTTTCTGTCATAATTACAAGAGGAATAGAAAAAATAGATATTACCTTTTGTACTCTTTTTCAGCCTCTAAATATATCGTCGTTTACCCACGAATCAATAAATTTCTGTTTATATTTTAAACCTTGGTTTCAGGAGGTGTTTTTAATGTGATTTAAAATGTTTGACTTTCAGACAGTCATAAATTTCGTGGTAAGTTCATTATTCAAATACATATTTCGTTTATTTAGCATATTTTTATCTTTTATTAGTGATCTGATCTATAGTTTGACAACCCTGGTATCCTTATAGGTTGAATTGAAATCGGCCTGTGCGCCAATCTTCCAGTTTCTTGGCAAAGGTAAAGTTTAGTTTTACTTCGTTTAGTTTTTAAACAACCAATAGTAGAGTAAACTTTTAGTAAACTAAAATTTGTCGTTTAAACGAACCTGATAGATATTTGGGTGATAAAAAATTTACAAATTTAAATTTAAGAAAGAAATGCCAAATTGCTTTTCTCGCAATACATTTTCATCTATTTCTTAGGCTGATTTATTATCGATTTTGCATTAGGCTTTTTATTTGTGAGAGTGTTTCACCGATGAGAAAAAGGCAAGATAACCGAATATGTTCCCAAAGAGGGTTATTTAAGTGTCATAGTCTCTAGTAAAAAGTTTGATTTATTTTATAAAACAAAGGATTTAAATCCTCTGTTAGAGTTTTAGTGATAAATTGATAGAATTTTAAAATATGGTGTAAAAATGGTACACCTTGTCTTTATTTTACAATCTATTTTTTTTATAATAATTTGAATAATTTTTATATAAAATCGCGTTTTTTAATATTATTAACATTAAGTTAAAACTTATATTTTATAATAAATCTATCAGCAGCGTCCATCGTTACACTGCAACCTTTCTTTAGACATCTGCAAAGAATTAGAAGAACAGATCCTGGAATCCCCTCAAAATACTAAACTCGAGGAAAGAAAACGACTTAGTGGGGTGACATGAGAGCAGTTACAATGGCTTCTATAAACAGTATATATAAAAAGCTCTAGAGGAGGTTCTAGAAACAACGAACGGGAAAGAGAAAGAGAAAATAGGGGATAAACCCTCTCTTCCTGTTAAAAATCAGGTCCAATGCAACCATACCTGAAGAAGCACATAGGAATAATTTACCCTGAGTACCCAGAAAACTGGAAAAATTAAGAGAAGAAGTACGAAGACTATCGAATAAATATTACCTGCACTACTGCAAAAGAGATTGGACATTTTATTGCCCTCCTATCAAAGACCTTGAGAGCTAACAAAGCACTAGATTGGTGCACATACACAAAATAGGACGGCAAGACAATGTCATGCGTAAATCCTACAGGCCGACGAGTCTTACATAATAAGTCGATCTTTGAGATCGCCTTTAGTTCTATCAGCGGTGCGCTTTTAATGTCATATATGCTTGTGAATCGATGGCCTTTTAAAGTTTTCTTTATCTGTGGAAATAGGAAAAGTCACATGGAGCCGTGTCTGGCGAATATGGAGGGTAAGACATCATTTCAGTATTGTTTTTGGCCAAAAATTCACGAAAAACCAATGAACTGTGAACTGGTGCATTATCGTGATGCAAAAGCCATGAGTTGTTCTTCCACAAATGCGGTCGTTTTTCGAATTGCTTCACGCAAATGGCATTAAACTTATAAGTAGTACCTGGCCGTACCTGGTAGTATATTGGCCGTTGGACCTCGTGGCAAACATTTATGGTGTACTGTGCCATT
This sequence comes from Diabrotica undecimpunctata, assembly GCF_040954645.1. Lineage (NCBI taxonomy): Eukaryota > Metazoa > Arthropoda > Insecta > Coleoptera > Chrysomelidae > Diabrotica > Diabrotica undecimpunctata. Next base: position 14,545,681 of record NC_092806.1, read on the forward strand.
AAGATTAAAGAAAAAGTAAGCATAACTTTCACGTTCGACCGTGTCTTGACGAACCAGAATGCCTCCAATCGGACGATTTAACCTTAGTTTCGACGTCATATCCATAAACCCATGTTTCATCACCTGTTTACCAAAAACACTAAAATTTATTTTACTTTAATAATTTTACGAAAAAAATAAAACAACCTTTTTCCTGCAAAACTGGTATCGAACTCGTTTTTTTTTTTCATGCCATTTCCTAAAATCTCTTCCTTGATCAATCAACAAACTCTATTAAAAACATATCTTTATTACCCTTTCTTTGTCTCCTCCTACCGTTTTTATTAAATCCTAAACAATGTATGCAACCAAATTATCTACTGGTTTCTCAGTACACACAATCTACGTCATCCTAGCCCATTTGGAATAACTAATATAGACATCCATTGTTTTGACTACATGAAAAAACAATTTACCCACTTTTTCTTTTATAAACAATCTATGACGAAAAATCCTACTACATACTTCACCTACTACATCTCTAGGTACAATTGCTTACAAATAAATTTTAATATTTACTGTTCATTGTTCCGTAAAATTTTTATACCTTACATTTTGTCCTTCCAAACCTATTGATACCTATTCCACAAAAGAATAACCGAAAAAAAAATCAGAAACACATATATCACAGAAAGTGATGGAGTCGAAGAATGCTGGGCAAAAATTAAATCTAATATTTTAGCCTTGGTCAAGGAAGTTCTTGGTAAAAGAAATATAAATAAAAATAGCTTTTTTTGGCCATAGTGGAGAAATAAAAGAGAAAGAAGGTGGCTACTTCATCTATTTATTGAAGACGTTTCGCTTTCTGCTCAGAAAGCATCATCAGTTCATCTAAAAAGAACAATATGAAAAACCAAACATCCATAAAGAAGTTATAACATGTGTGTTACCTTACAAAGACTGGTAGCAATTAATTGAAACTAGGTACAGTTTACAAATTAACAGACTTAGTACAGCAAGAGAACATGTGATAATCATACATGTATATAAAAAATTATTATAAAAAACTTAAGTATAAGATTATAAATACATTGTTGGAAGTGCATCTCATGATCTTTCTAGTTCTCTACTTATTAATTTTAATGTTTTTTACTTAAGTTTTTTATAATAATCTTTTATTGGAAGTCGAGCTTTCGCAACTATTTAGTTTATTTTCCAAGACAACTTTTTTATGTCATAAAACTAATTACAATATATTTTAGTTGTCTTGAAAAAGAAACTAAACAGTTTTGAAAGATCGACTTCCCTCTTATACCAAATTAAATTTTTAGTAAAAATTGTGGCAACGATTTTTTGCGATTCTGCGAGTCTCTTAATTACGGAAAAGATCCTTCGCGAAAGTTTTTGTCGATCCCCAGTAATTCTGTCTCTATGTTTAATTAAAGCATACGAACCAACAAAATCGCATTTGCAGCAATTAGTTGTGAAATTTGTTGTCGGAAACACTCTCTACATCGACGCGGATATTTCCGGTTTCTGTGTAATCTAATGTAAAAAGTTGTTGCTTCGGGAACAACACATTACAGAAATTGAGGTATATAAAGCAAGTTAATCTCAAACATTCGTTATCGATTTTGAAGACCGTAGTTTTGAAGCCAAATGTGATCCACATTTAATAAATATTTTACAATAAACGAAAGAACAAATTCGTCAAAATAAACAAAATGGACTAAAAAGATCTTATTACTAAAGGTTAATAATAAATAAAAAAAGTAGTAAAAAACTTTTTTTAAGGAAGGGAAGGGAAGGAGAGGAAGAGTTGTGACCTAAAATCTGGGAAGAGCTGAAAGAAAAGATATACAAGAGTATGGTGAAACCTGCGTTGATGTATGGCGGTGAAGTGAGGCCTGTGAAGAAGATTCAGGAAAAGAAGATGGAGGAAGCTGAAATAAAAATGTTACGGATCAGGAACGACTTAATTAGGAAAATAGCGTCAAAAAGATTTAAGAAAACTGCAATTGTGTGATAATGTCAGACGTAGAAATAAAAACTATGTGGGACGTGAAGAATAGACCTGTTAGAAGTTAATGGAAAGAGAAGTAGAGGAAATCCGAAGAGAAGATAAAAAGACTGTGTGGTAGAGGACTTGAGAGAGAAACGGTTTAGTGAGGAAGAGACGATGTACAGAAATGAGTGGCAAAGAAGAGTAAGGAACAGTGACATATGAAGAGGGAAAAGCTGAGGAAGAACAAGATGAAGATAATTACGTAATAAGAGTAATTAAACAAAAATACTAGCGTTTGCATATGATGTTGATATATTCGCAAGATCAAGAAGAGAAATGATAGAGACATTCAATCAAATAAAACGAGTTGGACAAAATAATGGTCTTAAAAATCAATCAGACCAAAACGAAATATATGTATGCAATTAAAAACGCAGAAGTAAGGCAGCTACAAAATCTAACAACAGGAAAATATAACATTAAGGGGGTAAAAAACTTTACATAGTTAGGGCCCCTATAGAGCGTTCCACTTTAAGAAAATAACATTGCGGAGATAGGATCATGTATTTCTTATGGACGATAGAAGCGCAGCGATGCCAGGATGAACACAAGCACGATTCAGGGTTGTATTATTTATATTTTCGTTCCCACAGACATGAATTAAAATTAATGTTTTTTAACGTAAGTGACCAAAAATGCCCATTCGAAAAAAGAGATGAAAAGTACTGAAAATGATTTTAATTAAATAAATAGTATTTACAAAAGATAATTGTATTTCATAATATTTTAATTATAGTAACGACAGTTTATTTATTTTTCGGTGAGAATACCATGTGCCATTAATCATGGAAATCAGTAGAAAATATTTCTTAGCTAAATCATGCATTTTGCCGGCTATTGAAAGATAAGCAATTAAACCGACCGCTTTGCATATATCTAATTACTAATTGCAACTTAAACTAATACGGTGTGCGTATGTCAGCGATTTTATGTCGTTCTCTGACTACATAATTATAATAAGGTTTTGCGGTTTTTTAGTAGTTATTGTGACTCTACAGTTAAATGTTAATTGAAACTGGAAATTCAAAAATTAGGCCAATGGAATATCTTGGACATCCGTGCAAAACAAATTGTTTTAAATGTATTTAATTATCATCTAAATTTCAGAAGTGGTGAAAGTGTTAGAAGTTTAACCGATAAAGTAAGTGCTATGACGGGATTAACTTTTAGTACTATTTCTAAAATACGCAAAGAAACTGCGGAATGAGGACTAAAGCCCATAGAAAACGTACCAAAAGTAGAGTGAACAGCAGAAAGTTCAGTAGTGATGCAGTAGTTAAAAACTTACCGCCGAGATTGAACAAAGTTTTTGCACTGGTTAAAAAAGACATAAGATTTAGCAAACATGCCACGCACAACAATGTGGAGAATACTCGATGAAATAAACTTTGTCTTTTGCAAACGAGGAGTAAAGTCAAACATGATTGCCTGATGACGGCCCGATATTCTAAAATGAAGGCATCAGTATTTGCGTGAGATAAAAAAATTTCGTTCTCAAGGATAAACCGTCGTTTATTTGGACGAAACTTAAGTGAATGTTGGACATAGTATTTCCAAATAATGGAAGGACCTCTCAGTGACTTTAACCAGGGATGCGTTTGTTAAGGAGTTGTCAACAAGCCTAAAATAGCCGACACAACGAGGCCCCTGATTTGTTATAGTGCATGCGGGTAGCGAATTGGGCTTTATTAAATGTGCTGCTTTTTGGTTTTTAGCTAAACAAACTCAGCGGACTATCATGATGAGATGGATGGTCCTATATTTGAACAATGGTTTAAGGAAAAGTTGCTTCCTAATCTTCCAAAGAAAACTGTTGTAGTGATGGACAACGCTTCGTACCATTCGAGTATAGAAGAAGTGATTCCGGCACAAGCCTTCAATAAAGATCAAATTAAGACATGGTTGCTAGAGAAAGATCTTTTTTGAAGAAGATTATTTAAAATTAGATCTCATGGAAGTTGTAAACACATACAAAGAAAAATACATAAAGAGACATATATTGCCTCACACAACACAGAGTTTAAGACCGCCGCTGTGGAACAATTAATAAGAAATGCAAACTTATTGTAAACTTTCTATTAAGGAAGAGCAAAAATTTTGGGTTATTGACGGGTTGATGGACGATATTGATCATGTGGTAATAAATGTGACGGATGACAGTGACAGTAATGAAAGTGATAGCGATGATAAAGAAGATGAGGATGATGTTAATATGCAGTGAGTGAATTATGTGATAGGGTGCAAATCGGCGGACACAAAGTGCCAAGTACGAAAAGTCTGTAAATAATAGTCCGTGAAAATTAGGTAATAGTGAGAAGAATTTCATATAATATAACTCTGACATTTGAGACATGAGACCGAACTTTGGACTATATATATATATATATATATATATATATATATATATATATATATATATATATAAAAGAATTGACACTAAATAGAAAAAAGCAGAATGGGTGAGACACGTGTGGTCAAAATAGCAAGAGATAAATCATTAATCCGTAGAAGAAGTATCGGCCGACCGCTCAAAAAGATGGAGTGACAACCTTCCATAGAGGTATCAATCCGCCAATGAACAAGCATGATTGGGACACCATGTATATTTCAAAATAATTTGAAAATATAGCTTTTATCAACTTACAAACTAAAAATTTAAAATTTTTAAAATTTTTTTACTCTTTCGCTGTAATCTTCCATTCCGTTAGTGGTGTTTCACCTTGTATACAAGGAAAAATTTTTATGTATGTAATTGTTGTTATTACTTACATGAAAATAAAATTAAAGCTGCACTTGTGTTTTTTAGTTACATCTTATCTAAAGCATTTATAAATATGAAATGTTAAACAATAGTAAAATTTAACTATTTTTATTAGTCCTATAATAATTACATATCTATATCCTTCAATTAAAGAAACAAGTATTTATAATGCATTATTTTGTATTCAACTATACATATCCTTTTATTAGTGAAATTAATTAACTACAACTACACAGTGCTCAATACGGCTCTGATTAGAATGAATCATATATGGACAATCTAATAGCAACACTTGCCTGAGAGTTTTGGCAACACCGATCTCCATAAGCACAATGTTATTTTCTTAACGTGAAACGCTCTATAGTTACGTCTAATAACAACGTTGAAGAGGAACTGAAGAGGCGAATATTCATTGTCAATTAATGTTAACATGGCTTAATTAGGCAACTAAAATTGGCAACTAAAAGTCCCAACAAAAACAAAATACCAAATATAAAAAACCTTAATAAGGCCGGTATTCCGTTATGGTTCCAAAACCTGGACACTCTCTAAAAGTGAAAGATTATTAGCCACCTTTGAAAGAAAAATCTTGAGATAGTTATACAAAGGCACAAAAGAAAATATGAAATTTGACGAAGAATATACAACTTTGAGCAAGTGATGATAATGATGATGAATTTAGTCAGCTTTTTTCACCAAGTTTTCCTTTATATTTTTCATCAAATAGTAAAATTTGAAGCAATAATATAAGTCGTTTATTGAAAAAAATAAACAGTTAAGAAAAATTCTTACGTTAAATTAATTTTTAATTAGATATAACAATACACCTAGTTTTTAATTCTCATAACTTTTTTAATATTATAAAAGTAAAACTTTGTAAATTTAGTAACTTTAATATTCTAAAAGTATTTAAATATTCATACTTTAATTCTTGAGCAAAATTCATCATTATGGAAAAGTTCAAAGTAAAAATGATTTCAACTTTTATAATGTAACGTTGCATCCCTGGAAAATATCCTGACACGTTTACTTTCCCATATACTCTTTAAAAACTTTTATTTTATCCCCTTTGCGTGACCCAAGTTAAGTATATATATAAAAAAATCCTGATTTTGTGATCTTGTTTTGTTTTATATTCTTTTGTTTTTTGGTTGATTAGATTAGGAATCTGAGAGAATGAATGTGATTTTTTCTTTATAAATAATATATAAAGAATAAAAATAATAGCATTCCTTATTCATCGAGTGAACTGTCTATGTATGTAACTGACTAATGGTTTAAACCAAATATGGTATTCAGGAACTTTATTAAAGACACGACTTCTTGAAATGGTATCGTCTGTGTACCTGCGTTTTTCTTTACGATAACTTTTGACGAAAAATTATATATAGAGGATGAATTAGTTTTGTGACAAAGTCTGTTATATCTGTTATAGTAGATAGGTTACAAATAAAAGTTATTTATAAGAATAGAAGGCAATAAGCTTTACATTTTAAAATTAATTATAAATATATAAGATCTTTCATAACACTACCGCATCAAAGATGTGTTTTTTAAATGAAACAGCGTGTATTTTATTTTAAATTTAGACTCATAGACATAGGCTCAATCAAGATTCTTTAGAAAAAATTTTTTTCCAAGTTAGGCATCGAGGTGGTCCTGATGAACATCCAATCCATTAGTACCACTCTACAGAATTCTAATGATAGTTCTAGGAAAAAACCTCGGTATTTTTGATGCTACTGTAGACACAGTTGAACAAAGTGTGGATCAATATATCAGTTCAAAAGTATTCCAAAAAGCTGATATTAAAATTCCTGAAGAATAAATAGAAGAACCTGATGAACCTAACAGTGATAGTTCTTTCTCTTCCCAAAAACTATTTTGTAATCAGTCTGCCACCTCATATTGTTTTGTCAGTGATTTACAGGAAACTACAGAAGATGCCTTTGGATACATCGCTGGGTATTTAGCAAAAAAATTTAAAGATAGTTTACCTGATTTAGGTAATTTCACATACAAAATTAGTGTACACTAGCGGACCAACTAGACATCGAGTTTTTTAAATGAAATTTTTATTTTGCGAGAAAAATTAAGAGATCAATACAAACAATATAAGCAAGAATATACATAACATTCATCAATAATAATGCAAGTAAAAAGTGTATTATATTTCACGAAATATTTCGTCGAAAACAATGTTTTTTGTTACAATGTTATCATTTAACAGTTAATTTTGCATGCTGATCACGAATCCGGTGTCAGATTTGCTCTATCTTGACGTTTTATGCGCGTTTCGGGTCACTTCCGGTGTCGGATCGCAACCGGAAGTACATATTTAGATTCGTCTCGACGAGACCTTTCGATCCATATATACATTGTAGGGTCTAAAACTTAAAGTAAATTTTAACTTCCGGTCATCTAAAAACCGGAAGTGAATTTTTGTACCAAAAGTATATCTTGACAATCTCATACGTAATACTAATAATATTCCGAAAAAATATTTTAATTATCTAATATGGTTTTTGAGTAAGTGGTGGACAAGAAAAGGGCTTAGCGTTTTAGTATATAAGATAGTTATATTATACTATTATGGATGCAGCAACTCTCTTATGGAGGTCTTATCAAGCCTGAATATTATGAAAATTATATTGATCCGTATAGGAAAAATAATGGAGTTGTTGGAAATATTATCTTATTAAAAACTTTTGTAAACTTAGAACAATCATTAAAATAAATTATAGAAATATAAAATCCAAAGAAGCTGAATATTTAAAGCGAAAAAGCCTATGGGTGTTAGATTTAACTAGGTCGAAAATTAGAAAATTAAGTAAAATTGTTTATTAAGGAAATGTTTCCAAAAGGAATACCTAGTGTTGTACTTATTTTGTTTAGTTTTACCTATATATGGTATTGAAATAAATAGTTCAGTATTGAATAGTTTTATTTATTAAATGACTAGCGGATCCGCGCTTTTTCATTACATATCGTCGGCTGTATGCAATAGTGGCTTAACTCAAAAATTGCCAAAATTGAGTTAACATCGCCAAAGGGCTTGAAAAAGCCTTATTTATGACCTGCAGAACTGGCACAATAATAATAGCAAAAATGTCCGCTAGACGTCACTTGTATCGCTATGACATGTTGTCGGTTCAGATAAATTGAAGGGGATAAAACATTGACAGATCTGTACAATGATTATAAAGTTAATTGGCAAAAAGACAATGATGAATTTGTAAAAATTGGTTTATATAGTAAACTTTTTAATTATGAATTTAAATATGCGTTCTTTCCTTTTAAAAAGGTCAATGTCAGTATTGTGAAAAATACAAAAATTCGGACAGTGAAGAAAAAGTAGAACTTGAAGATGCTTATAACCATCATAATTAGAAAAATCTAAACCGGGAGCTAAAAATACTTGACAAAGAGAATGTAACTAATTTACAAAAAGTTGCTTATTTTGACCTACAAGCTGCTCTACCGACACCAAAAGTAGACTTTTCGCTTTCTATTATAAATCTAAGCTGTCAACATATCATTTCTCTATATGTGAACTTCAGAAAAAGGGACTGGGAAATGTGCACGAAGGAGAAGGCAGTAAAGGTGCCATAGAAATTGGTTCGTGCCCGCTGATGTATTTGGAACAAATATCTATAAAAACCGATTATGACGATTTGAAATTCAGATTTTACTCAGACAATTGTGATGGCCAAGGAAAATACAAGTACGTAATTCCAATGTATCAGGACGCTGTAACTCATTTCAAAATTTCTTCTATAACTCATCACTATTTAATTGTCGGCCATACTCAAAATAAGGGCGACTCTTTAATATAAAGAAATGTCACTAAAGCTTTAAAAGGATAGCCTATTTATCTACCGATCCATTACGCTATGCTGATCCAAACTGCTCGTTGCAAATAACCATTCGAAGGACACGAATTATGTCCTAATGATTTTTTTGGGCCAGAAAAAATTAAATACTAAAATAGCGACAATTTTCAATGAAGATGTCCAAAGAAATATTTTTCATTTTAACGATATTTGTGAAATTCATTACTACTATTTTAACACTTTATTTGCACAAGAGGGGTATAGATCAAATGATACCACCAAGAAAAAAACAAAAAAAGGTTTAGAAAGCATGGATATTATAGAACTAGAAAAGACTTACACTGGCAGCCTGCCAATAAATAACTGTAAAGAATAAATAAAACCTTACTGGTCTTTGTGAAAACAATAGTGTTCCACAAATTCAGCTGATTTTTACCGATATGTAAAGCATTGTTAATCATAACTTTTCCTATTATTATCAATATATACATTTTTTATTTCGTTTTACTTATAGTTGTTAATAAACACATTTTCTCATTCAAGTAACTTGTAGTATACTTTATTGAACCTTTATTTCAGTTGATAGGAATAACAAAAAAATGCCAGTTTTGTCTTTGCCTTAATTAGTCTAGAAAGACAAAATGTTGATGTGCAATAGTGGCACAACTCAAAATAAGGGTTGAATTTAAAAGTCTGTGTTAGAATTCATTAAAGGCTACATAACGCTCTCCAAAATTCACCAAAATTTATTTTTTTTTTTTTTTTTCTAAAATCCCCATCCACGTAGTAAAACAAATAAGATAAAATTATTGGCACCCAAACTTTAAACCCCTGTTTTAAAAAATTACCAGTTTTTGTGTTATGCCACTATTGCATACTGCCGACGATATGTATATATTAAATGTTTTTGGATATTTTAATTTGCGTTAAGAGAACATGGCAATGAAGTGTTGAGACTACTTCCTTATCACTGCGAATTCAACGCTATTGAATTAATTTAAGTAAACTGCAAGTCATATTACAATAAGTATATTGGTAAAGATGGACATTCTGATAGTGCTGATATAAATATGTGAAAAGAGGCACTAAACCAATGTAACACAAAAATTTGAGAAAAATGTGTGAGACATACACATAAATTTATTAAAAGTGGTATAATAGACACTGGTAATATGAGTAGCTGACATTGTGCCAGTGAAGAAATCTTAAATTTATTATACATAGGTTTCTTTATTTGAAATTTGTTGTGTTAATTTTTGTATGTACATTTTTTTTCAATTTAGTTTGATAACTTGTGTAACCTGCATTTAGTCTTATTATGTCCATTACAGTTTTAGTCATTTTTTATCAATAATACCCGTTACGAGGCTCAAAGCTCTTCAATTTTGAATCCATCAATTTTCTCAACAGTAGTAAAAACAAAGTCATTAATTAATAATTATATAAACCACAATATTTAACACTGAATAAACAAAATGGTCAAGATGATGGATCCTTGAGGTAGATTTCTATCCAATTTTTAGATCATAACTCATATATTTGCTTAAATGCAATGAAAACACTTTTATTTCTGATTACTACGGTTTAAATATTTATTTACTGGACAACCTGTAGGTTTCCAAAAATTGGAAAACCTCGTTCATAAATGTATACCCAGTTTTCAAAACGCAATAATTGGAATTAAAACGTCTTTTGTAATATTAGCCATTATTAGCCAATTCTTATAACCCCGTAAGTTTGTCTCACATGTTTTGGTTTATTTCCTATATTACTAATGATGACAATGTGCAAAGATCCAGCGGATCTACTATATATTATTTAAAAATAATTATAAGATTATACCTAACTCTTCAACACAGTTCATATTTTAGACATGCCGCTTAAAGCCAGTTTAAAAATTTTCATGCATATTTTTAAGTAGTAATTAGAAAGTAGACACGAGTAAAGAACGCACTGTATAGAAATATCTCCTCGATGAAAATAATTCTGAAAAAATAAGACAAAATAGTTTTAATCCAGAATACCAATTGCTAAGATAGTTTTAAAATACTAAAAGAAAACAAACATCCAAAAGTAATGATAAAGAAGAAGAAATTACAACATATGTCGAAAAATACACATACCCTTGACGGCATTCAAAACGTCGGGATTTTGGCCGAAAAAAAACTCGTCGTCACTACTAAAAGTTTCTCCCTCGATCCCCGACAAACATTTCCGACATCAAACTGATAAGATGTTGCAGCAACCGCTTTCAGCTGCGTGACGTCACAGTCGAAAGCTCGCGGTTCACTAAGAGCAGCAAAGCAAAAGCAAAAGCAAGCGAGGGATAACCTGTAGCTCTCTCGTCTTTATTACGGAGCGGACGTCGAGACGACGACGCTACGCTACGGTACGCTAACGCAGCAGGGTCGCGGTCACCGATTAATGTTTTACACTACGCATGCCATCCCATCCTGCAATTGGATGCTGGTGTGTGCGAGCGCTTTTAAATTGGTTACGGTGGAAAGTCAACTCTTTGATAAGTAAATGGTAATCTTCAATCAACCGTTTAACGATCGGATTATTTACCGGAACGGTTAATTAGAACTCGTATCTGAACCCTGGATAAATTTTGAAACCTTTATTTTATAGACCAACTTAAAAAAAATAATTTATTATACATTTACATATACGCGTCGTCCAGTCTCAGATAGATCAGACATATTACATTATAGGGAAAGTTTATATGAAACATTATGTCAAAGACAAGCTATTTCAGAGCTCATACACAAATTTCCATTGTATTCTATTTTTCAGAAGCGTGTTTAGAGGTCCTGATTTTGTTGAATAGTTTTATATGAATCGGAGTACCATGAAGTTATTCCTAGAAAACGGCGGAGTTAAACGCACATTTTTCGGGGCTGTAAGTTCGGTTATAGCGCTGGTTTTCTCCGGATCGGTTTTTATTCCTTCTGTCCCAACAACGTGTCCCAAGTATCTGAGTTCTGGCTGGCAAAATGTGCGTTTTTCAAAATTTAGCTGTAATCTAGCCTCAGTCTTCGAAAGACTTCTTGTAGGTGATTTAAATGCTCTTGGAGTGTCTTCGATATTACCACGATATCATATAAGTAGGCGAATGCGAACTCTATATCGGGAGATATTACTTTATCCAGTAGGTGTTGGAAAGTTGCTCCAGTGGAGTGCAGACCAAATAGAATAGTTCTAAATTGAAAGTGGCCTTTTCCGATTACGCTAAATGCTGTTACTGGGCGGCTTGTCTCTTTCAACGGTATTTGAAAGTAACTTTGTTTTAGATCAAGGGTAGAAATGAAATTTGCCTCTGTAAGTTTATCCAGAATGTCCGATATACTGGGTAACGGATATGCGTCTTCATTTGATAGCTAGTTGACCTTTCGAAAGTCTGTACAAAATCTGTACGAGTTGTCTTTTTTTTACTAGTACAATCGGTGAACTCCAACCACTTGTAGAGGGTTCGATAGTTCCTTCCTTTAACATCTTGTTCACTTCTTGGTTGATGATTTGTAACATTTCGGGGTTGTGCCGTCTATACGGCTGCTTGACGGGGTCGTATCTCTTTTTTAACTTAATTTCGTGTTTTATTATTAAGTTGGTGGGTCCTGTTACTTTCTTGAATTCCCTTAATTTTTTTCTTAGGAATCCTTCTAGCTCCGTATTTTGATTAGAATCCTTCAAAGCGTTGCAAGTTAGTTTTTTCTTAAAGCTGTGTATGTTGTGTACTCATATCTCGCTCTAACTAAAGTTCGATAGAATTTTTCCTAAGAAATTCTACTCCGAGTATAGCGTCTTCTGTTAATCCGGACATTATAATGAATGTTTCTCGGGTCTGTAAATTATCGATCTCGTAGTCGATAGCAAGTTTCTTATTTAGTTCCATCGATGATCCGTTCGCTAGTTTTGTTCTTCCGCTATAGTTTTCTAGAGAGTCCTTGTATGCCTGAGCTATTGTGTCTCCGGCATAATTTTTAATCGTCCCTGTATCAAATAGCGCTTTTAAAGTTTTATGTCCGATTTTTAATGATACAAAAAGGAACGTCGTAGTTTGCTGGTTGTGTAACGGCGAGAACTGGGACGACTCCTTATTTCTCTAGCCTGTTATTCGTTTCCCTAACTCCTTATACAGCAGTCACTGCTATAAACTCCATCTTTGCCGAAACGTCAACAGAATTTTTTCCATGGGTTTTTGCAATTTTTATTGATGTGACCTGGCATTTTAGATCTAAAGCCCGTGCCTTTGGTATCCTATTCTCTTGGAGCTGTACGTTCCTGGTGTCTTAGAAGATTTTGATTTACTCTGGTTTTTTCGTCTTCTTGGGCTTCATATTCCTGGGCTGTCTTGTAATTCAGTTAAATCTTCAAAGTCTCGGCAGCGAATATAAAGTTTATATTTCGGTAGCATATTCCTATATATGCAGTTATTCCTATATTCTAGTTATTGATCTTTGGAAAAAGATCCTTCTCGTCTAATTAATGTTTGAATGTCTGTGATATATCTATCCGCTGACTCGTTTTGCTTTTGCTTTCTATTTCTGATTTGCTCCTCTAGTTGTATCAAATATCCTCTAGGATAGAAAGCTTTCTTAAAATCTTCGCTAAAGTCTGTCCACGACTTCCAACTTGTTTATCGATCTCGTAAGCTAGGCTTAATTCGTATATCCTTTCTATAAAGTCTACTGCGTCCGAATGTTTTTTATCAAAGTGCGTGTTCCACTTTCGTAGTTGGTTTAATAACTCTGCTTGCGACATTTGTCTCGATATTGTTAGGTCTTGTAATTGTCTTCTGATAATTTACATTTCTTGGGTTAGTACGTCTGGTTCAGATTCTTTGGAAGGATTGACTTTTGGGATCGTCCCTGTAGGTTCTCCGTGATCTTTAAAAAAGTCTCTTAGCCTTGATCTTCGGCGGTTCCTTTGGAATATAAGCAGACTTTTTCGACCTCGCGTTATAATTCCTCTTTGGACAGGCGGTATATCCACGACTTGCCTGTCGTGGCACCAGCTACTGAGTCTGCTACTTTCCCCTTTCTTGCTTATAACTTTAAAACGCTTCATTTTGGAGCAAAGTCGTACTAAAATAAAATAGCAATAGTTGACTTTTCTTTAAGATCACAAACCGAGAGTATGGATGGTCTGTGTTTAAGATACGACTGATTAAAATTTATTACCATTGCTGAAAAATAGCAATAAATACAAAGAAGGAGTGGAACGATTCTTTTCTTATTCAATGTTTCTCAATCGCTTAGGACCTTTATAATTATATCAGAAAGTCTTTATATGATAACAAAACAGTCCACCCAATCTCATTAAAATCAATTTAATAGATTTCCCATAATAATTTTGCAATCCAAATTTGTTTAATTGAAATTTTTAATAAATGTACCATAAGTTTGAAGCTATTTTTCTTCTGAGCGGATGATAATTCCGATTTTGATGATTTTTTACTCATATTATAGGTCTATTTCTAATAAATCACTATATTAAGTTTTCGTCTATAATATCATAAAAGAGAAAAGTTTGTCGGCAATATTTTCGACTGGTAGGAAAGTTTGTTGCCTGGCAATTTTCGCGAATTAAATTTTGACAATTAAATCATGAGACGTCAGTCCAAATTTTGTCCAAATTTCATAAGCGAAAATTGCCAAAAGGCAAAAAACTTGAATAAAACCAGAAGAAAATTTTGCCGTAAATCATTTTCTCTCGAATGATATTTGACAAGACTATTTATCAACAAAACATAATCTTTATTTATTTGTTAACCATAGTTTACTCATTCTTTTTTACCAAAGCATGATTTTGTGTATTATTGACATGTAGCATTTGGGAAATCGAAGGTCCAGCTTCATTTGTTGTTCTGAGATTTTCGATCAACTTCTAATGGTGACTGGAATCCAGCTGCAAATATGGTTTTAGAGAGCTTGCATTTGAGTGACCCGTTAATTTAATTAACTCCTGTTCAGAAACACCTTGCTTGAACAAAGCTGACACAGCTGAAGATCGATGAGAATGGTTTGTTATTTTATGTTTTTTGTTCTATTCCAATTTTTTCAGCTGAAATTTTTGTCCACTTAGATAGATACGGTGTTGATTCCAAGTGGACAGTTTTTGAACCAATATCCATCCTTTTAGTTGGGGCGAACGATAAGCAAGAGTCTATCTGATAAAGTCTTTGGTCCTTTCGTTTGATGAATTTCTTACCAGCCATTTGCTGCTTGCCAAACCTTTCGAACCGCCTTGATTTGTTTTGGAAAAAATTGCTGAAAAAAATGTACGAGGATAGATTGATATTAAACTAGCCTTTGATAGATGGCGCTACTTGATACCGAATTGGTTTCGGTGTTGACATTTGCCATTCGTGACATGACGTCTGTCAAAATTTTAAATTCTAAAAACAATTAGTTTAGTTTTTACAGCCGTCAAAAGCAAGCAAATTTTGTGTTTTCGGAGAAATGGAAAAAGTCGAGTATCGTTCGGTGATTGAGTTCCTCCACAAAAAGGGTAAAACGAATGTGCAAATCAAAGCCGACCTGGATGAAGTTTATGGTGAGGTTTCACCTTCGTTAGCAACAGTAAAATTTTGGAAAGCTGAATTTGTTCGTGGCCGTACGAGTGTTTTTGATGATGAGCGTCCCGAGAGGCCAAATGAAGTCACCATGCCGGAAATGATCAACAAATTCCATGACATGATTATGACAGATCTTCGAATTAAGCTCCGCGAGTTAATAGAGGTCCTAAACATTTCCTACGAATGCATACGCAACATCATTCACCATCATTTGGACATGAAAAATCTATCCGCGCGAAGGGTGCCGCGTTTGCTGACAATCGATCAAATGCAAAAACGTGTGACCACTTCGGAGACGCTTTTTTCGATGATACGGCGCGATCTGAAGGATTTTTTTCGCCGATTTATCACCGTTGATAAAACCTGGGTGCATTATTACACACCGGAAACCAAATAACAGTCGAAACAGTGGCGCAAACGCGGCGAAGGACCGCTGAAAAAGGCAAAGAGTGCACATTCGGCCGGCAAAGTGTTGGAGACTGTTTTCTGGGATGCGAAGGGCATTATCCACATTGACTACTTGGAAAAAGAAAAAACAGTCAATAGTGAGTAACATTATTGGATCGATTCGATGTCGAATTGTGTCAAAAACGCCCCGGTTTGGAACGCAAAAAAGTGCTCTTTCACCAAGACAATGCACCAGCTCACCGATCCGCCGTCGCCATGGCAAAATTACACGAATTGGGCTATGAATTGGTTGAACACCCACCGTATTCCCCAGATCTTGCGCCAGCGATTTTTTCCTGTTTCCAAACCTAAAAAAATGGCTCGGAGGACGCCGTTTCGCAACAAATGATGAAGTCATCGCTGAAACTTCGGCCTATTTTGAAGAGCTCGAGCAAAAGTACTATTCGAATGGGATAAAAAAATTAGAACATCGTCTTACTAAGTGTATCGAGCTAAAAGGGGACTATGTTGAGAAATAAATCGATTTAATTCCAAAAAACTTGTTTTTTCTATCAAAGGCTAGTTTTATATCAATCTACCCTCGTATTCAATTCGCCCCGTAAATTCTCCCATAACATCAAATTCCTTCCGGAAAAGTGGATCTTGCAGTCTACGGCCTCATTGCCTCTCCAAGCAAGTTCAAATGAACGAAGGTGGAAAAACGTTTTTTGTGCTCCATCGGGGGTTTCCTCGTCGTAGCTTTTTAATAGTTCTTCGGTGGATAATGCTTTTGAACTAAGTTTTCTTGTTTCTTGAGCACATTTAATCAATAATATCCCACAAATTTTCTATGGAATTTAGATCAGGGCTGCAGGGTAGCCAGTTCATAGTTTGTATTCCAACCTCGTCGTCCAATTAATCAAGGACTACATGATTATTTGGATAAAAAAATAAAAAACAGGTTCTGAAACTATTTTTTTTTTTTTTTTATAGCACGTCAATATTATGTTTATATTGGCGTTCTCTTGGCTGTCGAACACGTGCTCCCAGTCATCAAAATTCCAGTCAAGGTGCTCTCTGGCAAATTGTAATCTACTTCTACGTTTTCTTTACGTTTAAAGCTGGTGCTCTGACTGGTGTTCTTACATGCAGAGCTTCTTTACCCAGACGCCTTTGTATAGTGTTTCTACTAATTTAAATATTATGAACATATGTCACTTGTCTAAAACTGTCCTGCCAAATTGTTTGATTTTTCCATCGAGTTAGAATCTATGGAGAAGCTATGAGCATATTAACGTGTGTATTAAAAACGGCGTAGGTAGGCGTGGCTAACGATGATACCAATATGGCGGTGGGATCATGGCCGGACTCAATAATATTAAAACTACTATAAAAATATGACTAGTTATTCAGAAGATTTAATCATAATCTAAAAAAGTGCAATACATTTTTAATAAACTATGATTTATTTATCCCGCGGTAAACAATAAAAACACGATATATTATACATAAAGATAAATTAATACAGTCAAATACTATTAATTTATTTTCTGAAGTACGGGCCATTACTTTGTTTACATATTTGTATACTAACCTGTAGAACGTTATTCCTGAAGATTTTTTATTAACATTGCTTCTGCTACTGCAACTACGTTGAGAACAAGAAACTATTATTATGCACTATCACAATATATTATTACAGTTTCTATAAAAGTATTATACAACTAAAAATATTCGAAAAACAACAAACGTAAACAAACAGATACGATCTGTCAAAAGTGTCAAAACAATCTTAACAATATAGCCGAAGTGAGGTTGTTTTTAGCCACGTGATGCCCTCTCCATAGATTCTAACTCGATGGATTTTTCATAACCAACTAAATACTTCTATTATTTCGTATTACAATTCAATAAAATCACGTTATGCTTTGAACGTACTTTTCCTTTTTGATAATAAAGTTATCGATGATTTTTTACGAATATGTAAAAGAAAATGAAGCTATCTAGAAATATTAATAAGATATATGGTTAGCTTTTAATAAATTCCACAGAATGTTGTAAAATAAGATGAAAAAACAACTTTATTTTTACACCCCGTATATGGGTAAAATCTTGACATTTTTTCAGAAAACAATAATACAGTAATTAGAAATAGATCTGTAATGGAAAAAAAATATAGAAATACAAACAAGAATTCGAAAGAAAACTAGCTTAAAGATTATGGTACAGTTGAAGTGGTGCGTTAATTTAGGAGAGTAGAAAATTACGTATTGCTTTGAACGTACTTTTCTTTTTTGATAATAAAGATATCGAGATGATTCTTTTACAAACATGTTAAGAAAGGATGAAGCTATCTCGAAATATTAATAAGATGTAGAATCTCTCTCTAATACATTCCACAGGGTATTGCAAAATGAGATGAAAAAACAAAACTTTATTTTTACGCCCCGTGTATAGGTAAAACGCTGACGTTTCTTAAAAAACATCAATATAGTAATTAACTAAGAAATATACCTACAGTGGCAAAAAATCATCCAAATCCAATAAAGGGTTCAGAAGAAATATAGTTTCAAAATCATGGTCCATTCGAGGTGGTGCGTTAATTTTGGAGAGTAGCAAAAACTGTCCTCTGCCCTTTTGTATGAAGTTGAAGCCTGTACAATTACGGACACAACTGAAAAAACACTTACCAACAAACAAAACACGCAACAAACACGGAAATATTAAGAAAGATGAAAAAATGAAAAGAAAGACTCAACACTATGAAGGAAAGAAACATGAGCTACTTTGGTCACATACTAAAAAATGAAAAATATGAGTTGATGCGATTGGTTATACAAGGGAAACTGGAAGAAAAAATTTAAAGCAGTAAAGAGGAAAAAGAAGTCGACCGCGAAATTTTTTTCGAAATTGCTAAATTTTGATCAAAAGAACCGCTGCCTGAACATAGTTTAGAAGCTAAGCCCATCACCGTCATTATACTTCAGCTGCCCTATTCATTTTACTTGACCACCAGCAACTTTTTCGTGTTCTAGAACAGAAAAAGATCAGATATTTCTATATTCTAGAGCTTATTTCATATTGTAGTACTGTTTCTTGCTTTAATCGTCTTCGTAGGTGTTGGATTCCGAGTCTAAAGTGTTTTCCTTAGATTGGGGGAAAACCTAAGGACTCTCTTCCTTTATCCGAACTTTGGACCGGCAGCATGAACTTTGAGCCACTCAATCCACCCAACGAATCAAGCAGGCTGAGGTAGATATTTTTTCATACTCCACAAATGTGCAATTGAAGTGAAAGGACAGTATAAGCAAAGAATATAGGGTCTATATTCTTTGGTATAAGTAAAGGTTAGTAAAACACAATAAAAACTTGACAATAATTATATTACAAAAAAAATATTTATGGTATTAGAACCAGACTATCTTTTTTATTTTTACATATCCAGTATATAAGCTGGAAGTAGATACAGCTCAATATTCTTACTTATAAAATGAATAAAAAAAAGTGTAGGTATATACATTTGTTCAACCTATTCGTACATAGATAAATCAAAAGAAGAAAACAAAACTTTTGATCAGACTAATTTCACAATATATTGATATATAAAGTACTGATAGTTAAAAATATCTACAATCAGTTATGTTGCAATTAAATACTATAGATCCATCGAAAAAAAACCTAATTAAAGTAGGCTGTGCAATAAAGATGACGTGTCTTGGATTTTAGAAACTTAGCCACAATTATACATACTTAAACTGACTTATTGTCTACCAAAATCCCATATAGCAAGGAAACTGGTATAGGGGAAATGGGGAGAATGTTACGCCGCGTTCCACAACGAACGGGGCTGCTAGATTAGATGCGGAACAGTTGGTACTGTGTTCTGCGACTAATATCTAAAAAATGTGTTACGGATTGTACCGTATAAGCCGTCAGCATCGTCTTTAAAATTCAAAAAGTGATATTTAAAGCGATAAATGAAACGATTTTACACCAGAATTATTTAAAAAAAAATTCGAGAATGGAATATTTATAAAGAGAATAATAAAGTAGGTGTTGGATGTATAAAAATTAAAGGAATTTCCGAGCTTTACTTTTAACAGAACCAGGCAAAAACACTCTTAAAATTCCATGCAAATGTCGATTCCTGAAAATATTTTATATAAAATTAATTACACGAATAAATGAATTTCACAACATATGGACTTATTATTTAAAAAAATTAAGTATGGTTCCTATTTTCGGTTTCTGGCGCTTATAGCCTGGTAAAGTGTAAGTGTTATCCCATTATTCTGCAGAAGCAGAGCCGAGTTCTCTTCTGTTCCTGTCCTGGACGCCCATGGCGTATTTCTGATCGCTATAAACTTATTCCGAAAAATACCGAAAAAAAGAATAAACGCCAAAGACTCAGTGGCCATCGCAGTCGAGAATTTAAATAAAACATAAGAGCAACTAGGCGAAACAGCATTTTGATTCCGCAACAACAAGAGAACAATGATGTAGATATGTAGAACAATTGGTTTTCATTTCTTTTATCAACTTAAAGAAACTTGTAATCGGGTCAATCATGATGAAATGCTTATAATCTTGCTGCAGGTGACATTTGATGGCAGATATTTACTTATTATCACACATATGTACTGGCATTAGTCTACAAACATCTGAGCTCTCAGGTCACAAAGAAGTAGTGAAGCTTAGGTGTGGAATTAGACATATGTGTATCACATATCTTCACTAATTTCTCACATCTGCCCAAAATTCATTTTTGAAAAAGCCTTAAATGAAATAAAAGTGGGTATTAAGACCAAGAGAATTAACAACAACAATATATGACTATACGGCATTGATTAATGCCAACAATTAAGATTTGCACATAGTTGTAGACAGGTTGACCGAAATATATCACAATATGGGTTACAACATAATACCTATATGGGCAAATTTATGGTTTTTAGTAGTAAAAATGATCAACATTACCTATTTGGGCGCCAATATAAACGATAACGGGAATATGAGCAAACAAATGAGATTATGCATTGAAAAAGACAATAGCTGCTTTCTAAAAGGAAAAGAGAATTATCTGCACTAAAGATATTGCACAAAATTAAAAATCGGATTAGAATGTTGCTATATATTCTCACCATTGCTTTACAAAGTGGAAATCTCGACTCAAAGAGATTGTTATAAAAACTAGAAACTTTTGAAATGTGGATCTAAGGGCAAATATTACGAATAAGCTGTAGTATAAAACAATAAAAACTAAAGAATATTTACTCCGTGTAATGAGACATCCAGAAAATATAACACTCTACATCTCACAACCCAGGATCTGCAGATTACATAAAGAAGATGGAGGTACCAGGCCGAAGAAGAACATCGTGCCTCCGAAACTTCCGTGAGGGTATCACAAGACATCCGCTGATCTATGCCGAGCTGCCATAAACAAAATTGTTATTGCCAATATCACATTGCCAACATTCAACAGTCGGACCTCTTCCAGCAAGAAATTTTTGTAAGTTAGTTTAAATATAGCGGCGTAATAAGCACCAAAAAACTCTATAAAAGTCTATCTTTATCCACATTACATGTTTTGTCTTTGTTGACGCTCATCAAGATCAAAAATACACTGCAAAATCGAAAGGCAGTATTCTTAATCACATTTCTAACCTAATAGTGGTATTGCTATGTAGCGCCATCTATGGATGACACACAGTGGACACCACTGTATGCCTCTGAACTACCTACAATCAAATATTAAAATTGTAGAAAGTGACTCATGTTTTAATTATTTTTTGTAGCCCAGTAAAATTAGACGTTTACCCTATAGAAAAAAAAAATTCTGACAAAAGGAGAAAATTTAATTATTATTTAATAAACAAATTAGAGGATTATTGCAGAATCTGTTTAATCTCTTAAAAAATTGACAAAAGTCTGCTTCTTCTGACTTTTTAAAAAATATGCGTTTTGATAGAAAAGGTCTCATTTTATATGAATCAATTTCAATAATTTGACTGGTCTATTTTTAAATTGTTCAAATGTTTTGGCAAAGATTTGGGTTCTAAAAAAAATGTAACGTTGTTAGCGTATATGATTCAACTTGAAGGTATCTGCAATGTTGTAGTTAATATCTTTCTCTAAAGGTAGATGTCTGCGATCAACAACATCATCGCAAATTACGGCGATGTATCTGACAATAACGCCATTGTTCGCGTAGCAATTTTATTGCCTGATATCTGTACGTCGGTTTCATAAGCGCACTGACAGGGGTTTCATAAAGCAAAGAACAGAATTGTTAGTAGTATTATTACTAGTGAATGAGCTTTTACGTTTACTTTTTGTGAATTGTGAGTCATTTAGTTTAATTCAATTTGGTGACGAATAATAAACATGACTGACAGTAGTATAGTAAACCGTATATCAAAAAGATACGTTACAATTTAACACCCGAAGAAAAAACTATGATCGGAATTGTGTTGAGAGCCAGAGAACAAAATACGAATGTAAGCGATGTAGTTACATTATGTAGTATTTTGACAAGTTTCCGAAGCTTAGAGAGCTTCCAGATTAGATTATGTATTATGTTTTTGTTAGTTTTGTTTTGTAAGAATTGTTTAAGTACTTAAGTTTCAGTTTTACCTGTGCTAAAACTTACTAGACGACCGTTTTTCTAATCCCATGTCATTAAATCTCATTTGACAATAAGAATTAAATTTAATCCTTAAACGGATAAAGGGCTTTTCCCAAAAAATATTTAACGAGCACTAGTTTTATCTTCATCTAAGGCATTTATAAAATAAGAAAATAATTTTTATGACAATTAATTCGTTATAAAATCCTGATTATTTTTTTAATAAAAAACGCACGCCTTTGACTCGTCGATTTCCTTTCCGCTCAAACCCGAAAAGGTCTACATTGAAAATATTAGTCACTTTCTACAATTTTGCTACTGTGCTATATGTTGCTACTAAGCGTAGACTACGTAATTTGCGGTTTGTACGTAGTTCAGAGACACAGTAGTATCTATTGTCTGTCATCCAACATAGATGGTTCTACGTAGCGATACCACACTGTTAAATGGGAAATTGTCTTAAGAATTGTGTTTCTCGGGTTTTTCTTAATTTTTTTTTTTCAATCTATCATTATTTGATGAGTCACATGTTGTAATTTGAACAAAAAGACTTTTATAAAGAAAAGACATTCATATTTTCCGGTATACAATAAGCCACTTCATATGTTCAATGTGTCTATGTATCCTTCTTTTGTTATAAATCATATTAATATTAAAATAATCTCATTTCTTTTCTTGAAAAAATACTGATATTAAAAGATATTACGTATTCTATGACATCATTAAAAACTTATTTGTTCCTATTTAGAAACGGACTAAAGAGATCAAATCTCTTAGGAGGTTGTTATCACAAAGCCAGATTATGGGACATCAAAATCGTCGGTGATACAGAGAGTAGTACGTTAAATCCACCGTGTAGAACGCAGACTTTCATAACGTTGCAAGTAAGCAGGAAAGTGGGAAACTGAAATAAAAATATCTATGACTATTTAGGTACAAATGAGAATTTATAACTGTAAATAAACTTTTAAAAACGGTAAAAAACTATTAAAAATGATCGTAGTCGTATAATTTTAAATTTTAACTGTTTAAAGTTTAGTACTGTTAAGTGCTTAGGTTCAGATTACTACTAAAGTTTGAATTACAAGCCTTTTGATTTTTTTGATTATAATTTATGATTGTTAGCAGTTCTGGGAAACTATAGTTGGCATATTTACTGCATAACTCCACAAATCTTCACTCGTACAGATTTTTAACGTTTCGATCTTTCTTAACGTTTCAGTGCTCAAATGGGCTATATTTGTACTCCAAGCATTATCAAACTGCGCTTGCGTTGCTTCTGCGCATGATTGCATCGTAAGACTTCAGCTACATGATCAAACACTATATATTCATCTACAGCCCAAAATCTATTCATGTGTTGAATATAGGCCTCTCCCATATGTCTCCATTTGTCTCTGTCTTCTGTTTGTCTTTTCCACATTGGACCTGCGCTTTGCTCAATGTCATCTTTCCATCTCATTTGCGGTTGACCTCCTGACCTTTTTGCAGTATATGGTCTACAGCGGCCAATTTCTTTATTCCATCTTCCATGCAGCTATGCAGCCCACCCCATTCTTATTCTTCTGGTTATTTCTTTAGTCTGGTTACTTTTGTCTACTCTGATAGCTTGTCCTAAGTAAATATATTCTTGGATGTGTTCTATGTATGTTCGACCTATGGTAACTACTGATCTGTCTTCTGTATTAGTCATTATTTTAGTTTTCTTTAGATTCATTTTTAGTCCTTTCTTAAGAGATGTTTTTTCTAGGTCTGAAATCATTATTCGTAGTTGTTCCATAGTTGTTGCTATCAGGAGTACATCATCGGCGAATCTTAGAGGATTTAAATATTTCCCGTTTATACAAATCCCTTTATTGTCCCAGTCTATAGATTTAAAAATGTCTTCCAACGCCAGAGTAAATAGTTTGGGTGAGATCGTATCCCCTTGTCTGACACCTCTACAAATTCTAATTAATGGAGTTTGCAAATCTCTGTCTAGCTGAATTCTCATAGTGGCGTTTTGATATATATTGCGGATTAACATTCTGTACAGTGAATTTATTCGGCAATTAACTAGCGCTTCTTCCATTGCCCATAGTTCTATGCTGTCAAACGCTTTTTCATAGTCAACAAACGCTAGATATATTGGAATATTGTATTCATTGGTCTTTTCTATCAATATTTTAAGGGTGTGAAGGTGGTCGGCTGTGCTGTACCCCTTTCTAAATCCTGCCTGTTCAACTGGTTGGTATGCATCTGTGTTGCTATCAAACACTAAAAAATACATTATAGGCCAATAGTATCACCTTGTACCACGTATCACCTTGTTCAGCAGGTTTGACGATAACTAGCCTAACGTATATTAAATAAAAATTAATATACATACGT
The DNA here is from genome assembly GCF_040954645.1 of Diabrotica undecimpunctata. NCBI lineage: Eukaryota > Metazoa > Arthropoda > Insecta > Coleoptera > Chrysomelidae > Diabrotica > Diabrotica undecimpunctata. Next base: position 14,570,284 of record NC_092806.1, read on the forward strand.
AGTTACTTACCAGTTCCAAGTCAGTTTCTTCATCTCCAATTATTACGACTATTTTGTCTTTTGAATTCTCTAGAAGGGAGCTGTGATGTCCTATATTTTCTATTTTGTTCTCTTTAAACGATACACTAGAAAATGGAATATTGATGCTGTTGATCACACAGCAACGATTGAATCTAAAATATTAATTCGTAAAAGAACAAAATATAATTGTTGTAGAATTTAATTAGTTCTAAATATTCAGCTACGAATTAGTGTGGTAGATTTTTCGACTTGCGCTGGAATATTTGGAACATATCATGAGTCGACTTGAAAAATATGGAATATTACACCTACTCATGTTCTTGGGACAACGTAGTCCTAGGAAAAAACGAAACCCAGGAAAGAATTTTTTCTAGCACTGTCCTGACTAGCACTTAGGACAGTATTATGACAAATCGACATCCTTACTTCGAACTGACGTTAACATAAATATGATGTCCAATGATTATTTTTTTATAATAAGAAATAAAGTATAAAATATTTTAAATCATATTTCACATTCTCTGCATGGCGTACAGCTGATCTCTGGAAGAGCGACACCTAGTGTCATAGATCAACGAAATTATTAGCACTTTTAACATATTACTCTTATGTAAACTGCAAATAAAATGGTTATTTAATACAATAATTATTGTAATTTATAGCAATATTTAATTCGAAAAATTTTGAATGGATTTTTAATTGTAAAAATTGGTAAATATATTTTTTATGTTTAGATTTCATCATTTGAACATTAAAGATAAAGGTTATTAAAAGGTAAAAATTTCGGAGGGGCGACATCTAGTGTCATAGATCAGCGAACTTTTTAGTAAACTGCAAATAAAATAACTTAAACGTTGCATTAATGTTTGCTTATAATTTGGAAACGAATCAAACTTGAATTGACTATTTCTTGTTGTATTTTTACAATTTATATGGTAAAATTTGCGAAATCCCATTTTCTTCAATAATAGTACTTATGAAATGTGCTAATAACAATGAAAGGTTTCGCCGCTTCACGAGCACGATCAAGTACTTGCACACAGCGAATAAAATTTGAGAAGGGTTTTGAAAAAATAGTGCCCTTACGTGATAGTTTACCAAAAAATTGAATATTCTTAAAAAAAAGAAAATGGCGGATATTTGAAAAAAAAATTCAAAAATTGACCTTTTTTTCAACTTTTTTCAGGCACAAAAATTTTCTCAAATTGTGGTAAACCATTAAAGAAAAAAACAAAACAAACAAAATGCATTATGGTTTATTAAAATCGACTAACTAGATCCGGACATTAAATGTTCGCCCGTTTTAAAAACGTAGGGGAGAGATTGGTACAGTCAGACAGGATAATACTACGTTCGGTATTATCCGGTAGAACTAAACGATCATGTCTATTACCACTTTGAAGTGAAGCAAACAAGAAACCGTTGAGATTTAAGAAGAAATGTTTTAGTTATCGCTGGTTATTCGAAATAAGTGCGTCGTGGTCAATATACCGTATCTACGCGGCCACTGTTTTCACGGAAATTGAAGTTTTTTAGGCAATGTAAGTTATTTTAACTAAAAAGTAAACCATTTTACAAGACAATTAAATTTGAAAAAAAAAAGAGATTTGAATCCTAACAAAGAGAGAAGAGAGAGAGGACTAAAACAACAGATGTCATAGAAAAGATTGCACAAGCGAAATCGAGATGGACTGGCCATATAGCACGTTTAACATGATAACAGGTGGACTAGGACAGGTGAACAGGAATGGAAACCTAGAGAAAACCAAAACACCGATATAGACCACCAACAAGATGGATGGACAACTTACGAAAAACAGCAGGAAATTTGATGCATAAATCACAGAACAGAGAATGGTGGAAGAAGATAGAAGAGACCTATGTCCAACAGTGGTTGCAAGAAGTTGACAGATGATTATATTTCACGATAGATTTTGTTAGAATTTTTGATAATTTTACTAACTTTCCCAGAAAAGTAACTAACTAAAAGTGTTTATCCCAAAATATGTACATATAATACTTACTCGACGAGATTGCGTATGTCTATTATTATTAATTTGTCAGGCTTGCTACGAACTAAGTCTATTACATCCTTGGCACTGATCCGAGGATACCTTTCTTTCTTCAAATCTTGTAGCGTGACTCCTGAAATATCCTAAAAGTAAAACGAAGTTACCATATGTGTACCTCGGAGGTAAAGGACACTATGTCCATTTTTATCGAAATTTAGATTATTGCACTTTTGAATATAACTTTTCTGGCTCTACACATAGGTAAACCATACTATGTCCAGAGACAATTTTACGGCAAGTTACCGACTTTTTAATAAACACCAAGTCCACTTCCAGTCAGAGGTAAACAACACCATGTGGACTTGGTGTTGTTTATCTCTACTATATGTGTGCACCGTCATTTACCATCCGGACATAGTGTTATGTACCCTTCTACACTTCCCGTCATATAGAAATGGTACACTTTTTTTTCCCAATGTAAACCAGTGTTCAGACCAGAGATATATAAGAGAGCCTCTCTTACATATCTCTGGTTCAGACTGGAGACAATGGTTCGTGAAACAATTCATTGTTGCCATCACAGATAACGGAATTGCACTAAATCTAAATAAAAAAAAATAACTTTCAAAAATGTGTTTAGATAAATATTATTTTTATTATTAACAACAAAAAACTGTATCTAATAAATTTAATAACCAGAGAGACGGTTGAGTTAATGTCCAAAATGTTTGAAGAATTTTTTAATAATGGAGATATGATATTATTTCAGCAGTTTAGAATTATAATACATATATTTAAATTCCAGACTTGTTTACTGTAAGTTATTCATTTTGTATTAATTTCAAATTAAATTTTTAATTTTTCCAGTGTGTTTTATTTATTCTAGTACGCCACAACTCAATACAGTTTTGTGCTACACTTTACGAGAAACGAATGACAGCTCTCTATTTGAAATTAAACATAATAATTTAAAGTCATGACTAAATTTTTTATTTTTTAACATTATTTTTGAATTAAAATATTTTCATAAATTATAATAAAACACGATTCAAGTCCTTCTTTTAGCTGGTTTGTTAGCTGGATATTGATAAAATCTATGAGCCTCTAAGTGGTGAAAGCTCAAAATCGGACGACAATGATATGAGACGTATAAGTAAACCAGCGAAAACAAAGGTAAAAGAGAAAGCTATTATTACTCCTACGATTAGCGATTAGTGGGGCAATAAAAAAAATCTTCTTTAGGACGATTTATCCCTAAGCAGTGATGCAGGCAATTTCAATGAACATAATGAAGTTATTTTAGAAGAAGAAAAATGTGTTAAAAGAAATGTACAAAATTGGGCCTGTAATGTTCGCAAACGAAAAATAGCTGGTGGGAAAGAGTATCTCAGTAAAAGAGGCAAAGACATGCCTGCAAAAATGTTAAAGCCTCCTTGCATGTGTCGCATGAAATGCTCTGAAAGATGGCCAGAATACGAAAGACAAAAAATTTTCAACTCGTACTGGACTGAGACAAACGTTTCAGATCTTAAAAAGCAATTTATCTTCTCATGTATCGACATCCAACCTACTCTCATAATCCCATTACCAATCACAAAACAAAAGTACAATGACTTAATTGCATTACTGCCTTTTGTTCCGTCAGTTTGTCATGCATTTGATCAAAATTTAACACATAGCGATGTAGCCACAAACGATTACCCACAAGAAGATGAAGATGATATGGAGCATCTTTAACACTTTTGAAACTTGTCGTCTATAATTTTACTTAATTATTATAACATTATAATATTTACCTCTAATAAAATAATAGTATAGGCTGTTTAATGTGTTTGTATTGTTTATTTCGTAAAGACCTTAACATGCAATGCCACATTATTTAAAAAAAGTTGTTAGAGGTAAACAACACTATGTCCAACTACACATTTTTAAAAAAAATTTAAATAATGAACGGTAAACCTCAGGTATATAACACTTCATGGAATGAAAAACGATTATACACACCACAATAATAATATATTAATCTTGGTTAAATATAAGAAACATTGGAGTATTTACTGATTATAAATTTAAAGAATTTTAAAACTGCTCTCCTGAAAAAGTAAGAAAATGGACATAGTGTCCTTTACCTCCGAGGTACCGATATAGAATTTGAATAGCAATATATCATCCAAAATGGATCAGCGATGGAATTGAGTCGGTTTATGTATGAATGAATAGTACAGTACGAAATAATATTTTAGGTGTGCACTCTTTTTATTATAAAAACTTAAGTTAAATTATTATACATTATTTTATTGTAAATTATTGCAAAATACTTACAAATTCATCTCTGATCCTGAAGGATTCATTATCGTGTTCCCTATCCGTTATACTGCCAGGAGTATTCTTAAAAGTATCAGTCGACAACATTACACACTTTTCTATATCCACTTCGGGTAAATCGGAAAACAGCAGAATGCATTCGTTGAAGCCAGAATTTAGCAATCTATCCCTGAGTTGAGTCAATACTGAAAGACCGATGTGGAGAGAATACGAAGAGTTCCCGAGAAGAACCTTGTCCCACAAGTGAAGGATTTTGTAAAGCGGAAACACATCTAAAAAAATTATTTTACTTGATTTTAAACATAAATATAACCCAACCTAAGCTAAGATAATTTTATGTATTCATTGGCAGCTTTATCTACAGTAATTTCCATAAGTTTTCTGTGTGCTCGTAATTAATGATGTGATACTACTTCACAAGATGCTACGTTGTAACTCCTGTAACTGTACACTTGTTTTACAAGCGTAGGCTGACAGTTATAAAAACACCAATGCTCAACACTATGAAAGAAAAATGAGCTACTTTAGTCACATACTAAGAAAAGAAAAATATTTTCTTGTATCAATACCATACCAATCTCGCAAGTTCTTTAGCCATGAAGTCTTTCTTCGTCCTGAACTGCGTTTGCCTGCTATTTTCTCTTGTATAATATTTTGTTGCAACCTATATTTGGGAATTATTATATGCCCGATGTCCTGGTTGAAAAATTTAAAGCAGTGAAGTGGAAAAACAGCAATAGAACACTTCAGAACTGTTACAGCCGATGCCCTTAAAGATTGGGGCATACTAATCAGAAGAAAGATAGCTACTGGTGTTTATATGTTTGGTTCCATTAAGTATATGGATGACTGTTTCAAAACTTCTGTTGAACAATGCTTGACAATGCGGCGCCGTGCCTCAATTACGCATTACTGTCAAATAGGAGAGTCAGTTCCTCTTCCACTCGAATGAGTGGACTAGATATTGTTGTAGCATTTTTTTAACTATGTGTATATCATAAAAATTTGCTGAAAGGTTTAGAAAATTTAAGAAAAGAAGCACTTTAAGAATTATTGCGACTCAAAATCTTCGACGAGAACAAACATAATCCAATTGTTTATTTACATTGGTAAATGCCGCTATCAGAATCTAAGTGTTTGTTTGGAATATACTTCTGCGATGTGCCTCTGGCAGATGCGCCTAGTAAGTGGTTTCTGCACATGAGAGAGAGGGTCGAAGGTTAAGACAGCTCGCATCGTCCCACGAGAAATGAGGGACTTCCGTTGAGATCGTCTTAAAATCAGGCAGAGATTTCGATCGTCTAGGGGTGACCAATTTCGTTCGCCCACCAGAAATAAGAGTGGATTAGAGGTTTAGAAGTTTTTGTGTTTTTATTTTTGAGAAATCTATTATGCTTCCCTTAATTTCTGGATTATCTCTTGTTATCAAGATGATAAATCATATCCATCAGCCTTCATATAAGAGCAAAACTGAAACATTGTTTGTCAATTCATCAAATTATCCGCTGGGAAGCAATTTATCCGGTTATTCATTATTATTAACTGGCCCATACCGACTACAATCAAAGTGTATAGTTGGATCTTTCTTAATTTTATACTTAATAAATCCAACATATATATTTTGGTAATAAATATTATTAAATAACAAATTTTATTAATACTTACGTGAAAATAGAGTGAGAAACCAAGGAATCGCAAATAACTGTGGATAAAAGTTTATCTCGTACAAATGGTTCGCTAAAAAGGGATCATGGAATGCAATCAATTGGGAAAACTTTGCTAAATATTCTTCTATGACAGCGGAATTGTCTTTGAGGAAAAACTTGTGTAGATATTTTGGAACGAACAGTGATAAGCAAGAAAACGCTTTTGCTAAAAACAATAATAAATTCACTTTTTTACTTTATTTTATTTATATGAAAAAATTATTATTGAATGTATTAATAAGTCTAGGTGTGTTACGTTAATGCAAAGAATGTCCAAGATATTATACGGAAATGTACATTAAATAAAAATTTAATTTCATAAGTATTCTACATGATCAATGCAGTTTGGTTTATATATTAATTTGGTCCTTCGAGTCGGATAAATTATCCATTTATTTTTTGAATATTTCAAATAAAAGTGTGAACCAGACGTGCCATTCTATTATTTACATCTAAACATAAATTTAATCATAACATCACAAGTTGTATCAACCGTCGGTCTAATCAATTATCAAGTTTTAATACACAAGTGCATTAATGTACGAAACGTGTGATCTATTTTTTAATTTATGTCTTTTTTGACTTAAAAATATATTTTTGTAGAAATTATTTCATATTGCAGTATAATTTGATTTAAGACAAATACTTTAAATAACTAAATAACTAAAATTGTCAATACTTGAGTAAATACATAAATTTTACATACCTTCATCATTAAAATTGAGATACAGAAATGGAGCTGTAAGCGAATCCAATCCTTGCCAATAAACATACTGGGAGTTTTTAGATACCCACGCCTTCAAAATACGCTTGAGCTTGTTGTGGCCTTCAGAAGATGACAGGAGTTCATTGTATTGGTGACATCTTGGTATGTCCACTTCTATCTAAAATTAACCAAACATTTTAATATTAATGTTTTCATATTTCTATCTAAATTCTGTTTTTTTTTTAAGCATAACGCTCGTCCGGTATGTATCTATGGAGTGCGTAACACAGAGTCGCAAGCCCCTATCTCTTACCGCACTGCTTATCCAAAGGTAGATCCTATATATCAGCGTGTTCTACTCTAAATAACAGGTTCGATTAGATTTTAAACTACGAAGTTACCCTTTTTGGTTTCTTATCAGGGTTTGAATCATCGATCGACCAGATCATCCACAGAGAATTTAACGCAATTCGTCCACCTGGACCACTTGACGATCTGAGCGACATGCTTTCATATTTGATAGCATTAATGCTATTTCACTTTTTATGGAGAAAGAAAGTAAAAGGTTTTAACTGTACCAAGATGGAATAACAATGAACTTTTTATATTCTTCATTGGTATGTCTGTAGATTTTTAGTTTTTTACACACATTGGTCTCTACTATCCACAACAGATGACGCCATATAGCGTATCCACTTCAAAAAGGAATATTTTTACGGTTGATAGCTAGTGCAGAGATACACAAATTATAATAATTATCTTGTTAAATGGCCCTTGTAAAATCAGAAAACTTTGTTTTAATATTTGGAACCGATTAAATAATGTAAACAAATCTATTTGTATCAAAAAGAAGCTTACCAACCTGTCGATCTGTCGGTGTCAATGTATATTTATCTAGTTTCATATACTGATACTTATAATCACTTTTAATTCCTAACAGAGCCGCCCAAATCTCTCCTCTTAACAAAGGAGGAATGTCCTTTGCGGCTTCTCTACAGATAAGTTCTTTTGTAAATGGATAACCCTAAAAGAAAATTATTAGATTAATATTTCTGTCCTTTCAAGAAGGATTATACTTACATGTAATAGCCTTCTGAACAATATTATTCTGTGGAACTGATATTCGGGATCTCTCTCCTTGATTATGAGAGGTAGTCCAGTCGCATCATAAGGAGGCGGTTCTGATTGCGCTATCACATCGCACTTGATCTGGATTAATGGATAGAAAGCAGAAAAGGGAATGTTCTCGAATCTTTGATATAACGTATCTAGAGGCATTTCTACCACTCTTGGATCATATAATGTAGCTGGGTTGCGATCCTGTCCTAAGATATTACCTTCTATTAGAAGCAAACTGAAATGGAATATAAATCTTGAAAAATCCTTATCATTAAATAATAAGAAGCGACAGTATTAACTTTGTCAGTTTATGGGTTAAAGTATAAAAATATATCTCAGAAAATCAGGTAACCAACAAAATGGGCAAAGTAATCTTAATCTCTAATATGTTTATAAAAATACTTACTGTGGTAATGATAATATAGGAGGACTTGACCTTATAAGTCCTTGTTTCTTTAATTCCTGCAGCACATCGCCGCCAGCTAACTGCCACCAATGATACAGCTCGTGTATAGTAAAAATCTCGAAGTTCTTGGAAAAAATCTCCTTAACATATCCATTTTGCAAGTTAAACTTATTAAAAACCTTTTTCTGGAGCAGCTCTTCACAAGGAGGTCTTATGGAGGGGTCAATTTGAAGGCAACATTCTATAAGTTCCTTTATATCATCAGGCAAGCTCTAAAAATAATATCTATAATGATGTGTTCCTTAAATTAAATTAAATGTGGAAACAAATTGAGTATGAACAAAATATAAAGGTTTTTCATGAATAAATAATATAATTGTAATTATGGCCTATAGGCAGTATCAGGAAAAAAATCTGAATGCCTATCCAGTGTTGTAACAAATTAAGAATTTTGGAAAAGTCATAATAAATTGACTCCTACTAATGATAGATTCATGTGTCACACTATAAAATCAGTTAAGTGCCAAACAAAGCCAAAAATTGCTGATCAGTTTCATTATTATGCCATATTTTTAAAGATTTAGATCTGAAAAATCTTGTTGCAGCCAAATCCTGAATATTTTACAGAGAATGACATTCCCTGTAAGTACAATATAAATTTTATACTGTACAATTATTAATAATAACTTCATACAAACTATATAAAATTGAAATGAAAAGTACCTAATACTTACTATATATTGATCATATGCATTATGTTCTCTAGCTATTCTCTCAAAAACAGATGTATTTGACTGGAGAAGACTCAAAATTTTCCTAATTCTTTGTCCCACTTTCAACGTATTCCACAAAGACTTGTTAAGCACCAGCTCTACCAATATTATTCCTAAAGCCCAAATATCTACTTTTGGATTTGGAAGACTGTATTGAATTCCATCTAGGTATATCTCAGGAGCAGCATAAAGCAATTGTCTAAAAAGAAAAGTAGTTAAAAAAGTAAATAATTATCTAAAAGGACCAGAAAATACTCACATTACAGGAAAAGACACCAATTTTCCATTATATGTTAAATAGTACAGTCCATAGTTAAACATTTTTATATTATTTCCTTGTAGCAGCACATTCTCACTACTTAAATTACGATGCACTATATTCCTCTTATGAAGTTCTTTTAATCCTTGAAGAATCTGGTATGCTATAAAAACTACATCATCTAATGAAAATTGTTTCTTCTCTAAATAATCTACTAAAGGTGTTCCACAGTACTGGCACACTACCACAGTTCTTTCTGAAATAAGAAATGTCAAATCAAATAAATTAACTTATGATTAACAATTTAAATAATACTTTTGTCACATATTATCTAGATTACCTATTCAACAATTTATATCCCATAATTTTTTAGTATTACCAAAATGTTTGTTTATCTTCATCATCATCATTGGTGCTACAGCCTTATAAAAGAGCCTCGACCTTCCCAAGTCTATTACGCCAGTCAGTTCTATCCATTGCCAACTGTTGCCAGTTTACTGCGCCTATTTGTCTACCATCCTCATCTACACCATCCCTCCATCTGAGTTTTGGTCTACCTCTACTTCTACTTCCCACAGGTTGTGACAATGATTCTTCTAGGAGGGTTGTTCTGCTGTGATCTTGCCAGATGTCCTGCCCATCTTAGTCTTCCTATTTTTATAAACGATACTACGTCTTTACCACCAAATATATGTTTATATCTGTAATATATCTCGTAGTTGTACCTCCTTCTCCAAACACCATTTTCACAGATGCCACCAAATATTCTTCTCAGGATCCTTCGTTCAAATATAAGCAGGAGATTTTCAGCTGCCTTGGAAATGGTCCATGTCTCCGACCCATATGTCAACACTGGTTGTATAAGGGTTTTGTATATGGTTATTTTTGTTTTTTGGCTTAAGTTTCTGCTTCTCATATGTCTACTCAGTCCAAAATAGCATTTGTTTGCTAGGATTATTCTTCGCTTGATTTCTTCCGTCATGACGTTCTCCTTGGTGATCAGGGAGCCTAAGTATGTGAATTTGTCCACCACTTCAAAGGTAGAATTATCAACCGTGAATTGGTGGCCGATGTTTCTGGCTCTATTGTTGGGTGTTGATGCCATTATCTTAGTTTTATTTTCATTTACTTGCAGGCCCATATTTTTTGAGGCGTTTGACAAGGTGGTATACATTTCTTCTAGCTTGCGTGTTGTGCAGGCAACTAGATCAACATCATCTGCATATGGCAAAATTTGGGATGATTTGTTTATCTTATCATATTTTATATTTACATCAATTATGGCCTTGTATAGAAACTTTTCATGGTTCTTATATGCCTTTTTTTTTCTCTACATTTTGTGAATCAGCTTTCTATGCTCTCTCTTCGGCCTTAAGTAATCCAACTTTGGAAATAGGCCTCCCCCCAATCAATCCAATGTTTTCTATTTTGCACTACTTGCTTCCAGTTGTGTCCTTTGATCTTCTTAAAGTGATCAGCCCATCTCATTTGTGGCCAGTAATCATTTGTTTGAAAATGGTGTATATGTAGAGATTAGTAAAGAGCAAGTTTAATAGCAATCGGTTTCATAGATTGTAATCTAGCATAGAATAAGATGATCAAGTAATCATTTGGAAACTTGAAAAGTAACTATTTAAAGAAGACTAATAAGTGGCTTATTACTGTATGTAGCTACACATAAGTCAGTATTAAAATAAATCAAGGATATAATAAAAATTTCAATGCAACTGCTAAAAAAAGAATGGGGAGATCAAAAAACACATGGAGGAGTATTAATGAAGAGTAAGAATGAGAAAAACAGGGAAAGATTTACAAAGAATAGCATAAAACAGGAAACAATGGATTATCAACTCTTTTTTATCTCTTAGGTATGTATTTACCAAAAGTATCATGTAGATCCACATATGTTGTTGGTCTAATGTGTTCTATTCCTTGTTCTAAGTCATTTTCCTATTGCTGATACATTGTAGTTTGTCAAATTATAACTGTCTGTAATAATTCTGAGATATGTATGAGTAAATTCGTGCAAATAAACAACTGAAATTAAGATACCAAAAAGAACAAAAAGGCAGACCAGGAAGTTGTTGGTAAAAGTTAAATTGTTGCTAATTGAAACAAACCTTAATATTGTATAATGCAAATGAGAGAATATGATATTACTTACCGTGTTTACCACGAATTATATCCAGATATTGACATAAATATGGGCTCTTAATTGATTTCAGTATTTGAGCTCTTCCATATATAATAATAGAATTCGGCGTTAATGGCAAACCATTACTCCCACACATGTCCTCCTTGTGTTGTCTCGCAAAGAAAGTAATTGCACCGAAGTGCATTTCTGGATTTTTAAGTAGAGATACAGTCATGATGAATTGGAGGTTGATATCTCAGTATCAAATTTCAAAGATATATCATTTATTCACTTGATGTACTCGTTTATTTTGCATATTCTTCAGAAAACTAGAAAAATGTTTAATCCAAAGAATCAATTTGTTGTATTTTAAAAATCATGTCTTTTTTAACTGAAATTGTTTGCCGACATTCACGTTTATTTTTTATTTGGTTATCCGCCTCTTGACATTTTGAGGTAAACAAGACCACTAATAGACGTCAGCAGTGTGACAGTGACAAATTAAATCAAAATATTGACAGGATAGTGACAATTATTTACATATGTGAAACTTGTGTGAAACTGAGTGATGAGGTTAAGATAAGATGGAATAGTGATAGGAGTGTAAAATCACACCATTGGTTAGGAAACGAAAAGAAGACGCGAAATTGAAATTTATTTTTTTTAGGTTATATTAGGTATCTGTTATGAATTCAAAATGTTTAAGTAATAATTGTGCTAAAGGATGTATTTATAAACCAAAATGGTTTTAAAGATAGCTAGCAAAGATTTTATAAAACTTAGTGTAGCAAAAAGAAGATTTTCCCAAGTATCTAATAAACAGTAAGCATTATCCAAACCCTTAGCAAAGAATATAGACGCTTAAAATTAAATATATAATTATTATATTTTGATTACTTTAATTATGATATACAAAACCCATAGTAAGCCAAAACATTATAAAATGTTTGCAGAAAAATCTTTTTAACTGCATAAACCTAACAATTTTATGGATATACTTTTCAAAGTAGAAGAAAGGGACAATTCACTACTAAGATTGTTTAGCTGAATTTTGAATAGATCATCAACTGTGGCAGTGATGTGTGGAATTTTTGAAAAATATCAAGAGACAATTAACCAAACTAAATTACCTACAATTGAAGAACCTAAAATGGGGAGGAACACTTTTCACTCATAAAAACTGCCTTTGGAACTTAGGATTACAAATCTCATTTGGGTGAACATATAAATTAAAGTGTGCTGAATCTTTTTTTAATTCCTTGATATGTGCGATTGATGTGTAAACATTCTGCTTCAGTTTTAGAATGTTAATTTCTGTGAGTGTGAGCTTTGTACCATCCTTAATATATGTCATCATGTGATATCCTACATAAGCAGAAATTTCTTGCCAATAAACCAGCAAATACTGTCACACGATTGTCTCAGTTAGGAATATTTAGGCTGTTAATGTACCTTTATTCTATTTGCTGTATTTTTCCTTATACTAGGCATATTTCTTCTAATTATATTAGGATTCCCACTTATGTGTTCTTATTGTACTCATTATTACTTTTTAACTTCGTCCCTTGGATCTGCAAACAATGTGTACAATCCTTCTTTGTAGTGCATACACTTACCTGTTTGATTTCAATGATTCAATTCAAAGATACCAATAGTACAAAGTACAACACCATTTAAATATTTAAAATGAACATACTCATAAGATATCGTTAGACTTCGTTTTTCTTTATTTTATTTTTAATATTCAATATTTAATATCTTTTTTTAGAAAATGGAAGAGTGTAGTAGGTTTGGAAGTACATGCCCAAATTAATTCTGCTAGCAAATTATTCTCTGGAGCTTCTACAAAATTTTCGTCGCCTGTAAATTCAAATGTATCTCTATTTGATTGTTCCACACCAGGAACTTTGCCAGTTTTAAACAAGAGATGTGTTGAGGCTGGAGTACTTACAGCACTTAGTTTAAATTGTAAAGTCAATCCGATTTCATATTTTGATAGGAAGCATTATTTTTATGCTGATTTACCTGTAAGATACACATATAAATAAATGTATCTCAAAATACTAATAGTATATTTGCAGACTGGTTATCAAATAACTCAACAAAGGGCACCTCTAGCAGTGGGTGGTCATTTAGAATTTCAAGTATTTACTCCAGGTGTTCATAAAATTCCTTATACTACTAATGTTAAAATAAAACAACTACAATTAGAACAAGACAGTGGTAAGAGTCTCCATGATGAACAAAGAAGTTTTGTTGATTTGAATAGAGCTGGTGTACCTCTTATGGAACTTGTATTTGATCCAGATCTTAAAGATGGCGAAGAGGCTGCTGCTTTGGTCAAAGAACTGATTTCAATTTTACAGAGAATACAGACATGTTCCTGTAAAATGGAAGGTAGGAATATCATGTTTTTTCCTAAAAATTAAATGAGTTTTATACATTTCCAATATCTCAATATTATACTTCTGTATACATGTTTTTAGAAAATTGTAAGAATAAAGGAAAAATTAATCAATATATTTGCAACCATTAAATTGAGACAAATCCAATTTAACTATAAATAGAAAATTAGCCAAAGAAAATATCACAGGACATCCACAATAAGTCACTTATTCCAATACACATGCAACCGCTAATACAGTGCTTATAGACCAAGGTGTGTCAGTGAAAAAATGACTTAACTTGGATATGAGAGGTGGCATTCGGATTTTTCCAAAGTTAAATAGTATAAACACATTTTCTCTCTCCTTGATTTCCCTTGATTTTGTTTTTAACATCTTGTGAACCATCCGAAACTTCTATAAGAGAATAAATATTTGCAGTTCGAATGACTCCAAGCTGTAGAAAGCATTGAGCAAGTTTCTTTGATGTTTTTCTGTAATCTTTAACTGACATTTTGATGGGCAGCTGCAGTTAAAAGTTTGAATTGTTTTGACAACTATTATTTTGTACCTTTCGAATTAGTGTATTATGCTCCTGCTGCTCTCTTTCTTTGTTCCATAGTTCTACTAGAAATATTTCGAATTCCTCTCTTTTTTGGCAGTAGTGCTTGTGGCTGTTGTTCAGCTGTTTCGTTTGAGCTACAACCTTGATCACTGGGTTGGTATTCTGAACCTGAGTCTACAAACGGGTCCTCCGGACTAGACAGGTTGACGTCTGAAAATAAAAGAAGTAAGAATTAGTGACTATTAAAACACCATTTGGGTGTATTGATGAGGATATTTTTTATTTATGAATCTCGCCTGGTATCGTCGAAAATTGCTTTTTATTAGAATGTCTTTACACCAATTCCTTTTGATTTTTGACAATCTTATAACAAAAAAATTAACGAAAACAATTTTAAGATTGAACAGTATTGCACAAAATCATCAACAATTGTTAAATTCTACTTGTGCCAGTGAAAACACAGAAATAATACCCTTGACAATGTAACAAAAAATCTATTCATAGACACATTTTTTCTCAAACCGTATTATTTAGTTGCTACCATAATCTCTTAAAATTATTTTCATAATAAACTAGGTGTAACCAATATTTTTGTTTACAAATAGGTACTTACCAATGCTTTCTGCCATTTTGCTCCAAAAATATGTCTTATAAATGACAATAATTTCCTCTACAGCACTTTTTAGGGTTTAAAGTGAAACTTTAAAAGTTTAAGTTTTAAGTTAAGTTTAAAGAAGAGAATTACGTTTTGAGGTATGAGAATTACTTTAAATGCAAAACGAACTTAGAGCGACATCTACCAATCGGTATCCGAAGGTTGCTTGAGCTACTCTGCATCTGAAAATTCTTAAATAAGGGATAACTTTATGTAATAAATGCGATGTGGTAAAATTGTGGGTTAGGCCACTTTGGATGAATGGAAATGTAATTAAGGAAGCCCACCCCACGTAGGGATAAAGGCAAACAGAACAATGATATAATCAGACATTTTACTTTGATTTGATTATTTAATTTTAGAGGGAGCATTGAGAGTTGATGCCAACGTTTCGATACACAAAGAATCCGAACCATTGGGAACAAGAACTGAGATAAAAAATATTGGATCAGTGAGAGGAGTAGCTGGAGCAATCAGTTATGAAATACAAAGACAAATAAAGCTGAAAGAATCTGGTCAAAGTATTGCTAATGAAACTAGAGCCTGGGATGCTTCTACAAAAACTACAGTGGCAATGAGAGATAAAGAAGTACAACAGGTAAGGTATTTTAAGGCATTGAAATTTTAAGTAAGTCTAATATTAAGTTGGAGATATAAATTTTAGGATTATAGGTACATGCCTGAACCAAATTTACCTCCACTTCATATTGCAATGGGTCCGATAGAAATCGGTTGTGTAAATGCTGATCAAATAAAGAAAACTATACCAGAACTACCAGAAGAGACACGACAAAGGTTGAGGAGAGATAATGGTCTGACTTTGGAACAATCAATTATATTAGTAGTAAGTATATAGACGAAACATCTTTTTGTATTTCCGAAATCCATCCATCTATATTTCGTTGCAAATTATAGGAGATGGGAGTCAGGGAAACACAGAATGCAATCATCGAAAAAATGTATTCTGTAACTGTTGGTAGTTGTATCAATATTTCTAAAAAAATATGTTTATGATTATATTATGCCACTAATTTCTTTGAAGGATATAACAATCAAATTTAATTCCAGCTTTAACAATTGTTTATTCTTAATAAACTGCAACTAATTCAAAAAGTATTAAAAACATTGAAAATAATCGTTTAAATATCCCCACTTCGACTCGAAATATAAAATTATGACGATAATATAGCCAAAGTATTGTCATCTTAGATATCATAATCCCTTGTTCTTTATTTGTTTTTCGTCTTTTTCTAATGAAAGTGGCCTGCATACAATTTTGAGTTTTCCCCTCTTTTAGAATTTGCAACGCACTTTATTTATATTTACTTGGTGCTAATCATGTTCTTTATATATTTTTTTAGAATGACAGTGCTTTATTAAATGTATTCGAAGAAATAGTGTCTAAGAATATTAACACAAAAATGGTAGCAACGTTTTTAATAAACGATGTAAATACATTATTAAATAAAAAAGATATGGACTCTGAAGATATGTAGGTATCTTTTGAATCTGTTTTGAATGATATAAAAAGTTCTATCTTATCGTTTATATATCATTTTAGCAAAAATCGTAGCCACATTGGAGAAGTTTTGGAATTATTAGAAAAAGAAGATATTAATAGATCTACAGCGAGAGATTTGTTGGAGGATATCTTGTCTGGAAATAATAAAAGCCCAGTTCAGGTAATTATACAAGTTCAGTTTTTAGTGTTAACGACTAAAGTAAAGATACACGAATTAAGGACGGCGGTACTATTTACAATAGATCGATACAAGTCTTAGCATATGCTGATGACATTGACATAATAGGGCGTAGCAAGCGAGATGTTGAGCAATATCTCCTAGTATTGGAAACAGCGGCGAAACAGGTCGGTCTAGTCATCAACGAAGACAAAACCAAGTACATGTTGGTTACAAAGGATCCGATAGCAAATGAGGAACGAGAAACAGTCTTTGGAAGTCATACCTTTGGACGTGTTGACAACTTCATATACCTTGGGTCGCTATTGACTGCTACCAATAAAACAAGCGAATAAATCAAAAGACAAATAAATTTTACAAATAGGGCATACTATGGACTCCAAAAGCATTTCCACTCAAGAAACATTCAAAGAAGAACTAAAATTATTATATACAAAACATTGCTGAGGCCGGTCCTCACATATGGAGCAGAAACATGGACTCTAACGCAGAAAGATGAAAGACTTTTGGTAATATTTGAGCATAAAATACTCCGCAAAATATTTGGAGCTATAAACGACCAAGGGCAGTGGCGCAGAAGATATAATTTTGAATTGTATCAGCTCTTTGATGAGCCAGATGTCATAACGTTCATTAAAACACAGCGACTTAGATGGGCTGGACACATAATACGAATGCCAGAAAATACGATTGTTAAAAAGCTAACCACAGGAACACCTGTAGGAAGAAGAAGCAAAGGCCGACCACGAATTAGGTGGTTAGATGGAGTTGAAACCAACTTACGGATATTAAAAATCAGAAGATGGCAGTTGCCAGAAACCGAACAGAATGGCGACGAATCTTAGAGCAGGCCAAGATCCACAGAGGATTGTCGAGCCAAAGATGATGATGATGACTAAAGTAAATTCAATTTCAAGCTACAGACAGAATAAACACAAGTCTCCGCGTGATATTTGAGTCTACACGTGACGAACGCCTTCCTATTGGCCATAAATTATCGAACTATCTTGGTCATGCTGTTGGGCACTAGGCACGCACTTTGTTTTTCCGATCCGTCGTCGGTCGAATGAAGAGTCACAGTAGTTATTGTGCAAAACTGTTTTTTGGTTTGTTGATTGGTTAATCGTTAGGTCGTGTGTTGATAGTGTGAAGCATGTTTTTAAGAACTTCTTTATTTATTACCAATACAAAAGTTTTCCCTATAAAGTATATTAAAGCATTTATAATAGCATAAGATACGATATAAGATCGATCTTCACTGATCTTTTTAATTAATAAAAATTATTTGATATGTAATTTAGTATGTTAAAAGTTATAAAAAACAAGGTGTGTCCGATATAATTTTCTCTCGATCTTGTAAACCATTTTTTATTTAAAAAATTGGTGTAGTATAATCTGTATCT
Organism: Diabrotica undecimpunctata; assembly: GCF_040954645.1. Classification (NCBI taxonomy): domain Eukaryota; kingdom Metazoa; phylum Arthropoda; class Insecta; order Coleoptera; family Chrysomelidae; genus Diabrotica; species Diabrotica undecimpunctata. The sequence goes on from NC_092806.1 coordinate 14,588,452, forward strand.
GGCAAAGTTTGTCTGTTTTATATTGTATCTTTAATTTACTAGTCCGGCCCTGATCAAACGCGTGTTTCCAGCGTGCATTTGTTTACATCGTCTGTAGCTTGAAATTGAATTTACTTTAGATATTATATACATACCATGGACGTAAAAACATAGATGGACCCAGCAATAAGATACCTTAAACACACACTGTTTTGAAGCTTCGATATTCCTGGACAAGAGGGTAAAGGGGAGTAAAACGGGTATCGATAGACTGTGATACTTCCTCAATGAGCATAAGCGTGCTTGAATTTTTACTCGCGGGGATAATTATTCAGACGTTAATAATTGGAAGTAGTAATAATGTATAAAAACACGTTTTTATAGAAAAAATAAAATACAATTTGATTTGCTTTAAAATTAATTCAATAAAATATAGTTGAGCTCAAGTTAATTTTTTAATAGGTATCAAATAATCCTACGATAAAAAAACAATTAAAAAATATACATTTATCAACTTTAAGTACATACCTATATTTATTGGTAATGTGTCAAAACATATTTTTTCAAATTGTGACAAATTTGTTTTAATACAATATGAATAGATTCCTCGTAGTAAGGGTTTCTGCTACAAAATTATTTATTGATCATTCCAAAGCTCTTGCTGGCATTTGACATAAAATTATTTGCAAATATACCTACTTATTAAAAAGTAGGCGTGAAAATGTATAAATTATTGGAAAGCTATTTACCGAACAGAAATATTAAAGTAAAAATGGTAAATAGACATAATAGAAGATGTTGGTATAGAAATAAATTTTTATTGATTGCGAAATAAAACAGTCTTAGTAAGAACGCTTCTTATGCGCACGGTGTTAGCATCTAAAGTAGTCCTCGTTTCATGATGAATTCCAATTTTAAAATATTTCTCAAGAACCAATTTTAAAAGTTGCATAGAGTGACCATCGATTGCATCTTCATCATACAATGGTCACCAAAATGCTCATAGATTGATTTTGCGACAATTTTTATGGTTTTATTAATCAAAATATTTTTTTAAATATTTTTTAAAAAAGGTTTTTAACTCGTCTGTTGTAGATATTTATAGTTTTATTAAAAAATCTGAAATATTTTTCAGCTTCCTTACAAGTTTAAATAACCAAAAAGGATGCTTTTGAAAGGTTTTTATACTGTTTTCTCTGTTGAAGTTTAGAGTAAGTTTCATCATTAATCAATATTATTTGGAAACCTACATAGAAAAATAAATGAGTTTTATTCATTTCACTAATTTATTGTTAATTCATGAGAAATATTAAATTAAAAAGCTACTAAACAGATCTTTTTAATCAGATGATGTCTACTTACAATTTAAAAATATCTATACTAATTTCATGAACTAATATCTTGTTCAATACATTAATTGATATGAATAAACCCAATGGTACGCCTATGAAAGACATATTTTAAAATGTAAACACACAGGCTTCCTCAGTTCGTCATCTTAAATAATGTAAACAAACAGTACCTACAAATTAAATGAGACATTGGGATGTTAACATTTCGTTTTTTTTTGCAAATGCAAAACTGTAGCACCATTATTATAATTTATTTATTTCACTATTTACAAATATCACTTAAAATACAGCCAAAAAATATCGAAAAACAACTTTTCCTCATCTTGGGTAAAAAGTAAATAAACATGGACATGACATGGAACAGCATTTGAAGTTTGACGTAGAGCCATAAGACAGAGAAATGTAAACACCGTTGCCATTAATAAATAGGTTTCAGTGCTTCTACATATAAAATAATTGGTTGATATCTGTTATACGCTATTATTAAATGATATGCACACTATGTGCACACTTGATGTTTTAATTACAATTAAATATATTAATATAAGTAATAAATTATTATTTTGGTTTGATAGCACCTGTAGAGTATAAAATAAATATAGTAATATTTTCAGCGATACGTGAATAAGATATTTTAATAAAAAAATGTGACAACATTTGAAGGTGCTGAGAATGTGACCTAGTCAAATAATTTTGGCTTCACATTTTTATGTAAATAACTGAGTCCATCTGTGTTTATACGTCCATGATACATACTCTGATATATCAACTTTTTTTCGGGTACAATGATATTGGATTTTATGTAGAAATTTTAATTATGTTTTAGATTGTACAAGAAAGGAACCTATTACAAATCAGTGATGAAGCTAAATTGAAAAAAATATGTCAAGAAGTAATTGAAGAAAATACCAAAGCTGTCTTAGATTACAAATCTGGAAAGACAAAAGCTTTAAAAGCTTTATTGGGTGCTATTGTAGCCAAGAGTAAAAATAAGGCAAACATGAAAAAGTGTACTGAAATTTTACATTCTTTATTAAGAGATATATGAGAGATGTATTGGTGTTTAATTAAATTTGTTAGAAAATATTACTTTTATTTAGTAATCACTTTTTATAATCCTAAATATAACCTCAGTCAAATTTTTCCCACGTTTCCGATTTCTTCGCCATTTGATCTTTTTATTTTTGTCCCAAAAGTCAAAGAAGCAGCTAGAGTTCAATATGAAGGGAGGGAACCTGTTGGAGAAAATCGACATAAGAACGCACGGCTGCGATCTCCGCTATACTTTTTACAATTGTTATTGGTTGGATTGAAAAAAACTGAACAGAGAATAGATGGGGTGTCTTTAAAAAACTGTTATAAATGTAGAGAGGAGTTATAGCATATATTGATTATCTTAAATATTATCAAAAGAGTAAAATCGTATCTGGGAATAGATGTGCCTTCTGATCATAACCTATTTCTTGCAAAATTGTGTATAAAACTAAAGAAATCAAAGAACAAAAAATTAACAGTAAGCCAGAAACAGGGTAGTATAGTTTGAATTTGAGACAGAATTTGTAAAAAGGATAAAGATATAACATACAACAATATTTAAACGAAAAGTCGCATTTTTATTTTTGGTAATCGTGGGAAATAACCTAGCTGAATAGCTGGTTGTTCAAAGGTAATGTAGAGTAGAAAAGGTAAAATTCGTTCTAACCACAGTATATATCACAAATAGTAGTGTAAGTGGAATAGGACATGTGGGGAGAGTGAATTGCATGAGCCCAGCCGTTCGTAATGACGACGGCGCTATTAGTCACCTTTGGTGGAGATATGACCACAGACCATACAGGAGTATGTATGGTTTGTGGATCTGACATAGCAAGAGGCGTATGACCAAAGAATACAGGACAGTTCAAATGGGTGATTTGGCTACGGTTATTATACTTCAAAACACTCCTTAAGTGGTCGACTGCATAAACTCACACCGTGGCTGTCGGCTTAAAACACCGAACAACGAAGGTGATGAGTGTATATACAGGGTGGTCCTTAAGTAATTGTACAAACAGAAACCGTAGATTCTGCACTTTAAAATATTACGATTTAAGCCACCTTGCTTTAATAAAATGTTGATATTAAGAAAGATACAGGGTGTTAAAGTGGAAATTTAAAATTTTATTTTTCGCTATAACTTTTACGTTTGTAAATATTTTTGGACAAAAATTTACAGTTGGATGCTTTTAAGTAGGATAAATTATAATTTTATTCTTACTTTAATGTAAATAATAGAGGGCGCCACGTATGCCACATGTGTGGCATAAATTTGCGCTTAACTTTTTTGCTCTTTAAGTTAGCTCTATTTGTGTTAAAAAATATTAAAGATACATTATTTTTACAAAGAAAAGGTATACTTGTTAGTAAACTTAAAATTCAACCGTTTTCGAGATAAATGCATTTTATAAGTCAGCTGCACGATAATTCTTAGTTTGATATTTGTGCGGTAAAGCACTGAATACCTGTAGATAAGCATAATTTATAGTTTATTCTTATTAAAATAACTCAAAGATGATAATGTAACATCACAAAATGCTTTGTTATGGGTGCTAAATGTCTCATTGGGGAAAAGATATTTCAACTTCTTCTTTAGGTGCCGTGTCCTTATTCAGACGTTGTTCGTCATCATGTTTACATTTTCGCTTTGCTATCGCTTCTTAAGTTTCTATAATGGCGTTGTATTACTTTTTCTCTATTGTAAAATGCTAAAAACCCAAAATATGTGGTTTATACAAGATGGTACCCCACTACATTATAGAGAGAAGGCAGTTAGAACATATTTAAATACAACTTTTCTGAACGTTGGATAGGTCGTGGTAGTTATATTTCTTGGCAATGTGATGAGATATTGATATAATTATTTAATTAATAAAAAATCCGAAAAAAATACTTAATGTTCATTACGTTAATTGTTTACCCATTTTTATTAGGACAAATAGAAACTAGAGCACAGGTATTGAATAACACATATGTGTCCTGTTTCATAATACTTTTGTTACAAATCTAACCGGAAAGACTCAGCATTTTTACAAAAACATCATCGTGGTCCTAATAACCGATATTGTTATAAATATAGTAAATACACAGGCAATTTAGTTCAGCATAATATTAGTTCGTTAGTAAATCATAATAGTCCATTTGTTCGAGATGTAATTATAGTTACTCGTAAGCTGTAATGTAATCATATAAATAAGTAACGTCATCGATAGTTTATTCCGTGTGTATATAAGTAACCAATGAACGAGGTACATTACAGTTTAATACATTATTTAACTTCTGCGACAAATAAGATATAGTTCCAGAATATAGCATAAGATTTGGATATGTATCCAAAATAATATATTCATCCAATATACATTATAGCCACCACGTAGCCCTGAATTTAATCCGCTTGATTTTGGTGTATGGGGCGCATTAAAACAACGTGTATATAAGAATCCCATAAACATTCGCAACCAACTATGGGAAGAAATAAATACTGCAGCAATTTCTTTAAAACCAATGATGCTATTTAATATGAGACGATCTTTTATGCAATATATTGACAAATGAATTAAAGAAAATGGTGGACATATCGAACACTTACTTTGACAAAAAGTTATATTATTTAGTTTAACTATTTCTTAATTTGGTTTGTAAATAAAATGTTGTGATTATGACTTTAATTTAACATAAAACGTAAAATGTTTGATGTAAAATCCTATTATTCTCTTATTTTGTCAAATACTATTATTAATTATCCTGCTGATATATTTATTTTATTTAATATTTCGTTACCTATTAACTTTAGTTAAAGGTATTTTATAACAAAATTCAGAAGTATTAATGTTTTTGTCTATTTTTCTTCGTTGCCTGGAGTAATTGCCTTAGATCAGAATTATGCAGCTGATTTTTAACATGCAATTATCTCGAAAACTGTTTTGAAGTTTTGAAGTTATCAACAAGTATACCTTTTTTTGTTAAAATAATATATCTTTAATATTAGTTATCCCAAATGCAGGTGACTTAAAGAGCAAAAAAGTTAAGTGCAAATTTATACCACATTTGTAGCATAAGTGGCGCCCTCTACCAGTTACATCAAAGTGTGCGTTAAATTATAATTTCTCATATTTAAAAGTACCCAGTTGTAAATTTTCATACATAAATATTTATAAACATGAAAGTTATAGCGAAAAATAAAATTTTAATTTTGCACTTTAACACCCTTTATCTTTCCTAATATCAACATTTTATTAAAGCAATTTGCCTTAAATCGTAATATTTTAAAATGTAGAATCTACTGTTTCTTTTTGTACAATGACTTAAGGACCACCCTGTATACTAAGTTTTGGACAAATGTGCATAGAATAAGTTTTTATTTCTTATTTTATGACTATATTTATTTTCCATTAATAGCAAACTTTAAATTTTTTCCGTCTAAAATTCAGAGCTTATTTTTTGAATTTGCCGCCTAAAATTCAGAATCTACGTTTTAAATTTGCCGCCAAATGAAATTAGGTGTGGCCCGTCCGCATTTGGCGCTAGAAACTCTCATAAATCATTCTGTGGGACTTACCTTACTAGAGGGCTATGTACTGTGGTTCTAACCTCAAAACTTTCTTTTTGACAACCACATTGAAATGGAGTAAATTAAAATATAAACAATTACTTTAATTTGCAAGGATTTTCACAATGGCAGAAGAAATTCTTCCCAAAATCGTACAGCATATTTGTAGCAACTGGACCGGGTTAAAATTAGCAGTCGAACATTCGATGGGAGGACCAAACAGTAAACAGGTAAATTTTATTTGGTTTTATTTTAGACTGATTCTTCATTGATATATTCAACATTCTGTAGAGTATGTATGATACAGAATCTCGGCTGAATTTTAATGTAAATGTGTATGTGTTCAGTTGTAGGGAAGAAATCAAATAACAGCCTTTGAGATTGATTTTAGTCTCGCTATTTACCTTCATGAATTGTTGGTCATTTTATTATATCTGATATTCATATTTAATGGAAGAAATTTAAAATATTATGGAGCTTCAAGATAAGAAGATTCTCGTCTATAGCATGCCAAGTATTACCAAATGTGAAAGATGTCTGATTATTTTAATTAAGTGTGTAACATCTATAAGTTGTAAGATGAGTGCTACTGCTTCTCTTTTTACACTGCACAACGAGTAATACACTACAAAAATCGCAGATCCAGTTAATAGATTAATTACGTAAATTTTGTTTCGTTTACTGACTACAGTTTGGTAATACAAACAAAAATATGAAATCCTATAAAATATGGTCATGTATAGACACTATATGCGATTATTCTTAAATAAATAAACTTACATACACTGTTTCTAAATGAATATGTTGTAACAGAACTTTGGAATAGTAAAATTTATGAACATTTTGTTTTTTATAGCTTGCAATTGAATGTGTAGAGGAAGTGACAGCTTTTTGTATACAGGAGCCAAATGTGGAGGTAGAGGATTTAGAAGATTTATTAGAAGACTTTATGGATGAAAAATTTGATATTCTTTTTGAAGATGGATCTCCTAAAGGTGTGTGCACACATTTAATATATTAAAAAAAGAGTCTTATTTGAAATCAGAGCATCAGAAATATTTAAAATTCATTATTACTCAAACACCAAATGTTTTTACTTTTTTGGGCTGTTTTATCATTTCTGTTCCATACCAACCATGTGAGTAAAATGTTTACTTTGTGTTTATTCGAGTCTGCCTTTGACAGAATTTTTAGTTTTTTATATGCTTATAAAATGAAAGTATTTGCTTCATTATGTAGTTGCAGCAGTCTGCTGATTCAGCTGTTAATTCATCTGGTGTTTCTTTATTTTGCTGTGTAAACACATTTCAACATAATGTCAGGACATTGATTAATTCCGTTATTAAAGAGACTTCTCAGTTATTTGACACACAAGAAAATTAAATTTTTCTCAGAAATAAACTTTGAATCTTGATAAATGCATTTCGTTCTGTTTACTGCCGTAAACCAAAAAAAGGCATAAGAATACATAAAAAGGAAAATAAAACATATTGATTCCAAATGAAATAGGATTCTGTTTGTATCAGGAGGAACCTATGTACAAAGTTTCAAACTAGGACTGTTAGTATTTTGTAATAAAAGCAATAGTAATATGAAGAGCAGAAAAAGAATTGGCTTGTTGGTCAGAAATGCAATAACAAAGGGCATAAGATGATGGCTTTTTACCCAAAGTTTAAGAGGGTTCTTCCTTACATCATAAGGAATATATCTACCAAGTTTTAAGACTCTACTAACACTTCCTTTAATGAATTTCTCTATGCACTTAATCAATGAAACCATTATTTACCTCTATCATTTTTTCCTATTTGTGTTTCAGAAATTGCTACCATATTGTATAAATTTGTACAGTTAATAAAAAATGGAAACCTTCAACAATGTGAAGAAGAATATCTTAAGCTTCCAACAGCAAATACTACCTGGTTGCAGGAAAGTAGAACACAAGCTACTCAACCCGAGCAGGTATGTATTAGTGTTCAACTTTTGAAGCGAAGCTTCAATACTGGTGTTGTATGACTTTTTTTCTTCAACTGTTACTGTTCCATTTCTTTTGACTAATTTGTCAGTCATTGCCTCTCACATATCAGGTTCTATTGCTACTATATTGATCCATCCATTCTATTAAAAGTAATTAGGTTTAATTTGATATAAAAAAACATGCATATATGTCATGAGCAGTGTATTTTATTTAAAAAATAAATGAACGAAATAAAATTTTTGTTCAAAAGTTAATTACCCTTAATTGAATTAAAAATGTGAGTTTGATTAACTAAGTTATGAACATAGTGATCTTGCAGTGGGATCTTAGACTACAATTAATATTTGCTATGTGCATGTGCACATGGTTATATAGTAACTTAAGTCAATGTCAAATTCAACTAACAAGAATTAATTTCTAAATTTATTTATCAATTGCCACTTAATTTATTGAACAGAGTATAAACAGCTTTTATATTGACAATGATAATTTCTAATTAAAACATGTTTTAGGATGATAGTGAGTCATCTAGTGATGAAGAAGTAGGTGAGGAATCTGTAACACCAATGGAGGATGATGGTTGGACAGTTGTACAAACAAGAAGAAAAAGATAATTAATTGTATGTGGTATTTATAAGTAAATAAAGTTTTGTTTAAAATATTCGTTCTCAGTGTTTTATTCTGTTTGAATTAGATTGAATGGTTGAATTTAATAGAATTGATAACTATCTTTATACCTATATTTTCACAAGTTGCTGGAATAATTCCAGCAATGCTTCATATTTAGACATTATTACGTTGTCAAGATAAGCATATGACTACTTTCAGGTTCAACTAGGGAGCTGTTATATTAACTATCCAAAAATGAATAAAATATGATGAAAAAGACATTATTTTCGTTTGTGTGTGAAAAGAGATACTCTAACGCCAGGCTTATGAAAATATTTTTCTACAATTTAGTCTACACGTTCGGATGTCTGTTGCACTGTTAAGTCTGTGCACAGAATAAATGTTCATAACCAAAAGTCCTTATTTATTCTTCAAACAATTAAAAAAAACAATATTTCCAACTTCTTATGAGATAAATACACACAAATTAGAAATGTTTGGAAAGTTTTTTAAAATCATAAGAGCTTAGGTTGTCCATTATCAAATTTACCAAAATATGATGACCTTTGGTCATCAATATTAAAGTGCATCTTACAAGCATGTTAATTATTTCTCAAACAAATCTATGTTCTGTGATTAACGTATTCGAAGTTCCTGGATGGTCTACAACCGCCGCTCTGGAGGAGGATCGAATTTTTCTCGACTGCATCCTCGTGTTCGTGGAGTTTATGTGATCTAGGCTTATGCTTAGCGAGAAGTTTATCGGGGACTCTGTGGTCGACAAGGTGCCACCAGCAATCAGAATACTTTAACAGTTCGAGGTTTATTTCTTACATGAATATTTGTTTAGTATTCTCTGCACAGTGGATGCCTTGAGTCTTACAGAGATGCCGGGTAATTCACACCTCGCCGTGTGGCCACGTTCACACTCGTCGAGAGGTACAGGAACGTCGGCAGAGTGTTGGCATTTCACTCCGTATCGCCACCTCTCAAGAAATGATTTGTAGTCTCGTAAGGACGCAATTAGCAAAATAATAATATTAAATAAATGGTTAGTAATAACAATAATCGTACACAATAGGATATCTCCAAACTATAGATTATTTATTGATACATACAAAAAACTGACATTACGAAAGTGCAACTCTCCAATTACGTCACGACTTATGGGCAATATCTTATCTTCTTAGTCATAGTGTCAGTACGCGCGGTCAGTATGTTCGGTCTATAGACCTCGTATGCGTGCGAATAAAGCAAATAATTGACGAATTATTTTCTTTATTCGCATTTTATTCCTCACTTCGTCTTATGCCGCCGACTATGGCGCATAACGAATAACACATAGCGAAGTGTGGTGCCGCCGTTACACATACACATTTACGAGTAGCTCGGATTTGAGTTACGAGTAGAACTGCGATCGTTTCCATTAAATCCGAGCGATCTTAGTTGTTTCAAAGGGAATTTAAAAATGGCGCCATCAAGAAAGAAGTGTTATTAAACATTTTAAAGGAGAAAAATAAATGTGGTAAATACTTCCGAATTGCACTCCGAGTAGAGTAACTCGGATCCGAGTACTCGTAAATGTAAAGCGGACTTAATACACATTTCAATTATTTCTCAAAACCATGATTACCAACGCTAAAGTGCATCTTACACGTAGTTCTAAAGCGTATGTTACACTTACTTCAAAAAGGTGCCTCACGCATGTCAATGGACCGTGGGAGTGATGACGTTGATTTTATTGACATATGTCAGTTTCACTTCCAAACAAACCTTGTTTAGTGTGGATAATTTGCATTTTTCGTTATTTTTTCATTTTTTTACAGAATCTTTCCGCTTTTTGCAATATCTAAGTATTCTAATAGTTACTACAACAATTTTGTACTTACAACAAGGTTGTGTAAATAATAAAGCATGTTGTTTTATAAAAATAGCAATAAAATGCATGTATCAATAAAGTAAGGTTAGAATGTCTTTAATTTACACTTTTAAACTATATTTCATAGAAATAGAACACTGAATTATGATGGTATTATCGTAAAAAATACTATAATTAAAAAAAACGCAGCAGAGGAAGCAAAATGTTAACTTTATAGAATTTAAAAAGTCTTGAGATTGGGCATTTCAACTGTTGTTTGGAAAGTAATTGACAGTTGTGACGTCACACTTCCACTGTCCATTATATCTCAGAAGAGAATTATGTTTTGTGGTTACTAAAGCTAAAGTGTATCTGACACGCATGTCAATTATTTCACAGAACAAATTTATGATATTAACGCTAAAGGGTATCTTACACGTAGTTCAAAAGGGTATCTTACACGTCTGTCAATATGCACTAATTTATTGACACATAAATTGATAAATAACTTCATGAATTTCTTTGTAAATTTATTGTTGGTGTAAAGAATATAGATTTTGTCTGAGAAATATTTGACATGCGTGCGGGACGCCCTTTTGCGTTACGTGTAAGATACCCTTTATTGTTAGTAATCACCACAGACCATACATACTATGGTTGTATGTATGGTTTGTGGTAATCATAGAACATATGTATTTGACGTGAAAAATAATTGATACACGTATGAGATATCCTTTAGACCTACGTATAAGATACCCTTTAGCGTTGGTAGCCATAGAACAAAAATTAATTCTGAGAAATAAGTGACATGCGTGTGAGACACCCTTTTGAAGTTCGACACCCTTTACACAGTATAGAGCATTGGTAGCCATAGAACATAAATTTATTCTGAGAAATAAGTGACATGCGTGTGAGACGTATGTACTTTTGAAGTTCGTGTAAGATATCAGATATCCTTTAATATTGACCAAAGGACAAACAAGAACCTTAGAATCTCTATTAGAGAGACATTAGAAACAAGAACTCTCTATTTTTATAGTTACCGTTCTTGACCAAAGGATATCATATTTTGTTAAACTCAGTCGTGTTTTATTTCAATCATAAAATTGCGTAATCTAATTAAAAAACAAACAAGGCGTCTACCAAAAAAGAACTACACCTTATCTTCATTATTATTGAACGTACAGTGGCATACGAGATATCATGTGACAGACACCCTATAAAGTAAATTTGCTTTATTGACCCAAAGAAGGTCACTGACTGAGTATAAAATAAACAACTGATCTAATCCTAACATGCGACATAGCAAATGAAAGAGGAGAATACACCAAATATGTTAAGATAGAAAAAACAAAACAAGGCGACTACTAAAAGGGTACTACACAGCATCTTCGTTATTAATGAACGTATAGCGACATACGAGATATCAGGTACGCTATAGATAAAAATAGATTAACTTAAAGACAAATTTTGATTTATCGACTTAAAGAAGGCTTCTGGCTGAAAATAAACAACTGATCGAATCCTAATATGTGACATAGTAAATAAAAAAAGAGGATATATCGAATATATTAAGATAAAAAAAAATTAATCAGTTTTTAGTTGTTAATTACCACCCGTGGAGAAACGATGACAATACATATTATTAAAGCTCTGTGGCGTATTTATTGGTAGTCGCTAAAAATATACAAACATATGATAGAGACAAAATATATAAAAAAAGACAACATTAAGCAGTGTAACAGACATTTTTGATCCAAAATTTGTAAAGTTATACAAAGATTATCCTTTTACCCTAGAAAATCAAGATGATGTGTTATTGAATCTAGAATATAACCGTGTTAAGTTATTGAAAAATTGAAACTTCTCTTAATAACTTGCTCGCTTGTAAAGTACTTTTGTAAAACATTTATAAACTCAATTGTTATTAAATAAAATATTTGAATTGTAATTGAATTTGTAAAATATTTTAAAATTTAAATGTAAAATTTTTGTGCAAAATGTCAATGTCAAACACTTTCGTGTTGTCAAAATTTTTGATAAAATAGAACTGTAAAAATTAATATTAATACATAATAAACGCTTAATTTGATTGCCTTTAATATTATTATTTTTATGAACAAGTCCCTACGTCAAACACTAAAATATATTTAAATAGGAAAATAAATGAAAGAACAAAAATGTCAATACATTATCTCCACAGAGTTTGATTAGGTGGTGGCATCGAGTTAGAATCTAACTCGATGGGTGGTGGCAATGTAAAAATAATCATATAAAAAGAAGCAGAATAATGGAGGAAGGGAAAAACGTCAACCCGACATTTATACAAGCTGATAGCCCCAAATTTTTATTTTTTTAAAGTTATGAATTTCTTTAGTCATAAAAATAGTTAATATTGTTTATTTAAAGAAACATGACTATAATAGTATTTTTAATAGATACATCAGCTTCTATGCTGCAAAGGTACGAACCAACCTAAATCATCTGTTAATTAATAACACTAATATTATACTTAACTCTTTTTAGGACCTACATAGGGGGTCGTACGACTCTTCTGGATGTAGCGAAATCTGCAGTAGAAACTTTTGTAAAAATTCGTCAAAGAAGTATGGACAGCAGGAATGATAGGTATATGCTTTTAACATTTGAAGATACCCCAGCCAATATAAAAGCAGGTAAAACAACTTTTATTATTATAAACTTATTATGTGATATATTTGACACAACTTTTCATAATTATGTATGTAGTAGAGTACAATTTTTATTTACAATACTTGTATTATTTTAAATATTAGCATATTTCTTTTCAAAATTGTATAAAAAAATGTTTATTTAACTACTCAATATCAACTACTTGTAGGATGGAAAGAAAATTTAGCTACATTTATGAATGAATTGAAGAATTTGCAAGCATATTCTTTGACAACAATGGGGCTAGCAGTAAAGCAGGCTTTTGATATTTTAAATATTAATAGAATGACTTCAGGGATAGATACATATGGACAGGGAAGATGCCCATTTTATTTGGAAACTGCTGTAATTGTGTTAATTACAGATGGGGGAAAGTTAACTACAGGTAAATGCCAAAAATGAATGAATATAAATGTTTAATAATATTCTAGACCTATTTCTTCTTTTGTCATTCTATTTTACTTCTACCAGGTACTGATGAATTACTTGTATTAATATTTATTTCACTTAGATCATTTGTTTGTATACCACCAATTATTTCTAACATGTTCCCTTCTTGAAGACCCACCTAATTGTGTATTTATAGTACATGTCTCTAAAAAATTTAATATGTTATAGCTGCTTATATAATATCATTTTTAATATAGAGCTAGATATGGGCTCAGATTTAAATACATTTTGCACTTTCATTTGCAACTTTGCAAATGAAATAAAGCTTAAAACAAAAGCTAAACTGTGTCCAAAATGCCTAATTTCTGATGCTGGGGTTTCAGTTTTTTAAATATTTGAATGTTATTTACATTTATAAATTAATAAGTTGGTCTAGATTTGCTTTATGTTCTTATACCAGGAATACATAAGAATGATTAGAAGCGAACCTAAACCTATCGTTAAGAAGTTCCTTTTTTCATATATATATATATATATATATATATATATATATATATATATATATATATATATATATATATATATATATATATATATATATATATATATATATATATATATATATATATATATATATATATATATATATATATATATATATATACCCGGTATTTAGGCGGCACACGCCCTTCCGGTAGGGATCTATGGAGGAGTATCACCGAGCCGCAAGCCCTTATCTCTTGCCATACTGCTCCACCATAGGCCGATCAGATACCAGCCTTTTTTCATATTCTTTCCCAATTTATATTGGAATGTTGACATTTTTGTTTAGATTTTCTGTTACTTTAAAGGCATTCTGTAAAAGATGTAGGGCTCAAATTTATCCTTTATATTTTTTCCATCCTATCTTAAATCCTTCTGCCTAAATCTTTCCTTTATTTCATCCTGTTTAGAATATCTTTTGAGTATTAGTTTTCATAGGTTGCCACTTCTCTTTTTTATTCGTACATTCTCAGATATTTAATTTCTAGAGTATTCAATGTGTTTTCTGGGCTTTATCTATATTTTTTTATCTTCGTAATCATAAGCCCTGCAATTTTTTTATGAACACAAATGAAATTTTGAGAGGTGTTTTGAACGATGCTATACTCACATACTTTTGTTTCAAAATACTCCAAATGAATACAAAGTCATTAGACTGGGCAGTAAGAAACACTTGAGAAAGAGCAGGAATAAAAAAATTGTAGGACTATAAAACATTTTCCCTTATTTTGGAAGATTTAAATCATAAAACATGCTTTCAAATCAAAACAATTTTTTTTCAAGTCTGTAATGGTCTTACCCCTTTAAAAATATTATTTATTGGTCTCCAGAAAAGCCAGTGAGGGTCCTTGCTGGTGTGGGATTTAGGGAGGCCTGTCATCGGGCTTTGAAAGATTAAGAATTTTTACTGTAGCAGCACAATTGATTCTAGAAAACCTTTGGTTCATGAAGAGAAATATCAATCTTTATAGAAATCTTGAAGATCAGCATGCTTATAATACTAGGCACAAGCAGAATATGATACCAGCATATTGGCGTTTGAGAAGGTGTCAAAATAGACCAGAGTATTAGGCAATAAAATGTTCTGCTTGAGAATATCAGAAACTTGTTCATATCAAAAATTCATGATTATTTACAGCATTATTTTGGTTGAGGTTTTGTACATATTTAACATTTTTTAACATGAATAAACAGTATATGGTGTAGTTAAAAGTTTATGGTCAGTATAGTAGAATTTAACAGGATATCTAACAGATATAAAATCATATTTTCAGCGAATAGACAAAATTAACAATAATATTTCCCCTTGGTTTCGCCTGCACATTCCTCATGCACACCCATTAGTGAACGCCAGATGATTATTTCCGATCCAGCTTATATGCAAGAAACAGTGGCAGGGTTGCCTTATTATATATTTGAATTAAAACATTGAATTGATTCAAAAAAATTGGCGATCAGTGGCGCGGTTATATTGCCGTTCAAAACTGGATGATGATATTCAAAATGAAACACTAATTAAGACAAATACTTGTACAAAATTTCTTAAATCCATGAGAAATTTACAGATTCGCATTTTTATTTGACGAAATTGTAACCTAATTTATAATAAAACAAGATAATTTTGGCAACATCGCCATTCTTCAGTTCTCTTCAATGGTAAACTGCATACAAGACAGGCTGAAAATATAGAAATATAGAAAAAACTGTGCCATTATTCATTAATTTGAAAAGTGGCTGTACTAATGGCAGATGTAAAAAATGCTGCCCATCAGATCAACCTCGCGAAAAGAAAATTTCTCAAGAACGAGAAATTAGAGAAATTCAAGTTTATGCATTGGCTGAAGTGACGCCATGGTCAAGTGAACAAATTGCGGATGAAGTTGATTTAAATGCAAAAACAGTTAGGAATATTTTGAAAAGAAACAACTACCATTGTTATAAAGTGCAGACAACTCAAGAAATATTTCCTGATGATTAATTTAAACAGATGCAATTTTGTGAAATTATGATGGAGAGATGCCATGCAAATAATAATTTTTTGAAAAATATTTTGTTTTTAGATGAGTCCTTCACAATTCACAAGAAACATAATCCATCCGTTGTATGTTATTGGTCTCAGGAGAATAAGCATTTGAGTGTGTCTTTTTCATTGAAGGCAATTTAAATGCAGTCAAATATCTCCGATCACTGCAAAATCAAATTATTCCAGCAGTTCAATGTCTTCACATTAACTTCAACGAAATTTGGTTTCAACAAGATGGCTGTCCTGCACATAATGCAAAAGCCATTAGAGGCTATGTAGCGTTAATTTTTGCTGAATGTGTCATTAGTATAGACGGTACAATAAAATGGCTCCCTCGGTCACCCGACTTATCTCCTCAAGATTTTTATTTTTGGGGATGCTAAAAACGAAATTGTTTATTTTAGAACATTGTTCAAATGCTAAAAAGACAACAGGTCAAACAAAACCAATAAGTTTGGCAATGTTGAACTTCTCCTCTTTTATTATTTCCACTAATGCATTTTTGACGATATAAAGGGCGGACCTAATATACCTCTCTCTTTTTAAACATGTGTTTCTCACTCCATCTCACGTAACGTCTATAACGACCATAAACTCTTACCTACACTGTATATTATTAATTTACCTACACTGTATATTATTAATAGCCTGCTCAGTAAAATATTAACTGGTCAATACAGTTTCATCTTTTTTTCAGTAAATGGTGTTCAAGAAGAATTTAATTTACCAATGAATTCACCAATCCCAGGATCAGAAATGACCAGAGAACCTTTTAGATGGGATCAAAGATTATTTGCTCTAGTACTTAGGTTGACAGGTTAGTAGCTCAGCTGAAGTTTACAAAGACAATGATTATTTAGTTATTTCTATCTATAAGCCATGAAAATGTCAAATAAATTAAAAAGTTGTTCTGTCTTCTGGCATGCACTCTATTCTATCTTTTTGTTATATTTATGTATCCATCTTTATTTTGTACTCAAGAAGATCCTAAGTAGATTCAAGAAACTCACTTGCAGCAAACACGGAAAACCTTTATATAATTCAACGAATTCCTTGAGAAAATTGTGGGTGCATTACAGTAAGTCTGACATTATTAGGTTTTTAAAAGAGAAGTGAATGGAGTGGAGCTAGGCATGAACTGAGCCAAGATCGGACATCTTGTCTCAACATGAGTCTACACATTTCGTTTTTTTCCTATCAGTTCTCGCAAAATGATGTTTCTCCCATCAGTTTTCAATCTCATCTTTGATTTCAATTTTTGATTCTTCAAGATGTAACTATCCTTGTTACACTCCAAGTTTTGGATAAGATTTGTCCTGTTCCACAAAACATACAATAAGACATAGTATGAAAACTGGCCTTTACATTGACCTATTGAGCATCATTCCAGCAAGTTGTAGATAGGTGCCACCGGGAATGTTTTAAAGTGTGAAGTCAGCGTATGCAGTTTAGATCAGAGTGTCCCGATAAGAAATTATCGGCATTTGTTGTGGCG
Organism: Diabrotica undecimpunctata; assembly: GCF_040954645.1. Lineage (NCBI taxonomy): Eukaryota > Metazoa > Arthropoda > Insecta > Coleoptera > Chrysomelidae > Diabrotica > Diabrotica undecimpunctata. The sequence goes on from NC_092806.1 coordinate 14,605,952, forward strand.
AAGGCGATAGGTTTTTCGAGCTCTGCAGAAGATTTTAGGAAGAAATAACGATCTACCACCTTTTTTAGAAGGTCCAATCCTTTTGAATTAAAACAACACCCGCTAATTTGTTTGTTACTATCTCGAAAGTTCACCTACATCATGTTTCTTATGGTCTTCCAATCGAAGTTTTCCCGCAGTGGCCTATTTTACAATTTACCAGTGGTAAAGTCAACTTTTTTGTCACTTTTACACGGATCGGACCGAACTTTTCGTTAAAAACCGACGAGATTTCTTCTCATTCCCTTTAAGGGTTAGGGGAAAGGTTAGGGACGCATAGATTATATAACTAGACAAGATTACCTCCTTTCAACATTCCATTCTTGGACTGAGAATTTGATGACTATGACGATTTCTTGGAAAGTTTTGAAACTGAACCTCATGGCAATAGAACTTCAGGCAACCCAACATCATCTAAATGGAGAGTCTTGCTAGTAGTTTAATTGACGGCCATTCAATAGGCCATCAGAAACAATTGAATGTTATGATCTTGAATATGATGAAGTTTCATCCTTGGCCTGAATCTATGTCTAAAGAAACATATGAAAAATTCGTTATTTCCAGCATCCTTTCTGCCATATAATGGACCGAACCCACGCGAATTTGGTTTTTAAAGTCTGAAATAGTATGTACCGGAAACTGAACAACTAACGCATTAACCAATTGATTGTAAAATAGTTTATAGTGCCGAATAACACTGCAGAAGTCCAACTGTACAATAAAAAATGTCATGTCACTATTTATTTTCATTTTATAAATTATTTAAATGAATAACCCCATGTAGTGTAACCTTAACAGCATGCGTTCTTAAATCTATTGTTCTAGAGAGTGTGTTGTCAGCTAATGCTATTAGTGGGTGTGCTTTCGTTAAAGTAATTATCTTTTTGTTTAGGCACCCCTGCCGTAGAAAGAGACACAGGATTGGTGCCTAGTGATAGTAGCCCAATAGATGCAATGTGTGAAGTAACCGGCGGTCGTTCGTATTGTATAACATCCCATAGGATGTTGAATCAATGTATTGATAGCTTAGTTCAAAAGGTAAGTACGTTTGAACAAGTTTAACAAGCACTTGTTACTAACTCTATTTAATACCCTTTAGGTACAAAATGGTGTTGTGATAAACTTTGAGAAAATAGGACCAGACCCTCCTCCTCCCCAGTATGATAAAGAAGAGGGTAAGGATGATATTCTTAAAGAAAATGAATACGCCGAAATGAATAATGATCGAGGTCTGAATATGCCTATAAATACATCATGGCATAATTGTCGGAAGATGATATATGTTCCTAAAGCGAGTAAAGCATATTGTATTGGTAAGTATAAAAACAAGACATTGTAAGACTATTTTTTATTTTTGACAATAATTTCAACTCTTCATAAATGATGAATTGTTTCGTCACTTCATATTTATAATAATTATTCCAATCATCCCTTTCTGTGGCACAATTTAAGTTACATTATGGTTGAAATAAAAAAACGGGTGTGGCAGTCCAGTGGGACTGCCGGTAGAAGTTATACTTTTATACACGCGTTAGCCGTTAAAAATGTATATAGGAATCTGCACAATCATTACATATGTAATGCTATAGGTAAGAGAGAGCAGAAAGAGAAAAAGAATTAGTTATATAGGTATATGGTGCATCGTTTGCTGTATATAAACATTTGACCTGTAATAGGAGTATAGTAAATGAAGGATTGTATCAATATTTTAATGAAAATATATATTTTTATTTTTATATAGTAAGTTTTATATTTATTAAGTATAAAAGGAGTTGAATGCAAAAAAAAACATTTTACACATACTCTGCAGTAAAATTCATTGTTTATTTTGTTATTAATATAAAAATTACAATACAATAAATACACTGCAACATAATTCAATATAATATTACAATATAAATTAAAATGTAATATTCATAAGTATTTAAAACTGCCAATATACATACCTAACTTTACGAAGATAAAAATAAAAAACCAACAACTCGGATTATGTTGTAAATTTTCAACCAACAACTCGGATTATGTTGTAAATTTTCATTTTATTTTAAAATTTATGTTTTTTGCGTATATTACATATATTTACATTATTTATTCTCATAAGATTAGCGTGAGGTTTTTAAATATTTCAAAAATAAAAAATGAAATTCATAATTGGGATTCGAACTCACAACCACCTGCGTGTGAACCAAACACGTAAAGGATTTGCCAATTAGACATGACACTAACGGATTTCAAAATTGACAGTTCTCGGTAAAACAGTGATTATTTTGAAATACAAAAGCCTAAAATAATTATAAACGTTTAATTTTAAATAATACAAAACATATCACATAAATAATAATATTAATACATATTATATTATATATATATATATATATATATATATATATATATATATATATTTATATATACAATATTATACATATATATAATATTAAATACAAAAGGAACATTTTTATTCTCGAGAGAGGAAGAGAGAGAAAATATATCTTCTGTCTCTCTCTTACTCATTATCTTACATATGTAATGGTTTCACAGATTCACTCTCATGCAAATTTCCAACGCCGATTGCGTATAGAAGTATAACTTCAAAAATTATTTTCATTTATTTGTTTTAGGGTATTGGCCCATTCCGGAATCATTTTGGCCAGAAGCTACAGCATCCGCACTGCCTCCTAGATCAGCTCATCCTAACATAAAATTCGCTTGTACAAATTCTGAGCCTTTAGTGATTGAAAATCTACCATTCGATAAATATGAATTGGAACCTTCGCCCCTCACGCAATTTATTTTATCACGGAAGCAGCCTAAAACTTGTTGGCAGGTAAGAAAATTTGCTGTCTTATCTGTATAATTCTCATTGATTGCTCACAAGCTAACAAAGTTTGGCGACATTTTTTATTTGATTGTTATATTTTATTAATGTGTGCTATATTCGTAGGTTTTTGTGGCCAACAGTTACAAAAATTCAGAGGTTGGACATCCTTTTGGATATCTCAAAGCAAGTACAAATTTAACATGTGTGAACCTTTTTGTAATGCCTTACAATTATCCCGTATTGTTGCCCTTATTAGATGAACTTTTTAAGGTAAGTGCCTGGTGGTAAAAGTTTAAATATATTAAGCCGATAATTATTTTAGATTCATAGATGGAAACCTACAAATGAATGGAGGACGCAATTTCAAAATTATACCAGAACTTTGCCTGCTTATTATGCTGGACCCCTAAGAAGGGCTCTTACAAGAATGGGTATGTGTCAATAACAAAGTTTAAGTATTTTATTATTTTAACTGTAGAATACCTGTAACGTCAATATTTCTGAACTGAAGATTCAAATTAAACTCTCCACCGTACTGATACGTCACCGTTTTATAATAATCAAGTATACCACGACACTACTGGAACCTCCTAAACAGTCGGGAGCTGTCGGCGCAAGACAGGGGCGCGTACGTAACCTTCTGATTGTTTCTTATGATCAGTGATGTTCTTTGGGAGTTATTTCTCTTTCAGGGTATTTTTGGAAGCGATAGGATAAAGGGATTTTAAAGAGAAATAATCGTATGGACATTTACTTCAAGTGTTTCGTTACCTATCTATTTCATTTTTAAGTGGTTTTTCTTTAACTCATGTTTTGAATAAAAATAAAAAAAATTTTAAAAATCAATACCTACTTTAAATAAAATTGTTTTATTGTTCATATTATTCAAATATTCTCCTTTTGTTTAATTTGATGGTGAGGAGGGATATTCCTGTGAAAAATGGGATAGATTTCGGTCACCAGAGCGAATTTTTGTGTATCATGCAGAACATCACTGATTATTGTGTGTGTTTACCTTCGATTTACTCTAAAATGTTACTTTTTTATTTGCATATATTTGTTTAGGCCGTCCTTGTGCTTAAATATTCCGTTTTCTTTTAATCAACTAATAATATAAAAGTTAGGTAATTATTCTGAACTTAGGATATATTTTTTCATATTTTCGAGTAGCAGCAATACTAGAATAATATTCTTGATAAATATTTAAATGGGAATAAACCACAATTGAAGGTTAAAGTAAGTTTATTGACGTTTCAATTTCCACTTCGGATATCGTTCTCCGAAATAAACTTACTTTAACCTTTAATTGTGGCTTATTCCCATTTAAATAGTAATTACTAAAATGTCACAAGAAAATAGCTTTAGAACAATGTTCTTGATCATCAACATAAATCATTTAAAGATTTGAAACGTCAAGTTGCTGCATTTTCACTTAAAGTTTAAAAACACTGGTTTACTTGCAACATTTTATATGTACTTTAAAAATATAGCGAATTGCTAACGGATTATAGAGGATGATAGTAAAATATCTTCAAAAATCTGTTGTCTTGAACATATAGTCATTAAAACTAATGGAAACAATGAAAGATGAGTTTTATACTTGTTTTAGGCACGCCAGTAGCTCTAGCTCAAACATTAATCCCGGAAAATTCCGAAAATGGCTTGAGTTATTCCATATCAAATTACCTGAAACGATTAAAAAATCAGGCCAAATTGGAATATGATAAAATGTGTAACGAGATCATTCAAAGACAAATAAATGTAAGTACATCATTTTTTTTCTTTCCCTCTATTCAATTATCCGCATTATATGTGCAAGGAAATTAGCGGTAGACTAATTAGCTTTGATGTTTGAAGCATCTTAATTAAGATCTGATAAGTACACTGTAGTACAGGGCCTATTGAATATTAGGTGTTTTAAAAGCCAAAAGTAGATATGCTATGTACGTTCTGAGACAACCCCTAAATTTCAACCCTACGTTCGACGTAGGATGACGTACGAGGTATCGTTGAAAAATGGGATTGAAGCCCCGCCCACAGCGTTGTTAGCATCAGTACAGCGACAAATTAGCGTTGTCAGCAACAAGTCAGTGTTTAGTCAGCGACAAGTTAACGACAACGCTGTGAGCGTCAGTGGGAGGGGCTTCAACCCCATTTTTCATTCCCTTTTTAACGATACTTCGCACGTCATCCTACGTGGAACGTAGGGTTTCGATTTAGGGATGCGCCAGAACGTACATAGCATATCTACTGTCAAATCCAATTCAGTAATGGTAAATAGCTTGGAATTAGGATAACGATCATATACTAAATGTATCTGATCATTATCATAATTCCAAACTATTAACTTCCCAATTAAATATGTTAGCAGTATGTATTCACTCTTCAATGAGTGTGTCTAGTTCAAAATTCTAGTTGAACTTCCGTCGTTCATAGTAATCATGTGCAGGTCATCTATTGCTTCGACTAAAATTCTCCGGAACGAAAAAAACTGGTTACTGAAAATCCAGAAAATAAATTCATCCAATCTCTTTTGGAGACTGAAATGATTGGTTATTATGACGCATTATACGACACGTGTTCTTCTGAAATTTTTCATACACTTTGTTACGACCCCGTAACATGTTTACTTTATCATAAAAATTCCAGTTTCGTTAAATGTCTTTTTAAAACTTTATTACTTCATAAATCGGACCCTTTTGTATGTATTCTAAGAAATATTATTTACATAATATCTGAGACGCCACTAAAACTAGGTCAGAGCTCTTTTATAGTTAAAAAAAAACAATTTGAACCTTAACTGAACAAATTTGAAAACTTACAGATCTGCATTTTTTATTGTTCTATTTTACAACTTCTCACTAAAAGGGTTTGTTAATAGCCGGTCGTAAAACAACACTAGAAAGCCATAAAAAAGATATAATCATATCGTGCTCCTCAGTTGATGCACAATTATATAACGCTCTCTCAAGTTAACCTATCTCGCTCGCCCTCTATGTATTAAATGTACATACTCACGTCGACATACCAAAGTAGTTTTTTAAACCCAGTTTTTTGAAGACAAATTGTTATAATAAAAGTGTTTTTAATGTGACAAAGATTAATTAAATTAATTGGGTCGTACTAATCAACCAATATAGAAGTTTGGTTCCCTGCTTACGTTGGAGAAAATACATACATATTGAGGTGTTTTTAATAATCTTTTTATTTTCAGATGAACGGATTGAAAACAAATTTCAATAATCCTGAACAGATACGGGTATTGCCCAAAGTGACCTTAAAAAAAGAGTTAGTGAGCCATCCTTTATTAGTGGATAAGTTTATTGCTCAAAGAGATCAAATTCTCGAACAAAGCAATGTATGGATATGCACTTTAGATAAAGAAAGGCAAAGTGTCAGCTTTAAAAATCCGTTTGACGTACCTAGAAATCGACTGATTCAACAGGTAATCATTTTGTACTTTTTATTACATATTATTATCAAATATTTTAAGAATCTTTAACTATTTATGTATTTGTTGTTTCAATTAGGTTGTTCGTATGAGAAACAACTTTCTCCAATCCGATTGGATATCTTTGGATCAAGATAGTGCCCATTCCCTACCTATCTCACAGATGGGTAACTACCAGGAGTATTTGAAGAAGCAGACGCCTCAACTGCGGGAAATCGAGTATGCCCCGGTCAGGCAGCATATGTTTGGAAATCCGTTTAAGATCGACAAGAGGATGATGGTAAGTTCTTTTTTGGAAATATAAATTTCCAAAAAATTATTTGTTATTTATACTGATTCAAAAAGAAAACGAAAATTTTGGAAAAATGACGATTTATTTCTTAACATTTTAACTCGATACATTTGACCCAGCGATGCTCCTGTGAAGGAGAAGAGTTTTTTCTAATTTTCTAAAATCCGCGGACATAGCCGCTTCCACATGCCGTCAAAACAAAACTACGAGTCTGATTTGGCTGAAATTTTGACATTAGTTGTCTACAAGAATGTACTACACCATAGTAAATTTCTCTTGTGATAGTGGCGCCATCGGGCGGTGAGGCTAACTACTTATCGGACCGCCGTCGTATGTATCTAAAAAGAAGATATGTCACCTAGAACTTATAATGTGCAAAAAATAATTAAAGTAGAAGTCAACAAGGCATGCACCGGATGTCAACAAACTATAATATTTTACAGTTTTGTTAAAGATGTTCTCGATATACAATGTGAGGCAAATTTTTAGAATTGAGTTATTTCAGCATGAGCTAACAAGTGTTCATTTATGATTGAGAAGTTGTTGTCTGCGACGTCAATGAAAAAACTGGAATCATTCGAGTTGTGGGTGTATCAAAGAATTCTGAAAATATCGTGGACAGAACACATCACAAACAAAGAGGTTCTGAGAAGGATGAATAAAGAAATAGAAATTTTAAATATAATTAAAACAAGAAAATTGTAATATCTCGGACATATTACACGTGGAGAGAAATACACCTTGCTCCAACTGATTATGCAGGGAAAGATCCAAGGAAAGAGAAGCATAGGGAGGCGTAGAATGTCATGGCTGCGCAACCTGAGAGAGTGGTACGGATGTACATCAAAGCAGCCGTCTCAAAAGTCTGAATAGCTATGATGATTGCCGACCTCCGCCGCGGAGATGGCACTTGAAGAAGAAGTTGTCTATTTTGTGTCCAGGTGTATATAGCTAAACAGCAGCGACTTATTTCTTTTCGATCTACTGCGTTGTCTATCATTGTTTAATCGTATAATAGTTTTTTAATTATCTAATATTAAACACTATGAATTTGAGATATATGTTATTTATAGGTAGACGAAGCTGATATTGATCTGGTTGGGTCACCTGCAGGTGCCAGTAGAAACAATAAACGTCCAAATCCTTCTAGTGATAACATTATGAGAATACTACCGTGTAAAAGAAAACCCGGACCACTGCCCAAGAATTTTAAATTTTCTAGACCGAGTTCGGATTCTTCGCAACCTCCAAGTCCCCAAGGCTCCCCCGTGCCTTCGCCGATACCTTGGTAAGTAATTTTAAAAATTTTATTACCGCTTTATCTGTAAATGATATTGACAAATGTGCACACGTATTTTCTCGTTTAAATTTTACAATTACTTACAATATTTATCAATTTAACTTAACTTTTTACTTTGAAATAGGTATTCAATCGTCTGATGAAGTATGTAATGTTCACGTCTACTCTTGAAAGTTTCAAGCCTACTGGAGATCGTTAGTATAATCGATTCACTAGGTTTGGGAAAATTTTGACACATTCAGACATGACATGACAGAAGGTCCAGGTTCCTCATTAATATCATAAATGTTTATAGCATTTTTGACACTATATACTACAGTATTTGTAGTTTCAGATGCTTGAAACATGTAGTCGGGGAATACATCGGGGTTTATTGGGTAGATACCAGTTTTGGAAAATCCATGAGCAGCATTCTGGACATTAGCTACTTTTCCATAGGCAACATTTAACAGACCACCAATTTGGAACCGAGTCACAACTCGACCAGGATGAGCTTGAGTCATTTGGATATTTCTTGGTCATAATAGGTTTTCAGTGGCCAAAGAATGCTACATCGAGAGGTTCCATCCGATGTATACAGTAAGCCTACAATAATAAAAGTACAATGCCATTTTCTTTGGCGTACAGCAGAGCGTCAAGATATTTATGATTTGAATATCCATCCATAATTAACAAAACCTTCTCGGTGGAAGATGCTTTGGCATATTTTTGGAAATGCTGCAACCATTATAAAAACGCTGGACCCGTCATCCAGCCACTCTCCTGGGGAATACATAAAGTTCCTGCTGGTGTACGGTCAGCTAATTAGGTAGGTGGAATATAGCTCCCGTTAGTGCACATACAGCAAACAACTGTCACGTGGGAACCTCGTTCGGCGCTGGTATTTGCACCGACTTGTTTGCGACCAGCTATAGCAAACACTTTCTGCGGGTGTTGTACGGTAGATAATGCAGATTAATCTGCATTATATATCTTTATAGGATCAATATTTTCCTTTATCAAAGTGTCCTCTAACACTTTAAAAACTTAGTTACTTGAGGTTTATTAAAAGCCTGCGCACTTACTGCAGATGTGGTTTCGAGTTTACGCAGTGTTATATCTGAAATTCTCTTAACCAATCTTTTCCAGCAGCCTTTTCCTGGTTATTAAAATGATGTTGAAATCCATTTTTGACTGCTAAATTATAAGCTAACTCTAATACGTCCCGTCTCTCTAGTCCAAAGAACCTTGACTCTAGCATTTTTAAATGTTCAACCAACTGTCTTTCTATTTATATGGGAACAGTAGGTTTAAACCTGCCTAGTCGTTTCACGCGTTTTTAAATTTTTATTTTTTTGTAAGGCATGCCTTCTTAGTATTGCTTGAGGTATATTGAAAGATTTGATGCCTTGAGCCATCCCATTTCACCCTTATTAACACCGTCTATTGCCTTTACCATAGAATCTGTATCCCATGATTGTCTATTGGTAGTTCTTGCGTAATTTTGCGGCATAATCTGTAAAGAAACAGAAATGTTATCCATTTGTAAGGCACATTATTTTTATCTATGTACGATCGGGTAAAATGACATACTATGCCATTTTGCCTCCTACACCTCTATGTCATTTTACCCCACATGAACCTAATTTAAAAAAATACAATTTTTGACAAAACAATAACTTATTTACTAAATTTGAAATAGGAAAACAATAAAACAATAATCCTCATAATTTATCATAAATATTTAAACTTACCGATTTATCGCACTAAAAACATACAGCAGATTTTAATATTTCGCGCCAAAAACTTTTCAATGCCAAAAATAAAATAATCGAACCCCACTGTGCTCCCACTCTGACCGATGAAGCGGAACTGAATGCGAACTAGCATGACTTGTACCCACGCCACAATTAGATATTCGTTTCTGAGCACTCCTGAACAACGAATTCGGTATATACAAGCACTATGTCATTTTGTACACCCTCCCCTACATAATATCACTACTGCCACATAAACAAAAAGTGTAATACCTCAAGGTCCAGGCTTATTTTTAACATACTGTTTTATATTCAGGCTTCAACCTTTATATTTTTTCAAATTCTCTTTGTATGGTACCAAATATTTTATTTTTTTTATAGGTTGAACTCGATAGAAAAAGAAATGCCCCGTTTCGACGAGCCTCCCAGTCTGATCAACGGTGTGGAGCCGAGTCCATCATCCAGTCCGATCAGCGAGCGTTCAAGGTCGCCGTCCCCGACAAATATTACCCCCGAACAACCGTCGTACAGCGTAGGAGAATTAAATTTCAATTTACGTAATACTGCAAACAATTACAGTTACACCAGTGCGGGTAACTTGGAGACTTCAACCACCAACTCTCTAGGCGACTTCTATAATATTTCTCCGACGGACGATAAACAAATTTCTCAAATTCTGAAAGAAGCTAATTTGAATCACAATAGTTTTGGATCGTTTAATTCGTTCACTAATATTATTAATAATAACATGATGACCGAAAAACCATTCAAGGTAAGTATAGGGTGTTTTTACCTTACAGTTTATTTGGCATTGAGAGAGAGAGAGAGAGATATTTATATACTCCAATTAGGTATATATGCAAAACGCTTAAATGGACACAATATATTAATAAGTTTCTATACTACGAGGGTTTTTGTTACAGTGCAGAATAGTTTTAATATAGTAAAAGGAATATTAGCTCCTTCTTTTTCAAGATTATCTTCAATCTCACCAGTAATTTCTCTATGTCCTGGCACCCATAATAAAGTTACCTTGTTGTGTTTCGTTATACAGTCTACAACTTATAAAGCTGTTACATATTCATAAGTTGTATATCTCAGTCTCCAGTGTCGTTTCGTAGTCTAGGGTAACAGATATTTTGAAATTGTGCACCCTGAAGCACAAAAATACGGGTCGCCGTTTGTTAAATACTGGCCCGTGTTAAACTAAAGACACTTTCTAGAGCTATTCGTCGTGCATATATATTTAGATGGAAACGTTACCTAAACTTTGTTTGTATATATGTTTCCAATATTTATGTACTATAAGATTGTTTATATTTTGTGGAATAAATCCACACTTTGTCTTTTGATGCTAGCTCCTCACTATCACACAAAACTGTGGATATCATTGATTTTCAAACTTTGTTGTGCCTGCGTTAATGCGCTTGAGAATTGCTGATTTGTAATTTTCAAATTTGTATATTTTCACGTGTCTTTTGTATACCCTTGATTTTCTTTCCATCATTTTTTGCGACGGAATTTGGAGGATGACCGGCAACACCGCTTTGTTTGTTTGTATTTGGCATATGTTTAACCTTCAAATTTGCTGGGTTTTGTAGCAAATTTATAATATGATCCTGATTACTAATCGTTTATTCAAGTTCTCTAATTAACATCCAGAAAACTAAATATATGCCGGCCATATCAAGAATTAAACAAAATAACTTAGAGGTGTAACACGAAACGATAGAAATGGTAGAAGAATTCTGCTACTTAGGATCACTGGTAGACTACAAAAATAACACTTTTTAACGAGATAAAAAAAAGAATATGCGTGGCTAACCGCTGTTATTTTGGCCTGGGCCCTCAACTAAGAGCGAGAAGTATGTCAATAGCAACAAAGTGCAAACTTTATAAAACAATAATACGCCCAGTGCTCACATACGGATCGGAAACATGGGCAATGACGACCCGAGATGAAGAGTTACTGCGAGTCTTTGAAAGAAAAGTATTGAGGACCTTATATGGCGGAGTAAACGAACAGGGTCTGTGGAGAAGGCGATATAACTTTGAACGCTATAGACTTTTTGGTGATGCAGATATTGTGAAGACCATCAAAATAAACCGCCTAAGGTGGGTGGGCCACGTTATGCGGATGGATGAGAGTGATCCCACTAAAATAACTATGCTAAACAGGCCGGTCAGAAGAAGAAGAAAGGGGCGACCTAAACTCAGATATCTGGACGATGTACAGGAAGATCTGAGGGAGATTGGAGTGAGGGGCTGGAGAAGACAAGACACTCGATAGGGAAGGATGGAAGAATGTTTTGAAGCAGGCCAAGGCTCACGAAGGGCTGTAGCGCCAACTGATGATGAAGTTCTCTGATAATACGTTTTGAATCGTCTAATTGAATGTTTGCGATTTTGAGATATTTTAATGTTAAATGACTTACCGCTTCGGGATGCTCAGCTACAAAATTATCAGGTATTTCAGTAGTTGCGTCAAGGAACTTGGTACTTTCATCACTTTCCACATACTTTATCACTTGATTTTATGTCGAAAGCACTTTCTTCTCAATTATTATCCTAATTAAATCACTTTTATTAACTAATACGCACAGGGAGAAAAGTCTCTCTACCAGGGGAAAGCCCAGTGAACAGTGGGGCCAATATTTAATATAACAGCACCTACTTTTGCCTAATATATCAGTGGTCCATTTAATAAACAAACAATTTAAAATAATTACAACAATTTGTGTTGCCTACCCGTGTAACGAAATATATTTGCCTACCATAAGGTAAGATTATAGGGGTAGAAAATTGGGGACAGAAACTATGTGGGCGAAGATAGGGCAAGCAAAAACAATCGTTACTTGTGCGAACGGCACTCAGGGGTTAACTGGGGAGCTGGGGTCGTGGGTAAGTGAATGACAAGGGGGTTGAGATTGGGGCAACTACAAAAATATGAAACCAAGGGTCATGAATCACTTGGGACAAACAAAACAAAAGGAAACAGGAAACACCTCTAGTAATTTATAAAGAGCGCCACTTCGAGGTGCCTAATTATAACCATTAAAACAGCTAGTTGTAACTAGGGAAATAATTATCAAACATAAAGAAACATATCTTTTTCAAATGGAAACTCAGGAAAGGTTAATTTAAAAAAAATAAACAAATATTAAGAAACAAAATTTAACATTTATTTTTGTGTCACGACAAACATTTATCAAAAATACAAATGGCACAAAAAATATACTATATAAATAGTTGCAAAATACAGAATAAAAAAAAACTTACGTGTCTATCTGTTTGCAAAGTAGATTGCTACAAACATTTTCGAAATGGTTCCTAGGTTATTTATTAATATGGCCAAATTAGATTATTAAAAATTAAAGATATCCTTGTTTATGAAAATATCTTAAAATTTAACCTTATATATGAAATATTTTTTCTATATAATAATCAAATTAAAATTGTTTTACAACAACATCAGATTTAAGCCAAAATGTCATATGTCAACATAACATTGTAAGACAGAATAAATTATGATATTTTGTTGGCCACGCCTCTAACACAATAAAACTTTAAATATTACAAATTCTTTTATTTTAATGAAAGCAATTATCAATTATCAAAAATAATGTCTATTTAATTTGGAAAAATTAATATGTTACCTTAATTGTTACCTTAATTCACAAACTTTGCCACTTAACTTTGAAAAACTTGCTATTATCTCTGGGATTGGAACTGCAAGGATAAAACTCTCAACTGGAACAAAAAGGAAACCATTTCTATACTCAGGAATGAAGATCTGACGTAGATGGGGTTGGATCAAACAGGCAAACGACAACAAAGCTGGTGGGACATCCTATATGATCATTTTCAAAATTTCATCAGTTCCGGTGTACTGCACAGATCTTATGGTTGATACTCTGTTCTAAACTGCCATTATGCAAAGAGTATTATCCAACCTTTCACCGGTCTTAAGACATAACACAAAAAAATGAATCGACTCCCGATTCAAAATCGCCCAAACATCTCTCTAGTCTGAAATCTCTTGCTTGACTTCTTATCTCTGTTACATTTTACAAATTCAACGCCAAATAAATTTCCCTTCATGTCTCCAACCAGTTTGTGGCCAACAGATTTATGTATATAGTCCAGGAGTTATTAGAAAATTTTTTAATATATAAATATTTCGTAGTTACAAAAATTTAAAACGCTACACCCGTAGTATCCATATACACATAAAATAATTTGTTAATTAATCTTTAATGTCCCTAGATATGGATTTGGCCAAACTGATAAAATTATAAATGTTTGTCCCTACCTTCCTTCTGGTATTCTTTCTACCATAAAGAATTCGGCATTTCCTTATCTTTGTATTTATTTTTACATAAAATTGTGTATTTTAGTTTATGTTCTTGTTAATAATCTTGATTTCTAATAATTTCAGGCGGAAGAGGAAGATGCAGAAAACGAAAAGGAAATCGAGAATCAAAACTTCGAAATACGTCAAAATTTGAATAAACTAGTGCGTAAGCCGGGCAAAAACTTTACCGAACTTTTCGATAACATAAAAACGTTAAAAGGTGATATTGATAAACAAGTTAAGGTGGTGAGAATGATCATAAAAGAGTCATTGCGATTCAAAAGGCAAAATCTAGCTAATTTACTGGAAGAACACATTCGGACTATAGTTAATGATACGAAATGATCGTTTTGAGTGTCTTTTATATAATGTCTTAGAGATTTTCAAATTTGTATATAAATCGAATCGATCGAGTAGAATAATTTTTTATAAAATTATTTAATAAAATTACATTAATTTACAGGGTTTGATATATTTCTTACGCATAAAGTTATTTGGTAAGTATTAAATAAAAAGAGTAAAAATGGGAAACATTATAGCGACTATAGTCACACTTTTTAGTTATTCCTACGTATCAAGGAATAAGTGTCAAGGTCAAGATGAAATGCAGTTTGGATTTAAAGATGGGTTCGGAACTACAGAAGCATTTTTTACATTGAATGTTTTGCTACAGAATTGTCGAGATCAATGTAAATATGTCTTTACCATTTTTATTGAATATGAAAAAGCATTCGATACAGTACATCATGGCAATACAAGTTAATTAAACTATTAAGAGATAAAGGAGTTGATAGTCGCGACGTCAGGTTCATTGAAAAGTTATATTGGCGTCAAACAGCGACCGTTCATATTAATGGGAAGTCAAGAGAAGAGTTTAAGATTCTAAAGAGTCAGGCAAGGTTGTGTGCTGTCCCCACTGTTGTTTAATTTATATTCAGATAGAATATTTAAACATGCTGTTAGTCTAAGGGTCACCGTGGCCTTTTCAATTCGGATGGCTCCACCCATTTTTTTTTATTTTTTTTTTGGCTGCTGATAAAAAATTTCGAGGGTGGATTTCGATCCTAGTGGTCAAAAAATTGTTCTAAACAAATTAATTGTTTATAAGGCTCTAGCTCGTAAACTAAAAGAGCTAGAATTTTTTTTTAATCAAATTTGTTCCTTGAACAAAAAAAAAACAAAGAAAATGGCGTTTATTAAACTTTAATCCAATAATTGGAACTCAACATATTGTAAAATTAGTGCAAAATGGTTGCAAAATAAGTATTTTTCGATCGTAACTCGGCTTCTAAGCATGCAAATGAGCTTAACAAAGTCTCATTTTAAAGCTTAATTTATAAAGTTCTAAACAAAATTTGTTAAATTACTGTATCTTTATTTGTATTAAAGTTATACCTGTTTGAAGTTGTAATTTTCTTTAAAAAATTGTAAAATAATCTATCTATATAAAAGGCTACAATGACAGATCACACCGTTTGTCCAGTAAACTAACGACGCCATTTAGGAAAGAAATCTGAACTACCAATATTTGACATTTCAATCGTATTTTGTTCTTGAAATAATAGAATAATATATGGAAGTAAAATTAGATAGATGGGAACGAAAAATTCTTAGAAGGATATACGGAGGTGTAAAAGAGGGGAACATCTGGCGAAGAAGAACGAATGAAGAAATAATGCAAATATATGGGCAACCAAAAATAACAAGACTCGCTAAAATTCAAAGATTAAGATGGCTCGGACATATAGCAAGAATGAAGGAAGGAAGAGTTCCCAATGAATTAATAAACACGGAGGCTGGTACAAAAAGAAAAGAGGCCGCCCCCGAAGAAAATGGCTGGAGTCGGCAAAAGAAGATCTGAAGTCGCTGCGGGTACAAGATTGGAAAAACTTAGCACAAGATAGAAAGAAATGAAAGAAAACCGTTGAAGCCTTAGGCCTGTTGAGCTGAACTATATATATACCCCCTCACTGACCAAGTCAACAACCAGTCAAGGGGTCATTGATTGACTGATTGTAGACTTTTCCGTCCTACTAAAAAGCATAATGTCAGTCTTTTCGCCAGAGTGGACAGCGAAGATTGTCGTTCTGGCCAGCCAATTACAGCGAGGTTTATTATCTACGGTTGTATTGGCTCTCCGACGGACGATCGCT
Organism: Diabrotica undecimpunctata; assembly: GCF_040954645.1. NCBI lineage: Eukaryota > Metazoa > Arthropoda > Insecta > Coleoptera > Chrysomelidae > Diabrotica > Diabrotica undecimpunctata. Next base: position 14,622,095 of record NC_092806.1, read on the forward strand.
GCGCACATACAACTAGGAAACGCATAAAAGCAGCGTACCTTTCGATGGGAGGTGACGCTAGTTCTTAATCTTGACCAAGCAAGGCCTACTTTCGCTAAGTTTAAGTTTTTACAAAACTCTTTTACTTCTCGCATATACCAATAATCATCGAACTGCGAGACTTCGTTATGAAGAACGGTTCCATCTCTCTTGTAATTGCTAGTGAAAAATACAAGGTCTCACGACTTTTGAAATTGTCACTACAAATCAAGAAGAAGGAATCCAGCACTTGGCTGTTCGAATCAAAGAAAAGTCTGGAAAAGGACTTAAAATTATTTCACAAAGATTATCAAACAGCTTGAAGAGAACACTTCGCTATTCAGACAGATATTGTTTTGAAATAGATAAAAGTCGGATCAACTTAGAACTATTTCATATTTTGTCGAACTACCACAGTGTTCCGATAGGTTACCGACGGTCAGGTGCACTGATCATACAGCCCTACAACCATATTGTTGCCGCAGAAGTAAAAAATGGATTTATATATTTTTCAAAAATGTCTTTTTCCCGTAGCAGCTTTAATTTTTAAGATAGCTTTGGAGACAAGCTAATATTAACCTTTTATAGAATAGAAAAAAGAAATTTTTTAACTTGTGAATAAATGTGAATATGTATTAACAAATGTGAATATTAAAAACCATATTTTTTTACTAATTTTATGTAATTATTATCTTTCTTATGATTTACAAGAAAATTTTGTATTACTTTAACAAACGAACACCAAACATTCAATTAAACCAAGCTATTTAGCTGCTGGAGGTCATGTTCATCCTCTCCCATATTTTTTTCCTGCTTCTCTTTCGATAAAGTGAATAAAGTCATCAGATAATCGAATCTTTCTGACGTAGGTTAAACCTTATTCTGAATGAGAGTAAGGGTTTTGTACAACAAAAATACTGTTGTGTTCCCCTAACCATATTTAAGCAATGAAAAAATTTGTTAAACATGGTTAAATCCCGTAAATATTCGTAGCCCAATAAATAAAAGTCGAATGTACCTATATATTTATATTTTTTTATAAATTCTTACAAAATCGATTTCTAGAGAAAACAAAAACAAAAAATGGTAGAAAACTGCCTAAAGCTATCAAAATATTATCAATAAATTCATTTATACTACATTAATCCTAATTCAAAATAAACAAAGTGCAATCTTGTAAATTATATATGTTGATATGCATATTTTGTGTTTTACAAGCGACATGATTTATATTATTCAATACTTAATTGTTTGTTTCCATCTGGCAATGGTATTTAATTTTGCGTAAGATCGAATCATCACGAGTATATCTTGGCAACACCAGTTATAGATAATGCTCTTACTATATAGTAGTAAAATGCCATTACTTCAATAATAAACTTTATAAACGGAAGATGTCCCACTTATCAATCAAAATTCGATAACTAGTTAAATACAAAATTTATATAGCTACAAGGTTGCCGCGTTATATCATGAAACGAGAAATACAAACGTTCTTTCCAGACAGATTCCATTACATTTTTAATTATTATTTGTGCTTAAATAAAAAAATTTTCACCCCTAAAATATGTATCGTTAGAGATATAAACAACAAAATGCTTGAAAGTATAGTTTGATTTGTTTAAGAACTAAAATTAAATCAGCAGGATATTGTTATATATATATATATATATATATATATATATATATATATATATATATATATATATATATATATATATATATATATATATATATATATATATATATATATATATATATATATATATATATATATATAGTCGATCCGTTGGAACTTTGGACAAATTATTTGCCAAGTATATTTTATATGATGTCTCTCTTTGTCACAGAACTTAAAACCATGAAATTAACCGCTTCTTACATAATAAAATACACCAATATGACGTAGGATTGTGATTTATTCACCCTCTGGCAATTTCGAGTTTTGTAATTGATAGCGGCTTACAATTAATTTTTATATTGAAATTTGCATGTCTAGAATTTATCTTTTTTTTTTTTCAAAGAGTTGTTTTAACGACTAACTGTTGCCTTAGGCCGTCCGCACATGAAGCTACTAAAAAGAAACCAGATGGTAACTTTAGTTACCAATCAGTTGCTTATTAGTTACTGTCCATGTATTTTAATGAGTATCCGCACGCAGCGCTACTAGTTAGTAACCTGTCTCTTATGCATCAGTGGATCAGTGATCAGTCGACAGCAGACTGGACGTGCAGGTCGCTTGGGGACTAGTTTCTAGTTTGTTTTGATATTTTTAAAGTTTACACGAGAAATTGGTAGAACAGTCGTTTAATATAAAATTAGTGCAAGAAGTGGAAAAACATCCCTGCTTATACAACTATATGTTAAATAAATATTCGCGAAAAAGATATTACCGAAAAGACTTGGAATGATATATTATATGGTATTCCTTCCCGTTTTCGTACATAATTATGTAGAACACAAACAGATTGTGTTATCTTAATAATTGTTTTGAGTGAGTGACATTTTTAACGCGATAATAACACTCAATAATATAATATAAAGGTTAAAATTTAAACACCCTATAACAAAGCTACTCGTACAGGCAAGAAGTGACTCGTTTCTATTAATTTTCAGTAGCGTAGTGTGCGAGTCACAGTTAGTAAACAGTTGGTAATTCTAGTTACCAACTAGTTTAGTTGCTTTTTAGTAGCTTCATGTGCGGACGGCCTTAGTGTTTTCATTATTCAGGTAAGTGTATATTTATAAGCTAATAATAATACGTAATATTTTATAACCTATAAATTGACATTTACTAATTAATTGTTATATTAATAAGTTTGTGTGAAGATCCAACAGACAACTATTTATTTGTTTCCCTTTATATATATATATATATATATATATATATATATATATATATATATATATATATATATATATATATATATATATATATATATATATATATTACATTTATACCTATACAGGTTGTCCAGAAACTTCCTTTACAATAGAAAACTACAAATTGAGGAATTCATTTTAGGTCTTTTACATGTAAATCGACTTCTGCAAGAATTCCTCACAAGAAAGCTACAGTTCTTTAACGATGTCGCCAAAACAAAACATAGAGTGCAAACGATAAGTGGGAATTGTTACAGGATATTATCTCGTCAATATGGCAACTTTGTGTTGAAATATCAACATCAAAAATGCAGCAATTAACTTAAAACGAAAAAAACGAACAATGAAGTGATATTTTGAATGTGTGATGTAAGTGAATGTGATATTTTTATATAAAATTAACCACAGGGATTTGGTAAATCATCGCCACTGGAGATACAGTTTATAACTTAATAAGTAGCCTCAGTATAACTGGTTTTACGACGCAAAAGTTTCCAAATTTCTATTTCATAATAGGGGAAAAAATAAGGAAGTTACAGTAATATTACACTGTAATATTCCTAAACCATTTATTTTCTTCCATCCATAACACATATCCCAACCATTTCACTTCTTTAATTCACCATATTTTTAAAGTAATTATTATTTCTTCTAGTGTTATTTTTGATTGTTTCAATGTTTCTGATTTTTCTTGCATTTTGTTTTATATAAATATTTTTGAATTATATAATTTGTCTCAATTTATTACTGTATATTCAAAGTTGCGCGCCTACCTCTGACAATAATTTAGCTGACTAGAATCAGCAGAAATGTTACACATTCACTCCCAACGTTGATTGTAGCTTACAAATAAATTAATTGAATTTATCTATTTATTATTTAGGATTACTTTACAAAAATATACCAACTAACTTCCCTTCGTTAAAATTTGCTTTGTTAAATATATTTATACTACTTTTTAGTTCAGTCCAAGAACAGTATAAATATATGACTTATTTTTGCAAATATCCTCCCGTTTCTTACATTTTTCCCTGAATTTTACGTTCAATAATGAACTCAGGACTACTATTTTCTGGTACATTTCAATATTATGATTTTTGCATTCTGTTTCTTATACACATGCCCATAAAAATATTACTCCACTGACAAACTGGAAACTTATAGACGCATCCATTCTGGCCAACACTTTGAAAATCATAATGTTATTGATGATTTTCTCTGTACAATTATTAGGTATACAATTTATATACATACAAATATATATAGGCGCATGTACCCATCCGGTAGGGATCTATGGATCAGTAACAGCGAGCCACAAGCCCCATCTCTTGTACTGCTCATCCATAGCTTGATCCGATACACCATCGTATTCTAGTCTAAGTAGCAGATCCATTTAGTTTTTAACTACTACCTTTTTTACTACTACCGTTAGCCTTTTTGTTTTCTGGCCAGGGTTTGAACCATCGATCTGATAGATCATTTACAGTGAAGTGAATGCGATACGTCCTCCAGGTGCGCTTAGCTATCTGACCGACATTAACCATTATAACCACCATAAATAATTGCAATAACCATTGATTATTTTCAAATAAACCAATTAAAAATAGTTTATGCAAAAGTAAAAACTTAACTTTGTTTTCTAGTCCAAATTACAATGAAAAACGGGATATGGCACTCCGGGTATGTGGATTTAATGCAATTCGATTTGGTTTATTTTATTTTAATTTATTTTGTATTATTTTATTTACCACCACTTTAATTCCATCACTTTTCACATTTGGCTTAATATAATCCTGGCAACTGCCTGATTTCTCTAGAGTTGCGTGCAATAATTTCCGACATACCCAAAAAACTGAAAGAAAATCTTGGTAAAAAGTGAGTCGATACTAGCTGCACTAGATATGATTACAGGAAGGTTTTTCTTACAATTATTTATCTTGTTGGGTTCATTTACGAGCTCCTCAGCTAATGGGAAAGTATAACCCAAATCAAAGGTTTATTTACATTTGATAAGCTTTAGATTCGTTTAGCAGGCCTACGATAAATTGATAAATTTAAAAACAATGGCTTTTTTTTGTAGAAATTCGACGATTTTTTCGTATGCCACCAAATTTGGGCATAAAAACGGATGGTCGTCACGTGGAGCAACTCTTGTAGATTTAGTCGTTTCCTAGCGATTAAAGATAAGAGCATTTGATATAAAAAATATCTAGATTTTTCAAATATAATATAAAACTAATAATATTTTGAAAAACAACAGGTTATGGCAGTAAAACTCCAATACTCCTGTCAAATGAGGTGCTTATAATTGAGCTGATATAGCCCAATAAGTTATTAATCTTTTACGTTGTGATAGTCTACGTTCCAATAAATATCAGTACAAAATATTATTACTTAAAAGACATGTTTGCAATAAACTGATTTTAAGGCCATCATCTTTAACACGTTCACTGCCGATCCTGTATATCACGAATTAACGACACCAGAAGGCATATTTAAAAAAGAAACCGGCAGCGTACGTGTTAAAGAGCTGTTGATTTTTGAGAAGTTTTGGATAAGATAATTTATACGTCAAACTGACCTAAAATAAATCCCAGAAATTATATACCTTTCTACTATATAGTAGTTTTCTTTTTTCTGAAATATAAATGAATGGCTTTAAGATCCCATAAATACCTGCTTGATAAGACTTAATGTATCAATCAAAACCTGTATTAAATTGTAACATTACCCATGAGTACAATTAAGTAGTCTCTGTTATACTGAACATGGATAGTACCAAAGTAACATCCTCTTTTACGTCTATATAAGAGGCTCCGAGTCCATACTGTTTTAAATCTAATTAATACCTGGATTTAAAAAAAAATAATGTACATAAGAATATTGCTAAGTGTCTAGCAAAACCAAAATATAATAAAAAATCAGTTGTAGTAAGAATATGATTACACAACCATAGGACGGACACATATTTTTAGGTTACGGATTTTTTATTTCAAATGATATATCAAAGGCAAGTTTTGTTTTCTTGAACAAGTTATTATTAAACTATAATAATAAAAAAAATCTGTACATCTTAAGGCGCGTACACATATGCGAGCAGCACTGTTCGCGAACCGTTTGTGAACGCTATATTCGTCTATTTGTACGACGTCACGAACCGCTTGCGAGCTGTTCGTTCGTTGCTCGTCAGGAACCACGGCCTGTCGGTTTTTGGGACGAACACAAAGAATGTTCGCAGTTAAATTTCTACAGTTTCTGCTAAGTGTGCGATGAGATCATTCGGTTAAACAAAATTGCTGAACGAGCGCGGCTTATTCAAAAGTAACGAGAGAAATTAATAACAGATAATGTAAACAAAATACCGAAATATTTAGAATAACGATGTAAATTAATTCTCGGTTTGTTATTAGATACTTAGGGTATTGAATAGTCGAACATAAACATATTTTCAACGAACTGTTCGCGAAACGAGCAGTTCGCGAACAGTTCGGCTCGCATATGTGTACCCACCTTTATTGTTGAGATCACATTCCTAAATTGATTAGTTATTCTTTGTCTAAACAAAAATCGGACTGGACTTACAATATATCATTTGAATTTTTTGAGAACATATATCGAAAGAAAAAATCCGCTTTTAAGGTACATATAACTGAAGGGCGGAAATACAAATTACCCAGAAAATACAAATACCCGAGCGAGTTATGACAAAATATATAAAGCATACAAAAATTGTGCAAGTATTTTGATCGGAAGACGATTGTCACAACAAACAACTGAACTTTCCTAATTCATTTGATTTAGTAAACAACTGCCAACACTAAACACTTGAGAGTGCAAAATGAAATATATGTAATCTATTACAATTTTAATACTCGAATATCTGGCTCACTTAAAAATACTATTTGGGAAATCAAGATCAACTTTCGTTGTAAACTTCTAATCGTTTCATTTTTGACAACAACAATTGTATATACTGTCAAACGATAGTATTTCAAACTGGTGTTGTCAGCTGTCAAGAGAGCTTTTTTCTTTTGTTTTATTTATTAACAAAGAATACTCATTAAGTGTATCAGAAATACAATTCAATGCTAGCGAATCGTCAGTTACTGTGTCAATGTGCATTGTTAATCGAGGTTTGTAGATGGTGATCTAGAATTTTTTGGTTCTGACGTTTCGTGTGCAACTGTGAGCCATTATCAAAGGCTATGCGGTAGCGAAAAGACGTAAACGTGAACTTCTATTGTGTAGTCATAAACGACTCATAAAAAAATTTAAAAATGAGATTTTCTAGCGGAAATATGGACAAGGTGATATATTGGTCATCAGTCTGAAATGGCACAGTAGCCATTTCAACTGGACCTATTTCACAAACTTATATCCATACTTCTTTGTTCTATTTTTTTGGTAGATTTGGAATGCACTCATCAATGCAATTCTGGCATGAAAATCAAACGAAACTTCAATTTTTGGCGTTGAACACATACGTTCATGCTTCTAAGAAAATTGGATGAGGAAATGGTTATAGATGACACGGGCATAAGGCTACAGTTAGTCGATTATTATTACTTAAAAGACATGTTTGCAATAAACTGATTTTAAGGCCATCATCTTTAACACGTTCACTACCGATCCTGTATATCACGAATTAACGACACCAGAAGGTTGCTGAACACTTTAAATAGTTTAAAAACCTTGTTTTTGTACAACAGTTGCAGTTGGCTTAAGAAGTAGAAGTGGCAAAAAGGATTCCGCTATAGATTTTCACATAAAATCAAAAAGACAGGTTCGGATTGGTTGATTTAGGGAAAGAAATAAGTCCCCTTTAGAGTACCTAAATCGCTTCACGTGCAGGCTTTTTTTGCTTTAATAAAGCAAAAATTTGACTAGATTCTGAAAACTTGACTGAATCCCTGTGCAAAACTTTAGGATCTTCACTACGAAGGGCAAAAAGCAAGTGAGAGTTTTGTCAAGCGCAGAATGTATGTGGTCAACATTTAACTATAGTCGGTTGTGTGAATGCTGTCGGAACTTTTGTGCCCCAGACTAATTTTCCCTAGGAAAAACATGAAACTCGAATAATTAATGAACAATGCACCTGTAGAAACTGTAGGATTCACTCAAGAAAATGGGTGGACGCATTATGAAGTTTTCATTCAATGGATGAAGAATTTTTAGACGGACGTGGAAGTCATAAAAGTTATCGTATATGCAAAATCTAATGATATTACTTTATTTTATTTCCTGTCACATTGCACCTACCTTCCATTTGATTACAGTCCAAAATATTTAGGTGTTTAGCTGTAAAACTGGGCACCTGAAATGATATACAAAAACTTGTTGGATCGAACTGGAGAGCAGACTCCACCATGCTCTGAATTCCGACCTTGTCTTCCCCACAGCAAGAGAAAAGTATAGCGGTTTATTGTGGCTCAGCAGTTCCCATGTCTGTAGAGTAGACACTTTCCTTAATCAGATGATGTCCATAATCAGCGGATACATGAAAAGTACTCCACTTCCATGGCTCTCGGTTTTAAGTCAGTCTAAATAGAATCTGGACAGGTCACAGAAGGTGCGCAGCCAGCATGTGAATGTGGAACAGAACGACAGACCACGCATCAGATAGTATATAAGCGTCCAGCCCAAGCGTTCCAAGGTTAAGCTCATAACTTCATTACAATTACTCCTGAAACAGCTCTCTGGATTCAAAATATCGACACTAAATTGTGATTACTTGCACTAAGTGTGTAATTTTCTGAATGTTATATAATTGTATGTTGTTGGATATAAGTTAAATAAATAAATAATAATTTAAGAAATAGTTTATAGTGCAGACAATACAAAAACTATGATAACAGCTCCAGCAGTGAGAACAGTGGCATGATGACAGTGGCATTCCACAATTAATATTTGAGGTTAAGTCAAATTATTACCAGCAGGCTCAAATTATTACACAATTTATTAAACAGTAGTAAGACTAATTGCAGTTACCTAGTACATATCACCTACTTACTCTTCTGTATTAGAGGAAATATACACATTTATATAATTCTCCACCATCTGATTCAGAATATTTAGTAAGAATTGGATGATAGAGTATTTTTAGTACATGTATTATTCATAGTAACCATTGAGATATAAAAAATATGTCTAATAACATCTATTTCATTTTGTCTCTAGCGATTTATTTAACTTGTACTCCAAATTTTGTACTTTTAATTAATTACCCGATATGTTCAGTCGTCTATTTGTATATAATACTAACTGGTTAGCTATCGGCCATTATGCTTTGCCATCTTAACTCGGGCATATGTATTTCCCGGGCCGTATCCTAGAATCTATCTTTTCCTGATAGTAACTCGTGATCGCTGAGCATCTGCATATCTTGTAATTGTAAAAATTTGTCTTGGTCTCTGATATGAGCGTAATTTGCAGATAGGCACATAAGGTAATGAATCTGAAAATAAAATACAAAATTCACATTGATTGTAGGAAATTCTATTTTTCATTTCAAATTAAATAGCAAATGATTATTTCTTTGGAACATTTTGAGCATACAGCAGTGTAAGACCTAATTATGAAGATAGACTATCTATAGCTCATCTGACGACATTCGAGCAGCGACGTCTTTGAGGTGACCTAATGATGTCCTTCCATATTTTAAAACATAATTTTGGGAACCTAAACACCATATTCACTTTAAATCAAGACGAAAGATTAAGAGGCCATCGTTACAAATTAAAGAGGGAACAAACTACTGCAAGGTCCAGGGTGAACTTCTTGCCAAATAGAATATTTAGTATCTGGAACAATTTGGTTAACATCTTTTAAAATAAACTTAATAGCGCTTTATTTTATTAATAGGACTGTGTTATTTGAGGAAAGCATTATTTATTTATTGTTTCACAATTTTTGTATGTTGTACTCTATTGTAGCTTTATAATTGGTATTAGTTTTATAAGGATATTTTTCTTTGGTTTTTGGACATAATAAGAGCCTCGCTCCTCTGCCCCATTTGTTATAAGAAAAGCGTTTACTTTAGAAGAAAAAATTAACATCCTTAAAGATGTTGAGAACGGTAAGAAGAAAGCAGAAGTTTGTCGTGAAAGAGGAATTTCAAGTTCCACTTTATCTACCATGCTCAAAAATAAACACAAGATTTTCGAAGCTTACTTACTACTTACTTACTAGCCAACGCCCACCCTTGGCATGTTAGCCATTTGGTGGCGCGCTGACCAGTATAGACGAGCCGTTTCTCGTAGGCGATCTTCATCCTCCTCGGGTGGGTCTGTTTTCAGGGCTGGGCACTCTGGAAGGTGAGCAGCATCCATCTGGGGCTGATCACATAGTGGACAGTTGTTATTTTCGCGGACGCCGATGCGATGTAGATGGGAGGCCAGGTAGTCATGCCCCGTAGTTGTTCTGAACACGGCTACACTAATGGGTCTCGGCAAGTTGCGAGGGATTGGTGACTCTATTAGGTGGGCCCAAGATTTTCCAACACCGGCTTGTATTTGCTGCTCTTTTATCTTCGCTTTGATTCCTCTTCTAATGGTGGACTTTGCTGATGTGTACGATTGGAAGCTAGGGGGCTGTGGAAGAGTAGTGCCTTCTTTTGCAAGTTCATCCGCCGCTTCATTTCCTTCAACACCGACATGACTAGGGATCCATTGTAGAGTAATCAGCCACCCTTTTTCCATCAAGTTCGATAGTTGGACGCGGCAAGATATTGTTTTGGCACAGTCGGTGTATCGATTTGTCGACAGGGCGAGGATTGCGGCTTGGCAGTCGATGAAGAAGGCAACTTTTTGGGGGTGTTGGAAATTCTCAAGATTTATTGCAGCTTCGTATATAGCAGCAATTTCGCCGTCGTAGTTGGTGAGAGGGGCATTCACAGCTATAGAGCCTTTGAAGAACGTTGAGACATATCCTGCTCCTGTTCTTCCCGAGTCCGGCATCGAGGTTCCATCGCAGTAGATGTGCAGCCACTCATGTGCTGGGTACTTGGTGTGTATCGTCTCTAGGGCGGCTTTCCTTAGGGCAATGTCTGACGATAAGTGCTTCGGGTCGTTATGGTTTTCAAGCAGTAATTCTGTGTTTGGTAGACAGCGGGCCAGTGTGGTTTGCGCTGGAAAGGGGGCGGCTTCCGACAGGACAATGTGGTATTTTTCCATGATTTGGTTTGCTACTGTAAGCGGAGTGGTTTGTGTTTTAAGACGTGAGGCTGCTTGTCTATATTCGTCCCATTTTTGTGGAAGTATTCGTCTTTGCCTTTCCCAGAAGGTTAACGCGTGTTGCTCTCTGCGGCATTGTATTGGTTCAATACCGGTCTGGGCTTCCATTGATGTAATCGGTGTTGATTTTGGAGCACCGGTGATGACGCGAAGGGCAGTGTTCTGGGCGACTTCAAGCTTGGAGGTGGTGTTTGTACTCGCAGTTATTGTAGCTTCACTCCCATATTCTAATATCGGCCGGACATAGGTCCGAAAGATTTTCGAAGCAGGTTCGTCTTTTTATATAGGTCCACCAATAGGTGGACCACTGCTTCAAGAAAAGGAACAGTTTTTGCAGGCGATAGGTGCTGATGAGAATTTTAAAGCATCGAGTGGGTGGATGAGCCGTTTTAAGGTCAGGCACGAAATAACGTGTGGAAATATTTGCGGTGAAGCGAAGAGTGTTTCCAAAGAAGTCACCGACAACTAGTTGAAGTCATGGCCTACAATAAGACAAAATTAAAGTGACGATAATGTTTTCAATGCCACGAGCTGGGACTTTTTTTTAAACTCACTCCAGATAAGACCCTCAAATTCAAAAATGAACGTTGTATAGGTGACAAGTTATCAAAAGAAAGGGTAACTGTACTCGCGTGTGCCAACATGTCCGGTTTCGACAAAAGGAAGTTAGTCGTCATTGGGAAATCTCAAAAACCACGATGTTTCAAAACTGCGAATCAGCTTTCAGTCACATATAAATTTAATTAAAAATCGTGGATGACAGCAGAGATTTCAAGTGGGACAGAGAGTTGGGACATCGAAAGATTCTTTTAATTGTTGAAAATTGTACAGATCCGGAAGTTAACGGTTTCAAAAACATTTAACTTCTTTTTTTACCCCCACATTGCACATATGTTCTGCAACCGATGGATCAGGGATCATAAGTTCCCTTAAAGTTCACTGTAGAAAACTTTTAGTTAAGCAGATCCTAAATAATGTGGAAAACCGTAGTGAATCCCCTGTTACTTTATTAGATGCCATAAATTTCATTCACAAAGCATGGACACTTGTAGATAAAAAAACCATCAGAAAATGTTTCTGTCATGCGGGGTAGACAGAGACTGAAGTAGAAAACGAATAAGATGAATATCCTGTCGCAGAGTAGTTGAGGTTACAACAGTAAGGCCAAGAACTAACTAATGTTCATTAATTGTAACTCATTGTTTGTGTTCTTCTGACGGATTGGTGAAATTATCGCGGAAGTAATAAATCCGCCGGCGGAGCGCGTTATCGGCAGTGACGAAAGTGATGAAGATGGAGAAGACAATCGCGGTGAATCTACGCAAGAAGGTCCTAATAGACAATAATAGATAGAATGATACTGGACAATTTAAAGCAGTCAAAAATGACAGACTTCTTCCAATTGAAGAAGCAATAGTTTATGTTATCCTTGAAAATATGCTTTATACATTATGTAGTTGGAAAAAAATGTAAGTACAGATTTTTTGTTTTAACGTATATTATTGACAATAAAAGTAAACAACTTTTTTTCAAAAACGCCATTCAAACAATATTTAGCATCTTATATTGCTCTGAATGGCTTCACTATAGGAAGTTAATGTTTTAGAAAACTACATATTCATATGTATGCACAGTATTATTGTTGTCTGATACAACAAGATCAGCTTATAACGAGGGAATTAGTCTGCAGTTTCAGTTCTCGGTATAGAGGGAGTCTACTGTAGTATGCTACAATACTAAGAACCACAGAGTTGATGAGTGGAAGCGACCAACAGGAAAATTAATACAATAAAGGGTCAGAGGTAAAAGAATCAGAAAAATGATGGGAATAAAATATGACACCACAGATGGACTACAACTACATTTGAGTCCATTAAACAATAAAAAAATATATTTTCTTAGAATACATGGAGTTACATCGATTTTTAAAATATATTTTTTTTAATTATGTAATATTCCATAAAATGTTTTTTGATACTAAAAGAGCTATATAAATTACAGAAGCTGTCACAATAAATAAACTCATAATAGAAAAATTATGTATTACTCACCAGACTTAAAATTACCAGTACAGATGCTACAGTAGCAAGTATAAACATTATCTCGATTTTTTCTACATAATCTTTACAGAAAGCTTTTACAGCACTTTCTCCTGACACTTTCAAATATTCTTGTCGCATATCCGAAGGAAACATGAAATCTAAAAATGATAGTTTTGTCAGAAAAACAATATAAGTAAATTAAAACTTTGTATTGGATATATAACTTACAAAATTGTGTTAAATCGATGTCATCTTGAAATGAGGCTACTCTTGGATTTTCACACATTTTCCAAAATATGGTGAATACAAATGTTGATATAACCAAAAAACAGAACATCATTATCCAAACTATTTGAAGAACGTATGTGATGCACATAAACTACAAAAAAAAATATGAAAAGTACTGATGATAAATTTTTGCATTTTTCTCTTTTACTTTTTATTTGTGGTTAATATACTATATATTGTTTAATTGCAATTAAATGAACAATTACTTAATTAAAATTAATATAGATGTTGTTATTTCAACTTTTCCACAAACAGCAGTTTCCCTACTGAAAAATCTAAAAACATGATATTTTTCTTTATAATTGAGGAATCTAATTTTTATTTTGTACAACTGGTGCCACTTGTTCACAAATATCATTGTTATCAGTAGGCACAGTGTACTTTGTTTGGCTAACATACTATATTTATGTCATAATAAAAAAGTATACTCACTATTGCACATGTCATTCTCCCACTAACTCTCCAACCCCATCCCCTATAAACTTTATGTCTTGTTGCACCAGTTGCCAAAAATCCTACAGTCAAAATCATTAATCCAAGTCCTCCCATACAGGCTCCAATTAAAACAAAAGTCATCTTAACAGTGTCGACCCTTAAAATGATATCAACATTTATTTCCTAATTAAAATCATAGCTTTTAATGATAAAAAAGAAATATATAAGAAAATAGCAAAAGTTTACATAATAAAAATTGGTTTTTATGATGGTAGGATGAATGTGTTTATTGAGATGTTGCTTAATTTGTTGTTTAACTTTATAAATTTAGGTTCAATACAGTTCAAGCTTATTGTAAAAGATGAAGAACATAAATTGGATCATTATCATTCATATGTCTTTGAATTCGTAGATTAAATTCAAATAATGCCTGTTATGTGTCCATAGCATTTACTAAATAATTCTGTTTATAAGTAACTATTATAAATCACCAAGTGGTTTGATATTTAAATTCCTTGAAAAAGTAATACAATAACTAAAAATATACAGTGCATATTAGTACTTTTAATTTGTTACCAAATGATTAACAGCTAAACTCCATTCGCTTAGCTCGGGCACATTTTGACAGATTCATTGTGGGGAAACCTATAACACAACAATTCCTACTTCTCAGTATTAATAGCTCAAGTATCCTACTATTGCAGACTTCTTTCTTTAAAAAAAGAAGAATTATTCTAAATAGTGGAAGTGTATACTAAACTCATCAAATTTTGGGTAGTATATATTAAAAAAATATATTTTAGTTGTTAAAATTTAACATAACTATTTATTATATGGTGCAGATAAATAAATATTGATTGTCGGTAATTCGCAAAGTTCTATTTTATTTACTATTTAGTTTGTTTACTATTAATATTGGCTATGAGTACGTGTGCTTGCTTCTATAGTAATTTCTAGCCACTTTTAGTCTGTCAAAAAGTAACTAACTTCGCAAAAAAATAATTACTAAATTCATTAGACAGTTCGGACTGGGAATAGCGAACCGAGTATACCAAAGATTTGACACCTCATGAGCACCTCATAAACATTAAAATATATACACAAAATAACAAACAAAATCTGAGATCAGAAAAAGAGTTGTTAATCCTAAGACACATTTTTAGGTCATTGGTATAGAATAATATCATACATTAGAGTAAATCAGCCAAATCACTTATGAACAACAAAAACAGTAAGGGGTCCAACTTGGAACTCCCTGTAAATTCCTGAGACTTCAGAGTTTACGGTAAATATCTAAGATTTATAAATTTTTTTATTCAAGATACTGAATTCTATTAGAAAGGTAAAATATGAATAAACTCGTTAAGTTGTGAGATAATCAAAATTCTGATAGTCCGTGTAAAAAAATGTAATGATCTATTTGGTCAAATACTTTCTGGAAATCATTTTAGATCATATCAACCTAAGAATTAATCTAAATTGGGTCAGATAAAGACAGCTGTCAGTGATACAGGATTTATTTTCAACAAATCCATGTTGAGATACTTTTTTTTTAGAGAAATACCATGATTGTATTAACGACTTATTGGATCCTTAATAATCATGATATTTAATATAATACTCTAATAAATAAAGTCCAGGTTTGAACCATAACCACAAGAATTAAGTATTTACATGCAGTATTTATAGTATCATATGTATTTTGGGTGGTCCCATCTAATTAACTAGTTATTAAAAGAACAAACAGTTTACCAGAAAAGTTGCAGATTAAAAACTTCAGTATACATCAATACTGTAAGTGTAGCACCTCTGTACATAGTACCACAAAATATAACCACCCCCAAAGCACACATTATTGTTGCAATCAAGGTGGCATAAGGTATCCTGGTGAGACATTTTTCAAAACAACCTGAAACAAATTAATATGTTTAATAACAAATTTGTGGAAACAATATTAAATGTATAATATTGTGTTCATTACAAAGCAGGAAGGTGACAATATAATTTTTCATTATAAGTTTTTAAGAATATTAACCACATTGACATATTTAAACATAGGTACATTATTTTGTGACCAATCTTACTTCTGAAGGTATCTTCATCCACATCTGATTCAAGAATTGACTGGACAGAATATACACTAACTTTTGATGCTGATATTTCTCTATCTAAATTAGTTTCTAATAATCCTCTTTGTTGCATTTCAAAATTGTGATTATATTGTCGTTGTCTAGCCATTGCAACTATTGGGTTATAATATTAATGACTAATAGTTGGATTAGAGTGATACATATTAAATCTTATCTTATTAATAACATTCAGGTAGGTGATAAGATAAAGATGACAACAAATTCTATTTTTTTAGTACATATTCAGTTTCCTAAAATACTTACCCATTTTGAATCTGTTCGATTATTTTGTCGTTTTAAGTAATAACACTTTCTTGAATTTCAAAAATTGTTACAATATCTTGGAATTCACATAATGAATGACTAATCATTCGACAAAATTTTCTAAATAATTAAGACAAACCACAAATAACATAATGAGCAACAGTGGTAGGGTATTCAACTTTGCATAACAAAGTTTTTGTTACGAAGATTGCAAGATATGTCTTGGATATGTCTTAACAACTATCAGTTGCACCAATATATCTTTCTCTGTTACTATCACAGTAAAGAAGAGAAAAGATTTGATATGGAAGAATATTTTTGCTCCGTTAAAGATGGGACACAGACTTATTAGAAAAGGGAAAGTTTTCATTGTCGTATCTTAAAGAAATTGAGAAGGATAATAATATTTCATTTCGTGGTAAAATCTGTGCTGATTCAATTTTTAAATATATGTAATTTAAAAATGATGTCAAATGTGTTAAGCAAATTAAAATTATTATTAAATTTGTATTTAACAATAGAGTACATACTTATATATTGAATTAAAATAATGAGTATCATTGTTTTTCCTATCGTAAATGACAAAATAACAAATGCATCTTAATTTAAAATCTTGAAATAGTTTATATTTGTATTGTTGTGTATTTATACAAATTAAATACTAACAGTGCTGACTTTATTTTAAGTAATAGGTGACCTATTTTTGTACAAAAATAAATTAATCACTTATTTACAAATATTTTAAAATTACTTCATAATTTACATGTGCAATTACATATAGTTTTAATTTTATTCAGTCTAAATGATATTAAATGAACATTTACGTTTAAATGTTTAAATTTATTGACTTAACTTATGCAACAAAAAATACATTCCAAAAATGTAAATTTATGTGTTCCTGTGAGAATTCGGCTTTCTCGGAGTACACGGTACACGCAACGAGGTTAGGTGATCTTTGACGCAACTGTCTTTTTGCTCGATGCACTGACGTGATGACGTTTAACATTGACTTTTGACAGATGAGTTGTAAGAACGAAAATTAAAAGTCATACTCAGTTGTTTTTGTAAAACTTGTAGGCAAACGAACTTTCGTTTTTAGTGAATTATTAATACAATACAGTGATTTTGCAACAAGAATAACTTATTTATTAGTTTTGTTAATTTGATAAATAATAAAATGGATAGACTTCTTCGACTAGGAGGTGGTATGCCAGGTTTAACCCAGGCACCGCCGCCTTCTGATGCTCCTGTTGTGGATACTGCCGAACAAGTATATATATCCTCCTTAGCCCTATTAAAAATGTTAAAGCACGGGCGTGCTGGAGTACCCATGGAAGTAATGGGTCTTATGTTAGGTAAGAAAATACCGACTTATTTCATTTAGTTGTATCAATAAAATCTTTTTTATATTCTAGGAGAATTCGTGGACGACTATACCGTTCGAGTAATTGATGTATTTGCTATGCCTCAGACTGGTACCGGTGTTAGTGTAGAAGCTGTTGATCCAGTTTTTCAAGCAAAAATGCTTGACATGCTAAGACAGACTGGTAGACCAGAAATGGTTGTGGGATGGTACCATTCACATCCAGGTTTTGGATGTTGGTTATCAGGAGTTGATATCAACACCCAACAAAGTTTTGAGGCTCTCTCAGAAAGAGCTGTAGCAGTAGTAGTTGATCCAATACAGTCAGTGAAAGGCAAAGTTGTTATTGATGCATTTAGGTTTGTACTTAAGGTTTTATTATTGTTTACACAGCATAGCAAATCTATGCTAAATGCAGTGAACATTTGGATTGTGTCTCATCTATTAATATTGGCAATTATTGCGATTCATTTTATTTTACATATTCTCTAATCCATTGTATACTACTTGTGAATTTTATATAGGTGTTTTCATTTATCACTACAATGGTTTAATAAAATGTTTTTGGAACTTCATAATGAACAAATATTTCTGTAAATACTATTTATATTACTATTTTCCAGTTTTTTTTTTGTAAACTATAACTAACATTATAACTTTTGTAGGTTAATAAATCCTAATATGATGGTATTGGGTCAAGAGCCTCGCCAAACTACCTCTAACTTGGGACATCTACAGAAGCCATCAGTGCAGGCTTTGATTCATGGTCTAAATCGGCATTACTACTCCATCAGTATTAATTACAGAAAAAATGAATTGGAACAAAAAATGCTACTAAATCTCCATAAAAAATCCTGGATGGATGGTCTAACTTTAGCAGATTACTCAGAAAATTGTAGTGTCAATGAAAAGACTGTTGCTGATATGTTAGAACTAGCCAAGAATTACAACAAGGCATTAGAAGAGGAGGAAAAAATGACTCCAGAACAACTTGCTATTAAAAATGTTGGTAAACAAGATCCTAAGAGGCATTTAGAAGAAAAGGTTGATATTTTGATGACCAATAATATTGTCCAGTGCTTGGGAGCTATGCTAGATACTGTTGTTTTTAAGTAAAAGCTGGATCTCTTTTTGTACTACATTTACAACTTAATTTCTAAGATATTTTTTCATTAAAAACTTTTATTATGAATTTGTGTTGTGTAACACATCAAAATAAAACTTATTATTAAGTTTTGTTTGTTTTTTTTTTCTTCCTGATAGCAACAGAGAAACCAGTAACTATTCTAGAAATTATCCTATAAACTCATTTCCCTGAAATCTGTATATATAATAATACTTCAAGATGCCTATTGACTCTTATGTCTACAATTTCTCTCCATCTTTTCCTCTCTCTATCACTATTTTCCAGTTTTTTACTTTAAAAAATGTTTTTCCATTCTAAAAGATATTGATAACATGGTTTCGGTTATGTTTATAAAATATATTTTGATAAAGTTTGTGTTCAATGGTGTCTGCTGATGATGATCAGCAAAAATTCTTTTGAAATGAAGAGAACAATAAATAAAGAAAATACAAGCCAGACATATTACAGAGGGGGGATGGCAGATGCACATGCTCAGTCTGTTGCTTTCTCCAACAGAGCGTGGTTTTGTTATACAGCATAGCTTAGGTTAACTCATTTAACATAACCTCTACAACACTCAAAACTAAAAACAACTCTTGGGGGCATGCACCCAGCATTGGTGTGGGAGATAGATGGATAAAACACATTCAACACTTAAAATAATAAGTAATAAACTTATAATAATAAAATAAATAAACTAGTAAAATAATTTCAAAGATAATCTCATAGTTTGTTGGTCTACAATAGAATGTTCCAGCTTTCCAATCTTACTATACCTATTCAGTCTTCGAACTGTGTCATCATCATCAATCCATGCAGTTTCTGAGCGCAAATAAAATGGAGCTGGGCAGGTCATGTACCTAGAACAGTTGATGATCGGTGGACAAACAAAATTTGGAATGGAGACCTCGAATATAAGCTAACGGAAACAGAAGTCGACCCCTGAAGAGATAGACTGATGACATAAAAAGAGTGACTACAAATTGGATTCAGATAGCATAAAATTAGACTAAGTGGAAAAGCATATGAGAGGCCTATATGCAGCAGTGGACATTATGAGGTCAGATTCAGTACTTTCTTGTCGCATTTCTTTTTACAAAATTTCTTTTACTAGTTTAATAATCTTTTATTATAATTATCCTCCTACATATTTCAAAGCAGGCTTTTTCTGGGCTTTTATTGTTTTTTAGTTTCATTTAAATGTTTTCTATCTCCTTTTTGTTGGCTATTATCTTTTCGTAAGTGTTTACTTCTTACTAAATTAAACAGTAAGATACACTATTGGTTTCAGTTAAAAAAAAATACAAGTACAAAAGTATTCAATATCGATATATTTGGCCTTAATTGCATCATAAATAATTACTTAAATACAATTTACATAAAAATCAATAACAATGGTAAAAATTGCGTATTAATAAAGTACTCAATTAAAAACCTACACCTAGGTAGTGGCTGTTCACAATTTTAAGGAACAAACAGAGACAACTGTAAATTTAAAACTAAAAAATCATTTAGGGAAGAAAGTACTATAGTGATGTGACATACAGTAGGTACTGAAAAATAATTAAAGGTCCTTATTTTCAGTATACTATAATTTTCTACCAATAGCAGAATAAATTAAAACCTTTATTTTTTAGACAAGGTCACATTCATCACATATTATGAAGGAATCTTACAATCACTAAAATTTCCTTTCTTTCCACTTTTTATCTTATTTTCTATTTTCCTCACTTATTGATTGCCAGGCAGTTCATACTATAAATTTTCTCGATATTTTTGCATAATTGTGTCTATATATATATATATATATATATATATATATATATATATATATATATATATATATATATATAATGTAATACATCTGAGTTAAGCAGTACATATAAAATTAACTGTTAGCAAGAAAAAGTAATGGATTGGGAAGTTTATTGGTGAATCTGTCGTATTGTACATTGCTGTCGGTAATTAGTGTTGTCGCCTAAGAAACTGTGTAAAAGATAGAACACTGATAGGCAATATTCAGACAATACCTTAGCCAAAACCAACAATTAGCTCACAACAACGATCCAAAGAATGGAAGTCAAATAATAAAACCTACTTCTTGGTGGCTTAGATCGTGGTTTAACTCAGCTTTGTCGCATAGTAGTCAACAATTAATCGTTATTTTGCGTCCTATATAATTTTGAGTGTCCTTACTTTACATTTCTATACCAACAGAAACTTATTTACAATCGACTAAATAAGACGAGAGGCTACAATATCACTATATCTTCAAAATTGCAGCGACTAAGTTTTCAGAAACGATGGTGATGTCAGTATCAGTATGAGTCTTCCAATTAAGTAAGAATTATTTAATAAAAGATTGAAGCAAAGCCACTTGCAGCTTCTTTTAGTGTTCAGTGTGAACAGTATAGTTAAGGTGAACACATGTGCTGTGAGAGCGATAAAAAGCGACTTTATAGAAAGAGAAGAAATCAGCATGTGGCGGAAATAATACTTGCCAGAAATATGAGAGTATGGTCGTAAAGAAAGTTGATATCGACAAGTTTATTTTGGTTACATAATTTTTTCAAAATTGACATGTTTTCTTTAACTCCAATAAACTTCAAAAACAGGAAGGATACCGCACAGTTCAAAAATTATTGTTAAGTAGCAATTACTTACAGATTCGTGGGTTTCAATTTTAGAAAAAAAAAATTGATGTATCACAATTATTTTATAAAAATTTACAGTTGCCTCTGTTTCTAGGACTAAAATAGTACTAATACTGTTAAATGAATTTGTTACATGACTTTTTAAATGTGATAATAATGGGAAAGAAAATCTGTAACCTAGTAATTTTCACCTGGAGATATATCAGAAAAAACTCCCTTATAAGTGGTGTAATTTGTGCAAATCATCGAGAATAATCTAAATTAAGCAGCTGGTGCCCAGACGAAAACTGATGAGTGTTTTTGAATCGCTAATAATCGGAAAGTACACTATAATGCAATAAACTCAACCAAAACATTGCCTTCAGACTTAAATATTGAGTTCTCTTCTATATGTTCTGTTCTGACTTCCATTAAAGCTACTTAATTCAATATTATAAAGCACTCTGCTTATGACACACATTCCGTTTATTTCTAGTTCTCTATAACGCCTTCCAGTAGGAATCACAGTATGAGTATAATTGAGACAGACGACCGTTTACTTCACCCATAGGCTTACTTATTCATTTGCGAATTCCAAGTCAAAGCTGCAATTATAATTAAAAATATTCTATGGTTAAGGGGACTTTTACTTTCTAATTTTTCAAATACTGTCCTAACATTTTATTACTAAAATCGAAATAGAAACGAAGTTATAGTATTTATAACTGTACGCGCCTGAGCTAGAACTCGTTTGTATATAAAACTGGGCGCCCCGCTTCACCTGTGCACCGGCAACTCGTTGTTTTCGAAAACTTAGAAAGTGAGCACATGTTTTATATTATTGAAATTTATCGACAATTATTGTTTTGAACATCAGGAAAAATGCGACGATCTGGTCAATCTTACCATCAAGTCGACTGAAACATTTCAAAAATATTCAAAATTGTTGAATTTCAAGAATATAAAAAAATATAAAGATTTTATCAAAGTAATTTAGTTTTAGGAAGCCATTTGATTATCGATCAAGTTTTAATCAGAGGATTAGTGATACTAGTTGGAAGTTGATGGATGGAAAGTAAGTCTGCTCCACTTTAGATGTGGTAGCGGAATTAGACAAAATAAAAAAGCCTATTAGATATAAAAGTTAACAATCGTTCTACTTATCCGTAAGATAATGCAGAGCAAAACAGGAAAAAGGGTCCGAAAACAAATCTAGGCATACATATGAAATCAGATAGTTTCAGAAAAAATCTGGTATAAGCAGTATTACTCTGTGATATAAATGAAAATTAGGATATACCTAGCACTGAAGAATGTACAAAGGCTTTGATCTCAAACGATTTCCAAACCAAAAACACCAAGTCAGATTTTCTTTCCTGTAGAATTGATTCAAACACAAAAATTGCTTCTAAATATAAAATGACAGAAGCAAATCAGTGTCTAATGACTAATTTCTTATACAATGTTAATATCGACATGAGCAATAAATATAAATACAAAAAGAACGAATAATTGCATTAAATACATATATATTTTACATGTTTTAACATGGATTGTACAATTACGTCACAATTCAGTTTTTCTTCTTTAGGTATGTCGAAGAAGACTATGAATTAGGCCTATACGAGTAGTTTTTATATTTGAACATAACGCCCTACCTTAGAATATAATTATGTACAATAAAAAAGCGACAAAAGTCAGCATTTCTCTTTTTTAGTTTGAACACATTCTTAAAATTACGTATTTGAAAATCAGCGATGTAAAGTGGTCAACTTTTGGTATGGATTTTTAAGGGAACGCGATTTTTATGAGAGATTTTTGGAATTGTGATGTCATTAGCTTTATGTCGGTTAAAAAACTTTATCAATATCTTGCATTGCCCATTGACGATCAGATTCTTCGATTGTAGAAACTATATCCTACAGTTTTTTCCTACAATTACAGTTCTATGTTAGGTTAAGTTAGGTTAGGTTAGGTCAGATTATAATTACAAACAATGGTCAGGTTCTTATTGTTAATGTGAAGGATACCGCCGATGAATTATTACTGTTGTATAATATTTGTTTCTCTGCGAACATTAGTGAATAAATCTGAAATAATTTTTAATAACAGTAAGTAAAAAAATCTCCAATCTCATTCTACGTATGCAGAATGATTGTTTCATAATTACGCTCAACGAAATATACAGATTACCATCATGATACTATAACTAACAAGATAAGTCAACGCGCATGTTCTTGCATCTCTCTGGCACACTTGTGACGTAAACCCGAGACAACTTTAATGATCCAAATTAAATGCTCTATCTGTTGCTATCCTGTGTGCTTCAAAACGTAGTGAATGAGATTTTTATTTATTCATTGATGTAGTAAAGACTTTGTATATTATATTGGTATATAAATTTTGTGGTGAAAACATTCAGTTTACTGTGTTAATATCTCCTAATTTATATATCGTACGCAACTTCCTCTCGACTACCTGTAGCTACTTTATAAAGAAGACTAATTATTTGGTTGCCATAATGTATTGCGCAGTGGTGGGTTGTTTAAACAATTATAATAAAAAAAGTAAATCTTTTTCGAAGTGTCGTTTTTTTTGTGTTTCCTAGAGACAAACAAATGCGTAAAGTACGGGTCTTCAAGTGTTTTCAGCGAGACAAATTTAATGTAGAAACCGCGAGAATGTGATCAAAACATTTTACAGAAGCTGACTATTGTTAAAAAAAATACTATAGTGGAATATTACTACTAATAGTATAATTATGAAATTGTCACTGAAGAGATCTTTTCCTCGCTAAACATTCCTAGTGGTGATACAGAAATTAACCCTGAAGATTTAATTGACAGTCATCAAGATTTTATTAATTCGAATATAAAAGACCTGAAATGGGATGGATTGGAAAATTTAGCCGGTTTAATTGCATTTAAGTTACAAAAAAAAAAGAAATACTTGGATATATTCCGGACGCTAACGACAAATCGTTTACTTGGGTAAACCACGTTTCTGAGGGTGGTTTACTCAAACTAACACTGGAATTTGTAACTAAATGTAGTGAACTGAAACATCTTTTTAGTAGTTATAATGGCAACAAATTAAAAATAACTAAAAATTATTTAAAAAACCTAATAGAAGCTGTAACATATTTAAATGTTGCGAAGATGTAAAATTACTTTTTTATATGTAAAATGTATTTTAAAATACTAATTCTAAATAAAAATTTTAAAGATAATTATAATATCCGAAAGAGAAAAATCACGAAGATTGTAAAATAAATGTCTAAATGATATTCATAAAGTCTGAAGTATGACCTGCTTTTCCTTATATTTCAAATTATTTACATTTTACCGGTCTTTTATACTTAATTTATGTTTTGTAGCAATATCTATTTTGTTTGTAATACACACAATCAAATCGAAGATTCATATATTTCTTTAATTAATTTTACAAATTACTAATTAATTTTCAAACCACGTTTTCACAGAAAGTAACTTGTTATGACTTCTTAGTGCGAGATATGGCATCGAGGTATACTTACCGTTAATTGTTTAAGTTTCGAAGTTGTTCATTGCAGTAATGGAACAACGTTGCCATGTGATGCATCGTTAAAATAAGATCACCGAAGATCCACACAAGTCCTCTGGCTTTGTCTCGCTATGACGTCATGCGCAAAGTCGATTTAAATTAGAACAGCAAGTGAGCATACCTTGTTAGTTATAGTATCATGGATTACAATAGATTTCAAAACTGTGAGTGTCCATAACAAAATGGGCGCTCCAATGACAGACACCAATTTCATCTCACGTGAACTTATATATCGTTCCTTTTGTTTTACCATTTTGTATACTAACCCACTTAGTAATATATTTAAATTAATTTATTGAGAAATATTAAAACATATAACAATATTTTGCGCTAGGCCGAATTCACGTCTTCAAGGATCAATAAAAATAATTAAATTAATTTATCACCAGATTCTTGTACAAAAAATTTGTCATCTCTTACTAAAGTTACGTGCTTATTAAAAATATGAATAACATTTATAAATTCCATTTCCGCTTCTGCTGGTAGACACTCTATGAAACACTATACGCATACAAAAATATCACCCTTTTTTACTTTATGCTTACCTACAATATATAAAAATAAATAAAACAGTTTAGAATGTTAAAAGTTACAAATAAAATTATATTTATTAAAATCTTCAATGCTCCGGCGACGTTTTAATTGGAGTTAGTTTTAATCCCTTAGCAAGCATCTGTTCTTCTAGGTCTCTGTCTTCATTTGAATATCTGTAAATTTCACATTTTATTAGTCAGTAACCAAATTGAAGTTAAGGGAGTGCAATCTTAAAAGCGGGAAAATAATGTATCCACCATCAAGATAATATCTTAAATTGAGTTAAACATACAGGGTGCGGCATTAGTGCAAGGAAGTCTAATTACTCATTTGTCTCTGGAAGTACATACGAAAAAAAAAATTTATTTAGGTAAAAGTTGGAGCATAGATAGGTCCATACTTTGAACATACAGTCCCTGCTAAATTTATTAGACTCACCATAAAAATTTCAGTTTTTTTGATTTCAATGGCACTGAAAGTATGTTCACTTGGATACTAAGGTGTTGAAAGGGTTGCATAACTACTGGGTACATATTTACGTAGAAAATCGTATAAATTTTTCTTAGAATTGTCAAAACTTTACAGATGACAGTAGAATGTGCTCAAGGTGTGGAGTAACTACTAATTGTTCTACATTTTTAATTTTTTTTAGAATTTGAATAGACCTCCGCCGCGAAGATGGCACTTGAAGAAGAAGAGACTACGAAAGCATGGAGAACTATCACTAATCTAAAGAAAAACACCCATAACTCCTTAAGCAACTTAATCCTATAGAAAAGTGGGAAAATCACTATAAAAATTTACTTCAGGAGTCCAGATTAGAATATATGGGAGAGGAATACAGTATGGAGAGACAAACAAATAGTAACATTAATATTACAAACAACAAGGTCCATACTGCGTTAATTAAAATGAAAAACGGGCGATCTCCAGGACCTGGCAATATAGCTGTAGAGTTACTTAAAGCAGAAGGTCCAGTCCTAATAGAACGAGTAACTTTTCTAATGAATCAATGCTGCCAACAAATTAAAGTACCATCTGAATGGAAAACCGCTCACCAAGTGTCCATCTCTAAAAAGGGTAATCGAAAAGATCCTAACTGCTACACAGGATTAAGTGTCCTAGCTACTTTCGGGGGATTGTTTGGAAAGATAATAAATGGAAAAATACATGATATAGGACATCTAATTAGCGAAGACCAAAGTGGATTTACGCCAGGTAGATTTTGCACTGATAACTTGTTTATACTCAACAATTAATAAAAAAAAGAATAGCGGTTGGTACCGAAGTATATCTAGCCTTCATCGACCTAGAAAAGGGGTATGATACAGTTCAAAGACTTAAATTGCGGCAAGCTTTGCAACAACTCGGCATTAGTCAATACCTTTTAGGAATAATCACAGAAGTATACAGGGATAATACTATTTACCTAAAAATCGGAAATAGACTATCAGAGCCAATAAAAGTAACTAAAGGACTAGGACAAGGATGCAGTATGTCACTCTTACTGTTTAATTTATATATTGAGGCAGCCCTCCAAAATTGGAAAAACCACTGCCAGGGAATGGGAATCCCCATAGAAAATTACGTACTGTTCTCCCTGAACTTTGCGGATGACCAAGTCGTCCTAGCTCAAGATTCTTATGATATAGAATTTATGATAAAGCGTCTATACAGAGATTATGTAAAATGGGGGTTACAAGTTAGCTTGAAGAAAACAGAATATTTAGTTACCAATTTAGATGCAAGGTTTGAACTGTTGATAGACGAGGACGTGGAAATCAAACAAGTGGAAAAATTTAAATAGTTAGGTGCACTCATTGATAAGGCTGAACGGCTAAAATTGTAGGATGTCTGAACTACTTATGGTGGGATCGCAACATTTCCAAAAGGAACAAAAAAAGAACAGGGCAAACCATGTTTGAATCAGTTCTTTGTTATGGCTCTCAAGTATGGACAATTAATGCTGACCTGAAGAGAAGATTGTTGGCAGTTGAGATGGATTATTTGAGAAGTGCTAGAACATCAAGGCTAGAAAGGAAGACCAACGAATCTATAAGAAATAACATGAATGCTACAGAAACGGTCATTGACAGAATAGAAAGAAGATGTTTAAAATGATTTGGACACCTATTGAGAATGCCTGACGAACGTTGGCCCCAAAAACTTCACAGATGGAAGCCACCTGGAAGAAGAAAAAGAGGTAGACCTCGACGCTCATGGAATGAAGGAATTAGAAAAGCGATGGAATCGAGAGGTTTGGAAGAGGAGCATGCCTTGGACCGGGAGGATTGGCGGAGGAGAACGGGAATATGGCGATAGCCGTCTCCAAAATGTATTGTATTTACAAGTTGGATCCTGTAATATATATATATATATATATATATATATATATATATATATATATATATATATATATATATATATATATATATATATATATATATATATATATATAAACGACATCAATCAGTTCCTCCGTAGAAAAATGTATATTAGTAATAGTAACAAAGCAACAGGAACTATAAATATAGTCTAGTATCAAACTTTTATAGTCAAAGTCATAGCCAAAAACAGTCCATCTAATTTACAAACCGTTGCACGTCATTATCTACGTCAGAGATCGAAGTTGACATAGTTGCCAAAGTATAAAAAATTCCTGAATCCATTTTAAATCAAATAGGTCACATAATTATTGCAAAAGTGGATTATACAACAAAACAAATTAATATTTAATGTAAATAAATAGAAACAAAACAAGAGTTAAAAAATAATCTTGTTAAAAACAACTTAAGAAGCTTGTTTAAAAAACAACATAGTTTAATTAATAGTAAATAAGAAAAACAAAACTAAAGTGTCAACACCGCAACTGTCAAATAAGTGTTACCAATTTATGCCCAAATTTCACCTTCGTTCGATTACAGTTACAGTGTGTTCCGAACAAATGTTCTTCATAAAAACGCTTTATAATGCATTTATACAAATTAAATGAAACATATTATTGTGTATTTCTTCAAGT
Organism: Diabrotica undecimpunctata; assembly: GCF_040954645.1. Classification (NCBI taxonomy): domain Eukaryota; kingdom Metazoa; phylum Arthropoda; class Insecta; order Coleoptera; family Chrysomelidae; genus Diabrotica; species Diabrotica undecimpunctata. The sequence continues at coordinate 14,650,642 of NC_092806.1, forward strand.
CGACATTAATAGAAATCTTTAAATATTATTTCTACGCGTATATAATAAAATATGTCTAGTGGCTGTAATGCCAGTGTACTCGGCAAAGTGATTCTAAAAAAGAACACACCTACCGCCTAAATATTTCGTGTTAGTATCATGTGACGTCACGGGCTATGACGCCGATGACGTGCAACGGTATGTAAATTAGATGGACTGTAGGTAGGTTATTTCTAAATCATAGGTTATTACTTAATCAAAATAAAAGCTGGCAACTGAAAGCTAAAACATTTTGAAGCTTTGTTCAAATTAAGCATAGGCATTTGCAAATAATAAGTCTACTACCTTTACCTTCCAACAAATATTACATATATAAGAGGCAAGCAACTTATGGCCAACACAGTAAAGACATCACTAAAAAATTAAAACAGTCCCATAATTATGCCTTTAGTAAAATTTTGTATATTTCAAAAACTGTACTGTGTGATGTTTATATTAATTTTTCAAAAAAAAAATGACATTATTGTAAACCGGATCTGTACGCCAACTAGAACATGTGTATACCTCTCGAATCTTCGGTTAGTCATTGATACATTCCAGGTACATAGCTAGAAGCTTCTTGTATGGTTTGTATGCGTATGAAAGGAGCTCGTTTTTTATTTTTATGCTGCCTAAATGCAGCTAGCGATGCAGTTGGCCTAAAAACAAAAACCGTGTACAAAGAGATAGTCCAAGATGTAATAATAAACAACACTGCATTTGAGACAGTAGACGAGTATGTATACCTGAGACAATTATTAATACATAAATCTGGGTCCTTACTCCCAGAAATCAACAGAAGAATAAAACTGGCTTGGGCATCTTTTGGTAGAAATGCAGTTATATTCAAATTGGGAATGCCACTCCACTCCAAATTCACCCAAAGGTCACAGAATTACTGGCAGAAATCTTTAAAATGGCAGTGAACGAGAAATTTAGCGGGAAGAACTGACAATAGATGGTCCACTAGAATTACGCTGTGGTATCCAAGAGGCGTCAAGAGACCAACAAGGCGTCCAAATTTAAGATGGGACTATGACGTAAGGAAACAAACCGGTACAACATGACACAAAAAAGCGAATATTAGGCAAGATATCAAGGCACAATCATGGGCAGAAATGAAAAACGACTATGTAAGGGAGGCTGCACCATAATCGGTAGAATACGCTGAAAATATTGATATAATATACAGGGTGAGTTTTTAGTGCGACATCGGTCGATAATTCGATATATATATATATATATATATATATATATATATATATATATATATATATATATATATATATATATATATATATTTATATATATCTCTATTATTTTTAAATAATAAGAATACAAAGTCTCGACCAATATGTGACACATTTTGTATTCTCTGAAAAAGAAATTTTTCAATACAGTACAGCTTCAGAAATAGTTCTATGAAAATCACGTAAACGCTTCCTCCTAAATTCTCCATAATTTATAAATGGCTTACCTCTTACTAGAAAGTAAATTGGTTATACTAAAAGTCTACTGAGAATAAAATAACGACCCAAAATAAATAAGATAGAACTAAAATAAAGCATGCTGTAGTAATAAGTTGCTTTGCATCTACTATGTCTGATGGGTTAATATTTGAAGAGAACCTTAATCTGTCTTCTTCGACCTCTGATATAAGAGAATCTCGTTTTTCAACTATTTCTATCATTTCGTTAATGATACTTTCTTCGGTCTCGACGTCCTCTTTAGTTTTTGGCTTATCTGAAATAAAAAAAAAATTAATTAAATAAAGTCTCTATTCGTCTTTATAAAATTACACAAAAGATTTATTTATTGTTCAAATTATATTTATGCTACGGTTATTCAATGGTGAACATATTTAGAAACTGTAAGCTATTGTAAAACGTCAAAATCAAACGTACTCATACAAACATATTATATTAAATTTTTAGTCCAATTTAAACACAAAGTTTTTAACACATTGGCTACCACAAGGATCACCGGCGATCCTAACTAACAGATTATAATAATTGTACCATTAGGATAACGGTAGGTACTGTGAGGACGCTCAAATAGTTTTACTGTGGCACACTAGGAGCCCATAGCTTGCTTATGTAACTTTTGTTAGGCGGGATAATGTCGTAAATAGCTTGTAACGACAGTTGAGAATAAGGCGTTGTAGAAACGATGACGTGGCAGTCATTATCAAGTTTTCTACGGAATTAGCAGTTTTTTTGGTGAATTTGAAATAATGATATGAAGTAAGTATATTATGTAGATTATTCGTTTTAAAATCTTGTTGCTGGATTATTTGTAAGGATAAACAAAATATTACAGTATTTATTTTACATAACCTCAAATGTTTTTGCTTACATTTAATTAATAAAAAATGGCGCTAATAAAGTTACTTTTCTTAATTGGAATTTGTCTTTCAGAACTTGGATTATTTACCTAGTACAAGTAAAACGCAGCGTGTGCCAAATAAAAATAAAAAGTTGACACAGGTATAGTTGCTCCAATTGATAGAGGAGGAGGATTCTGATGAATTTTTGTTATCCGGTTCAGAATATAACCCGAGTGAGGAAGAAGAATCTGATAAAGAAGATGAATGTAATAGTGATTCAAGCTTATTGGATGAAAATGCACAACAATCGGTCGAATCTAATAATGACGATGAATGGTACGAAGTTAACTATACTCATTTACGCCTCGATATACAGTTTCCTGGTAATGAATCATATGTCTATAATGATAGTTATCCTCAAAATAGAGTCGAACTAACTTCTTTTCATGTATACAGAAAATTGATCGATGATGAAATTTTACAACTTATTGTAGAGGAGACTAACAGAAATGCTGCGCAAGTAAAAAATGCGTGGAAACCTACCAATAAAGAAGAAATTTTAAAATTTTTGGGTTTTGTTATGTATATGAGATGTATTGTATTGAGATTCTTACATTTAGCTGATAACACGGCTGCTTTACCAAACGATCGTTGCCATAAAATTAGAAAATTATTTGAAATGACACAATTACGTTTTGCCCAACAATGTAATCCTGGCTCAATACTAGTTGTTGATGAAAGTATGATTCCCTTTCGAGGAAGACTGATTTTCAAACAATATATACCTTAAAAGCGTCACCGCTATGGCTTGAAACTGTTAAAATTATGTAATCCTGCAGGTTATACTCTAAAAATGATTATGTATACCGGCAAAATATAATGGGCAGGATTTATCGGGAAAAATTGTACTATATTTAACAAAAGATTACTACAAAAAGGAAGAGTTGTAATAACCGATAATTACTACACGTATTTCCTTTAGCTAAACAATTATTAGATGCTAATAGTCACTTATTAGGGACACTACGTAAAAGCAGAAAATGTATTCCAGAAGATTTACTTTCCGCAAAATTAAAAAAAGGAGAGATAATTTGAAAGGAACATCATGATGGCATTGTAATAGGCAAATGACACGATGAGCGTGATGTCCTCTTCTTGATGGCCAGACATAGAATCGACATGAAAAAGACAGGTAAACATAAGAAAGTAGGTGTAGCTAAAATTAAACCTGAAGCAATTATAGACTACGACAAAGGAAAAGATGGTGTTGACGTCTCAGATCAACTCACAAGCTATTTCTCAACATAAAGCTGCAATTGAAGTCTCAATAGTTTAATAATATATAATTCCTTCAACTCACCAAAACAGCAAGTTATCTCATTTCGGAAAATGCTAATCTTTAGTTTAGTCAATTCTAGTCCGATGACTGGACCTATTACTACTCTAAAGCATATACTTGTTACAGTTGACACCAAAATTACAGACAATAAGAAAAAGCATCAAATTTTGGAAGCATAGCTTTCTTATCGTGGGTTAAGGACGGAGCGGTGGATCTTAAAAAGGTATGAAAAAATAAAAAACAAACGACTGCAATGACAGATCGCGAGACCACACACTACGTGGAGTAATAAACGCAGTCCCATGCGTGTCTCTTGTTACATACAATGCTTTTATTTTTACTTTTCCTGCCCAAGGTGAAGCCTACATTTTTTGGCTTTAGCAATTGGAGCAAAAAATATTACGAATGGATCAATAAAAACACTAAAATCCACATATTCGTACTCGTAAAATAAAGATGAATTTTGTTTCAAAGTTCAGTTTTCTAAGAATAAATATAACATAATGAATACTCACCATTTTCTATTCTTTCTCTAAGTTCATGTTGCAGCCTCGCGTGTCGATCTTCCAATTCTAGCTCTTGTGCCCTCACAGTGAGTTCCCTTTCGTATCGCCGCAGTTCCGTACGATCTCTCATCAAATCAAACCATTCTTGTAATAAATCCGCTTCGTCTTTAGAGGGATCGAAACTGGCCTCTCCTCTTAACGATTTTTCTACTAATACGCCTCTATCTTCCAGCTCTTTCATCTTTACTTCAGTCTCTTCTAACTTTCGTTGTAATTCTTGAGCCATACGATGTCTACAAAAATTTATGTATATTACTTGGAAATAATCTTTGGCTAAATATTGAGTTACAGCAAACGTTAATTCTCGTGAGGTGCGTGAAATGTGCTATTCTCTTGGTATTCATTCAGTGGCGTATCTTTGAGGTATTGGTTACTACCAATGCTCAAAGATACGCCACTGAAGACACACAAGCCTTAGTGCTATTATTCAGACAAACTTTCAGCTGCCACTGTTTTATTATTACATAATACTTAATCAAAGTCCCTGAAATGAGCCCTTTTAAAATTTGCGCGAAGAACTGCACCACAATTGGCGTTTGCTGTAACTTGATAGTTTTAATAGTTTACCTTTTGAGCTGGGCTTGTCGACTAACTCTTCGAGATTTACTTGATCGTCGTCCAGCCATGCTTCCAGTTGACATTCCTGTGAGATCTAAGGTGTCACATGAGCTGTCGTGTTTCCCTTGTTTTTCTTCGCCATCAGAACTTTCATCTAAAAGAGAACATGTAATTAAATATTGTAAATATTTCCTAAAAAGATGTATACTGTCAAAACTGCCCCTGGTTTACAGAAACTAAATTCTCATAGTTATTGTTGCTAATATTCTGCTTAGACTTGTTATTTTCGTAAGATTAAAAATAATGCCTCAATAGAAAAACACTTTTTTCATTTACATAAAAGAATATAAAGAAGATTATAAATACAACTTGAATAAGCAATTCCACGGCCTTCTAAATATTCCACGTACCTGTCTTTCGTGTATAATTCACTGGCAAAGGTGGCACTGGTGGTGGTGATGCGTTTCTGTTGATGAAACTTTCTGATAAACATTTCCTTTGAGCTGCTTCACGAGCCAAATGCACCTTAAAAATTAAGTAAACTATTATTTAGTGTGTCAAAATTAATTTTAAATCATAATAATATATTAGGTAATTGTAATTGTAGTAAAAGTAGCTAAAAAATTTGTTATGGGTGTTGAATTTAATAGGTTAATTACAGTGATATAATGAAGAATATTATCAGACTGAATAGTGATAATGAATTGAAAAATGATGGCAATACACAAAATTCTCCTAAAACGGAGTACGTATATTTTGGCAATAATCTTACATATAGAAAATAAATAATAGAAAAATTCGGATAATTCACTATTTATCATCAGATCTAATAATAAATATAAACCTAAGAAGAAATGGATAAGAAAATCGGTTTCGGAGATTTCAACAAAGATTAGTGGTAGATGCTCAAACACAATAAATTAAATATTCCCAAAAAAACAATTTAGTTATTGTTATGAACATATATATTCCTTATGACAAATAAATTTCTAAAAATAAAACAGTGCAAGCGTATCTACAAATAAAAATATTTCGTAATATTATATACTATAAATACAGATCGAGCATTATATCTGTTTTCCTGAGTTTCTTCTGAATTCCTAGATCCAAAAATGCGCCGTATATAGGGGCGAGCAAAGATTATTAGATTCCACTCAACACTGAGCAACAGAGCGAGATGGTTGAAACTTTCCAGAGCGCTGTTTGTGATTTTGTTACTATTGTTGTTAATGTTAATATAGTGTGAATTATAATATGGAATTTCTCTCTAAACTTTCTAATAAGAAACTAAATAAAACGAGGGAAGATATTCTTCTTCTTCTTCAGTGCCTTATCCGGTCCGGATGTTGGCGATCATCAAGGCTATCATGGTTTTGTTGACTGCTCTGCGAAACAGCTCCGCTGAGGTCATCCCAAACCATTGTCGGAGATTTTTCAACCACGAGATACGACGGCGTCCCGGTCCTCTTCTGCCAAATACTTTACCCTGCATAACAAGTTGAAGAATTCGATATTTTTCTTCGTTCCGCATCATGTGGCCGAGGTACTCAAGCTTACGTTGTTTAATTAAATTAAGCACTTCTTTTTCTTTTGTCATGCGCTGTAGGACCTCAACGTTGGTGACATGGTCCACATAAGATATTTTTAGTATCCTTCTGTATATCCACATCACGAAGGCTTCGATTCGTTTTTCAGTGGCTTGCGTCAGTGTCCAGGCTTCAACTCCATATAGTAACACTGGAAGAACGTAGCACCTCACTATCCGCATCTTGGTTCCCAAACTGAGATCACTGCAGCACAGCAAGGATCTCAACTTAATAAAAGTAGACCGTGCCATTTCAATTCTGGATCTAATCTCTTGAGCGTAGTCCCATTGTACGTTGAGGGTAGTTCCGAGGTAAGTGAATCTGTCGACTCTCTGGATCTCTTCGCTACCTGCCATTAGTGCCCCGGGATCTAAATTTGTACGGCTGACAACCATGAATTTAGTTTTCTTAATATTAAGGTTCAGTCCGTATGTTACGCTCACAGTTCGCACTCGGTCTAGTAAGGCCTGCAGATCGTTTAGGCTGGTTGCTAGTAACACAGTGTCATCAGCGTAGCGGATATTATTGATGTATTCACCGTTCCCTCGGATTCCCATGTCTAGGTTTGTGAGGGCTTCATTAAAAATCTCCTCAGAGTATATATTGAAAATAGATACCGGGAAGATATTGCTAATGTGATTTCAATTTATGCAGCTTGAAGCAGAGAATAAGGAACAACTTATCGAAGTAAAAAAAAATTCAAGAACGTGCAGTTCGTGAAACTCGGATAATATTACAAACTGTTAAAAAATAACCAAATAAATAATTACTGAAAATGGCAAACAAGAATTTTCTACGCCTGAGAAAAAGAAAATGACTCCCAAAAACAAAATTGGACGATTTTAACATTAATGTTTTACAAAGATATATCAGTACCTATTATATAATATTCTGATATCATCGGTTGAATAGATCAAACAACAGTTCGACAGAATATACAGTTAACCATGGTGTTACATATATGGTGTTACAAAATTACTTTTTTACTAAACAAACCTCAATTATTTTTCAGTTTTCTACCAATCCTAGAGACGGTGTTACCTTTTTTGAAACACGCTGTATAATATCTACTAATAATAAATATCCAAATTCAACTCAAGAACTCTTTTGTTTTTAATTTATTTACTAAATTATGTTGTAAAATAAACTTGAAAAGTTGCTTGATGAATGGTTAGAAAAATGAAACAGAGCTGCCGTAGTCTGTCTGTCCAATGAAAAAGTTTTTGTCATTGCTGGTTTTGAATTCAGGTCTCATTGTGGGTGAAAAATGAAAGAATAGGTGGATGGATGTACTAGTCATTGTTTGTTAATATAATTATGCACAAAGTATATACGCAGTAATTAAATAAACTTTTCATTCGAGGGAGAAAATGAAGAAAAAAAGTTACTAAAAGGCATATAATGTAAGTGTAATACTAAACCCGCGGGATAAGTATCTTTTTTGTAATTGTTTTGGCATAAAACAATCGTTTTGCTTGCTTACAAGTTCAATTTGATAAAGCAAGTACCAAACTTCATTATTTTATGATAAAAATCATAAATAAAGCTTACATAAGTTCAGTTTCATAAGTTTAATATTCAAATTCTTGTCCCCTTATTTTTTTCCGCCGAAAAATAACACCCTCTAGCCGGTTTCAATCCGTCATATGGAATTCGACTTCTAGGTTATTTAATAGAACTCTGTAGTTTAATTCGTAACCTTGCGCGCTGCTAGCAGCAGTTTCGTCTGCTTGCAGTGAGGGCGCTGATTCCAAATAAAGAGTTGAATTCGCCGCGATTCGAAATTTAGAGGGAGGAGATAGCATTATTGTGTGCTTATTTTATAACGATTTAAATCTAAATGTAGCAAACTGCAAAAAACAGTAAATAAATATAAATAAATAAAATAAATAAAAATATAAAAGAAATATCAAAACCTACGTAATCAAAAAGTGCTACACAACCATGCAACAAAAGCACATGCAGAACGACACAAACAACCCAAACAGAAATCTTACTTTTTTAAAGTCCAGAATCGAACATGACTGCAAAGTAGAAAATGAATTAGTAAAGCAAAGAAATGACAAATGTATGGGTTTTGACATGACTAATAGTAGGTGCAAAATTACCTTTGAGATCTCCTTAGATTTCGGCGATAATTTGGAGAACAATCCTTTGGAACCGCTGGCGGATGGACTTTTTTTCGTGAAGAAATCCGTAATAAGTTTCGTAATACTTTTTCTTCGTTCTCGGTCTTTACACTTTTTCTTGTTTTTGCCCTCGTTCGTTTCTAATATGTTTGGATCGGATTTGTATACCTTTATTCTCTCCGGATCCAAACTGATCGTCTGGGTTGTTGTTATTTGTTGAGAGAAGTTGGGTATCGATTTGGCTCTTGAGGATAAAGAGCTCTGTTCTAAACTACTGAACGTAGGACATGCAGCCTCGTAATTTCCACTGACACATCTCCTAAAGGTTTGTTCTCTTTTTTGACTAGCAGAATCAGTCTTTTCTTTAATATGAACTAATTGTTCATTTTCTTTGTGTCTTAACCGTACGGTTTGTTTAAGTTTTTCTAGTTTCCTGTTCATTTCTTCGGCCGACCTGTGGTACCGTGGAGGTGCTTTTGGAGTGTCATCCAGATTTGGACTAACGTAATTGTTGGAGTACGATGGTGTGGTTTTAACAGGTGTTGTGTTTGTTTCTGAATGTATAAACTTAACATTTACATCTTCTGAATTTTGTAATGGACATTTAGAAGATAAAAGGACGTCTGGAGTGGTGTAAGTACCGGAATGCCGTTGATTTGTAGTTTGAGCAACATTGCTTGGATGAGAAAGCGGAACGTTTATTACTGTAGCAGATTTAGTTAATTCGAATGGAGATTTTGGCGATATACCTGCTTTATTTCGTTTGCGTTTCTCTAAAGATTTGTTCTCTGCTTTCATTTTGTTCATAACCATTTCCTGTATGAGTTTCTGATTGATGTCTCTCTCTTTTTTGATGACGTCTTTGTTGTATAATATATCAGGCGTGTGGGGAATATGAGGGGTTAGTTTTAAGGAAATATTTTTAGGTGGAGTGACTGTATTTGCAGTTTCTTCGGTAATGAGATCCGGTTTCTGCAGAACATCTTGTTTACTCTTTTTTCTCGATTTGCGTATGTCTATAGAGTCTTTAACATTGGAAAATTCTATTTTGTTTTGTAATCTTTGACAATGTTCTTGAAATTCTAGATCTATCATTTTGTTTTGTTTTGATTCCTCTACTACATCATTTTTCAAATCACAGTTGTCGTTTTTATCTACAGTATTTGTTTCATTAACTAATGTCTTATCTACGGTAATATCACTAACATGTTTCACAGTTGAATCGGTTAATGTATTTTCCTCTGTTGTTGTTCCAGATTCTATTATTAACGTACTAACGTCTTCTTCGTGGTCTTGAACGTGCTTCGACGCTTCTAAATCTGACTGTTTTAACTCGGAACTCAAGTTCAACTCTTTTTTTACAGATTCCTCCTTAGGATATTGCAATACGTTAATATTCGTGGTCTCCACAATATCATTAATATTTGGATTTAAGCTATCTTCTGCAAAATCGTCCTCATCTTTAAGTAAAATATACCCATCTTGGCTATTGATGACTCCGTCATCACTGCTAGTTTCGGTTCCCGTATCCATAAACTCTATATTATCTAAATTAACATTTAAAACACTATTTACAGTTTCTGTTATCACATTATCTTTTCTAGATTTGGCTATGTAGCTAGAAGTTGAGTCGTCGAATTCTAGTAAATCCGCCATCTTCGCAGGTTTCCTGTCTTTGTCCGGATACTTAATATGAATTTCGAATTCTCCGTCTTCAAAATCGTCCAGCATCGCCTCGTCGCGGGCCCAATCTGACAATTCTGTTTCGGTCAATGCTGTAGTGGCTTGTTCAGCCAAGGATTCAGGCGAACTGAGACCACTGGAGATGACAATCGTTTCTGGAACTTCCCTTTCCCTCTCTTTATGTATTTTATGTTTAATGTGCAAGGCATTATGGATTTCAGGAAAGACGGTCTCTAAATTGGGTAAAACTTTCGGTTGATTAAGAATTTTCTTCTCGCTGGAGATAGATTTTAAGGGCTCAATGGACGGACTTTCGATATCAGTTTTTATCTCATCATTGATACAGAGAAGGGAGTCTGGAACAAATTCGTCTTTGATTTCCTCGCCATCGTTAGTCGCATGGATTTGTACTTTTGGTATATTTTCAAAACGTTCTGCCTTTTGTTCATTTTCGTTGTCCGAAGAAGCTAAGCTATCCGAAGTTAAGCTGTCATTTTGTTTACTCCAATCTATTTGAGGGACAATGATAGATGTTTCGTGTAAGGGACTCCTTGGGCGGCCTTCTGATTCGTTTTCAAAAACTGCGGTTTCTATTTGTATATCCTTTTCGTCTACAGTAACTCCGTTTTCCTCGTGTCCATCTTCTTTCTGTTCCACCTCTTTAGTGAATATGATAGACGGTTGTGGCGATAAAACTGGAGATTTCAATTCGTTTAATTTTTTGCAGAAGGTCTGCATACTTGCACTGATTTCTGGAGACGGTTTCAGCAACTTTTGACAATCTGAAATATTAGTATGAAAACTTTTAAATTTCGTGTCTAGAGTGGACACGCTGCCAGATTTCTGAATATTACCAGGACTGGCTTCACCTAAAAGATATTTCTTTTTAAGTTCAAGCGACACTTTTGCAGCTATACCCCCAGTGCTTTGTGTGCGATTCAAACTGTAACCCTGAGGGTGTGTTAAAACAATTGGTGCTGGTTTTTTAACCGGAGGTGCAGAAGGTACTAGAGGTGTTAATTTCAAATCGATATTTGGTTTGCCGGTTTTGCCATCGAGAGGACTTTGTAGATAACGACTCGTCACCTGGATTTTCCTGCGGGGGTTGTAGCCAGATCTTTTAGCTTTATTAACGTACATATCGTTCAAAACTATCGACGGAATTTCTCTAGTAGGGGTGGGATCATCTTGGGCGAATTCAGAGTCTGTGGAAATTTCCGTTGCAGAATTTTGAATCTCGCTCGACGATTCGGAGCTACTCTCGTCTGTTACAATCTACAATTGAAATAAAGCACCGTTACACAACTGCAAATGATATGAATTAATGTAAAAATGTCGAAAAACAATACTGCAATACTGAAAGCTTTGCAATGGCCAAAATAACCCCTTTTAATAGACAGAACATGTTTTGCAATGAATGAATTTACCCGCAAAAAATACGTTTGTATGCCTGTATTATTTAATTGTTTATTTGTAGAAGGTTAACACAAGGTTTTAGCAAATATAGGCAATATTCGTACATATTTGTCTCAAATCTTCGTATAAGACCTATAGCAGAAAAAATAAGGTGGGACAACCGAGCTGATTTTAACTTCTCTATAGAAATTATTTATTAAAGCCGTTATCTAGAGCTGCTTTATTTAGAGTTATACATCATTATTTATAGCTCCTGTCAATAAAACAAATTATAGCGAATATGGTAGCCAACATGATATTCATCGATCGATAAGGGTCATGGAACTATAAGAATATAAATCATAATACATTAATTGAATCATGGAATATATGAGAAAGCTTTTGAAGAAGGTAAATTAAAACACTTCGTTAACAAACGCAGGAAATATAAAATTGGCAATATTTTACAAGAAACAAAACAGGACAAATTTCACCAGAATTGGACGACTTTTTATTATTTTATTATGGAGGGAGAAAGCAAAATGTTGGGAAGGAGTTATGTGATAAAAAAAATAAAAAGTCTAGTTGTGGGCAGACAACCGATTTATGATAGAAACTGTATATTAAGAATAAGAGGAAATTATAGAAACGAAAGACATTTATAAAAAAAAAATAATTACACTACATGAGAATATACTCAGTTGCTACCAATTGGGAGTCTTGCATTGCCACGCAGTAAATCTATTTAAAACTTGTAACATCATACGAATTTATCAGCAAATATGTACCAAATAACAAATTTAGTATCATTTAAAGGTTTCGTTCCCTTATATTTAGTGGATTCACTCATGTACACCTGGTAACTGCACGGATGATGCATTTGTTAGTCCGAAAACGTTCTCTGATGTAGGATTTTTTAAATAAAATTTCAAAAACAAATTACTGAAATGCATTTTACATGTGAACGGACAAGTACAACAAGAAGAAGAATGAGAAATAAAACCAAAAAGAAATTACTGAAATGCATTTTACAAGAAGTTCAAGAAAAATTCAAGAGGGACGTCGAGAAAAGAAGAATATCCTGGCTAAAAAACTAACCAAGATTGCCAACATTCAGTAACCGATAGGCTCCGATAAAAAAAATATTATTCAGCATGAATTTCCATCAAGTAATTGCCATAAACAGTTTAAAATAGGGTGGTAAATGCTGAAATGTACACCTTAACATACGGAGTGATCATGCCAAATATTGCATTTCCCAACCTCTCATTTTTTTTTGGAAATTGAAGTACATATTTGAAATATAATTTTCAGGGAATACTTTCATAAAAGATGTGCTTATGCATTTTTCAATAACAAAGAAGGATCGAAAGTGTTTGTACGCTGATGGTTACCGTCCTACATGGTTTTAAAAATAACTCAAGAAAAAATAGTTTCAAATCTTGAAGAAAAATGTATTTACACGGAAGGGAGGAAATCTATAAAATAAAGTTTACTTTTATATCTGATAAAATAAAGCGAGAATTAAGACTAACTAGTTTCATTTGTATTTAATACAGCCTTCTACTGCGGAAATTTGATATTCTGTTTATTTAGAAAGCCCGTAAGCCTCTAATAAGTGCCATATAAACAAAGAAGCGTGAAATCTGTTTTAATTACCTCATTCTACAAAAGCTCTAGGAGATCACTATTGTTGGTTAAGAGTGTTTCCATAGATATCATATTCCTTATACTCGAAGGTAACACGAAATTATAAAATAAACATATTTAGCGGATTAGAACAATGGTCCACCACCAGTAACCTGTCCTTACTGTCTTCTTACTGTATAAAGCATGACATGATTTCCTGGTATATTACGGTTAAAATATTTAACAGCAGAAAACAATGTGGTATTATTATTTTGGATTATTATTATATTATTTTGTTCATATATAAAACAGATTCCAGTAGGGAGTCAAAAATGAGCGTTGACCAAACCATGATACTATATCTATCATCGTAATACTGATACAGTCTCAATTCACCCGCATTCCGACTCAAAGCCATAGAGAAAATTGGTTTTTGCACATTTAAAAAATTCTGACAGGAGTGCGACTTGATTCAAGTACTCACTAGGTCAGTTACAATGAATTGGGAGTAACCAGCCTATTGAACTCGTTGAGGGGGATCATGCTCAACATCGGAGTGCCCTTCATTCTGTTGTGCAATCGATCGTCCTCTACGCTGCGCCTGTCTGGAGTACTGCAGTTTTAACAAAGGTGTACAGAAAGCAGCTCACCCGAGCAGATAGGAAGAGTCTATTGAGGGTGGCGTGTGCATACAGAACAGTCTCTGCCGAGGCGTTGGGTGTTATCACCGAGTGTATTCCGATGCTCGTGCTAGTGAAGGAAAGAGGAAGAAATGCAGACAGCAACAGAACGTTTAAAAAAAAGAAGAAAGAGAGAGGTCCATAATGGTGTGGCAAGAAGAATGGACGAGATGAGAAGGGTGACACAGTGGACGAAGTCGTTGATTCCTAATCTGAGAAGATGGATGTATTGCGGAAACGGCGTTTGGAATACTTCCTGACGAAGATGCTCACAGGACATGGTCGCTCAGGGCATACCTTTACAGATTTGAAAAGGCAGAAAACGGCAAATGCCTGTATTGTGAAATATCGGACACTGTCTCACACACTCTATTGGTATGCGAGAGATGGATAGGTGAGAGGAGCCTGGTCAAGAGAGAGCTAGAAAGTAGAGTGCAATCAGTCACGGAACTGGTGGAGGAGATGCTTAGGTCGTCAGATCGGTGGAGAGCAGTTCAGAGATATGTGAGGAGAACACTAGAGAGAAAGGAACAAGAAGAAAGGCAACCCGAAGGGAGGCAGGGTGACCAGGAGCAAGCAAGAAGATTAGGCAGAATGAGAATTGGTGAGATGGAACAGAGAAAGAGAAGAATTCAGTCGTAGTGGGAAAGTGCTGGAATGCGTGAAAATTGTGCATGAATGAGAGATAGGGTGAAGGCCGTGCCGATGTTGCGTTTCAATCAGGGCGATTCGGCCGGTAATTCACCGCTAAAGAGGGTGTTTTTTTAGCAGGTAGATCTCTGGCATTGACGGCGATGATGTCCGAACAACCCTTGCGCGCGGCCTCGAATATCATCGTGGCCACGTTGGAGGAGTCCTGCATAACCGAGGCTGGAAGGCGGTTCTGCCCACCTTCTAGGATCGAGGTATGTTTCGAACATTTGGACCAACCCCCCTCATAAAAGAAGAAAAAGAGCCTATTGAAATACGGAACCGAAATTATTTTTTCATTGTGAACAAATATTTAAAGAGTTCAAGTACTCTTTGATCACCAGAATCGTGTTTGTTATATAACTGTTATATGACTTTAGTTATATCACAAAAGAGTATTCCATTTAAATATTTGTAATTTTTGATTATTATTTATGATCTGCAAACGAATCAGATGGCTGTTTATCAAAGTTCTGTAAAAGTTTGTTTTGGAAGACAAACCCTATGATAATAAATATATTAATCTCCTTTAATGGCTATACACCATTTTTTAAAAGGGTTGTTGATATTCGTAATTATTTAAAATCTTTAATTTTTGCATATACTTCAGTGTAACCTCCTACAAATAAAATTATTAAATATTTCCACATATTTCCATATTATGTTTGACTGCAAATTTCAAGTTTTATTAGTTTATATATTTGCTCTTTTTTCAAACTATATGACATTGTCCCATAAGAACTTATAAAGCTAGAATTGTGGCTGGATTATGAATTGTACTAAAAACTGACAATTTTGTGATTCGTTAATGTGTTAAATATATCATCATGTATGTTTGTTTCTTTCGTAAATCTACAATTTTTAGAATATAATTATAACGTTTTAATAATAGAGAACTGATTTACATATATTGTATGTGCCTCTCGTGTAGGACCGGGCGATAATGAAAGCAAAAAATGACAGGTTATTAATCAATCCAATGACAATATGAAGAAATACATGAAAAACTATATTTTGAAAATAATTATATAGCACTTAAACAAATTTATTGATAAACAAAAAAAAATAATAGAAGAAAACTAAAACAGTAAAAAAGTTTTAAAAAAATTTCTGTCTTGTAGTAAGCCAATTACGAGATAACGCGAAAAAACATTTTAAAAGCTTTTTGATGATTAATCTTAATGCTTTTAACAATGTAATATGATTAAATTAAATTTGCTTCTGAAATCTGCAATCCTTGAAAGCGCCGTGTCAGTTAACATGTTAAAATACACTATTGAAGATAAAAACTGTGTTAGGACAGTCAAAGTATGAGCATTTGAAATAATAGTTCCGTAAACAAGATTGCAGTTATGTGAAAAGAGAATTGAGGAAGCGAGTAATTGTGAGTTACCCAGGTAAATTGTTGATGTATAGTGGAATATAAATATTCCCAGCATCGCTCTTAATGGCTTGATTAAGCGTGAGTATACAATTTACTTTAATTGCTATCGACACATTTAACTTCATCTTTCCTCACTAGAGGTCTCTAGTAGCATATTCTGGTAATTATTTTTTCTATAATTGCCAGAGTGATCGGTGCGTTTTGATTTAGTTTGAGTCTTCTTACAAACCCTCTCTGATGACGGATAGACCCAGAAACACTTGTTAGGGAGTAGTAAGAGACTGAAATTAAATCGAAACGCAACCGTCTTCGTATATAAACATATCTTATATATCCATATAAATTGGAATAGAATGGAACAACAAACAGGGATTTAAACCCAATTTGAAAAACCAAAATCGGTGAATTAGATGAGCTTAGGCAATTTTTTAAAGAGACTATAAAACTGTATTTGTTACTAATATGTTTACGGTTCAATATAGTTTCTTGTTCATTCAGCCTTAAAATAGCTTTAAAGCCTAACAAACAATTAATGTGAATTCTAATATCTGGCACGTTATGGATGAATGTACTAGTTTTAAAATCAGTTCAACAGCTAATGTCTATCGCTAAGCGTATAAAGCAGTCCTAGAAGAGATAAATCTGTAAAAGCTATTAAATATTACAGAAAAAGTAAAATAAATTTAAGATCGGCTTCTAGTACAATGCATAATTATGCTGCCCAAAACTAGACAGTCTAATACCCAACCATTCTGTTGCCGAATTTATTTCCCAAAATTTCCCAAAGCACTGCGATTTTGGACAAATATACTTTCAGTAGCACAACATGACAATATAATTCAAATAATTTTGCTTTTCTAATATTTAGTACACCTGGCATTACACCCCAACTTTATTTTTCAATACAGTTTGTATATATTTAGTTCACCAAAATAGTTTAATCCAACAAACTATGTCTAAAAGGACATGCCTGTATGTACATAAATATAAGAAA
The DNA here is from genome assembly GCF_040954645.1 of Diabrotica undecimpunctata. Taxonomy (NCBI): domain Eukaryota; kingdom Metazoa; phylum Arthropoda; class Insecta; order Coleoptera; family Chrysomelidae; genus Diabrotica; species Diabrotica undecimpunctata. The sequence continues at coordinate 14,667,619 of NC_092806.1, forward strand.
ATTCTTGAAACGTTATGAAAAGCTGTGTTAATTCTTTTAGAGGCACAAAAACTAAGAAAAACAATATTCACATATTTAACAATCACAGCGAAAACCTTTAATGCAGTTCGTAATCAAAACTTGGTTTCAAAACTATCACGAAAACTTTTGATGCGTGAAATATGAAAAATAGTAGTGGTATCTCAATCGAGAAACTTTAAAAATAATTACTATGTAAATAAGAAACTTTGTATTAAATAAAATGCAAGTGATCGCAAATCAATTAACTACCGAAGGAAAAAAATATTTGGTGAAACTGAGTATTTACAGAGTTATAGTAAAATCGTTGAGCCATAGTTTGTAGTTTTTATTTATTACAGTTAGTAATTTTTACCGAAAATCAGTTTGATCCTATAAGATCAAAGTCAATCAATACAATGCATTAATTTTTTAATTATTAGACAACCGTGTATTTGTACGTAACTGGTAAATGCGGCAACACTGACGAGGGTATCCCACTAGCAGTGAACGCCTACCTCCTTGATTTCACGTGATTTTTAGCTCAGGGAAATTAGGAAAAATATATCCTGTTTCGGGCTCTGAAGCAACCAGGGATTCTACAAGTTTTTTTACATTGTATAGATTCCTCTAGGATAAAAACCTCTACTTTACTGAAGTGAATAAGTGGTGTTGGTTCATGTAGTGGGTCCAATTGTTTAAATTTTTTTGCATTAAGATATTCGTAAATATAAGTTATAATAATTAAGCGGGTATTTTTATCATCATTTTTTTAACAATAATTATTTGTAAATTTAAGTCTAAATCACTTATTCTTATATTTGCCACCAGTAAGAATCGCTCCAAAATATTGATTATTTGAAAAAAAAACTCGAAAATTGTTTAAACAAATTAGATGGTCTAGCCAATAATAATTTATCAATTAACGCCATAATCTTAGGCGAAGTGTACCAAGAAGTTGTAGTAATAAAATAAATATCAAAATTCTTCATGCTTTTTCAATTTTGGTCGCGCGGATTTGAAAGTTTTTCCACCACTCACTCCCAAATAAACCCACAGAAAAAAGTTTTACTGAAATTGAGTTTTCACGTGGGGATCCAAGGATCAGAGGTGTTACTTTATTTTTTTTCTGTTCTAACATTTTCAAATCTTGTACTTGTACACTCCACACATTTTCAATGTGGTTTCCTCTTGTAGTATCTGCTTTAGTGATACTTAACAGTTTAAGGATTCCATCAGTATTCATTAGAGAGATATGGCACAGCTACTTTAATACCTGTCTTTTAGCAATGATTTTTATAGCTGGTTGTTTATTGATTCCCAAAATTTCGATATTTGTCCTCCTTCACCAGTTACCTCCTTCTATTTTCACTCCAAAAATATTTTTGAGTATTTTTCGTTTATAAAAATTTATTGACAATTTCTCAATTTCTAACCTTTATTAAGAATTCCCGTATCAGTTGCATAGAAAAGTGTCAGTCAGGTACTTGTAGTATATACACCTTTCTCTAGTTTTCTATATTTTTTTGTGACTTAAATAATATAAACAGACAAAAAAGCCGGAGTGCTGGAAAATGTTGGCAGGATTTCTTCTGAAGAAAGTTTTCTTCATTTTTCTTCATACATAACAATATCACAATTATACTCCTTTCTGTGGCTGGTTAATATATTGTTCACTGCTTCTCATTTCCATTTTTCTTCTTTTATCTCTAATCTTTGGCGGTAGATAGACTCTCAGTGTGGATTTTGCTTTTTCTTAATTTTTTTAAAGACTAGAATGAAAAAGCATATCCTTTTGCCCAAAACCTCTACAAATTGTAGTTTTAAACACAATAACAAACTTTTTGAAATGATTATTAAAATGTAATGAAAATTGGGAATTTCGACTAATATTACAGTATTTTACGCATCAAATAAATATATATTATATAACGCTTTTTCATGAATTAGACGATAATTACTTTAAATTTTGTTTTAAATTCGTTACTTTTTATTGGCGAACATAGAAATACACATACAAGTGTATTTTGTGATCTATAATTGTTAATAACCAAAAACCACGAACTTATTCACTGCCAAAGGAGTACAAATTTTTATCCTGGAGGCCCATTGTACTTAAAAAACCTTATTAAATTCCCGGCCGGGTCAGAGTCCCGAGAAAAAAGCTTACAAACCACTTAAGTTAGTAAAAAATAATTCTTTTTTTCGTCACGACTGTATAGACGGGTTTGAAAGTTGAAATGTGTAGTATGAGATATTACAAAAAGACTCACATCTACGAATTCATCAACTTTTTAGTGGAAATATTTTTCAATAGACAACCACAACGTCAAACCCATTATTTGGCTCATAACTTAACTTCTCTGTTTAAAGATTTCATGTCAACAGACAAATTTTTTGGAAAAAGAGATACACAAAATGAAATATGATAAATTAAAATCGGATAATAAACAAAAAAGTTATTTCAAAATAAACAAAAAAATCGCTGTCTTTGAATATTGTTAATAACTTTTATATTATTTATAAAATTTTGTTTAAATGTACCAGAACTTAAAAGAATCACTGTTATGTTAATTAACAACATTATTAGTATTTATTAAAATATCTCAGCTAAAGCTAGGAAATTGTATTGGAAATTGTATGGAAAGATTATGTCGACCGCCTGAAGTTAAGAATGAACAACATTCATAAACTTGCCCGACAACACATCCAGTTAGCCAGTGACAGAATGAAAGATCAATATGATTCTCGATGCAAGAATAAAAGCTATGAAGTAGATCATCTTGTTTGGCTTTATAATTAACAACGTCGTCGAGGCTTGTCTCCTAAATTGCAAAGACAATGGGAAGGTCCGTATGAAATTAAAAAGAGAATAAATGACGTAATATACCGAATTAAGAAGTTGCCGAAAGGTAAATCACATAAATCATCTTGCACCTTATGCTGGCTCAAATGGCTCAGAGAGAAAGAGTGCTAGATTCGGCGTGCCCACAGAAGTTCAGCAGGATCTTTTTAGTGCTCCGCATAAGGTCTCTCTAGCCCACCGTGTTGCCCAAGATCTTGAGATGGTATAAAGGAATCTCATCTGTATTTTATAAGAAGTTCGGTCGTTTGGACGAGTTAAAAAATCAGCAGACTAAAGTTGGAAGAGTACTGAGCTAAGAAGATGGTTCTCGATCTTTGCTGTATATGGTGACCAGGAAGTAGTATACATATAAGATATTTTTAACAGAATTGCTCAACTAGACAAAAATCTTAGATTTTTTTTTAGATCAAATAATTCTCATTTTGAGAACGATTTCCGAAGTGGAAATTGAAACGTCAATAAACGTACTTTAACCTTTAATTGTGGCTTATTCCCATTTAAATAGTAATTAGCATATTTTATTTTGGGTATCTTTTATTTCTGAAAAAGTTGTCTGTTGACAGAAAAGTTTTTAAGTTATAAGCAAAATAATGGGAGACGTTTTGAATTGTTTATTATATGAATAAAAATATTTCCACTCAAAAATTGATGAATCTCTAGATGAAAGTCTTTTTTTAATATTTCATACTACACATTTCAACTGTCAAACCCGCCTATACAGACGTATCGAGTAAAAAACTAACTTACTTGGCTATTATTTTTTTGTACTATTTAGATATAATAGTTTTCTGATAGTTTAGTATTACAAAACTCTTTCCGACTACTCACAACCACGGAAATGTATGTACAGAGAAAGATTCAAATTAATTTCAAACCTTAGAAGGTACGTTAAAACAACACTCACGTTAGCAATGGATTAGATTGCAGAACATCAAAACTCGGATCAGTCCACTCTATAATTACCTTATTTACCATTGCTTTAACGTGATTGTTGACCAATGACACCAAATCATCATCAAAACTATAAATTTCTGCACGAAGTAACAGTGGACGAATGCATTTTATAACTAAACTGAAGCTTAAAAACAAGTATTAAAATTTCAAAGCAAGCAACAACACACGTGGATCTTCACTCCGATTCAAACGCAGAATATTTCTACCCGTACAAATACTACAAATATTATTTAAAAAAAATGTTCTTATTGTATGCAACAGTTGTCACTGTCAGAGTCTTTATTTTTAGACTTGCCGTAGCTTTTTGACGAACTCGACAAACTAGAATCCGGTGACCCCGACGGAGAAATGTTCGTGAGGTTAACTTTTTGAACGGAAGGAAGTGAGTACGTTGATACTACTTCTTTCTTAACATCCTCTTTTTCAAACGCGTCGTTGTAGTTCTTCCTAGAAGGTTGTGGCGAATTTACAGACTTTTTCCTTCTACGAGGAGCTAGCGGTGCGACATTTAGATTCTCTTCTCTTCTGGACTTTTGCCTCATTGGCTTTTGTGGAGGAATCAACTCTTCTTCTACATCCTCTACTTTTTTATTTTTATTTACAGTAGCGTACAAACTTTCTATATCGACATTTTTATCAGGTACTGTTTCAAAATCTTTGGTACTAGTGGAGATACAATCGTCCAACAGAGATGTATCTGTGGACTCTATAGCTTTGGCAAATGTGAGGGGAGCAAATTCGTTAATAGACAACGAAAGAGAATCATCTTCATAACTATTTACTTGAGGTACTTCATTCTCCAGATCTTCCGTACTTTCTGGATCGATTCTATTATTACTAAAATTTGCACTGAGATCTTCTAAGGATTTTTCTAAAATATCCATTGGATGATTTGTCATTTCACAAATATTTTCATTATTTAAAACCACATCCGTATCACATATATTAAAATTATCATCGATTGGTGCTAAAGATTCTCTAGTTATGAGATCTGTATTGGAGTTATCATTATGATAGTCTACAACGCCAAACGTGGATTTATTTGCATTTTTATCATCACGAATTGGTTGTAAACGACATTCCAGAGCACTTGTAAAAGATGCATCATCTTCCAAAGTTTGTGAATGTGTTTTTGTATCCGTTTCATCTTGAGTTGGTTTTAAACGACATTCCACATTATTTGTGACAGATGCATCATCTTCCATAGTCGCCGAAGGTGTCTTTGCATCGGTATCACCTTGAATTGGTTGTAAACGGTATTCCAGAGTACTTGTGAAAGATGCATCAGCATCTAAAGGTTGTGAATGTGAATTTGGTGTTTCAGGATAAACTTGGTTCTCTTTTAAATCTATTTCAGGAGATTGTGGATACACTATCGAAGATACAGATATATTCGCCTTCCAATCATTATCGTTATGTTGATTAGGTTCATTCTTTTGGGATGTAGACTCATATCTGTCTCCAATACTTAAGAGAGTGTCCTGGACAAATTTTTCTAAATCGTCAAAACAAGTTGATATCGATTCTTGTTTTTTGATCGGCGTTTTACTGGAAGGTTTAGGTTTCTTAATGCTAACTTCTTTGGTTTCAAATTTATTTATGGTGCTTTTCACACACTTAGGCTTTGGCTTAAAAGGGTTTGTATGTAAAAGATTATAATCTTTTGGATATTTATCAGTGTTTTCAGTAACTGGTTTATTGACACTTTTATCCGGACTGGTCTCAAATTTTTGCAGGATTCTCCTGATATTTACCTTCTCAACAGCATCCAAATCGACTGACGATCGAGCTATTACAGTGGGCTTTTTAAAACGAATTTCTGTTCTGGACCTTTTCAAGCCATATAAGGGCTTATTATCCATGTATTCATTATCTACAGTGTTCTGTCGTGGTACTTTACCCAATACCTGATCCTCGAAGAATGATATATTATTTTTGGGTATTTTACTAACGATATTTTGTGATATATGAGGAGTTTTCAAGAACTTTTCTAAATTACTATATTTAACGTCACTGGCTGATCTACATACTTTACGCTCAGGAGTATCATGATCTAAACCATCCATCCAGTTCAAAAGATCATCTATCTTATCTCCGGGCTCCGCTTCGAAAGATTCTTCGATATTCACATTACTTTCCAACTCCAGATCTTTAAGTAGATCTTCGATACTGCTAGATACTTTTTCTTCCTCGCTATCTAACTGTTCCGGCTCCACATCGATTTTAAATTTATTTGGATCTATTGGTTTCTTCAATTCGTCCTCGTTTGCTAAAAGATTTTCGATATAATCATCGATATTATTGAGATCTTCATCCGCAGGTTCAAAATTGAAGTTTTTAATACTTTCTAACTCTGTCGAGGTTTCTGGTAAGCTATGTTGCTTTATTAAAGGTTTATTAAGAATATTTGGTTTTCTAAGAGGAGGTTTTTTTAGATCATCGGATTTCGCAACAGTATCCGACCTCTGTATGGTTTTCCTGGGTGGCAATTTTTTATGGCTAGCTCCAAAATATTTTTCTTTATCAAGTAAAGCGGTGTTTACTGCCACTTTAGGTTTAACCATTTCTTTGGGTATTGATATTTTGCTTGGAGTTCTCTTAATGACTAACAAAGGCTCCGATTCTTGATCTTGGAATTTGGGCACAAATTCTGGACCATACGTCTTTCTGTCTTTCAAAGGAACTATAAAGTTTCTGATTATTTTCTTCGGTATAACCGACGTGTCAGGGCTATCAGAAGAGCCCGATGCGTTACTGGGTTTTGTGATTTGCAATTTTCCTACCACTACGTTACTTTCGTCAATTTTGTTCATGTTAAGATCGAAATCGCCCGAATCGGCGCTGTTATATTCGCCCGAATTTACTGAAATATTGTCCGAGGACCTATTTAAGTTAAATATATCGCGATTGGAAACTACATCGGGGATGTTTACATATAAGTTTAAACTTGATTTCACCTCGGTATCGGTGCCGGTGTCTGTATGGACAATGGGCGGTTCGACACAAACTTCTCGTTTCCGAAGTTCACGGGCTCTAATATCTTCTTCTCCCTCCGTGGCCGTATCTGATTCTTCACCTAAAACAACACGCAGCAATTATTATACATATAGACACATGTACAGTATATTTTATCGATTTGCAACTATTTTGGATTATCGTTAGAAACTCGACAGCCAATGTTAGTGAAACAAAATTATTTGTTCATTTTTTTAAAGTATTGATAAGAAACTAATGTAGTGCATTTTGTTTTTAAAATAGTGCATCAAGGGTCATAGACGGGAGATAATTTCAAACAACTGCCCTCACAAGGTAACCAACTTTCACTTATGGCTCCACGTGCCATATCTCGATCACTGCATCGACCTGCAGGCTAAACTAAGTGAGTGAAACTAGATATGACGAACATTTTACCGAGTGATTGCCAGTATGAGCAATTCTCAACTTACTGACCAACGGTTTCATGCGGAGGAATTGGTGATTCGGCACTCTGTTGTCCTAGGGTTGAAAAATCGGCCCAAAATATATGGATACAGAAAGCAATGGAAAACCACTCTATTAAATATCGCCATGATTTATCCGGAAAATCACCAAAACATCAACACTTCAACTACAAACTGTTACTAATCATAGAAATGGGAATCCAAGATTCATAGGAGATGAGAAACACGTTACCGGCAACACATCTCTACCTATTTTCTCCCTAATTGACACGGTACAAAGGTGCCATCGATTTTATTGGCCATAAACGAAAAATATTTCTGCAGCCTAAATATATTTAAGATAGTATATGTCGTCATTAAAAATCTGTACTGGAATCAAACTTCTATAGTAAAAATTGGAGATAACTACACCGAGGAGTCGGACTGACGAGTAACGAGGAGTCAGACAAGGTTGCATTTTATCCCAAATATTGTTCAATGTTTACTTGGATCAGTTATTTAAAAAGGCACTTAAGAGACAGCCATATGGAATAAAAATCAACGGGGAACTACTTAATGCGGAAGATACAGTAATTCTATCAAAAAATATTGACGGTCTCCAAATTCTACTTGATCGATTTACGAAGTAGAAGAGGAAATGGGCATTAATATAAACTCAAACGAAACCATTTTAATCTTTAGTTGTAACCCACATGCAGATGCAGAGCTTCAATTAAATGGAGTCCAAGTTGAAAAAGTTCACAAAATTACATATTTGAGAACTGCCATAACGGCCTAACTGAATCTAGAAATAAAACGCAGAATAGCAATTTATTTGCAATTATCATCTCATCTTAATGGACGATATGAATTATTTTTCAATAGTACCTGAAATTGCACCCCTTTCCAATCAAGAAGGGACTACAGTAGCAGAAGAATTAATAAGTAGATAGTAAGCCACTTCATCGCACTTTGACCTTTGATCCTGCATCAATTAAGATTTGGTGGGGGCGCCGATGTCATGTATTATGTCAAATGTCACGTATTAATTCACGTGTCGTAAAAAGGTGACTTAAAAACGGGACGTTACATAATAAGTGACATTTGACATAAAACGTGACATAATACATGACATCGGCGCCCCCACCAAATCTTAATTGATGCGAGGTCAATGGTCAAAATGCTTACTATCTACTTATTAATTCTTCTGCTACTGTAGTCGCTTCTTGATTGGAAAGGGGTGCAATTTTAGGCCATATTGAAAAATAATCCATTGCGTCCATTAAGATGAGATGATAATTGCAAAGAAATTGCTATTCTGCGTTTTATTTCTAGATCTAGTTGGGCCGTTATGGCAGTTCTCAAATATGTAATTTTGTGAACTTTTTCAACTTGACTCCATTTAATTGAAGCTCTGCATCTACATGTGGGTTATGACTAAAGATTAAAATGGTTTTGTTTGAGTTTATATTAATGCCCATTTCCTCTTCTACTTCTTGAATCGATTAAGTAGAATTTGGAGACCGTCAATATTTTTTGACAGTGGCTTACTATCTACTTTTATAACATACATCGTATCAAGACATGGAGTTCCTTTATAGTTACATTCCGATCAGGGGAGAAATTTTGAATCAGAATTATGACCAGCAATAATGAAAATCTTGGATTTTAAGAAAACTCGCCCTACGCCTCTCTATTCGCAATCAGAATGAATGGTCGAAAGATATAATAGAACTGTTTGTCAATACCTTTCAATGTTTGTAGCTGATAATAAAAAAGATTGGGATACTTTAATTCCTCTATTCCTGTTAGCATATAGAAGTTCTAAGTATGACGCAACGGGTTATTCTCCATCAATGATGATCACAGGAAGAAAAGTGAAGCTTCCTCAAGGCCTTATTTTCGGAAGATTCCCTCACTGCGAAGAAGAACGTTCAAACCTGACTTACATCAAAAATTTGAAAGAAAAATTGGAAAAAGTTTACGAATTTGCTCGTAAAAGTTTGAAGCTTCAAAGTGATAAACCCAAGACCAGGCTAGAAATACATGCTACTGGGACAACTTTTAAAAGAGTGATCCAGTATATACAATCCCAAACGTAATAAAGGACTTTGTCCTGCAGAAAATAAACGATCTAATGTACCGCATCTAGTTTCCGGCTATAAGTAAACCCAAGGTAGTTCATATCAAGAGATTGGCTCGATATCATGGAACTGATCTACCCTGTTAGCTCGAATCGGTCCCTGATAGACCAGTTATTCGAGGCGAATAACTATAAAGGAGGGAGCAGTATTACGACAGTTCTGTTAGATTTATTTTATATAGAAAAGGGTTCCTGGACGAAATAGAAGAAGTATTAAAAATATCTAGAATGTTCAAGATGTTATCGGAAATTGCCGAAACATCTAGAAATGTATATAACCACAAGAAGTTAACAGTTTCAAGAACAGTATTATTCGAGTTTTTGAAGTTAATGTCATTGTGTAAAAATTGTAAATAAGTATTGTTATATTGTTGGTGTTTGAATAAATCATTTTAAAGAAGTGTAAGAATACATTATATACAACAGTTACAGTAGATAATGAAGCAGTTTTAGAAACATGGAAATAATTACTGAATACTACCAGGACTAATATCAGTCCTGGTAGTACTGATATTTGGAAAAAAAAGTGTAAGAAAATGTGAAAAGTTAATAGAAGAATTCTGATTTCTTTAACATCCCATTGAATGAATTCGCATGAAATGAATCAATCATGTTGTCATTTAGAATCATGATAATGATAGTGACGACAGTGAATCTGATGCTTGATAATTTTGTATGATAAAAATTTGTAATTCTAAAAAAACTTTCAAGTTAGATTATTACTTTGTCAAAAAATAGATTAAAGTATAATTTAGGAACAATAGTACTATTGTATATGCCATTAAATACTTTTACCTATCTTTGAAAATGCTTCAAATATTGAGGCAATTTACTATTATTTTTCTGAATACAATCGATGCTTTCATCCTTAATCCAAAACTGTAGCAAATGAATATACTTAAGTAACCTTAGATCATAAACATATACATACATCAAATCATTTCTTAAATCTACACCATACTCTATCAGGTGTTTAATTAAAACAATAGAAGTTGCCTATTTGTCATAATACACATTATATATTAGTATAAAAAACGCCAAATGAGCTGAACCGAAAAATTCATAAACGGCAGAAACTTTCGGTCGTTCTGCTCGACCTTCGGTCAGTAGATTTAGCGATTATTATATTAGTCCATGTTGTGAGGCCGCTCCCGTAGGAAAAATGTTTCTGATTCGTTTTCTTTGCAGATTCGTGTTCAAAAATGTTCCCTTTAAACAAATCTGAAAGGTGTCGTGCGAAATTTTTGGTCAGAAATTGTTTAAACAATTTTTTTAAACAAATTTCAAAAATAACTTTTTTTTGATCCGAAAAAAATTTTTTTAGCTTTCCTGGTTCATTCTAAACAAAAAAGATTTGTTATTTTTCTTTAAAGGTGATAATTTTGGAGTTATAAGCGATTTAAAATCTGAAAAATGCAAAAATACATTAAAAAAAAAACATAAAAAATGTTTTTCGGAGCCAAAAAATGACGTTTGGAATTTGTTTAAATAATCTCTGCCCAAAAAATCCGCGGTACCCTTCAGATTTCTTTATAGGGGACATTTTTGAACAGGAATCCGCAAAGAAATCGAATCAGAAAAAATTTTCCCACGGGAGCGCCCTCACAACCTAGACTATATATATTTACATAAGACACTTGATGACAGTAAAATGGAAGGTCAGTAAAAATACAAGGAACAGTTTTTCTTTATTACAAAAAAAGTACATGAACACGTCTTCATACACTGCACGTCATATAAAACTGGTACCACTCTTATAATAGAATTTATATGTTCTAAATGAATAAAACTATTGAATAAAACCCAATAGAAACATTAAAAATTTAATGAAGATTAATGTGAAAAAAGAAACTTAAGTTGGCATGAATAAGTGTGAAATTAAAAACATATGCAAATAAACAATTAATCTTGTCACAGCTCCATTATTATTCCTAATTCCTTGTAATCTTCTAGGAATCGAGTTAAGTTAGATTTAATGATACATTTGTATTTTCTGTAAAGCTTTCCCTAAAATAAGAATCCATACATGTGCTCTGTTTTAGGGAATTATTGTATTATAACTTTTGTATTATAAGTCGTCAAGTGTTCTCGAATGGATGAATATTTGGACTGAACATTTAGGAAATGTTCCAATATTGTTTTCAACAAGGTACTGGCGACACCATAAGCAGTGTGCATTGATCAATTGTCATGCTGGACAATAGAATCATTGGTAAGAAAGATTTCCCTAACCAATAGCAACATCACATTTTCTAAATGTTTAAATACTTCTTCACAATGACTAATCTTTAAATTCTCTAAGATATTCCTAAATATCCTGTATACACTTAAGTTCAAACATTTATAGAGAATCGTCCAGGTCTTATCATTTGAAGAAATACAATTTTCATTATACCTATTTCGAAAGGTCCACAAGGAAACAAAGTTCCTGTATTTGGCTGTATACCATATATTAAAAAATTTTGAATAAAATCCTTTATAAAAAGGTATATAAAAAACCCAGTTGGGCTATGTTGAATTGACAAAACGTTTTCGGGATAAGTATTCCATCATCAGTGTCTGGTTAATACATGGATGTAGCCACTAAATATGTGGGTAAAAACCCTTTTAAAATTATTAGATAAAATTTAGTTTACATTATGTCTAATTTACAGTTGAGATGTTAAAGTTACCGTTGGATTGGTAACATGGCGACATATGACTCTACATTAAGTTGCAAGTCCTGAGACGGTATCAGATAGATACCGATACTTTTCGTTAGATAAAATTCCCCAATTCGAAAAGTTTACTGAAGCATTTAAAAAAATTTAGGCGAAGATTAATCTATTTTCTTTATATTCCCTCATTAGGTTTTTTATTTTTGCTGGAGTAGAACAATTTTTCAAATTTTTTAAATTCTTATAGCTGTTGTTACTAAAGCATTAAAGTGAGTTTCCACCTATACATGCCTTGCCATATTAGAGGGATACTACCTTAAATAATCATTTAATGTTTCATCGTGCTTTAGTTATAACTGATTTCACAGTCTCTTTTTTTTCTGTCCACAGCTTGATCGTTGTGCTACCTTTTCTAATGCTCTGAATCGAGTTTTTGCGTCTATTATATTCGTCTAATAGACCGACCGTTTCAATTTTGGAAATTATTAGCATTTTATCAAACTTACTTAAATGACCTGGAATATTAATACATATTCGTTTTGACAAACTTCTTGACTGACTTAAAAAAAAACTGACTTATTGTCATTTTTAACCATCAAGTTAGTTTTACATTGGGAAAACAAGTGTAGCAGTTTTATATGATGGGCAATATACAAACAGAACACAATCATAGATATATTTTCATACATAATACATTATTTCCACAGTCGTTCCTAATAATTTATCAAATTACTACAATAATCCATTTATTTTTGTATGTAGCTTAAATATTTATATATTTAGACACAAATTTAGAATCAAACGACCTTCTGGTTTCAGCTAACATAAAACAAAGAATATCAATGACAAGAAAGGAAAAGAATGTCAACCAAAGAAAATAGAACACATATTTTTAGAAGAAACGGGAGCTTCAACAGAAAATTAAACTTAAATGATTGAAAGAAGTGACTAAACTACCAGCAACAGTACCGTACCACTACGTAGTAATCGCTAAAATATTTTAAAACTACACCTTCAATACAGATTCCAAAAAGAAATGTCTACGATTCGTTTCATAATGAGCCGTCTGTTATATACCAGAACACGTGAATGTCTATTTTCTATCTAAAAGACTGTCCTTGACAGAGAGAGAAACGTAATATCCTTAAGCAAACTTTCCACTTAACAGAGTGATATTGCTATGTAGCGCCATCTACTTTAGATGACAAAAAATGGACGCCACTGTGTGTCATCATACGTAGTTAAAATACGCATAGTGCTATAGTTTATTCGTCTTCCGGGTTTGGACCGTGTCATTTGTGAGTGACCCAAAAGTGGGTTCATCTCGACGTTTCGCTACAATTGTATGTAGCTTCTTCAGGAGGGCAAAAAAAGAAAAAGAAAACAAAAGACAGGAAGATGGGTAGTTAGCAACGGTAACTCAGTTACTCAACGCAACCAGAGGCGAATACTAACTACCAATACCGTGCCGATACGTCCCGACACGACAGGTCACCGCGACTATAAATAGAGCGGTAGCGGAGTAATCGTCGGATTCACTCCCCGCCTCTCGACGCGTTAGTGTTCTGAGCTGTTGGACGTGAATCCCTGTCCTGGCATTTGGTTTTCACCTCTGGCTGCGTTAAGTAGTTGAGTTACTGTGACCAAATGCCCATCTTGGTAGTTAGTATTCGCCTCTGGTTGCGTTGAGTAACTGAGTTACCGTTGCTAACTACCCATCTTCCTGTCTTTTGTTTTCTTTTTCTTTTTTTGCTCTCCTGAAGAAGCTACATACAATTGTAGCGAAACGTCGAGATGAACCCACTTTTGGGTCACTCACAAATGACACGGTCCAAACCCGGAAGACGAATAAACTATAATTCTGACTCTGGCCGTGGAAGCCCACGATTTCATTTTACGCATAGTGCTGTCTATTTTCGTATACAAAAAGTAGATGACGCTAAGTGGTGTGCCAAACATTCACTAAAATCTTGCTCTTCTCTCTCCACATATGCGTTTGGCTTTACCACTACGCAATAAGGTTGAATTATATAACATATCGCAGGGTGAAAGACTTTAAAGATAAAATATAGTCATTCATGAATTGTATAGGAAATAATATTCTGGATCAGTATAATACTTACAAACCTATTAAATACATACGAATAAAGTTAGTAACGACTGTGAAAAATAACAAAACAACATTGATGAAAACTAGAAATAAAACATTTTCATCATACCTTGTCATTTGGTACTTTTTAAATGAAAATTGGGCGTAATAATACCGAATGTTTCACTTATATAATGCCCGAATATATAAACTATATTATACTGCAATTAATGTAAATTTAATGCAAAAACAAAACAGATAGAAACGCAAATTTAACTAAGTTGACCAAAATTAAACCCCCACAATGTTGCCACACTTATCGTAAATTCATCCTCTTCAAACCGACAGAGATATAGATACCATATAATAGCGACCTTTTTGGATTATGTTTTTTTTTAGCCTGAAACATTCGGTATATTTTATTACAAAATCCAAACACTGACTTCAACAACTGACGTAAAAAATCAACATCACAATACGACTTGTTTATAATAATACATACACCTGAGAAATCTTAACCGCATAAAGCGTGTGAGTGACATCAGTTTCTTGACGACTGTCAAATAAAAAATTTATTTTAGCACATTGACATACACTTTTAAGATTTATCTATTATAACTTTCATTACGTTACATCGGCATCTTTTTATTACAGCGTATGACAGCGTATCGTTATACCAGATCGTTATACTAATCTTAAGTCTGTATAAAGGTTTGTAGATAGCTTAGTACAGATATATTTTTCATAATATGAAGAGTTTCCGCTGAAAAATATTTTGCCATATTTTCCTTCTTTTATAACTCCACCATGACACATTAGCTCTTGCTTACGGAGTGTCAAAAAGACGCGCCATTTGATAATAAAGCGGTGTCCCTACCAGGATTATCAGAGTAGGATCATCATTGGGTGTCGAGGGACGTCAATTCTGCTGGTACAATACAACGCATTTCTGTAGCCCGAATTCCGATATTTCGTACAGCAACAACAAAGGTAAGTGTCATTTTGTACTGATAGTTGTGTTGAGTTCTGCCAAGAATTATTGTTTTTCTTTAAAATTATATATAATGTATATATGTATATATATATATATATATATATATATATATATATATATATATATATATATATATATATATATATACGTTCGAATTATCGGGTAAAATGGTCTGTAATGAAAATCTTTCTTTTTTTCTGAGATACTCAATATTTCGCCATTTATTTAATAGCTTCCTCAGGAGTAAACTAAAACAATTTGAACATTACAAAAAATGGCGTACAAATACATTTTAAAACACTCACAGAAATTAAAAAGTATTTAAAATTTATGAGTGTTTTAAAATGTATTTGTACGCCATTTTTTGTAATGTTCAAATTGTTTTAGTTTACTCCTGAGGAACCTATTAAATAAATGGCGAAATATTGAGTATCTCAGAAAAAAGAAAGATTTTCATTACAGACCACTTTACCCGATAATTCGAACGTATTTATAAATTATTTTTTGGCGGTATTTAGGCGGTACGCCCTTCCGGTAGGGATCTATGGAGGAGTATCATCGAGCAGCAAGCCCTTATCTCTTGCCGTACTGCTCCACCATAGGCCGATCAGACACCAGAATATTCTAGACTAAGTCGCAGATTCATTTAGAATTTTAAACTGGTGCGTTAGCCTTTTTTTTTCTGTACACCGAGCTGGGGATCGAACTCACATCCACTGAACCACTCACAGTGAAGCGAATGAGAACCGGCCGCCCAGCCCGCTTGGCTATCTGACCGACCATAAAATCATATACATTTCATTATTTACGACTTTCTAATATTTCTTACACCGGTAAACAATACACACACAGAATTTAACGACTTAAATCTAGTATTGTATAGAACTGCAATATACCAGACAAAATGAAATATCGTACCTATTTAAATAACTGACTATTTACAAATTGAGGAGGAAGAGGTAAAGGAAGCATCAAGTAAATTAAAAACAGAAAATCACCAGGAGAGGACAGAATACCCAACGAACTCCTAAAGTACGGAGGACCAGATCTGACCAAACAACTACTAAAACTATTCCAAAAAATAATAGAACAAAATAGAATTCCTCGAGAATGGAGATCAAGCACCCTAATACCTCTCGTCAAAAAAGGAGACAAATCGGACCCTGAAAATTACAGAGGACAGTTTAGTTTAGTTTACAACACTAAAATTGTCAAGCAAAGTGATATCAAATAAACTTAATGAAATTATAACATTAGTAGAAGAACAACAAGGTTTTAGGTCGGGAAGATCATGCACCGACGCTATATTTATAATGAGGAAGTGCAAGAGAAACCATTAGAATACAACAAACCGGCATATCTATGTTTTGTTGACCTTAAGAAGGCATTTGACCTAGTCAAATTAAAGGACGTTATCCCGTGGACCTTAAGAAGGCATTTGACCTGGTCAAATTAAAGGACGTTATCCACTTATTGTACGCAAGAGAGATACGTTTAGGAGTAATCAAAACGAACGAAAATATCTACCAAAACAACACAATAAAAGTAAAAGTAGAAAAAGAACTAACTGACCCTATTGAAGCTGGCAATGGGATAAGACAGGGAGATTCCCTGAGTCCTCAATTGTTCAACCTTATTATGGATAAAATAATAAAAAAAGTAAGAACTAAAAAGGATACCAAATGGGAGAAAAACAACTTTAAATAATCTGCTATGCAGACGACGCAATACTACTCTCTCAAAGTGAAGATGATTTATAACGTAAAATGCACCAATTTAATATAACCACCAGAAAATTTAACATGTTAATTTCCCCAGAAAAGACAAAATGCATGGCTATAACAGCAAATTTACTAAGATGTAAATTGGAGCTGGAAGGTCAGAAAATAGAACAAGTTATGGAGTTTAAATATCTAGACATCACATTATCTAGCTACAGAAAGCTCGAAACTGAAGTGGAAGATCAAGTGAATAGAGCAAATAGAGCCGCAGGCTACCTGAATGAAACAATATGGAGAAATAAAAATATAGTGAAAGAAATGAAAGGCAGAATTTACAAAACAGTCATCAGACCAATACGCTGCAGAAACACGACCTGACACAGAGAGGTCAAAAACAATGTTACAAATAGCAGAGATGAAAACACTTAGAAAAATTGATGGTAGAACACTATGGGACAGAGCTAGAAGTACAGAGATACGTCGTAGATGCAAGGTGGAGAACATCAAGAACTGGGTAAGAAATAGAAGAGTAGAATGGAACGATCATATAAGCCGAATGACAACAAATAGAGTAGAAAAGACGGAAAGAGACGGTTCCTCAATAGGAAGACGATCAGTAGGAAGACCACAAAAACAATGGAACGACAAGTTACTGGAAGCACATTGAAAAAGAGACAGTCATGTCTAGATAAAAAGAAAAAAATATATTATTTACTATTTAACCTTAGCCTGCTCTAGATTTTTACGAAAGAAGCGTATATAGGGGAATGCATATATTACATCGTGTATAAATCGCTGTACTTACCGTCTGAACTGTCATAATAACTCGACTGATCACTACTGCTGTATTCATCCGAATGCGAATTCCGTTTTTTTCTCGAATAACTATTCTTCCATCGTTCAGCCCATTTCAAAGTACCTTCTTTTGTAACAGGTTCTTCTAAAGCATCATCGTAGGCACCTTCATCATCACTGTCAGGGTCACTAAAATGTAATGTTTGATTTAATTATTGTAACTTTGCAATATTTCAGCCTAGTTTCAGTTAATTCGCCAAAATGTTAAAGTATAATATAGATAGAATCTTAAAGATACGCTTTGAAAATGTATTTGATAAGAATATTATCACTTAAGATTGTAATCCTTATACATGGGAACATATTTGGTTAAAAGTTTAGCTGAAAAGAGAGATATAGTCTAAAAAAGAACAGTATATAGAGTGAGTAAGAGAGCAGGTAATATTTCATGTTAATTTAATGAGATGTAACCATAGGTTTTCATGATTGGGCTATAAGAATCATTTTACAGAACCATCGAGTGGGCCGGACTTTTTCGGTTTTCATTTTGAGAATCGTGGGAATTTTGTAACTGTAATGGAGGACTGATATTGATGAAAATTTGAATTTTCAAATCATTTTTTTGTAGTAATTAATGGACACCGTTTTTTTAAATAAAAGTCTGTAACTAACGTGTAACGATATTCCCTAATATTGACGTACCTAAAGAATTATTAAAATTTATTTACCTGAAACTAGAGGAAGCTTCGTCACTATCCTCCATTTCCGCACAAGAAGCACCGAAGTTTTTATCAGTCCATTCATCTTCATCAATTTGATTAAGAGAATCTTCTTGATCTGATGACACATGGCCAGAAGATAAGTTTGAAAATTCAATTCGTTCTGGTGTTTGCACTAAAACAAAATATTTGTTTTCAATAATAGAAAATGTCGTAAAAGACAACTGCAACACTTACCTTTATCGAGTAAGTCAACTCCAGCGATGCCCAAAGATTTCTTATCTGGACTGGTTCTATCGACCCGCTTCGTTGAAGGTGCTCTCGTTACTTTGGCTGGTGATTCTTCTCTTACCATTCCGAAGTGTTGTAAACAGAAGAATCTGTATCCGTATAAACCATCTCGATCGAATGTATACGATCCAAGCCGTAACTGAACATTGCAATACTGACATCTAAAAGTAAAAACAAACCTTGTAAAATGATATAAATATCTCATTATTAAAATTAATTACATTTAAACATCTTTGAAAAAGCTTCACGTTTTTACAGATTATGTCACAAACCTTATAAAAATGATGTAAATAAATTATTAAAATTAAATAAATTTAAACCACATTTTAGAAAAATTTCACTTGTTTGTTTACAGCCTGTGATTTTTTCAGATGTTAGGGTATAACTTAATCATAAGTGTTTACATCTCTGTATTTACATGAAAACATGTAAATACACTGAACCAGTTTTTGAAATAGCGTTAAATAATCGCCGCGAAGGTGTTAAGATCGGTGGTGAAATTATTAACAACATCAGATACGCCTATGACACCGCAATAATGGCAGAAAGTCTAGAAGATCTTCAAACCCTGTTGAATGCTGTAAACAACGAATGCACTGAAAAGGGCTTAACAATCAACCCAAAAAAAAACAAAATGGATGGTGGTCGGAAAAATTAATATTGAAGACTCAGTACTAAGATTAGATAACAAAATCCTGGAAAGGATGGAACACTTTAGATATCTGGGTAGCTGGATTGACTGCAGGGTTGAAAGAGACGAGGAAATTTCGACCAGAATAGAACTCGCACGGAAAAACTTTATTAACTGGCGTTCTGTATTATGCTGTAGAAGTCTGTCGTTGACCACACGTCTAAGAGTATTGAAGTGCTACGTCTGGTCCACTTTGTTCTATGGATGTGAAACCTGGACAACAAAAATAAAAAATCTTAACAAATTACAAGCGTTTGAGTTATGGTGTTACCGTCGCATGCTCAGAATCCCGTGGACAGCACACATATCTAACGAGCGCGTGCTAGAGACCGTGCACAAAGAGCGAAAATTGATCAACATTATCAAAATGACAAAGGTCCAATATTTCGGTCATATAATGAGAGGACCTAAATATCGCTTACTCCGGTTAATCATTCAGGGCAAAATCGAAGGAAAACGTTGAGTCGGAAGAAAACAACTGTCCTGGCTGCGTAACATTAGACAATGGACAGGTCGAACGGTCGAGGAACTGTTTCATCTAGCTGCCGACCGCGAATCATTTCATCAGTTTGTCAATATGACGATAGCCAACGCTTGAATACAAGTACGGCACACAAAGAAGAAGCAGATGTAAATACAGAGATGCCTACAGACGACATTCATACAATCTGTTAAAATTTTAGTATTAGGTGCAGTTTTTTAGCCACCATGTTCTTCTGTCAGGTCCACTTTTAGAGTTAATTTTACCTTGAATGATTGGTTGATAAACATTATAATTTATTAAGTATTTCTGAGACCCATCCTCAATCGGTGTGCATTGCACATTTTCCAGCACATGTCATACATACCTCTCGCACAGATCATACAAACTTCTCACCTTGAATTTACAGTAGTTTCTTGTGGTCAACAACGATGCCAAATTTCATCAGAAAATGTGCGTATTTATAGTACCAAAAATATAAATACCTTTAATAATAAAGAAATTTATAGAATTATATTACCTACATTTTCTGGCTGTCAGTTATCTTAAAACACAAAAAATAATTATGTATCATTCAAAATTACTTACTTAAAGCACCCATGATGGAAGAACCTTCCTTCTGCAGACAGCCGTTCCATAAGATAGACACGCTTCTTGCAGAAGTGGCAAAATTCGGAATTATTGGGCGTTGGTAAAGCTGGCTGACGATTCGTCTAGAATGTTTAATAGAATACTTACTTAAACATGTATTTTAAATATATATTTATATATATATATATATATATATATATATATATATATATATATATATATATATATATAACATTTCTCGTAAATAAGTAAAGGGAAAAACAAAGATTTAGAATTTAATAGAAGGCTTCTTCAGCCAAATTCAGACTAAACGTTTTCCGTGTTTAACTGTATCTTTTTCGTATCTAACTCTCATGTAGCTGACCGTGCCGATCATTGATCACTGTTATGTCCCTTTAGATGTTATAGGGGAGTTGCTATTACCACGCGGTCTGTCTGTTGGCATGTTTTATATATTTCATCACGCTACCATCCAACCCAAAAGAATTCTGTCTGTGATTCTCTCTTCCATTGGTCTATTTCTGAACCAGACAACCTCAATCACGAACTTTCCTATTTTGATGTGACGCTCGGAAGTCTACAATACTTGTAAATTTCCTCCCATATATTCGCTGTCATAAACAGAATCAACAAGATCGATCCATCGCAAAGAAGGTATCAGGTCTTTTTTGTTTCCATTCTGTTCTGTATTTTTTAGTTTCTTTTTGAAGTTATGTCTGTCTTCTTGTTTTACTTCTTCATTTATTTGTCTAACAATTCTTGGAATACCTTTCACTCTTCTAAGAAACCTCATTTGACTTACTAGGATCCTAGAGTTTAGAGTAGAGTTCTAGATGTTTCAGCGCCATTACCCGCTGTCACATCCATATAACACCAGTCTTGTGAAGTTTTATTATTGTATTATTTCTTGATCTTTAATGTTCTGTGAATTGTTACGTATACATACTGAAACCTATTAACTTCGCTGTCGCTTGTCAAATCCGAAGTAATCTCGAGAATATAAATAGAGATACTCAAGAGAAACACATCAGGTACCCACCACTGGACTTTCAAACCCCGAAAAATACTGTCAAACCCCGAAAATACGATGTTCGATTGTGAATTTAAGCTCAAAACAGAAAATATATCGGAAAAATACACACCTTACAACTCCTTTCTCGGTTCAAGCCAACCCACAGACCCTATAAACTTAACCATCAAACAACTCCACTGATTTCTGATGACTTGAGTAGACCTTTTAAACAACTTCTTGAGAGCATCTCCCCCAACTGACAAAAATTATCAATACATATCTAAAATGCAGTTATTTTCCGCTCCCTGGAAAATAGTAAACGCATTCGGAAAGATTCTGTAATGCATTCTTAAGAAAAGACTTACATGCTTCCACGACACGCTTAAAATCATCCCTGAATATCAATATGGATTCCAATCTGGTCACACAACTACAAATGAATTGTTAGACCTAATCACCATTGTCACACAACCCATCAACGACAATAATATCGCCATAGCCATGTTCCTTTATCTTTAAAAGACTTTCGATCAGTTCTGGTATGACGGACTCATTAAAAAGCTAATACACACTGGCTTGCTTACAATTCTTTAAGATTGTAAAACCATAGTGACAACTGTGAAAGTCAAAATTCACGATCAGATTTCTACGCTCTTCACTCACAAAGCAGGTTCACTCAAGTAGTCGATTCTAACTTATTTTTTATATGAAGTATACAATAGCGATCTCAAAAATACTGATACCCCGTATCCAATTCTTGCTCTACAATTCTTATACACAGACGACACTGCCCTTGCGGTCAATACCAAAAGATACAACTCAGATTGTGCTTTCTTAAGAGCACAAAATCTCCTAACCTGTCGAAAACTGGTGCAATAAGTGTAGAATAACTCTAGATACAAGTAAAACAAAAGGTATTCAGATACTCTGCACAATCGAGTAAAATCATCAATTCTGTAAAAAATCGTTGTCACCTCCATCTGTTGGTAAAGAGGTACGTTTACCCCGGAGTCCTTTTTACGAGAACCTTAAATTGAACAGGCAAGTTTATATACGGTGCGAAATGGCTCCCTTCGCCTCTATTAGTTGGCGGAGGGATCAGGTAATATACTTCCAAATCTCTCGAACACACTGACAAAACCACACACAGTCACCGAATACAAATCAATGACACACATACTTCTAAGACCCGCTTAAATAAAAAAGTCCTCAAGCGCCGAAAAATATTTCCAATATTCCAACGATAACCAGAAGAATAAACTCTCAGAATAGGAGTTCACACTTAAAATAATTCGGGGCCAGAATATTACAGTCCAAAATATATTAAAAACGAACTGTCCATCTTTCGGAAACGTACGAAGCTGCCAACCCACCCAAATCTTCACCTTAAGTTCATTTTACAATAAAACAATGTAGTGAGATCTTCAAGACGAGTACGCAAATCGCCTTGAGGTTACCCTTATGGGTATTGTACCATCATCTTTTTTCCAGAACAGGGAGAGATTGGTTTTATATGGTTTTCCAATCTCACTGCACAAAAATACATGTCCTCCTCAGATGATAGTCGCAGCTGTACCTCGCAGCACTACATAGAATTTTCAATTACTAAACAACTGAAAAGTAACTGCAAAGTTAAGTTCTAATGCATCTTTCCAATTTTTTAAAATATTAGTGGATGGTGGTGTTGTCATTTCCCGCATAAAAGAACATTTCGTAACTTTTGGCGGCATATTGTTCATGTCTTGTGTATCGCTTATACTCGATATCATCCTGTAGACATTCTACCCATTTACAAAATTGCATATAATTTTTCTGAGGAGAATAAGCTCCTGATATTGCACGTTTAAAAAATATAAAACACTTTTCCTTTATTTTAGAATGTCCAAGGCAATATTTAGGTGGTACAAAAATAGATTTTTTTGAAAATACTATAGTCGTATTAGCCTTCAAATCAACAACATATAAAATGGTCTTAATAGTTGATTTTAATATAATTTAAATTAATCTATATTATGTAATTATAAACAAATCTACAATATAAAAATAAATATAGTTAATCAGTTTTTGATTTGCAACTATTAAGTTTTTTTGCAAGTTAAAATTATAATAAAAACATATTAGAAAAAAATAAACTAATGCAAATTTTTTAACTTACTTTTTCTGGAGGTTTCTGTTCCGCTGGAATTTTACCGACTAATTTTTCCGTGATAGATGCCACTTTGTTTTGTCCTAATTCTCTTGCTGTACCTTCTTTTAATTTTTGATCCAAGTTTTTAATGCTTTGATCGATTTCAGCAAATTTAACTAAAGTAGAAAAACACCATGTAAATAGCAATAACATTAAATAAGTACTTTGTATATGAATATTTTCATAATCAATTTTATTTATTTATTTAACGTGTGTTTTTCGATCTATTTAAAAACATATATCAATATTTTTACTGTAAATAAAACAAACATTTAGCTATATATTATAAACAGAAATTAAGGTTAGCTTGTATAATTTTCGTTGTCACTACCAAATCAATTATTATAACAAATTCTTTATCAATATATTGACGATTTCTGAACGAATTAATACGCTATTTATATTGATTTCTAATTACTTACCCTCCTCACTCGTTTGCCTCTCCAAATGTTTTTGTTCCATCTTGTTCTGTCTAGCCAAAAACTGTTCTTTACTCCATTTTGGAACTTTTTCCTTATCGACAGCCCTCGACGGTTTTCCCAACTTATTTTCCAGAATCTTCTTTTCTATTTCTTTAATATTCCAATCCGAGGTTTCGATTTTGCCTATCGCCCTAAGTAAGTCTTTAGGCTTTTTGTCTACTGATTGTCTGTGTCCAAACTTACTTTCCAAACTCTTTATTTTAGCTGCTATGTCTTCGTCTTTTCCCATTCCTCGATTGAATTGACTAGGGCGGTTCTCTTGATCCTATTAACATAATAATTGGTATCAGTAGAGATTCTTTTGTTTTTTTTTTATGTACAAACATGCAAGTTACTTATTAGGTTATGTATAAATGAGTAAAAAGAAATATCAAATGTTGAAGTTGGTCTCTTAGTGACTATAAGAGAAAATATGTTCTCAAAAATTTTGATACCAAAAATATCATCTCAAGAGTGTCTACTACAAAAGGCGTCAAAACAACTTGACAAAACGTTAAACTAACCAAAAAATCCTAAATATTGGAAATATTTCAAGACTATATAAACTACATAAAGACTATATAAAAAAAACCAATCATTGAGAGTATAATTACTGCAAAGAGGAGCATGTCTAGGAAAAATAAGAAACAGCACATCACTAGCTGGAATAGGAAATACCAATACGCAAAGGCTGGTTTGATGTTATATAATTTGAGAACATTACCAGAAAACTAAGAATATGTATTTATGGAGCAAATGAGTATCCAAAAAACAGAATACACATGGAGGAAAAGTACTTGCACAAAAGAAACTTAGTATTTACCAACTTACTTACTTGCTTACTTACCAATTACAAGTAACCAAACAATAAGAAAATAAACCTAGTCTTAAAATACGTAAGGACTGACAAAACAACAACAAATATACAGACAATACAAAGAAAGAAACACGCAATAGAGCTGAATACTTCAAAGAACAACTCCACAGAACTGACCATAGACCAAAATTCACTATCTAAAACGCCACCTCAACGGCAATCAACAATACAGCTTTAGAATTCCTTCAAAACAGGAAGTATGGAGTGCAATAACGCACCTAAAATAATGACTCAGAAAATAAGGAAAAAAACAGAAAATATAACGAAGGATAATTCCCAAAGGAATATATCAAGTACAGTGTATATAATATAGACAGTAGTAAAAAACGAGGAAAAATTAATATATCAATCAAACCTTTATAATTTGAAAGAAAGAGGAATCGTAACAAATTATCTGTTACTATTTATTCTGTAGAATAACCCATACAGATTCATCAAAATCATTTTAATAGTCTCTTGAACTGTTGATGAAAAATTGTTTTTTTCCAAAATTGTTTGAAGCAGGGGAAAAGACAGTGAAAAATTAACGAAAGTAATAGAAAAAATAGAATAATATAAGAACATATGTTATACAGAGTTAGGATAAAGTATGGAACCCAGTAAATATTTTTGAAACGAAAAAGACGGTATACATGAAACTTTGCAATCAAGTAAAATGACACAACGCATCTGATGCCATACTTTTTTTTATTACTACTCTACTTCCGGTTTCACCGGAAATACACTCTCAAGTTATTTAATTTAACTGGGACACCCTGTATATTTGTGCAGATTAAAAAAATTGTTATTCCTAATTCATACATACCAAGTTTGGTAGAAAAATAAAAAAAAAACACGAGAAATAAATCATTTTCCAATTAAAGAATAGGTAAAATTATATACTAAGACCAATAAAAATATTAATTTTAACTTCTTCTTCTTGGGTGCCTGTCCGTTCCGAACGTTGGCGATCATTCTGGCTATGATGACTTTGTTGATTGCTATACGGAATAGCTCTGTTGAGGTCTTTCTATACCATGCTCATAGGTTAACAAGCCAGGATATTCCTCTTTCTCATTATATGTCCCAAGTACTGCAGTGTACGGCCCTTCACGATGTTGACCAAATCCGCGGTTGTGGTAATCATCCGTAGTACTTCTTCATTGGTGACTTTGTCACTATTGGTTCAATAATTGTCAGACGTGATGGAAATTTGTCATGACGACGAACATTTTGCAACTTTTTTTTTTAATGGAACAGTTAACCGCCATAACTCTCGGTATTGGTCAAATGAGAATCCTCATTGTATTCATGAAGCACATATCCAACATCAAAAAAAGTTGAATGGTTGGACGGGAATTGTCCAAAATAGACTTAGAAGCCCATTTTTCTTAAACGGAAACTTGACTGGTGATAAGTATATAGATTTAATAAATACCAAATTATTTCTGTACCTCAAAAGAATGGCCAGTTATCACAAAATTTTTGGTTTCAACAAGTAGGAGCACTTTCCCACTATTATTAACGGATTAAGAGATTTTTGAATGCGAATTATCCAAATCGATTGATTGGACATAGATGATTAATAGATAGGCCTATTTGTTTGCCGGATCTTAAAACGTTAGATTTTTTTCTTTGGGGTCATTAAAATCACGTGTTTACATTAGGCGATCAACATGTAGGATTTGAGACAAGGAATTATTGATGAATGTGAACTTATAAGTGGTTAAGTCTTGGAAAGGGTGACACACGAATTTATTATTAGGCTTGCACATTGTCAGGAGGTGGATGACGAGCATTTTGAACATTTGAAGTGATTTTAAAATATTATTCTTATTGGCCTTAGTAAATAAATTTACCTATGCCTTAGTTCTTTTAAAACCTGCAAAAAGGTACAGGGTGTATCATTTAAACACATAAATAAATAAATTGAGGCCATTTTTGATGGAACCAGTAGATTAGTAACAAAAATATCAGATGCGTTATGTATCATTCTAGTAGCATGCAAAGTTTCATGAATATCGTCTTTTTTCGTAATAGCATCAATATCCAAAGAAGACATATTAAAAAGGTTTAATTATAAGTATATTTCACCGTCTAAACATCAGTTGTGTAAGTACTAGTATATGTCGATTCTTTATAGTAAGTAAAAATATAAAAAAAATCTAAATAATATTTGCTACAATAACATTAATTCCAAGACTAACATTTTTAGTAGAACACAACACAAACAGATTAGTGGTTAACATCACACTGCTTACAGGAACATAAGTAAACTGTTTCTCTAAGTCTTTAACCCTATCTTCAAACTTAGGCGCCGTTTGACGATATAAAAAGATCGCATAATCTTCAAACGGTTGCGAATCTGCTTTGGCGTTCGCTTGAAGCATTTGCATACTCTTAAGAAACTGTTCGGTTTGCAACTTTCTCTGATATTTTCTTTTGTTGTGTCGTTCTGCCCGATTGGCGGCGATTTCTTCGAGCATCTTCTGACGTTCTTCCTTTATATTAAAATTACAAATATGAATTATGAATACAAAAATTACTACTATTAAACATAAGTAATCAAATGATGTGAAACTGAAGGAGCTAACTACACTACCGAGCATAAAATTAGGGTCATCCCGTAGTTTGAATTTATTTTAGAAATTATTATTCTTTTTTAACTGTCTTCGGTTGTAACATAGTTTACTAACGGGTTGGAAATTATTATAATTAAAATAAAAAATAACTATAACACAATAAAACTACAGATATTATTCATAAAATTTACTACTAAGAGCTAAATATATAATTTTGGAAACCGTATTGTTCAGAGTTTATAATTATATCTAACAAAAAAAGTAAAATCCCAACTATTCCGGCTTGTACAAAACCATTTAAGAACAGGTGAATCATCTGGAAAAGATAATATGGTATTAGGATGGGATAGGAAAAGATATTATATTTTAGGAATATAGGTTTGATCTGGAGTGAACCGGAAAGCCTCTGTTTACAATAAGTTTCCTTCAGAAGATTTTGTTCGGTTCTAAAATATTAATAGAGACATAAAAATCTTACCACACTCGCTCCGACTTTCTCCATCGTTCTTCTTTTTCTTGGTTTCCTGTCAACGCTGCCCACTTTCTGAGTAACCATATCCGTGTGTTTGTGTTTATGCCTACTCGAGGGTCTGTTTGGTTGCGTAATTGCCGGTGGTATATTGGACGTTTTAATTGTTTTGAAGGAAACTTCGCTCATTTTTGTATTTGCAACAGGTAAATCCTAGAATAGGATGAAAGAAAAATAATTAAGTAAATTTTCAATGAAGCGTTTATAAAATCGAGTAAATCACGTGTGACAATAATAATTGCATCGGAATAAGAATTTATTGTAACAGAAATTTGTTTCTGGAAAATAGAAGTATTTTCAAATATTCCAGCGGCTATGTAGTCAACGCGCGAACACATTAGTGTATATTGTCTACTATATGTGATATATAAAGTACATGACGCTATGTCATTTACTCCAGAAATTGTGAAATTTGTTAAAAAAATTCTGCATTTCTCTATCTGCGTATGTGTCTTCTATATTTAAACTAGGTCGACAAGGCTGCATCATTTCTCCTCTTTTATTTAGATATGATAAAGATGATATTTCTAGAAGCACTGTCAGAAGTTGCAACAGATCATCATTTTCAATCAAATATATTTTTTATCTTAATCCAGATATGCCTAATAACCTATATGTTGGACGCTTCAAACTTGCTCAAGCTTATCACGCCTGAACATTCGACAAGCCGGAAAATTGTACTTTTATGGTTAGTATAATACTACACGTAGCAAAGAATAGACGAGCACTTCGATTTTCAAGAAGGTATCTCATGGTTTGTTAAGTTTTAGTTTCGAGTTGCCCAAAAAGAAGCAAATACGAAGTCAAATTGGCAAGGTAGGTTATTTTTTCTGAGTTCGTAATATTAACTTTTTGCCAATCATGAAGTGTTGGCGATGACTTAACACGACGAAATAAGTGGTGACACGATGACCTTATTACCATCTAATAATACAGCTGATTATAGTAACTGATGAAGATTCAGGCGAAGAGAATGAAGTGGATATAAATAATTTAATTGCTGCCCAAATGCAAAGCCAGGTCGGATAATCCTCAAAACGTAATCCAAATTACTATGAATCGGACACAGAAGATCATTTGCCTTGATTTCAGCGTAAAGAACATTTCTGTAGATTAAAGATCTTTGTAGTACTTCATTTTTACATCAAGATTCTAGATATTCTTTTTGTTTTACTACCAGCTTCTACGAAGACGACAGGAGGTTTTTGAAACCCAGCTTCAGGTTTTCCAGGTTAGCCATGTTTCTCCACAGTGTATCATGAACTCTAGAAGAATGCTGTCAAAACCGCGTACTTTTTTTCGGTTTTCCAGGTATTCCTATAGCTTGTGCTTTTATCATTTTATCAAGCAATTGTTAAGAATATCGGAGAAAAATGAAGTTAGACATGTTTGCGCATGTTTTCCACAATGTATTATGAACTCTAGAAGAATGCTATCAAAACCGAGTGCTTTCTTTCGGTTTTCCAGGTATTGCTATAGCTTGTGCTCTTACTATTGTATCAAGGATTTGTTACTGATATCGGAGAAAAATGGAATTAGCTACATTTGCGCATATTTTCCATGGTGTGTCATAATATCTAAAAGAATTCTATCAAACCTGGCGTTTTTTTCTATTTTAGGTCTCTGATCGTGAAGGTGATCTCTTTATTTGTGAATGGTGAGTACTATTCCCTCACCTAGTCTGTTAGATGTGTTTTAAAAGACCACAGTCCTTGCGTAAGCGTGGAAACAATGTTTGAGGCTACTGGACTTGATGTGAGCCGTTAAAAGTTCAGGTTTATTGGCGCTTCCAAGTTTTCGGACAACGGTTCACGCTAGATGTTTTAAAATCCAAGTTGTAAGCTTTAAACCTTTTCCTTCACCTTAACTTCACATGATTGTTCTATAATTAATTGTATAACTTCCTTTCAGTATTTTTTTCCAAAACCACATCATCATCATAATATGTCAAACATCAATTGAACCAAACTGGCTTACAATTGAACTTTCTAAATATTCTGTCATGAATCACTTCTTGAACTTAAAACTGATTTTATTATGGACACCAACAATAAAAAATAAATCAATTTACATTAAAAATATCAAATTTCAATTGTGTTTTCTATAATAAGAGATGAGATCATAAGGCACTTCTATTTTTCACAAATTAAAACTGTAACAAATAAAAGTGGTAATTAAAATTAAAGGAGTTGGGGGTTTGCACTACCAGTATTAAGACGTGTACAAACTAATCGTGTTGCTCAAGGCCCATGGTGCTTGTCTGGCTTGGGCTAAACCGTCCAAATTTCTCTTTAACTTAAGCGCATTCCTTTAATATAGTGACAATCGCCCGATCTACGACAATAACCGACTTGCTTGCCTTGTTTGGCTTGCGGTTCACTATCTACCCTACGATCACGAGTTTCTCGAGACACCAAAGGATAACGAGCTCTGTAAGTCATACGGGAACTCTGTACCAGCCTTTAGAATTATCAATTATTCGCCTTAGATTCATTGAAGGGTTCATTTTGGCGTTTCCCTACAATTATAGGTAGCTTGTTATAGAACGAAAAAATTAGGATATAAAACTACTCACTTACTGGTAGTCTAAACAAAGCATGTCCAAAAGAGCCAAATATTTGCTAGTAAAAGTAAAGGGGTCTATAATTGATTAAGTTTTGTTATATTCTGAAAATTATTTTCTTAAAAAACTGTAGGCAAACGTTTTTTTCTTAAAAACTTTGATATAAACAAAATGAAAGAAAACAGTTGTCACCTACTGGGACTTCCTCCGCTTCGACGATAACTGAAAATTGCGTGGGTGGGGCAGAATGTGACTTCAAGGCACCAGCAAGTTGAAACGGGGAATATTGTGAAAATTTTGACAAATTTTTTACTGCTCTACTATTAAAAGCTTTCATTTTTTCCACGAATTTTTCTTCCGAAGATTTTTCAGGTTTCGAATTGGCAAAATTAATAACATCGGTTCTTTCTTCGACGACAATACCATCGTACTCGTCCATTTTTGATACTAAAGTAACGAAAAATTGTAATATATAAAATTATTAATATTACGAGAAATGTATGGGATTTTTAAGTCCAGTAGACGATTTTTGAACACGTAGACTTCGAATGATATTTAAAGCTTTATCTTAACATTGACAAAGCGTTGGTTGTTACAATAAACATTCTGATTTTATCTACTGCTTAAAAAATCGTTATTTTTCATCCAGAAACTTGGCATGAAAGATGAATACTGACGTGAACGAGAAAGGGTTTCACGTCAGTATTCCCTATCTTTTTTAAGGCCAAAATATTTAAGCTACGCTACGAGCATTTTTAAAATTATATAAAGGAGTTGTAATCGATAAGTGTGATACGTTCATAAGATTTATCACAGAGAAGAACGTTAAGGTGGGTACACATATGCGAGCCAAACGGTATACGTACCGTACGCGTACAGATCCTTGAAAAATATTCTACATCGTACTGATCGCATACTTATCTCGATCCATGGAAAGCGACAAACCAACAACGAACACACATGTGCGAAATGATTAATTTTATTTATAATTTGGGTACTGATTAATGTTTCTGTTTTGGCTTGCTTAACAAAAATAAAAATATGTACAATAATCAGTTTACTGTTTACTCACGTCTCTCTAGGAAGGAACACGTCATTCACACAATGTCGATTTGATGAGAGAATAAAAATGTTCGCTGCGTCTAGTAAGCGCCGTCCAAACTGAAAGACGAGCTTCCTTTGAAGTCGTGGAATAAACCGCAACAATTTGGTTCGCGACGAGTCACGATGAAACAGTACGCGAGCGGTTTTTTCTGCCGTACACATTA
Source organism: Diabrotica undecimpunctata (assembly GCF_040954645.1). NCBI lineage: Eukaryota > Metazoa > Arthropoda > Insecta > Coleoptera > Chrysomelidae > Diabrotica > Diabrotica undecimpunctata. The sequence goes on from NC_092806.1 coordinate 14,699,486, forward strand.
ACGAATATAGCGTTCGCATACCGTATGCATACCGTTTGGCTCGTATATGTGTACCGACCTTTAGATGCCGAGCTAAACAATCGCAAACACTAGCGAGGAAGCAAGTAGATAAGTTTATCTATACAGTCACAGAATTTGGCTTTTTTAAATGGAAAAGTCTCCAACCTCGCGACAATCCTTTCTTACAGATAGATCAACGAAATATTGAGAGAGTTACTCACTTTAAATATCTGGGATGCTGCATTACAGACCAACTACAGCTTAAACCTAAAATTATGCCAAAGAATGATCAAATGCTATATTTGGTCAGTGGTATTACATAGCACCAAGACCTGGACTCTAAAGAGCGATACGATCAATCGCCTACATGCGTTGAGATGCGGTTGAATACCTTGGACAGCGATGCAGGCTAACGAAACTGTGTTAAATAAACCAAATGTCATTCGTGAGTTATTGAAAACTATTAAAATAAAAAAAATATATCTAGGCCATGTTCTTAGAGTAGTTTCATCATGAAAGGTAAAATCAAGAGCCGCAGAGGAATAGGAAAGAAGCAGCAAATGTCATGTCTCAAGAACATTCGAGAAAGAAGAATAAATGGAAAAGACAGTGGACAATAGTAATATTTTTGCTGTTACAACAAATGGTATTAGAGCTTTATTTCAAAAATCCATAAACGGTCTCTGTTACATAATTTTCTAGCGATTATCATGGTGCAAAGGGGACAGTATGAAAGCGACGAAAATTTCACTAGACGATTATTAGAACTGAATAAAATGGTATCAAATTTGCTCTTCGATGACGAATAGTTCTTATATAAATAACTTTTAATATATTTTTACAAACATAGAAATAAAACGTTACTTTTGTTAATCCTACAAAAAAAAAATACCGAATAATATGAAAATATTAAATTCTGCCGATACTCCACAAAAAGATAACCAACAAATAATTTAAAACAAAATTTATAAGAATAATCGAAATATGCACTTCAAATATACATGTATATAACTAACTATGTTTATCAGCAGTGAGCAAGTCGAAGAATAAAGAAATCTTTCCCTATTGCTAATTATCACATACATACATTTAATAAAAACTTAAATAAATTGTATTAAGTTTAATTTTTGGCAATATTTGTACGAATTTACCTGAAGTTACATCGGTAAGTCTGCTATTCGTAATAATAGTTTCTACGTCGGTATCCGCCTTATTTTCTTGACGAAAAAAATCGTTAGAACTTATCCAATTCGATACTCTACTGAAAATTTGATTGTGTATCCCATCCCCCTCTATCATTGTCCTCGCACGAATCTTTTTTTGACCATTTAAATTCAACTGACAGTTTCGGCTTGACAGCCCATTGTCAAAATCATGGCTGTTGTTTTTTCTCGACGTTTTTGAAGTCGCCCTACCGAGTGTCTCAAATAATGAATTTTGATCCAAAAATGGGTCAAGATTATACGGTAGACGGGAACTAAAATGGAGCAAAAAAAATAAAATATTGGGTTAATATAAAAATTACTTTTATTTACTGACGAGGAAAGACGAATCACGTAAATAAATACAAAAATAGAAAAAGATATAAAACAAACAATAAAGAAAGCCAATGAATTACGAATTAAAAAAATGTTGGAAATAGAAAAATATCAGAGAAAGTATGGCACATTTATTGAATGTCATGTAAAGAAAATAACAGGGGATCAAAGGAAAAACCAAACAGGATTACTTAAGGGCGGAGATGGCAAATTTATTATAGATTTGGAAAATAAAATTTTAGAGATGGAGTATGACTACATAAGAGAATTCTTGATGATGCTACACACAACATTGGTTAGATAAATGATGAAACTGGACTCGAAATCGTAAAAAAGGAATTACAGCCAGCAATTAAAAGCTGCAGGACTGGGAAACCAAATGAACTTGACGGGATTCCTAGATAGTTCCTAATAGACCAGGGAAATAACGATTTTCCCAGGACACTCGTTGATACAGGTATCGAACAGCAGATTTTGATAAATTTGGTGATAACAATAATGTAATAAACAAAATATGCAAAGGATTAAACTTTATTTTTTACTCTCCATTTACGGCGTCGAGCTCATGTCCCTCTGACCACATCCTAGACCCCAGTTTCTCTTAATATATCTTCATTCTTTATTCTATCTTTGTGAGAAAGTGTAATACTACTTTATTCAACGTAATATTACACTGGCATTCCAGAATAAGACGAGACTAATTGAAAGAAAAAATTGTCAAGTACTAAACAGAAAAAAAGAAAGAGACAGAGGTAGACAAAAACAAATATGGAGATTCATAAGAAACCAACGGAAAGAAATGGCAGAATTGAAAGAATACAATAACATATCAGCAAATGAATGGAAAAGATACCAGACCCGGAAGATCCTGCTTAGATAAAAGGCAAAGATAAATGGAAAACTAACACAGTGTATACCAGTACAAAACGGAGTCAGACAGGGCGACTCGTTAAGTCCACTTCTCTTTAATATAATAATGAATGAAATAATACAAGCAGTACGTTAGGGTCATGGTTACAGAATGGGGAACAAAGAAATCTAAATATTATGTTATGCAGACGACGCCACATTAATCGCCGAGACAGAAGGCGTGCTCCAAAGATTAACACATATCTTCAATATAACAGCCAAGAAATACAATATGATAATAATAAGCAGAAAAAAAATCGGTTGCCTGTAAAGTCGGTTTTACGGGCGAAGATTTTACGTGACAACGTCTTTTTCTCGGTAGAATATTTATTGATATGAATATTATTAAATTGCACAATAGGAACAAGGAATTTAATGAAAATAAGAATTGCACAAATTTTAACTATAGAAATATATTTTGTTTACTAAAACATTGTACATGTAAACTTAAACTTAACTAATTTCTATTTGAGTGATTTTGTTGAGGATAGGACGATGATAGGAGAAATATGAAATGAAAGGAAGTGTTTCTGCTGTAATGTGTCTTGAACGCCAAGAACGCTCGAGAAAGACAGAGACACAAGCACGCACCGATTCAACGCGCCTAATTCTCTAGTGCTGCGCGCGCAGCGGACCGATCATGTTTGAGTGGGAGAGAGACGCAAGGCATTCGCCGGTCCGGCGGGCCTCTCTCTCGTTCGGTGACTCATCGTAACAGACGTGAGCGGGCGTTACACTTTTTCATGAATGACTCCGAACCACAACCTAATTTAAGACGTTGTCACGTCAAAAACCAAATGTATGACAACATCTAAATACCCACTACGATGTAAAATCGAAATTGATGGGAAAATAATAAAGCAGGAAGCAAGGTTTAGATATATAGGAATAGATATAACTAGTTACGGAGATGTTGAAGAAGAAGTACGACAACAAAGCTTAATGACACAATCTGGAAGAACAAACACCAAGACAAGACACAAAAACAAGAATCTATAAAGCAGCAATTAGACCTATATTAACATACAGAGCGGAGACAAGACCTGACACATCTAAAACGAGACACTACTAGAAACAACTGAGATGAAAATACTCCGACGAATATCAGGGAATAGTCTGTTGGATAGGGAGAGAAGCGAAAAAATAAGAAGAGCATGCAATATAGAAGACATAAATGGATGGGTGACATAACGGAAACAGGAGTGGAACGAACACATTAGTAGAATGGCAGAGGATAGGATAGTACGAATAGCATGAGATAAGTCACCAAATGGACGAAGAAGTATTGGCAGACCAAGAAAAAGATGGTGCGATAATTGAAACAATTTAGGAGGCTAATATTAAAGAAGAAACAGGCTTTAAAGCCTACATACAAGAAGGAAGAAGACGAAGACAGAGGTAGAGATTTCAATATCAATGGCATATTAAAATAAGGAGATGTAGCAAATCTTACTCTCTAGTTGGAAAAAAATAAAACAGAACATCTAACAGTTGTATTTTCAAATTTTCTAGGTGTTATAATTACCTTGAAAATGTTTCATTTGTAAGATGATTTAATCCAATTTTGGAAGAAATTTTCAATTCGTTGGTCGAGGAGATGTACTCGATGGTCTGAAGAGTCAATTCCTTATTTTTATTCTTTTCCAAAATTCTGATTTTTAAATGTGTTTCAGATATTGGTTTCTTAACCGAAAAGTACATAGAAGAACTTTCTTGATAATGAGAGTTGTTAAAAATGGTATTAACGTCGTCCTTTCTGCTAGAAATATTTCCCGTTTCATTTTGTTGGAATGAAGGAGGATTTACGAGAATTGTTTGAATAATATTATCCGACAAATCTATTTGACTTGCTGGAGTTTGTGAATCAATATTAAAATTATTATGCAGTTCTGATACATAAGTAGGTTTGTCAACTTTGGAACATATATTATCTTCTACAGCGTTAACCTGAGCTACTTTATAGTTAGTTTGTAAAACATTAGGATGATTATTACTGCTGACATCAGATCGACGCTTTCGTATCAGCTGCGTTAGGACTCTTTTCAATCGTTCATGTTTTTGATACATCTTTTCTATGCACTTCAACTGCTTATCTAATCTTGGTGATACGGGAATTTCTCGCTTTAAACAATCATCTCGTGATATAACCGTCTGTCCGTCTACGTTTTCCTTTTCTAACACTAATGAATTATTTAAATTGTTGACTTGCTTTGCTTTGTTTTTCGTATTTTTTAAAACCTTATGCCTATTTGGTACTAAAAGTTGAGAATTTTTCAGATCCACATTATTGCTTTTATGACACAACTCTTTTTTGGGTTTAAAATTATTCTCAGGCTCTATAAGAAAACTGCAAATTAAGATTATATTAAGTTAAACTATGTTTAAAAATGTCTTTCGATATGAAAATCGAAAGACCAAGAAATATGAAGATGCAACTGAGAAAAACTAAGATGCAACAGAGTTTTAGAATATTACAACAAAATCATGAATGCTAAGAAATATTAAACTTTGTAATAAAAAAAATTGCAAGCAATTTTTAGACTATAATATTGTAGATTTAAACACGTTGTTTTACGTAGACGACAGATTGGACATATCTCTAAAAATATTCGAATTTGAAATATTACACAGTACCTATGACCCGTTTAAGTTGATAGTGTGCGAGTCTAGAGATACCCCAATTCCAATAAGGATCAGAATTATTTGTACGAAGTTTTTCTTGATAATATTCAATTTTATCATTTGTCTGAAACTGCCAATATGTCTCTTAGACTTTTCACTGTAACTTTGCTAACGAAACATGACAAACACATCATCATCATCATCATCAATCAGCCCTGAGTTGTCCATTGTTGAACATAGGCCTCCTCTAGACTTTTCCATCTGCTTCTGTTCTGCGCCTCTGCTATCCAATTGGTCACTATTCTTTTGAGGTCGTCGGTCCATCGCGTTGGGGGTCTTCCTCGGCTTCGCTTGTCAGCCCGTGGTCTCCACTCAAGCAATTTTTTTGTCCAACTGTCGTCTTTCATTCTTGCAACATGTCCTGCCCATCTCCATTTTTGCTTTGTAATATGTTCGATAATATCTTCCACTCCGGTTCGTCTACGAACTTCCTCGTTTTTTATTCTATTTCTTAAGCTTATTCCAAGCAATGATCTCGCAATCTTTGTTCGATGATATCTTCCACTCCGGTTCGTCTACGAACTTCCTCGTTTCTTATTCTATTTCTTAAGCTTATTCCAAGCAATGATCTCTCCATCTTTCGTTGTGTCCTCAATTTTTCGGCTGATGTTTTTGTGAGAGTTAAGGTTTCTGCTCCGTATGTGAGGACTGGTAGTACGCACTGGTTAAAAGCTTTTCTTTTTAAATGGATCAGTATATTTGTTTTAAATACGTCTCTCATTTTTCCGAATGCAGCCCAACCCAGACTTATTCTTCTGAGTAGCTCGCATGTTTGGTTATCTCGCGTTAACCTTATTTCGTGACCCAAATACACATATTTTTCCACAAGTTCTATGGGCGACTTTTCGATTTCTATTAGCTCATTGGGGACGAGATTGGTCATCATTTTTGTTTTTCCATAGTTTATTTTTAAACCGACTTTCTGGGTTACTTGCTGTAGTTGTTGTACCATAACTCTGGCTTCTCCTAAGTTGTCTGTTATGAGAACAATATCATCGGCATATCTGAGATGATTGAATATCTTTCCATCGATGCTAATACTCTTTAATTCCCACTCTAACTGTTATAAATAGTTTTGGCGACAAGGTATCTCCCTGCCGCATCCCTCTGCCAATTTTTATCTTCTCAGTCATGCAATGGAGGGATGACAAACACACAAACACAAAATACATACACATTACACCATATCTTGCGCATATAATGAGAGGTAGCAGATACTGGATACTGCAGTTAATACTCAACGGAAAGATCGAGGGAAAAAGGGGAAACAATATCGGCAAATAGTCATGGAAGCTACGCACGTATAATTTGGGCACGGTACTCAAAGAAGAAAAAGATTACACTATGATCAACTATGAAGCAAATCATCGGACAGCCGTACCATGATATTTATACTGAGACTACTGGGCTCCTCAATCCCGAGCTGTAACACCATCGTGACCAGGGAATAGTAGGTTAATGAAAGGATGGTTCGCATTTAGAATGTTGTGGAGAAATTTTTGGGCAACAATACAGATTCTAATTACAAAAATATAGTCTTAACAATACTAAAGTCTTTTTAAGACTTGGGATGTCTCATGATTGCCAAAAGATACATTACTACTGCTAGATGATCTAGAGGGATATTCCAGATAGTATTTATAAGCAAAAATGTACCATGAGGTGCCTACGATTTTGGGTAAGTTGGCAATCTCATTTGAATTCAAAATTAAATCTTTAAAACGGCAAAATGGAATTCATTTTTGGATTCAGTACATCACAAATATATAAATCAGTTTCTCAAATTTTTTTTTTTTTCAAATCTGTGTTACTAGTGTCTTTCCTGACTCTGTATTCTATTACTAATTATTATTTTTTGTAAAAGAAAACAATGATCTAATGAATAAAATGTAATCCACACTGAAATAAAAGGTAAATAATAGAAAGACGAGGAGAAGGTTGTAGAAAGAAGAACCACCTTAAAAAAACTGCAGAAAAGTTGATGTAACAAGTTCGGGTCCAAGATAATTTAATTGAAGTATACCAATTTCAGTAGTGGAAATCGAGGGCTATTTGATCAAGATGTTTTCAAAAAGGAATTAACTTTTTTCGTTGAAATAATAGAGAAACTTTTCTGATGCCTTCTTAAGTTTAGTTTGAACCATTTTAGAAAGTAAATCTATAAAAAATGTTTTATATTTATAAAAAAAAAATAGAACAAACTCGGAAGAATCATAGAAATGTATTTAACTATATTACCTGGTCGTTGAAATTTAGTTTTATTGTCTACAACACATATTACTGGTAAATTCGTTTGTACTAGTTTCCTCAACTTATTTTTGTAATAACAATCGCCTGATCTATTTCTTAAATAATAAGCATTGAAGCACTTCTTGCAAGTTTTATATTGGTCTTTTACATGCCTATCGTTCAGAGGTATGTATACACAGTTTTTGATAATTGGAGGCATTGACGTGATAGCTTTTTTAGACAACTCCTAAAATTAGGGGAATAAAATGATGAAATTTAAATAAGAAATACCATGACATCATGATCTCTATCGAAATAATCGAAAAAGTTAGTGTAATTGTAATACTTTATTTAAAATTTAGTTGTGTTATATTTATTGATCACAGCTTAGAGATTTATTTATTTAGTAATAAAATTATAAAGTACGTTAAATTTTGGATTAGATATTGCAAACTACTGAACTGTTTTTATAAATCGAATTTATTGACTTTATTTATTATAAAAATGTTCTACACTTTACAACACTTCATGAGTTTATTTACATACATTTATTTATTTAATCTAGTAGAAAACACTTAAATATTAATTTATTTACACTTATATAATTTATTTAAAACATTCACACCGGTTACAATTTAAATAGCCGCGCAAACAATTTATTAATTGACATTTGTTTTCGACTGTCCTTTTAAATCTCAAATCGTCCGTTTTATACCTGATTTGTTTATCTCGAAATTTCTGCTTCTCTAACCTCCGGTCGGGACGCCAACGGTATTATTCGATCTTCACCTGGAAAGTTCCAATAGCAGGTATAAGCGGAGACCCGATTTACAGCTTAGGGTATCCCTCACATTTATCGTAACACTACATACATTACTTAAAATTCACAAAAAGTAAACGTAAAAGCTCCTTAACTAGTAATAATACTACAAACAATTCTGTTCTTTGCTTTATGAAACCCCTGTCAGTACCCTTATGAAACCGAAGTCGGGGGCTATTTAAGCTATGTACAGATAACAGACAATAAAATCGCTACCCGAACAATGGCGTTGTTGTCAGTTACATCGCCGTAATTTGCAATGATATTGTTGATCGCAGACATTATCTACCGTTAGAGAAAGATATTAACTAACACATTGCAGATCACTTCAAGCTGAATCATAAACGTTGACAACGTTACATTTTTCTTAGAACCCAAATCTTTGCCAAAATATTTGAACAATTTAAAAATAGACTACTCAAATTATTGAAATTGATTTCATATAAAATGAGATCTCTTCTATTTAAACGCATATTCTTTGAACAGTAAGAAGAAGAAGGTTTTTGTTTAAGAGATTAAACAGATTCTGCAATAATCCCCTAATTTGTTTATTAAATAATAATTAAATTTTTCTCCTTTTGTCGGAACAAAAATATTTTTTTAATAGGGTAAACGTCAAATTTTACTGGCCTACAAAAGATAATTAAAACATAAGCCACTTTCTACAATTGTGATATTTGATTGTAGTTAGTTCATTCTCTATCTGTGAAATGCTATTAAAATGTACACTTACCAATTTTGGATGTTTCACATGGGGGATTTCCCCTCTGAAGCAGTCGTAGATTTCTGTCAAATAACTAGCCATTGATAAGAAATCTTCGGTCATTGTCAATTCGCTTCCGGTCAGCACAGGAGGTATACCTACATAGAAAAAAATATATTGTAAAAAAAAATTAAACCAAATTAGTTGATTTTATTAGAGTATTAGCTTAAGTCACTATCATACCAGATGGCTGAGTAGACCACACAAAATCTAACAAGAAATAATAATCCACATTAACTACTTTCACGCTAACACACCTTACCATTCTACATTACAGCGTAAAATTGCTAATACATTTTATGTTTGAGAAAATGTCACTAAAGAACAACTACTTGACGTGTTAAAAGTGGGAAAGGTTGTTAGGAGTACGAAGTTGATAATTATTAATTTAAAACAGTTCCTCTGTTATCTCCACGCGGGACGTAGCTAACAGTGGCGGCTGGTGTGGTAAAATTTTGGGTAGGCCAGTAAATTACATATAGCTATGTGTAATCAGTGGCGGATCCAGAGGGAGGGGTCATGGGGTCATGACCATCCCCCTCCCGTTAAACATATTTGAAAACCCACTTATCGTATTGGTGGTAAGATTAAAAGTGACCTTGCATCAGAGAAAAGTAATCACTCTCAAGATCCATGACCTCCCCAAAAAAGTTTCTGTAGCCGCCAGTGTGTGTAATACATATTTTTTTTTGTGTGAGAGTTGCAATTGTGTAGTTTGTTTCTAAGGTTTGTTTAAAAATATGTTACAATTATATATTATGTTACATATTTATTTATCATAATTTAAAAGGAAATTTATATTACAATTCGATATTTACGTTACAAGTGACAACGATGGTGGCCGTAGGCCCGATCGTCTGGTGCCTAAACAGCAAGCATAAACACGACAATATAAATCGTTGTGCGGCAAGCTGCTTAACTTCAAACGCTTTTTGTATGGGGATCTTATGTGAGCTGGGTCGGCCACTTCCGATCGGGCCTATTAATGATATTTAAAACGCCTGAATGCGATTCGATGCTTTCTGTGGTAATATAATAACATAGTTGTTTTAACGGACGCTAATATATTGAGTGATTTAGTACATTTAAAAGTTATTTACATGCATTAACATAATTTTTGAATATATGTTTTTCAATTTTAAAGCTCTTAAAATTATTGGGTAGACCCGGCCTATCCTGCCTACCCCCAAAAGCCGCCACTGGTAGCTAAACAAAACCACACAATACAACAAGAAATAATAATACATATCAACATTTTCACGCAGTATCAACCGTTGTTGTATCATATCCCGTACATTGTACGAATTGTATTTGAGAAAAAAACTAGTTTGTTTCAAACCTATGGAAATTTGTGTAAAGGCCACAGCACACGTTTGGCAAATGTACGAAAAAGTAAAATAACCGAAGCAGATCGAAGGGCATTAAGACGCATTAGAGTGAAAAATCGACGAGCAAAATATATGGAGTTAAGCGTATTATGGAGAGACGTTGTTGGAAGACATGTTTCTAGATCAACATGTCACCGAGAGGCCCACAAATTAGGATTTGATACTTACAAAGTAAGTTATATGTTGAAAAAATTAGTACGAATTGTTTTTAATAAATTTCATTTTATTTTAGGCTAAGGAAAAAAGTCACTTTTAACATTATAACAAAAGAAAAATGACTAAGATGGTCAAAAGAGCATAAAGATTGGACTCAGTCGCAATGGAATTCAATACAATGGAGTGATGAGTCCAGATTTGAAGTGTGTGTTGGAGACAGCAGGAGTCGCGTCATTCGCAGGAAAAATAAAGCGTTCCATCCCGACTGTCTGAAGATAAAAGTCAAATTTCCTACATCTGTCATGATCTGGGGCAGCATGTCGTCTAAAGGTGTGGGAAACTTATTACATTTTATCGATGGGATTGTAAACACGGACAAATATTTGAATATTGTAGAAGAATCTCTTTTACCGATTGTGAAAAACCGTTAACATCGGCGGAAGATTTTGTCTTCCAATAGGACGACACAGGTTGTCATACCTCAAAAAATAGTTTAAAATGGATTGAAGACCATGTCATACCACTTCTGGAATGGGTTTCTAACAGTTCTAACTTGTCTCCGATAGAGACTTTGTGGCGCAAAATGAAAAAAATTTTGAGAAAACATCCTGCCAGGTATGTCAATGAATTGAAGGAAAAATGGCAAGAAATATGGGATTCGGTTATATTAGAATTTTGTCAGAACTTGGTAAAAACTATGTATATATATAATAGTATAATATTAACTATATAGTATAAACTAATATATATATTGAACGAGCTAGTATTCATATTGCAACTAGGCATAAAGTTGTATATTTTACAATTAATATAAAAAAATCACAGAAAGACAGTAGCGCACCTAGAATTGGTTTGGTTGGTCACCGAAATTTTGAGTCCTCACACATTTTGAGTCCTTAAAATGTGTGAGTAACAGTGTCGAAATAGGATCCTGGAGGGGGATTAACTCCCAAACCCCCCCCCTAAATCTAGAATTAAATTTATAATTTTTGTGTCCATGTTATCAAAAAGAGGCATCAAGACAGCATGTTAGTCAAATCTAAAGCAAGTTACATAAATATAACTATGCAATTCATACTTTAGATAAATTGGTAATTTTAGGTTGAATTTCACAAAAACTATATATCTACGAACAACTAGGATATAAGAAACACTTACCTAAATCCTTTTCAAGGACATTAATAGCAATCTGATTGTTTTTCGCCGCATCATTATGAATAATTGCACTATATTCTAACAGATCTGGTCTGTAGTGATGTATTATTGCACATAAAACTTTTCCGTCTTTGAATACCGAGCCCATGTCGGTGATTTCGATGCCATCCACTTCTTTCAATTGTTCTGTTAACCAGTTGAGCAACACTTCGTTATCCAGATTACCTGAAACAAATATAGGTGTGTATCGTTTTCTACAAACATATTATTTTATACTCATATATTATTAGACAAAAAAATTATACAACCTACTTGCGATTTGTTGTGTGATGTGTTGTGCTTGTAAAGAAAATATTGGTACCAGTATTTCCCTACACTAAGGAGAAGGGAAGACATGAAGTTTTATTTTTCGTTGTGGGAAGGATGGTCAACGTGATACGTGATCCTGCACATAATTTCTTGTGTACAAAAGAAACTCCATCTCCAAGTGTTCAAATAATAGAACAAGTGATGGAGTTTAAATATCTAATAGGCATCACATGATCTAGCTACGGAAAGCTCGAAACTGAAGTGGAAGATCAAGTGAATAGAGCAAACAGAGCCGCAGGTTGCGTGAATAAAACAATATGGAGAAATAAAAATATCGGGAAAGAAATGAAAGACAGAATTTACAAAACAGTCATCAGACCAATAATGACATACGCGGCAGAAACACGACCTGACACAAAGAGGACAAAAATGATGTTCGAAACAGCAGAGATAAAAACATTTAAAAAATTGATGGTAAGACACTATGGGACAGAGCTAGAAGTACTGATGTACGACGTAGATGCAAAGTGGAGAACATCAAGAACTGGGTAAGAAATAGAAGAGTAGAATGGAACGATCATATAAGCAGATCAACAAATAGAGTGGTAAAGAGGACAAGAGACGGTTTTCCAATAGGAAGACGATCAGCAGGAAGACCACGAAAACGATGGAACGACAACTTACTGAAGGCACATTAAAAAATAACGTCCGAAGAAGCAAATAATCTTATCTGGAAATAAATCCCGAAAATACCGGAAAGAAAAAGCAATGGAAAGACAAATTATCAACATACGTCTGTTATGAGGGATATCTGGATAAGAAAAGTCACAAAAGTTAAAGGTACTGCCAGTCAAATAGCAAAATTAAAGTAGAAATTTTCTGGTCGTACTATTAGAGAAAAAGATGTAATGTGGACTAAGATTATTACAGATTGGAGACCCTAAACTTATAAATGAAAACGAGGGAGACCACAGATGAGGTGGATGGATGACCTGAAAAACCATGCTTGTTCGAGCTAGATCCACATGGCTCGAGATGGAGAAAGATGGATGAGCGAAGACGATTCCTACTATGTCCAATATTGGATGTCTCAAGGCTAACAGATACATAGAACTTCTTGTATCAAGAAAAAACAGAGAAAAGAATGATGCTTTCAGAGAAAGAAAAGGACACAGTAAAATATTTAATAAAAAATACTAATTCTCGATGTGTTGAATACTAATTTTCAGAAAAAGCTAGCATAGTAAAGATATTGGATAACGATGATATCGAATGAGGAAATATTTGCCTGAATGGAAATACCTATATTAGAAGAAATCAAATGTCAAGTCCTACTGTGTTTTATGTTTTGTTTCTAATGACATGTTTAGAGTTTAACTTGATTTTTTAAAGTTTCAAAATGTTTTTCGTGTAACCGATGCTTGTTTTAAATCATATGGGAATATAGCATGAGAATAAAATTCTATAGATTTAAAGTGTCTCATATTAATACATATTTTATTTAATGGTACTTATTTAGTTTCTCAGTAAAATATGTGAAAAACAAAACACCTCACAGTCGAGTTGTTAGTAAAAACTAGTGTAAGTGTATTACATATGAGCTAGATCAAAACAAAACACGGTTGGAGAAAGTTAAAGCATGGAAACGAAGGACCACAAAGTAATCGGAAAGTTTTTTGGGCTTTCCGAACATAGAAATAATCAGGTAGAATAGAATATGAGCTACTTATTGTTTTCTATCGTTTCGTATTAAGTAAAACTACTAATTTTAGACATCCTATTGGCTGTATGCCATTTGTCTAAGTCACAATATTCAGATCTTGCAAAATGATCGTATTATAACAATATTTACTATCTTTCTTCCATTTTCTACAACTTTTCCGATGTGTTTCATGGATGACTTATGCTATCACTTATTTATCTGCCACTTAGAATAGTATCCTAATTTATGTTATCATCAGTATTGGTTTGGTTTTGACGTTTCTCGTCTATTCATGGAAATTCGTTTTATTATCCGCTACTATATATAGCACTGATTATTATTTAAAAAAAAACCTGTGATAATTTAACGACACTGAATAGAAGATGGCTCAATATACAATGGAAATACGATTTAAAAAAACTATCTTGGTTCCTATTAGTCATAGAGGGTTCTTTTTTTAAGATTATGTTTTTTTACCATTTTTTCAGTGAGCCTACTTACAAGCGCGTGACATATCAAAAATATCAAAGTTATTATAAATATTTATAAGCTAAAAAGCCAGCTCTTTTCAAACGGTATTGGTATTTTTAATAACAATTGTGATAAAATAATGAATTTTTTTAATGCATCTTAAAATCGAAGCCTCAAAGAATTAATTCCGATATGCTAAATACCTCTGGAGTCACTGTTTGGTCAAGTACAGTTGTTTAAATAATCGGTCTCTGGGATAAACAAATTGAATAACTTACAAATTATTTGGTCGATCTAGCTGAGATTTAGCACAGTTTAATAGCTCATTAATTGCCATAATTTCCATAATTGCCATTACATGTCATTATTCAAAAAACAAAGTTATTAAAATTTATCAAGTACTGGAAAAATACGGGTTTTTTGCAATTATCTTCGTCAATTGTTTATCCATTTTAATTCACAAACCCTTAAATTAAAATACTTTTCAAAATCTACAACTTTTATTTGAACCATTTTTCTCTAAAATGTATAAGAATCGTTTTATAGGCAAAAAATGATTTTTTACATTTCAGAATTGCTAAAAAAACAAAGCGTTTGTCATCAGCTATCCCTCATATACCTTTTAGAATCTCCAAAAATCTGTATAAGATTTTTACGCGAAATCAATTATTTTTTCAGGATATACTGGGGTAAGAGTCACAGATGTGATTCTACCATTAATCACTAATTATTATTGCCTGTCGTAATGTAGTCTTAAATTAAAGAATAGTAAGTTGTGAGTAGATAGATAAACGTTTGCAAAACCTGAATATTGATGCCTTTAGTCCTTTTAATGTATCCAGTTGCTACTCTCTAAATATTTACTAAATCTGGTTTCATATTCTAAATTTAGTATTTCTCGCAGAACATCTCAGTACTTTTTATTTTCTTTTTCTAGTATTTTGCTGTTTGCTGTTGTATGATACTTATAAAGTAAAAAAGCAGACACCACATATGAATTTTGCTGATAAACGATGGAAAACAAATAAGTATAAATACATAAAGTCACTATAAAAAATTAAGTTTGTAAAATGAAACACATAAAGCTAATAAGCAATTTAATAACAAACCTGAACATTAGTCATGAAATAATAACAGTCCACCTTATAATAGAAAAATGCGAATAATTTAGTTAAAAATTATTAATTAAATACTTATAAATATACTAAGTTTTTTTTTTATTTTTTATTCTATACAGAATATTGGTTTATCAAATCAAAAATTAGGTATATTTCTCTGATGTAAAGGTGAACAGAAGAAAATATTCAAATAAAAGAAAATTGTCAAACATATATAGAAATCATAAAAATCTAAAACCACTCAATACTGATTTAAGTTAATTTAATATTAAGAGCTCGTTAATTTTTTTGTTTTCGAAAAAGTTTTAAGAGTATTTATAAAGAGATAAGCCGGGAAGATTAAAATCTTCTTGGGTGATCATCAAGACAATATACAACAGATGAGGAAGATTATTATATTAATGATAGTTTTTTTATCATGATCAAAAAGATCATGATCAAAAGCACAAAGGATAGTAACGGTCAAAATAAGAGTATAAGCTTCAGAAGATTAGAAGAATAGAGAAGAATATAGAAAAAAGGATAACAAGTTAGCAATAATTATGGATGACTTCATTGCCAGAAACCCAGGAATATCAAGCGTAAAACAAAGAATAATAAAAATATAAGCAATAGAATGGCGAGCTAACGGTAGCTTTGGTGACCGGTGAACTACGTCCCCTGTGACAGTGGACACAAAAGGCTGACTGATGATACACACACCCAGACATACTCGACCGGATAAATTCTATCAGAGAAATACAAACCTTAATTGTTGATAATAAGTCCACTTTGTAAAAATAATTCTGTATTTGTTTTAATTTCAAAGGCAACTGTGAGACAAGCTAACTTAAATTCTATGTGATATAAAAAAACTCAACAGTAAATGCATCACGTGTCATCTTCACATAAATTTATAATTAGTGCAGAAATAAGATATTTAAATAATGTACAGAAAGTACATAAATTGTGGGAATGACATGTTGGTTAACATACAATGGTACAAAAGTTTCGAAGGGATTTTTTGCTTCTTTCATGTCTAAATATAGAAATGATTTTAAAAAAATGCTAAAAATATTATACCATGGTTCTATAGATACTAAAATCGTTATATAAAGCAAATAATTAGTTATTTACCCATCCACTACAGTAGTTTTAATGCGCTTATTATAAATATAGCTCATAGCATAATTGTCTCTCCGGGTAGTTGTATATTATGGTACATACATAAAGTAACCAGTTTTTCAGAGTATTCGAAGACTTCATTATTTTATTGCATACTCAACTAACACACTAAATTTTGTTTTTGTTAATGAGATAGAAAGATGAATAAATCACTGTTTTAGATAAAAGTGCGAAATGAAATATAATATACATATTATATGGTCCTTCGACATCCACAATGATTCGGATCTTTGAGCGGTGAACAAATTTAATTTGCTAAAAACGTATGCTCTGTAAAAAATATGAAGGGAAAGAGCAAAAAGGTGACCAGAGAGGTAGAAAGGCGAAGGGAAATGATCTCTCTCTCTCTCTCTCTCTCTCTCTCTTTCTGTTGCAAATAGGTCTTAATAACTAATCTGGTCTTAAAGGTGAACCTTCAGTACGCAGCTTCTGCAAAACTTACTGCTGCTTTGATGCAATAGCATTAGCTATGATGCTGCTATATCGGGTGTTGGCGTAGAGTTCTACCCAAGGATAACAGGTCTACCCAAGTTTAGAAGGCTTAATATATAACATAACAATTAATTAAAGATGTACAATAAACCAAATGACTGCAATACTAGCTGTATAGAACTTTCCGAAATACATATAACCAGCTTCCAAAAAAGAAAACAAAGGCTCTGTTGGTACAACTAGTTTATTGTAGAAGATTGGACATTTTTTTAACGAAAGACATTATTGAACCAATATTGTTTTGATTTTTTTGTTAACATAACGTTTGCTTAAAATATTCATTGCACATTTATCGGCTTTAAAGATGTATTTTGCACAATGTACAATAAATTATTTAAAATGCATTACTCGTGACCTATATGTAACGTGCTGGTAAATATTAAAATCAGTTCATGAATTGAGAGAAAATACTCGCGTTAATACGAAGGAAAAACGTGCAATCAAGAAAAATATAAAAGAAGTTAAGCACGATAGAAGAGAAGAAGAAATCAGTACTCTTGTAAATTCTTTACGTATTGAAAATCTGATAAAACAAGAAAGAAGTATTGCACAGATATAGAGCTCGTGATATGTTTCGGTAATCAATAATTGTATATTTATGTGAAGGCGACAACGCTACATTTGTATGTATAGCTAATTATTAATCTAACATCGTATACAATAAAAATACTTCATTAACACTGTTTAGATGCACCGCATTATCTGGTTTATTAAACTTCGCCCAATATGATATGTTCTAATACAAAAAGTGCACAAAACAAATTTATTTAAGCATATTTTTATGGGACTAAAACTTAATAGTTAATAAAAATGGAGAGTGTGTGGTATTAAAGCCCCCAGTGTTCAGTCCCCATCTTCAAGCGATCTATTATAGCAGCCGCAAGCAAGATTATCGAGCAAAAAATCAGCAAACCCTGCAACAAATTAATTATATATTATTAATAAACTGATAGATACCGGGAAAAAGAAAATCATCATCTTGATTCCTTCAAACTATAATGAATCAAATAATAGAGGAGAAAAAAGAAAAAAACCGACAACTCGAATAAATCGATAACTATAATTTTACATTAAAATGATGTTAGATTAGACCTGCAAAGCTGCTTCACAATAGCGCTTCTCAATGTTTTCTATATTAAGCATATCTAAGGGCAAACTGTAATCTTGCGAAAGCATTAATTACCGAGAGATGCTGTGGTGGGCGCTCAATAAGAAAATAGTTCCTGGTGAGTATGTGACGATTGTGAGAGGCATTGTATGATAGATGAGGGAGAGACTGATAAATTTCATGTAAAGTAGAATTGCAAGGCTCGGTGCTTAGTCTTTATTTATTCTCATTAGTGTTGGATGATGAAATTCCTGCATAACTTTTAAAGCTATTAGATGTAGAACAAATTAAAATAATAACTGAAATATTTAATGAAATATACAAGGCAGGAAAAATACCAGTAGAGTGGCTCAAATCGGAGTTCGTACCATTGTCCAAAAAACCAGGAGCAAAAGTTTGTGAAGACTATAGGATCATAAGACTAATCAGCCATCTGCTGAAGCTGTTTTTAAAAGTCATCCACAAAAGAATTTACCGGAAATGCGAGGAACAAATTGCGCATAATCAGTTTATATTTGTGAACGCCGTTCACAAGCTGAGAGCATCGTATAGAAAAACCTCAACACAGCTATTCCGTACAGCAACCAAGAAAGTCATCATAGCCAGAATGATTGCCAACGTTCGGAACGGACAGGCACCCTAAGAAGAAGAAGTGTTGGATCAGATAAGAGGTAAACTACAAGGTAACATTGTACGTTTAGTGTTTAGTAGAAAATAGTGAACGCGAGTTAGAACAAAAACTGGAACAGTTAAGACATCTCTTGAGGAAAAACAGAGTATTTAATGTTCGTTTAAAGATGGAGTTACTAGAAATAAAATGATATCTTTGGCTGGCGAAATGATTGTGAAAAGAAATAGTTTTAAGTACCTAGGACCGTTATTACAGAATAATGAAGATGCGTGCAGTAGAATTAGGGTTGCATGGATGAAGTGGAAGGAAGCTAGTGGTGTGTTGTGTCACAGAAAAATTCCAATGATGTTGAAGGGGAAATTTTATAGAATAGCCATAAGACAGCTACGATGAACAGGAACTGAATGTTGGGCAGTTAAAAAGAACGAGCAACAGCGAATGCACGTGGCTGAAATGAAAATGCTTAGATACATCAGTGCAGTCAAAAAAAGGGATAAAATTAAGAATGAATATACTTATTAGTGGAAGTCTAGAGGTGACAGCACCAATTGATGCCAAAATGATAAAGCATAGGTTAAGATGGTTTGGTCACTTCAACGTCGAGATGTCAATTACCTAATACGAAGATTGCTGATCTGCTAGTTCCTGGGAGGACTAGGAGAGGAACACCAAAGAAGATCCGGGGAAGACGCTATATAGATATAGCTAAGAAAATTGATTAAATCAGTCCACCCAAACAGACGAAAGCCAATTAACGCAAATAAACGTATTAAAAGTAATAAGCATATTAGTAAAATTATGGGAAGTAACGATGATAAGTGATAAAACTAATGGAAATAAAAAATTTATAATAAAAGCTCTAAAGTTGATTTCTAAGTTTTATTTTGCATTACTATATGAAAAAATTTTCTGAAACTTAAGATCGTATACTTTGCATCAAAATAATGGAAAAGTTGTCAAAGTTTCAGCTATATCTGTAATTTTTTTTAAATTGGGCTAAAACGTATTAATGAACCACTTTAACGGAGCGCATCTTTATCTTCACAAGAGCACAAAAGTTTCAACACTCTTAAACACAAAAATTAACACAGGAATTAAGTTTATAAAGCAGTTTTTCAAATCACAAAACAGACCAAATTTTGAGGTTTTCCAAAATACCGGTCATTCGCAGAGCCAATTTTCGTTTTCTAACAAATTATCATTTCCATTGTTTCCATGATTTAACGATATCTCAAACGTTTGACACGTTTTATTTATTTCTAGGAAATACTCTTTCGCGAGCTTGACCAGCCCATCGAGCAACTCTGCGATAGGCTCGTCCTTGTTTGCTAAAAACTAACAGTCTAGTCCACCAAGCGCCTGAAAATATAAAACTTGTCGATATTTTCTGCTGCAAAATAAGACGTTTCAATACAAAAAGTTGGTTTTTTCCGAAATATAAGTGGATAAAGTTGAAAATTAAAAATATTATTGACTTTATTTGTTTATTATCCGGTATAATGTTCGTAAATTGTGGCGTCCAACGAAAAAAAAAAAAAAGGAATACAGCATACAAGATGGAAGAAAACCGCAAATACGAATTCCGACTATTTGGTAGTCAGTAAGTAATCAGTTATTACTTCATAATTTTCAAATCAAAATATTCGGAAAACGGTACACAGTATCCAGTTTTACCAAGAGTAGCTTTTTGGTGTAAAATTGTATGATGTTTAAGTTCACTTGTAATTTTGCTTAATAATGTTTCCCTTAAAAAAGTTACGTTGAATAATACATGGTACGCACCTTGTAACTAGCGCCCTCTATGAGAGTCAGATATAAAAACAAATTCATGGGATGTATTAGCTTACAAAACATATTCGTATACAATTTCATTACAATGTTGCCAGTAGTTTCGGCAAAATCGTAAAAAATGTGTAATTTTTTTTTCTTCAACGCCCTTTATCTTGAAAACGGATGGCGTTACAAGAAATTTGTACTGAACAAACCCCAATTATTTTTCAGTTTTTTACCTATCCTAGAGACGGTGCTACCTTTTTTGAAACACCTTGTATATGTATTATCTGCTTAACACATTATAATTTTTGAAATTTTATTTTGACACTAACAACTGCGATTCACTAGCAATTGAGATTTTTAAAGAAATCTAGCTTTTGTAACAGGGGTACTCCACCCATGCGCTTAAAAAAGGCTTTATAGCTTTTGAAAAATTTGTGCTTTCAAAATTTGAAACTGAATTGAAACCACAGTATCCACTTCAGTGAGAATTACCTAAAAAAACTGCCGTTTTCTCCGTTTCTAGCATTAGTGTAGTATGTATTAGTATGCCTTCAGTGGCATAACGATTAGAAGAAAGAAAGGGTGGCTTAACCATACTGGTACGTTGCTGTTAAAGTAACATTAACCCATTTTGTTGACAGATGTATCTTATGACACAAAAAACATTTACCAAAATCAGAAAAATGATACACAATAATAAATCAAATATGGAGAATAATATTCCTCTAATTTTCAATAACGTTTTATTAACGTTTGTTAAAACGTTTTATTTTGAAGCGGAGGGTCCTCAAATATTCTATATTTTATCCTTAATGAGACACCTTATACAGATCAAGTAAAAAAAGGTGTAAACATTATGAAAATTCCTGGCGTGATTTGGTTGTTGGAAAGTCTGAAGAAAGTTAATAAAAGAACAGTCCTGATAATTTTTCTGTTATATGCACGTCTACAATCAAAAGTAGCAAAGCTCCTTTACTACTCTTATCTAATTCAAGTCACATATATCACAGAAAGTAATCGAGTCGAAGAAAGCTAGGTAAAAATTGAGTCTAATATCTTAGCCTAGGCCAAAGAAGTTCTGGCCTGGTATCCTACTCGGCCAAAAGATGTCAGGGTGTCTTGTTCCGTGACGCAGATGTCCAAAAAAGATTTCCCCCACCGTTGGCTGTCAGAATCCAATGGATACCTTCTTAGGCTCTTACTGAAATCTGGCAATACGACAATTAAAAAAAAATACTACCCTAAAACTTACAACTAAAATTTTTCAAGTACTAATAAATCAAAGGATAAGTTTAGCAGATGAACAACGGAGTTTTCGTAGTGAAAAATCGTGTACAAATGCAATATTCGTTATAAAACAAATTACTGAGAAATCACCAGAGTATCATACACCAGCATTTCTGTGTCTGATTGACTTAAAGAAAGCGTTTGACAGAGTAAGACTCAAAGATGTAATCCATCTTCTGTATAATAGAAAAGTTCCCCTAAATATTATAAAAACTATCGAAAACATCTACCACAACAACAAAATGGAAGTCAAAGTAGATGGACAACTTACAGAACCTATAGAAACAGGCAGCGGAATAAGACAAGTGGATTTATTGAACCCCATGCTCTTTAATTTGATCATGGATGAAATCATGAAAAGCGTTAACAAAAGAACAGGATACAGAATGGAAAACAAAGAAATAAAAACACTCTGTTACGCAGACGATGCAATATAGATAGCCCAAGATGAAGATAGTCTGCAAAGAATGGTCCACAGGTCCACAAAACTAAAACAATAGTAGCCAGCAAAGGACCAACCAGATGTAAAATAGAAATTGATGGCAACAGTATTGAACAAATAATGGAAATAAAATACCTTGGAATTACACTATCCAGCTATGGAGACCTGAGCAAAGAAGTGAAAGGTCAAGTACAAAAAGCAAATAGACTGGCAGGATGCCTTAATAAAACTATATGGCGAAACAGACACATTAACACTGAGATGAAGTCAAGAATTTATAAAGCAAGTGTAAGACCAATAATGACATATGCCTCAGAAACAAGACCCGACACAGCCATAACGCAAAGGCTACTGGAAACGGCAGAGATAATAATACTGAGAAGAATTACAGGAAATACGCTGAGAGATTGAAAGTGAAGTGAAGACATTAGAAGAAAATGTAACGTACAGTGTATAAATGAATGAACACTTTTATGAAAATAAAAAAAAAAAAATGGAATAACCACGTAAGCAGAAAGGGGGAGACCCGTGTCGTCAAAATAGGAAGAGATAAGTCGATAAGTCATCAATCGGCAGAAGTTTCGGATGACCGCGCAAAAAACTTTCTATCAAATGAAACAAATTATTTTAATGTGGAACTAATTTTTCATCCTGCCCAGCTTTTTCAACATTTTTCTAGTAGCGGCAACACTGCTATAATACGTATAAATGTTTTTACACTAATGCTATGAAACGAATGGACTAACCGCCCCCCAGCATTTCCTACTTGCTGAGCCAATTAACCTTCACGGCTAAACTCTGACTTTTTGTACTATGAGAATTTTTTGTCAGTTGTTTTTTAGTTTTCATCATCCCTCTTATATGCACTATATATATACAATACAAAATTTACAGTGTTTCGAAATTTGTTCTAATGTTACTGGAGTTTCTTAGATTTCTTAAAAATATTCCGCAAGTGTTTTCTTGTGCCATGTTTAAATTAAATATTATTTTGTATTGGGTTATAGATTTTCCTCTTTTTGCTATCTATTTTTATGACTATAAAAGTATCTGTCCATTGTACTTTGTGCTCATTGTCCCAGGCATGTTTGCATATCTGTGATTTGTCGAAGTCTCTGTTTCTGATATATGTTTCATGCTCATTTATCCTGACACTTAGTGGTCTTGCGGTTTCTCCCACATAGAAATTGTTGTATTTATAAGGTATTTTATATGGGAAGTTCCTTGATATCTCTTGTGTGTTGTTATAATTGGTCTTGGACAGAATAGATCTCAGTGTATTGGTTGTTTTGTGATGTACTTATTTCCAATCTTTTTTAATTTTTTTGATAAGCATTTTACTTATGTCTGAGTATCCTTAAAGTCAATTGTGGTTTAATCCCTATAATACAATATTTTCTTGAAAATGTCCAATATTTGATGTTTTCGATCTCCATCCATCCAGTTCTCTACATTTGTTTTCTCATTGTTTATTTTGTTTGCCGTTATTCTTCGCCTAAATCCAATTCTTGCACTTTTGTACTCCTATAAGTTTTTGGTGTAAGCCATTTTTGATATAGATTTTACTTCCTGCTTTCATATTCTCTAGTTTTTGAGTACACCAAAAATTATTATTCCTTTGTAGACTTATTTCATCTACAATATTTTCTTTTGCCTCTGTATAAATTTGATTTCTTTTAGGTACTCGTTTCTAAGTTCGATCATTTTGAAATTAAATTAGTAAATCGACACTTGTGTCATATTTCGTGGGATGTAGGTATATATATATCCAATGTAAAAATAGTATTGTCAAGAAACCGACAATATAATCACTACACATCTGCTAATATTCAAAAAATAGAAGACAATATATAGATAGCAATACTAGAATTATTAAATTTCGGTTAGAAAGTGGAAATGTTTTTAAATTCCATATTATCATGTAAAGTAATGACTAGTAGTCCATTCCTAACCACACTTTTCATATTCCGATATTTTAAATAATAGAATCTTAATGGTATAGCATTAACTTACCTCTTCTTCTCTTCTTTGGTATATCGTGAACCTTTTCGTTAGAGGTACGTTTCATTCTCTCGATGCTAGCAGGATTGTCGGTGTCAAAGAGAGCGACCACTTGATGTGACAAGACAACGGCCTTGTTGAAATTAGGGTATCTAGTGGCTGGATCTAGGGTGTAAGATTTCCAGTCTTTGTTCAAATTGTCCGGAGTGGTTTGCGCTAGCAACCTATATATCGATTCACGTTCGGCCAATACTTCTAGGGGTGACGCTGTCCCCAAGGACCAACTTCTAATGGCCCACGCTGCGTCCAAAGAAGATAGAAATCCTCGGGCGCAACCTGAACCGGTGGGCCAAAACGGCTGAAAACAAATAAAGGTTACAATACATACCTAATGGAACAAACGATTTACTTACCTCAAGTAAACTATCTCCAACTAATATTTTTAGTAAACGATAACCGTTTCTCTCCACCACTTTTGAAGCGTTTTCGGCGGCATACATTGAAGTAAAATCGAACATGGCGATATCTGGTTGACCGTAATGATTAACTGCAAATTCTAAATTGGGCATCTGATAATTAGTACTAAAAGTGGCAGCTTCTATTGCGTATTGCTGAAGGGCTTCCTTGTCTACGTTTTCGGGAGCTAATAACTTTTCGGTATCGGCAAAATCCTGTAAAAAAATATAATAAATGAATTTAGATGATTACAATTTTATTTACATATTTATTCTTATTACAATGTTTAAGATCGACAAATGTCATCATCGCGACGCTCTCTCATCCCGACATGGCGTGTCCCCTTGTAATATAGATTTGTTGATTCAACATCGAACATGATCAACATACAGACGTACTCCATATTCAATACAGACGTATACCAATTGAATTCAGACAGCCACACCATAACTGACTTTTATATAGCTAGATTTGTTGCAATCCCGATGTGTAACACCATCGTTCCTGAAAAGTGTTGCCTAAGCGATACCCTAGAGAGCTAGTAAACTCGGGGAAGTTATAGTCTTGGTATAATATGGTCGCATAGCCGTACTGGACAGCATTTCGCATGGTGCATTTCGCGTGGTAGCATGGTACACTACTGATTTCTGACTATAACGGTAAAAACTACTAGTCTAGACCAGAGAATTCGATGGTTGGCTGTTATTAACCTGTTTGGCTTCCACATCATTCTCAAGGGTTCGCGAAAAGTCACCGACAAACAAGTAAACTGGTTCCGATGAATCGAGAAGCGACGATCGAAGGTAAAAACCGGATCCCATCCTTCTAGCAAAATTGCGGAAACCCTGGGCAAGATTTAGAAATAATTTAGATTTAGTTCAATATGTATTAACAATTCGTAATTTTATGTCTCAAATAAATTGTTGTTAAAAATAAATAATATAAATTAAAGTAACTTACTTGTTTTATGACTCCCTTCTCGATTAAACTATGCTTCTTCGCTGTCATAACGAAATAATGAGTATCATCTTTATAATAAACTATGTTCTCTAAGTCAATTCTAGTGGCTTCTTGCAAATCCTTAAAAAACTTTTGGTTAAATATAAAAGCTACGCCGCTAATTTCTTCTACGCGAGCTTCGGCTTCGGTTTTCTTATTGATAAAATTGGCCGTTATCGCTATTGCAAGCTTTCCCCTAAATTCCTTACGGCTGAATCCTTGTAAAGTATTGCGTTTACCGTCGGCACCTATTATAACGTCGAACTCGTATTGCGAGACCGGATGGTTGGCAGGTTTGAACTGAGCTCTCCAACCAATCTCTGAAACGTAAATATTATCAGTTTAATTCTTTATATAGATAAGATTATTGTTAAGCGAAATTAAGTGACTACGATATTTTGTAGTAAACATCTTACCAATTAACGTACAATAATTTTGTTCAACACAACTTTTAAACTGCTAACAAGAAAATTTTACTAATCAGATTAACGAAAAATGCCCAATGAAGAGCAACAAGGCTTTCGACTAAATAGATCAACTTTAGGTATTATATTCATAGCCAGACAAGTTAGTGAGAAAGTAGTAGTGGAATATAAGAAATTTGTCTGTATGTGCTTGGTAGATCTTACTAAAGCCATTGACTGTGTTAGATTAGAAGTTGTGGTACAATTACTAAAAAACAACCAATTGAACACAATGGTTCAGGTTCACTACTCACTGCACTACTGCCGCAGCAGTGCAGTAGGTAGTGAACAGTGTAGTGTCTGAAGACATCAGAGAGGATGTTGAAAGCTCGGCGCAGTGGAAATTAACGCGGTTCAACCCGGAAGCCTGGTGAGTTTAATATGAATTTTTGTAATAATATTAATCTTAGTTTTAGGTTTATTTCCGAACGATGCAATAAAATTATAGGTAATGTTGTAAATAACACAAGTCAAATGAAAGTGCGAATGCTGCTAACAAAACTAAAATTCAGACAACTAAAAACTTTCTATAATTTCAGCCACTATAGTGTAAACCATCAATGACGGCAAGAGAAGTTCATTCGCAGATAGAGTATGGCGAAGACCTGGAGAAAGGTTTTGCGATGACAAAAATTATTCAAAGGGAATGTTTGATTGTGGATGAAAAATGTTCTAAACAGAAATTTGTTTTGATGCACCCACAGAACTAGTTCCAATTCATTCGCGGTCCACGAATGCAGATTTATATCTGGAAAACATTATATACCACTACCTGTTATTGCGTGTGTGCCATTTATGAAGAATACGTTCCTTTTTATACAAGATATCTCAAAGCTCACATAGCAGAACTTGTGTTAGAACTTAAACCAGATTGTTATTCGAATCTTACAGCCACCAAGAAGTCCAGATTTACATTCAATTGAAGCACTTTATAAATTTTCGGAAAAAATTAGTTCGAAAGGCATGCATCTGGCTTAATAACCACGCAAAAATTGAAGCGTGTTGCCGTTTTAGAATAGAAAAATATTCCTCGGGTAACCATCAGCAATTGATAAAACATTTACCTAGGCAAATGCACGCTATTATAAGAGCTCCAGCAGGCGTTGTGCGTTATTTAACATTAACATTTTTAATTAAATAATAAATTAAATAATTTTAAAATTTGACTATTTTAGTAACTTTATTCAAATATGAGACATTAATTCTGCACTTACTTTCATTAGCATCGGGCTCTATAAGTGTTTCGAAACTGACTTCTGTATGAACTTCAACTCCAAGAAGAAGAGCTACCTTCAATAAGATACATTGCAACTGCCTGATACTGATGTGATCGATGGCGCCGGCGCAAAATTTACCAAAAAACTTCTTTGCGCCCAGCATCCTCAAATCTTCTATCACAAAAGGCCATAAATGTAAAACGTTATTTCTAGAATATCTATCCCTCTTCTCAACAACAACCTGAAACAACAATATATTTGAAAAATAAAAGATTTAATTTTTTTTTTATTTGAAAATAGTACTGATTACGGGTGACACGAATAATCGGGTATTATTCGGTATTCTGTCGTGTTATGTGTGTCATGTTATTCTCTCTCTTTTGAGAACAACCTCTCACTATACCGGGTGTGCTAACAAAACACGACCCCCCACCCAAACACCATAAGGATGGGAATGGAGCAACTTTAAAATTTTAAATAGAAACTCCCATTTTTTATCGCAGATTTGGATTCCTTATGCAAAAATAAGTAACTGTTATTTGAGACATTTTTTTTTAAGTTAATAGATGGTGCTATAATTGAAAAATATGATTTATCCAGATAAAAATTATGGAAACGGTCGAAATATTTCGAGAAATACACAGCAAAATGAAAAATCAAAAAACACTTGTTTAATATTTTTTAAAAATCTAACGAATGCCACCAAACATGACTCTTCATCTCCAGACGTTAGGAGTGGGGATGGGGACAACTTTGAAATATTAAATAGAAATCCCGATTTTTTTGTAAATTCGGATGCTACGTAAAAAAACTGTATTTAGTATCAGATAAAAATTTCCCAATAACCCCAATAAATGAGGTTTTCCCATTTAAGTTTCAAATTTGTCTCCCGGTATTTGGTGTTATTCGATAGATCTTAAAAAAATATTAAACACGTGTTTTTTGGTTTTTTTTTTATTTAGTAGTGTATTTCTCGAGATATATCGTTTCCTTAAGTGGGTATGGTTTATTTTCAATATTTTAAACATATTTTTAAGATTTTTTTGAAACATTATTCTCCGTTCATAAATTGTTGAGAGCACGAAATGTGCCTCAAACTCATAAAACGGTCGTAAACCATAGGCGTTCCTGAGGTGTTTATTCATTAAATAATAATATAATATTTTTTAATACTGTTATATATAATATTAATAATATTTTAATACTAATATATTTAGCAAAAAAACAATTAAAACTTTTACGGCTAATGTTGTGTAATTATATTATATTAATAAAAATAAGAATTTAACCATTAACAATTTTTTAAATAAGAATACCTTATCTCTTTGAATATTTCAATACTAATCTTCGCGTTTAATCACTTTACTAGAAAACCTGGAATTCATATCCGAAGGAAGGTACTATTCGTTGCAAGATAATTAGGATGGAATTCCCCAGATTTTTAATAATATAATGGGTATGCTTTGGCCACGTGCCTCGTTTGTTCAGTTTATATTCGAAACTTAACTTAAAAGGGTGAAGTTATTACGAACGAAAACAATTTTTTTGTTTAGTACGTTTTTGATCGCATGTAGTTTACGGCTCGTCGGTGTGTCCGCGTCTACGGCAGTAATTAGCGTCTCGAATATTTCTTTTGCGAATTATATGCAGTGCGTGAGTGATTTTTTATTCCATATACCGACGAACACACGTACCTTTCGCTCGTGCTCGTTTTGTTGGATTGTTTGTGATGGCTTCATCATCAACATCATCAAGTTTTACACCGGTACTGTTGCGTACAGTCAGTAAGTCTGTCTATTCACCAAGAGAGAAGACTATTGTCCTGAATGTTCACGATGCTCTGGTTTCTCAGAATCCCACAAACACTGTTCGCAACATAGTCGAAAGTTGTGCCAACATGACTGGCGTAGGAGAGTCAACTATATATAGGTTCCTATCAGAAAGAAAAAAACACGGTATAGCTAACCCAAACACAAACGAACACTTAAAGAGAGGGAAAGAGCCTATTGAAATTGATGAATTTGCCAGAAATGGTATTCGAAGGAAAATTCATGGATTTTTTTTCAAAAAAGAAATACCAAACCTAAACAAAATTTTACAAGAAGTTAGAGACAACCCGGATTTGCCTCATATCGGACGAACTAAATTGTGGCAAGTTTTAAAAGAATTAAATTTCCGGTGGGAGAAATCAGACCGAAAATCACTTTTGATTGACCGGGAGGAGAAGATGATGTTGGAGAAGAAATTATCTAAGATTCATACGAAAATTCCGGGCTGAAGAAAGGCCCATTTTCTACCAGGATGAAACGTGGGTAAACTCAGGTCATACTCTAAAAAATATTATGGCTAGAAAAAATACGTCATATAAAATACAAGTTGTACGTGAATTGTTATACGAGTCTTTATAACATATTACAAAACAAAACTGGAAAGATGCAGTAAGACATGTAATAGAAGAAGAACAAAAAATGTGGGATCTTGATAACATGATTGATGCGACCGTAGAGATTATTAACCTAATTATTAACCCTCAAGACGACTCGGATTCCGAAGTTGATCCTATTTATTTTGAATTTAAATAGTTTTCTAATCGTAATTATATAAGGTAAGTAATAGTAGTTGTAATCGTAAGGTATTAAAGGGGAAAGGCGCAAAATGTCGCCTGTCAAAATGTTCAATGTGTTTTAAATGTATCCATTTTTTTTTTCAAATCCTGAGAAAACTAAAAAGCATTTTTGAAAAATTTAAAAGCAGAATGAAATATTTTTTAGAATAAATAAAAAGTTTCTTTTGCATGCAATATTTTCAATTAAAAATTATACTATATTTTCTCTTTTATTTTCACCCCTGTTACATAACATATTAAAATAAACACTGTAGAAGTTTTCAGAGACTTTCTGCCCTGAGTAATAATGTAATCTTTCATTCTGTGTTTAAATTTCTCAAAAATATTTATTAGTTTTCTCCGGATTCGAAAATAATGGATACATTTAAAACACATTGGAAATTTTGCCAGGCGACATTTGGCGCCTTTTTCCTTAATTAAATAAATGTATCTTTTACAAATGGCAAGAAACTTTTTATTTTTGAATAAAATAAATAAGTTTTATTAAAAAATACAATTTACATAAGTACAATTTAAAAAATATATTTATTTAGTTCAAATAAATGTTTCAATCATATACTCTACGACACTGGTCGTTCCTATCTAACCATTCAAAATACCCCCGTAATAGGATTATAAGGTATTGTATTCCTTCAGATATAAGGTGGGTTAGTCGAAAACGTCTTAAACCGTCAGTTTTAGGTTGGTTTTTACTATTATATCGTATTACTTATCCTCTCTGTATTTCAGTTTTCTAATTAGGGTTAAACTTGTAGTGAGCTATCAACAAATTATGAACCGGGTATAGTACATTATAATACAGAATTTTAAGAGTATTATCTGAAATTTTGGTACAAAAATATTAAAAATTACGAAAATGACAGCCATTTTTTCAAGATGAAAAAAAAAGTTACTTTGCGGTGTTCATCGTAACTTATAACTGGATCATCTGTTGACAAAAAACCAAAAATATTTAGTTAGTTTATAAGATATTATTCATTTTATCGTGTTTTCAAATTTTAGAAGCAAAAAAAGACAAATTTTGGAATTTTCGAAAATGTTTTGTTAAAATTTGACTAATTTGATGTTGTAAAATTAATTATAACAACAAAATGGACAATATCTCGACGTTGCGACCTAGGGATTTATCTATAAAAGAAGTGAACAAAATTTGGGAAAGATCGATCAAGTAGTTTTTGAGACACAGTGAACACCGACTTAAAAAAAATTATTCCGAGAAAAACTCAATGACACTCCCATCTCACTCATCTCTAACTCACCTCACTCACTCACTCACGCCACTCACGCACCTCACTCACTCACGTCACTCACTCAACTCACTCACTTCTAAATGCTTATAACTCCATCAATTTTGCTCCGATCACTCTGAAATTTTAACTGAATACTCGAAAGATTTATACTATCGAATAAAAAAATAAAAAAAAATCGCACAAAATACCCTATCTAGAGTATCAGGATAAATAGTTGTTTTCAGATTATAGCGCCATGTACCATCAATTAGAAAAAATGTCCCCAATAAAAGTTACTTATTTTTTCATTGGAAATCCAAATCTGCAGTAAAAAATTAGGGTTCCCATTTAAGATTTCAAATTTACCCACCGTCCTACCCCTAGAGAGTGATGCTGGGGGGTCGTGTTTGGTGTCATTCGATAGATATTTAAAAATATACTATCCCGTTCCAATTGGCATACCCGGTATATGTACACTACTGCTAGGAGACGATAGATAAACCTTTGGGAATTTTGTCAGGATTCGATACGCTTCTGCGTTTGCTGAACACCACTTGTAAGGGTCATCCGTCCGATTTAGACGAACAGTTTACAAATAAAATCAATCTTATTTACCACATAACTTTTATCTAAATCCTTATCATTTTGTATATAGTCTGTAGCGACTTCCTCAAAACAGTTCCAAAAACTCTTGTGTATTTCCATGATTTTATTTTTATTGGTGTTTCTTTCCTTACGAAGTGGACAAGAAAAGTGGTAACAAGATATTTGTCATTTTCATCGAATTTGAAACATTTTTTAAGCTCATCTTGTAGTGAAGATCTCATTCTTAATAAATTTAGTGTTCTATTTGCAACCTCTTCCTTGTCTATGTATTTCAACAATGTGACAACATGTAGAATCACTTCAGAGATGCAGTAAATACCTGTGCTGGTTATTTTAGTAATTTCTTCGAACCATTGAAGGAGTTTGAGGCATTGTTTCACTAACTGCCACTGAGAAGTTGTTAATTTATTTAAAGATTCATGATCTGTTATGTACAAAGAAATAGTTCACTTTTGCTCTAATAATCAGTTTATTAAATAATAGGTAGAATTCCAGCGTGTGCTTATATCTTGTACTAGTTGGTGGTTTGGCAAGTTAAGTTCTTGACAAAACTAATATTGCACTGCAAGATACCAGACGCATGGAGAAACAGCATAATGATACCAATGTTCAAGAAAGGAGATAAAGAAGACCCCAACAATTATAGAGGTATAAATCTACTGAACACCTAACTTAAGCTTACCACAAAAGTCCTAACCAACAAAATCGATAAACTAACAACTTTATCAGATGAACAACAAGGATTCAGATCCAGAAGTTCCTGTGTAGACGCCGTATTTGTACTAAGACAAATCACAGAAAAGGCCATCGAGTACAATAAACCAGCATATCTATGTTTTATAGACCTGGCAAAGGCTTTCGATTGCATCCAAGTCGAAGACGTCTTAGGCCTACTGTATAAAAGAAACAAACCAATCAATATTATACAAATCATCGAAGATATCTACTTCCATAATCGAATACAGGCAAAGATAATGGAAAACACAGTGTATACCAGTACAAAGCGGAGTCAGACAGGGTGACTCTTTAAGCCCACTTCTCTTTAATATAATAATGGACGAAATAATACAAGCAGTACGTAAAGGTCATGGTTACAGAATGGGGAACAAAGAAACTCAAATATTATGTTATGCAGACGACGCCGCATTAATCGCCGAGACAGAAGACGAGCTCCAAAGATTAACACACATCTTCAATACAACAGCTGAAAATATCAGCAGAAAAATCCAAATGTGTGACAACATCTAAATACCCACTACGATGTAAAATCGAAATTGATGGGAAAATAATAAGTAGTAAGCAGGAAGCAAGGTTTAGATATATGGGAGTAGATATGACTAGTTACGGAGATGTTGAAGAAGAAGTACGACAACAAAGCTTAAAAGCAAGTAAAGCAGCGGGATCTCTTAATCACACAATCTGGAAGAACAAACACCTAAGACAAGACACAAAAACAAGAATCTATAAAGCAGCAATTAGACCTATATTAACATACACGGCGGAGAACAAGACCTGACACATCTAAAACGAGAAGATTACTAGAAACAACAGAGATGAAAATACTTCGACGAATATCAGGGGAAAGTCTGTTGGATAGGGAGAGAAGCTAAAACATAAGAAGAGCATGCAATATAGAAGACAAAAATGGATGGGTGACAAAACTTAAACAGGAGTGGAACGAACACATTAGTAGAATGGCAGAGGATAGGATAGTACGAATAGCACGAGATAAGTCACCAAAGGACGAAGAAGTATTGGCACACCAAGAAAAAGATGGTGCGATAATTTAAACAATTTAGGAGGCTAATATTGAAGAAGAAACAGGCTTTAAAGCCTACATACAAGAAGGAAGAAGAAGTTCTTGACGAATTGATTTAAACTTTTGTTGTGCTATACCAGACAGGTTAAAATGAGTAACAATTCGTCTCGCAGCAGCTATTATTTGTGGTATTTCTGTTTGAGACTTCAGCGATTCTTCCATATGCAATGAATGGATAAAAGACTTTCCAGTGCAACTTTTACAACTTTTATCATATTGGCACCATTGTCATGGACAAGTATTTTTGCTTTGAAGACATATTGGACAAATTGCTTTGAGGAATATTCCATCTGTCTGCAATAGCATTGAGGTCTTTTGCGATATTGGTACCAGTATGTGAGCACCGCTTTGAGACAACTCGTAAACTTCATCCACACATTTCGAAATGCACACCTCTTTCGCCGAATATTCGGAGAAGTGAGCTTTTTGATTATAGCCGAAAACGTTTGTGGTATTGAGTAATTTTAAAGTTTGATTGATTTATTGTTTACAAATACATTTTTTTGTCTTATAATTGCTGTAATACACAATCATTTTATAGCTCAATAAAACTATAAATACTTTTATTTTGTTTACTTCATTTTGCACTGGTTTGGTTGCTAGGTAAAAAATTTGGGATAGAACAGAATGGCGTGAATATTTATTTAGGTTTAAATACATTGTGAGAAGACACGCTAATTTTAATAAATTAATGAATTTGAACGGGTTAAGAGTATCTGCGATAAACGGTAATTTAATTTCGGGAGATTGGCAATGGAATTGGTAGAAATTTACCCACAGTACATCGCCTCACTTTGCTTTCTTTAAAAATGGTGGAAAAGCTGTGGACAATTATTATATCAGAACAGAAATTCTGGCATATAAACCCTTGTCAGAATGCGTAATAAGCGGTTATTCATAAGATAATTAAAAGAGAGAGGTGTAGACAGTTCAATGTCCAAGTGAATAGCACAACTACATCAATTAATCTTCAAATCAATCTATCGATCAATGCATTCTGTCAGTAGTCCGCGATCAAAAAACGCTTCCAAAAAAATTGAAAAAGTTTTTAAAAAGAAAACTAATACATACCACTTTAGCTCCTAACAACTGCGCCTCTATAGCTGTCCGCATACCGCAAGGACCTCCTCCTATCACAAGAACTCTCGTATTCGCTGCCGCCTTCCCTTTCTGGTAGCATTTGTGTGACGCCCTCGCATCGAACTTCTTGAGGAGAGCTTTGGCTCGCCATGAAGTCAAGTTGGCTCTTAGTTTCGGATAGAACAAATTGAAGACGTTCGGCCTAAGATGAAGGCTGTCGATTAAACCTCGATAATATCCGAGGATGTTTTTCACACTGGATGCATTGACGAACTGTTCGAAATATTCGTTCGCGTGAGCGGCGTCGAGACTAGATACTGGAACACCATGCTGAACGATTTGATTGCTACGATCCATTATAATACTAAGTTACTTAGAGTGATGTTTGAGCAAATATCATCTGAAACCAAAAATTAATAGTTAGCATATTTTAACGATTAATATTTAAAAATTATAAAGGGTATTGGTAAGAGTACCTAAATTCATACTAAGTACAACAGTTTAATACTAGCGGACCAACTCAACATCGAGTTTTTTAAATGAAATTTTTATTTTGCGAGAAAAATTAAGAGATCAATACAAACAATATAAGCAAGAATATACATAACATTCATCAATAATAATGCAAGTAAAAAGTGTATTAAATATCACGAAATATTTCGTCGAAAACAATGTTTTTTGTTACAATGTCTCTGAATGCAATGTTTAGTTCATCAAATGTCGACATGGATATCATTTAGCAGTTAATTTTGCATGCTGATCACGAATCCGGTGTCAGATTTGCTCTATCTTGACGTTTTATGCGCGTTTCGGGT
Organism: Diabrotica undecimpunctata; assembly: GCF_040954645.1. Taxonomy (NCBI): domain Eukaryota; kingdom Metazoa; phylum Arthropoda; class Insecta; order Coleoptera; family Chrysomelidae; genus Diabrotica; species Diabrotica undecimpunctata. Next base: position 14,734,938 of record NC_092806.1, read on the forward strand.
CACTTCCGGTGTCGGATCGCAACCGGAAGTACATATTTAGATTCGTCTCGACGAGACCTTTCGATCCATATATACATTGTGGGGTCTAAAACTTAAAGTAAATTTTAACTTTCGGTCATCTCAAAACCGGAAGTGAATTTTTTATACCAAAAGTATATCTTGACAATCTCATACGTAATACTAATGATATTCCGAAAAATATTTTAATTATCTAATATGGTTTTTGAGTAAAGTGGTGGACAAGAAAAGGGCTTAGCGTTTTAGTATATAAGATTGCAGCATAAAATTGGAAAGATATCCGTTTTTCTCTGAAGAGAGAATTTAATTTACTTCTCTATTCCTTTATTGCAGTTTATTACCATTATCTACTTGGCCACTATACCAGAAAGTAAATAAGCATTTGTCCATGATAAATGTTTTTTTTTTACTTTATTTATTACTCCAGTCGCCAGGGACAAAAATGACCCTGCACCTTCAATTTTGGGACCTCAGAATATTTGCAAAAGAGTTTACTTCTTTTACTCCCCGACTTCCCCTAAAACCTCCCCACAGAAGGGGGAACCCGGAAAATATTTACGATTTAACAAAAATATGTGCGCCGTAGAAAAAAATGTTTCAAATAAAAAATGTAGCTGAGATGTTTTTTAATAAAAATGTTTATGAGCACTTTTTATGTATAATAAACCGTTCTCTCAGAAATAACGCTTGATCCGACCGGCGCCGGCGATTTTGAATCTCAGTTAGAGATAGTGCAAACACTCCTGACCACGGCGCAGTAGACGAAATTTGATTTAGTCCCCACTTCCATGCGAAACGCACTGTATTATGCAATGTGAAAGGTAGGACGTTTCAGTTTAGTTAGTATAATTCCACTTACAATAGAACCTTTCTGCCTTTACGTGAGTTTTGACTCCGCCTTCGCGCAGCTCCATGGTCAGGAGTGTTTGCACTATCTCAACGCGCACGCGATCAATTTTAAATCAAATTTGCCTCGACGATAAAAATTCGATATCTTTTGATGAGAGTGTCCTATCGACAAAAATCAAAACTCATTTTAAAGGTGAAGAGTGTGTGAAGACGCAAAATAGAAAAATTTCATACGAAAGCTGCACTCTTCTCCTTTAAAATGAGTTTTTCTTTTTGTCGATATGAGACTCTGATCAAAGGATGTCGAATTTTTACCGTTGAGTTGATAATCAGTTCGCACACGTAACTGACATTCAAAATCGCCATTCGCTTTAAGCATTGTTTCTGAAAGAACGGTGAATTCTACATAAAAAATGCTAATGAACATTTTTGATCAAAATCATCTCAGCAACATTATTTATTTGAAACATTTTTTTCTACGGCGTATAGATTCTTGGTAAATCGATTTTTTCCATTTCGCTCTTCGTAGAGGAAGCGTTTTACGGAGTAGCCGGGGGTAGGAGTGATAAACTTTATTGCATTTTTTTGGGGTCCCGAAATTCAGCTTATTCAAATTTATTCGATTTTTACAGTTCAAATCTATGACGACTGGACTATGTCCAGCGCTTCAAATATCATTTTACGAATCGCTCGTAAGTTTCTCTTAACATTCCCCAATAAAAATATTTTCCAATTTTTGTCTTTCTGACGATTCTTGTGTTTATTTTTAGTAATTTGAACATTAAAACATTTTAATCTTTAAATAATGAATTTTTAAATATTATCGTAATATCATTTTCCGATCATTTTGATGATGTGGCTTATGATTGGTTTTAGTGGCTAAAATCACGGATACGTAAGCAATGATACAAGTAACGGTTTTAGTAATTTAAGTTTGTTGTCTGAGATATTTCTGATTTAATTGTTGAGCTACAATTTTCGAATATCATCGCCATCTTCAATGTAGTACTTCTACCATTTTAACATCAGCAGATAATACAAGATCTCCTCCAATTTTGAACGGCTTTGAACTTCATATGGCGCTAGTAAATATTTTTAATTAACGGTCATAAATTTTTCAATTTTTCAAAGGATTTATTTCTTTATTTAAAGATTTTAACAGTCTTTAAAAGTATTCTGTTGGTTTATTGACATACGAAACATGCTTTGATCAAGATGTCTTTCTAATTTTGATGGTTTCATAATTTCCGAGACCAATAATTCATTGCAGATCAAATAAAGAAGTTGTTCATGACCCTTACAATTTTGAAATTTAAAGCCAAATTGAAGAAAATACTCATATTTTCTTTTTCGCACATTAAATGCCAGTATTCAATAGTTTGTCCTGCCTGAGGAGAGTTTGTAGCATTATCATCTGCGTCATTATCAGTCTTATTTAAGTTCAGCCATTTATTCATGGTCAAATATTATTCTGATACTAAAATCCAATAAACATATAAAAATAACATATCAAAATAATAATTGATTAATTAATTACCGAATAAAAAAAACTAAAATCTCGTTATGGTGGAGCACTGACAATTGACTACACTAGAATAGCGTCAATACTACAAACACTAGATCACATTACAAATAGGGCCGGTTGTTCGAACGCTAATCAAAACTTGATTGTAATCAAATATTTAATTAAAATCAAATACGTCACATTTTGAGGTTACGTTGACTGATTCATTTTATTCAATTTTATTATTTTGCGTTTTAATTTAAAATCAACCATAATTAAACTCTTTCTGATGTTAATTTCATGTTTTTATTTACAATTCAATAATAATAATAAGCAATTTTTAATAATTTTGACAGCTGCTGTGACGTATTTGATTGTAATTAAATATTTGATTACAAACAAGTTTTGGCGTTCGAACAACCGGCCCTTAGTGTTATTGAATCAATAGTTTTTTTTTTGCGGTACGAGTACTGGACGCGTTCGTGATTACTTCCATCCATCCTCCCTAAATAAGAGAACCGACATCGACAACTTGAGTCAGATATATCACTCCCTCATCATACAAAATAAATAAAAATAAACCCCGTACAAGACAGTAACTTCAATCCCATTTTTCTTTCCAAATTTCTCCTTTTTTTTTTCTTTTTTTGTTGGTTTGTTTTTTAAAGAAAAAGGAATAAATGAATTCTTGTTTAAAAGGTCCGTCCCTGTTCCGCTTGATAATTTCCTTAAGAATCGTAATCTGCACCATGCATTCCAAAGAAACACATGGACGAAAACAAGCCACATGTGAAAATTATGACGAGCTGATCCAAAACAATCGAAAAGATTAGTGTGGTTTGACCCTCGAAAGAGCTTAAACCAACGTTCTAATGAAGCCATCGGTTAAAATTAAATGAACTAATGTTCTTACAGTTTTACTTGTATTTTTTGTTTCGTTTCTCTCGTTTAGTTTTTAATCTTTAATGTTAAGTTATCGTAGAGTTTTTATAACATCTTTAAAAAAACCCTACAAATTGTTGTTGTAAGTATGAACCCTGTTGGTTTGTTTACTTATATTCTAAAATCTTTTTTATTTGTAGTGAACTGATGATGCTTTTAAAAATAAAAGCGAAACGTATTCGAATAAAGCAATAAAGTAGTTGACGACTTTTATTTGCCAATTATTGACCGATAAAACCTCTGCTATTCAACCATTGAATATATTCCAAATTTAATCAACGGTCGTATTTTTTACTATATATATATATATATATATATATATATATATATATATATATATATATATATATATATACATGCGCTATAGAAATTTCAAACATTTTTATATAAATAGATATTCTGTGCTTTAAACAGCTGATTCTTTAGGGTTGGTATCTAAAACTGTTTACTTTGCGTTCTTTGTTTGTGTTATCATTTAAGTGTAGGTTGTGTAAGTTTATCAACTTTATTATTTAATTTCTTTTTTTTTTATATTTCTTACATCATTTGATTTCGTGGGTAAGTTGTGAATTATCTGTTATTTGTTTTTTTTTAACAGAATAAACTTTGTTATAGGATACAAGATGGGTATAAATCGATCCAAAAATTAAAATATCAAGAAAAAAGCTTCGCTTCAACAAATCAGGCTGTACAATAAAACAAACCATGCACTGAAGATTGAATTGAACTGAAGGTTGTTCAAAATTCGTTCGCGGTGTAAATCAATCCTGAACTGATTGTAAATCGCGCTTGCGTACAACCCGGTTACTAACAGGATTCTGAATCTGAACTTATCCTAAAAGCGTCCAGTATTCGTACCGCGAACGAAACTACTGTCTCCAACCTTTCCAGTAGTGCAACCTTTGTATTCCAACCTTTGTGTGCAGGTGTGTGAGTGTGACTCTACTCAAATATACATCTAGCTGTTATAAAATCGGGTATTTAAATACTTGACATTAAAATCTCTCTCGCGATCTCAAAATTTTGCTACGTGACCCATAGTTTAAGAATGCCTGGTATAAATTATGTAAGAGCAGTTCTGAATCGAATGAAAAATAACTGTCCAGAAGACAATCGCAACAGAAATGCTAACATATGGATGGCATAAACCTAGAAAATACCATACAGGTTCTGTTTAATAAATGTCTAGATAGGGGAGAACAAGTAGGATTAAGAACATATTTTCCTACCTTAGTCTGCAATTGTAGGGTTAAAAATGAAGTACACCACAACAAAAATTACGCGTTATTTTATATTTAGAGTTATAAACTGCAATTATTATGTACAACACCTACAAACTAGACAAAATATGTTGATAAGTTTCTATAAATATTTACGAAGCAGTTCACCCAAGTTTTTCTCTATTTGCCTTCCTCACACTGTAAAAGGTCTGAAATAAAATTCTACATTTATTTTTATTTGCAGATACAGACATGCCGTCGGTTTATATGATTGATTAGCGATATGTCTCTAAAATATGCATGGTATAAAAAGATCGAGATTATCAGCACAATATTTATATTTCAAACATATTTATAAAATATTTCTATATTTTATAAATATCTTCGTACGTGAACAAGTTTTAATAATTATTTTGATCAAAAATAAAAAAGTTTTATTTAACAGGATATCTTCAGTCTGATATTGATGATGAAGAGGATACAGAATGGGAAAAAAAGTAAAAATGCAGACGATGCAATATTGATAGCCCAAGAAGAAGATAGTCTGCAAAGATTAGTCCACTGATAACCCATACTGCGCCTGTAATGAAATGGGAGATCTACAACATCTCATATTAGAGTGTGGATAGTACAGACAAAATATTAAAATAATTTGTGAAAAGTTAACTGACCTTTAGCTGATAATTTAAATGCAAAATTATATTTCCAAAAAATAAGTAGCCATTAAAATGTATCTACGAATACATAACGTTCTGTAGATTTAGATTATAAGTAGGCTTGGGTGATAAAATTAAAAATTGTAAATATTTAATATACAATTTAAAACAATGTGTCTATGAACATATATAACATCCTGTAAATTTGTATTATAAATATGTAGGTTTAAGAAATAAAATTAAAACTTATAAATATGTCATAGAAAAAAAAATAATAAAAAAAAATAAAAAAAGAATAAAAAACAAAGAAATAAATTATAAAAAACGAAAACAAAGTTTAAAAGACAATTTTAATTGTCTTTTAACTTTTATTATTATAATAACGTAAACACAAACGACGAAACAATCTGTTTTAAGTAATTTATAATAAAAATTAAGTGCTTTTCCGAAAAAAATCAGAAATAAAGGATAAACTATTCTCATCACTTTTAAAAGTGCAAAGGTAGCTGTTGGTATTCTATTATTATTCTTTTGTTCTTGTTGATGTAAGTAAACTGTCAAATCGAATCAAGTGTCAAACAGAATTTGAAGTTGAATTGCTTTGATTTAATCTAAAGAATTATGGTTGTAAATCCCGAAACAGCGACTGCTGTTGTTGCGTTGCTTCAAGACGGAAGAAGGAAGCGATATGTTGCTCAGAAGTATAAAATCTCCAATAGTACTAGTAGTATTTTTACACGTTTCTTGGTAACCTGAGCTTACACTAGACGACCCGGAACCGGTCCCCAACGAAGAACTATTTAGTGCCCGTGATGACCGCTTCATCCTTTTACAAAGTCTACGAGATCGTCGTGTCACGGCTGTACAAATCCGAAATCAACTTCAGTACGTCCGGAATACTAACGTAAGTGAACGAACAATTAGACGAAGGCTTAGAGAAGCAAATTTAAGCAGTCGCAGACCTGCAACAGGCCTACAACTTCTCAGGCGGCGTCGAGTTGAGCAGATTCAGTTTGCCAGAAACGATGCTCATTTTATTGTAAATAATTGAAGGCACGTTTTATTTACCGATAAGTCCAGGTTTACCTTGCGGTCGTGAGAGAGTATGGCGAAGACCACATGAGCATTTTGCAGAATGTACCTTCAGTCCTAGGGTAGGCTATCAAAGGGGGCTCAATTATGGAATTTCTCTAGAGGCACATACACAATTGTATATCGTTCCGAGAGGCTCCATAACAGCTGCCAAGTACATTGATGAAATTCTCCAAGATTTTGTTGTGTCTTATGCTGGTTTTGAAATGGAAATGACTTTGTTTTGATGCATGATAATGCCAAACCTCACAGTGCGAGAATCACTCAACAGTTTTTAAATGAAGTTAACATTCCTGTAATGAATTGGGCAGCATTGAATCCAGGCGCAAACCCAACATATTTGGGACATGCTTGGGCGAAGGATACGAAGTCGTGTTCCTCCCCCTTTAACCTTAAATCAGTTATAAGAAGCCCTTTTAGAGGAATGGGAACTTATTCCTTAACAGGACATTTCTCATTTGATTTTAGGCATGCCAAGGAGAATTCAAGCAATAACGAGCACGTGGAGGAAATATTCATTATTAAAATCAGTTTGTCCGGACATATGATTTAAGTTTTCATTAATTGAGCGTAATTTAGTTATAACATTTACTTACGTTATTTTCCTTAATTTTTAAAGTGTTATCTACTGAAACAGGTCTTTGTTCAAAACTTGCCGGTAAACGTATATCAAAAAAGATTAAAATGGCATAAAAATACATAAAAAAAATAAATTTAGATTTGAGAAAAATGTTAATTAACGCAATTAATTCTTACATTTTAATGTGTTAGTAAATTTGTTGTATACAATAAAAGATAAACTAACTTACCACAAATAGTCTGTCTAATTGGCTAAGCTAAAGCCATTATAAAAAACACTCTACAAAAAAAAACTTTACAGACCTAAGACTATGACACGAATTAGAATGTTTTCTCGACAATGGAACAAACTAGACTATTTTAGAAAATACTCTTGGGTAAGTTGCTTATCATATTGATATTTCGATAATTATGATGTACGGAAGAGCTGAAAATTCCAAATTAAAATACTATTATATTATCATGTATTAGGCTTATCTGCTAAAAGTAAATTGCCTTGAAAGCCCCATCCGCCTTGCAATTTGTTGTGACTAAAGTTTACCAAGAATAATTTCAAATAATGAATAATAGTTTCCTATTAGAGAGTTTTAATGTCCTAATTCTGGGATTTGCACACACATGAGGACCTAGTTAATTACTCCTTATTATACTTCAAATATTATACTATTCGTCATAGGATATGTCGAATAAGACTTAAAGGAAAGTTCGCTAATATTAGCATTATTAGCATACATGCTCCAAGGGAAGAAAAAGAGGATGATGAAAAAGGAGGCACTAGACCGAGAGTACGATGAGTGCCCAAAAAATGACATCAAAATAATAGCAGGAGACTTTAATGAAAAAGTCGGAAGAGAGAATAAATTTTCGCCCACCATCGAAAAAGAGAGCCTACACGGCCTACACAATCATAACGGTCTCAGAATCATAAAATTTGCGAAGTCTAAGAACATGGTAATAGCTGGGACATGATTTCCTCATAAATATATACATAAGGAAACTTGGAAATCTCCTGATAATGGAACAATTAACCAAATAGATTATATAATCATCGATGCAAGATACTGCTCTAACTTATTAGATGTTAGGTCTTTTAGAGAAGCAAACATAGATGGTGATCATTATAGTTAAAGCACGATTTAAAGAGAGAATATTCAATTTAAAAAAGGAAGATCGGGAGAAGGAGAGAAAAAATCGACATTAATAAACTAAAAAATCCCGACATTGCAAATATATACAGACAGCAAATAGAAGAACAAATAAGGACAAAAAACTTAGAAGAAGAAGAAGAAGAACACATTAACCAACTATGGGCAAATAAACGAGATGTTGTGTTATAGAAATCGGTTGAAATATTTTGCAAAACCAAGTCAGAAAAAAGAAATCATTAGTTTGATCATATGTAAGTGCGAAATGGCCACAAATAGAAAGAATGTAGAATATCAAAAAACCATCGGCTCAGGTTGTACACGGAGAGAAAAGAAGAGTATAGACGTCTTAGAAGAGAGGAGAAGAGGGAATACGAACAGAACACTCCTGATAAAACTGAAACGGGGAAATACTACAAATCCTTAAATAATAGCCGTCGAGAATTTAAACCACGATTAAAAATTTGTAAAGACACTAACGGTGAAATTCTACATGATAAAAACTCAGTTCTTAACAGATGGGCACAACATTTCAGCGAACATCTAAATATAAAAAAAAAATCCACAAGGAAAATAATTCCTGTAGCTGACTGTATACCACGTATAACAAAAGAGGTTAGTCTTCTTAGTTAGAGTTGCCAGCCGAAGTTCGTTTGAAGAGGTTTACTCTCCGGACACTGGAACTCACTTAAGCATGGGTGTATGTTACCTGAAGTAAAATCTAATTAAAATATTAAACATCATATAATATCAACATCATGTACAATCTTTGGTAACACATTTCATTTTAAAGGGTTTTTACCCAAATATTTTGGTGGCTCAGGCATGGGTAACCTGTATTTTAACCTGATGATGGAACAGTTGTTCCGAAAACGTTCGTGCTTGTAATGTTGCCCTTTTAAGGGTTTTTATAAAATAAAATATACCCACATACAAAGACTAACCTCTTTTATCTAAATATAAACGACATCGAAGGAGGTTACAACATAGAAAATCAACAAAATCTACGTCAACTATACAGTGAAGACTCAAAAAGAGAAGAAGTGTCAAATGCCATCTTAAAACTCAAAGACAATAAAGCTCCAGGAATCGATGAAATCTGTTCGGAAATGTATAAAAAAGCGGTGATCAACTTTTTGCACCAATCCATAAACTAATAGTACTTATATGGCAGAATAAATTGGTACCAGAAGAGTGGCTAAAGGGAATAATATGTCCGTTGCATAAAAAGGGTGATCAACTGGACTGTAGGAACTATAGAGGCATTACTGTTAGTATCTGCGTATAAAATCTTCTTCAAAGTATTGTTTGAAACATTTAAACATTTTATAAAGGATATTGTTGGTCAATATCAATGCGGATTTACTGCTGGAAAGTCAACTACACATCAAATTCAAGCACATAGGCAGATTCTAGAAAAGTAACTAGAAAATAACATAGATACACACCATCTCTTCGTCGACTTCAAAGCAGCCTATGACAGTGTGAAAAGAACTGCATTATATAATGCAATGATAGACTTTGGGATTCCACCTAAGTTAGTTAAGTTGACCCAACTAACAATGCAAAACGTAAGCTCATGCGTTAGAATTGAAGGAGAAAACTCTAAATTCTTTGACATTAATAATGGTCTAAGACAGGGAGACGCGCTGACGTGTCTCCTCTTTAATATTGCCTTGGAAAAGGCAATAAGACAATTGAAGACAAATAAAGACCGGTTTTGATATATGGGGCTAAAACGTGGACCTTATCTCAAAATGATGAAAGACTTTTGAGATGAGGAAAGATTTTTGGGGCCGTAAATGAAAATGGGCTATGGCGTCGAAGATACAACTTTGAACTATATCAATTACTATTTAAATGGGAATAAGCCACAATTAAAGGTTAAAGTTAGTTTATTGACGTTTCAATTTCCACTCCGGAATTCCGAAGTATATCTGAACTATATCAGTTATACACCGATCCAGATATTGTGAAATTCGTTAAAGCGGAGAGACTTAGATGGCCTGGATACATTGCTAGGATGTCAGATCACGAATACAAGAAGAGATTAACATTTTCAAAACCAGAGGGCACAAGAAGTAGAGGACGACCACGAAGGAGATGGATTGATGATGTGGAAGAAGACCTACAGATTCTAAGGGTCAAAAGATGGAGGGAAGTTGCCAGTAATCGACAGGAGTGGCGACTTCTGTGTGAGCAGGCTAAGATCCACAACGGATTGTCGAGCCACTTATGATGATTACTTCAAATATTTGCATAGTAGTTGTAGTTCACATCTCAGAAATTTTGACCATTTTTTATAAGAAATACTTATATTTCGGCACTTTAATTTGAAATAGTCAGTTTATTATTTAGTTCTAAAGTTATAGTGCATATTAATCGTAAAAAATTAATTTATTAAACTGTACGCCTATAAACGTAAAGGTGCGTCTAAAGAATGGCCACTTCATTGTGATTTATCACTATTTCTCTCTCCATACCCAATAAAGTTCAGACAGTTTTATAGTTACAATTAAGGAAACTCCAAGGCAAAATAACAATTCGTGCTGTATTAGTGTTAAATTAACATATATTGATTAAACGGAAATCCGTCATCCGTTACATTCAAAGATTTCTGGTGAAAACTATTCTACTGCTCCAGTATTTACGAGGTTATAATAATTTTAATACACTTATATAAGTTTTAATTAAAGATATCATTTATGGTTGGTTGGTTTACTGATTTCTCATATTTATGTTCGGTGAAATGAAATATAAGAATATTACTTTTCGCGTTCACCTGACATCTTTGATTTAAGCATATTTAGTCCAGGGTTTTGAGTTGGGTATGATGCATATAATTGCAGATTTTTTCATAACTCGCTCCAAAATATCACTACAAATGATAATTTCACTATGCGTGAGATGTAAAATGAGGGCTTAACTTTTTATTAAACAATATATAAAAAAAAATTCAAAGAATTTGATATTTTTCCTCCTTTTTTCGCATATATCTCCAGAACTATTAGTTTTAGAATAGTTTTATTTATTTATTTATTTAACACACGGGGTAACCCCATTAACAGTTTAAAATACACAGTTTTGAAGAAGTTCATAAATAAATTAGCTATGTCTTGACCATTTGTTGCAGATTGGACTTGATAAAATAAGGAGTTAGGTAGGTTATGACCAAATCGCTTTATGTACTTCAAAAATGATTTTGGATCATTTTTAGGCCAGTATCTATACCTTTGATATAGTTGCTGAAGCCAATTTCAGAAAGTTGTTTACATTCAGCTCTTAGGTGGGAAAATCTAATATAGTCATCATCAGAACGATAATCAACATAATTATAGTGAATCAAAATCATTAACGATACATACCAAGTCTATGGAAGCAAGGAAGTTGTTAAGCGCTATGTAATCGCCATTCCGAAAATCATGAAACAACTTATCATAAACCAACTTATTTCTGTTTGTTTCTTTCACATCGAGGTTTAAGTAACAATCATAACCCACGTGGATGCTAGGATCTACAAGGGGATCGCTTGCTTTTAAGATATTTAGCTCTCTAACGTTAGAAAAAACTAAATCCAAAAATACATTATGATTATTGTGAATATTATTATGTTGATACAATTTTAAAAAACCAAAGACTTCAGCAATATTCACAGTTGGATCACTTGCAGGACAATTCACAATCACACCAAACTCATCATTCTACCATGATGCATTGGTAAGATTGTAATCACCAAAAACGTATATATCCTGTGCTGAGTATAGCAGAAAAACATTTTCCATAGTTTGACAATGCCTGGCTGGCCTAGATATTAACCTCGCGAAAACAGAGTACCTATCTACAAGTGAAGAAGACATAGAAGATCTACAGATTGATGACAACGTAACAATCAAAGGAAAGGATAAATTCAAATACCTGGGGTTCATAATCACGAAAAAGGCAACAACAGAGGAAGAAATTACACAAAGATTAGGACAAACAAGAACAGCAATCCGACAACTTAACTCAGTATGGTGGGATAGACACCTAAATATGAAGACAAAAACGCAGATTTATAAAACATTAGTGCGAAGTATTATGACATATGGGGCCGAAAATTGGATCATAAACAAGAAAAACAGCAGTAAGATAATAGCAACAGAGATGGAATGCCTGCGAAGATGCTGCAGAGTAACAAGAATGGATAGGAGAAGTAATGACGAAATAAAGCAAAGAACATCAATAGAAACAGACATACTAACATATATAGAACAAAAAAGACTAAAGTGGTATGGACATGTAAGAAGAGCTAGCGACAGCAGATGGATAAAAAGAATAACCGAATGGAGCCCCATAGGAAGGAGGAAAAGAGGACGACCCCGAAAATCCTGGAGAAACGAAGTAGACGACGCCATGAGTAAGAGAGGACTAAACGATGGAGAATGGAACAACAGAGAGAGATGGAAACGGTTGAGCGAGGGAAGGCAGTGAATACTGTAGAATCCCTAAATATATATATGACAATGCCAAGTTGTATACTTAGCGAGATGATTGTGGAGGTATGTAGACACCACCGACCACAAACTTGACTTCATTTTGTTGAAATAAGATATATATTTGTTCAACCCGATCTTCACGAATACTAACACTACGGTTTGTGATTCTCTGGGATCTATCACATCTGTAGATATTAAAACCATCACATTTAATTTCAGAATCAGTTATTTTATCACTTAAGTGACCCTCCACTAAAATAATTATATTGTACGAGCAGCAGATTTTCATCACCAACATATTTTCTTTCATCTAGTTCCTTTTTAGCTGCCTTGTAGCGCTTTGCTCCATCTTCGTTTGATCCTTAGAGATTCTATAAACAGTATTCCCTAGACTTAAGAGCCAATTTCACCATGTTAGCATTACATATAACTTTGACTGGTCTAGTTTGATTGTAACTGGACACTTTGCCCACTCGGATAACATGTGATATGGTGGATTCCTCCTGTTGTAAGCCAAGTAAACGAAAGACCTTACACATCTGAGATTTGTCATAGCTAATGCGATCGGCTAATACATTAGAGTTATATCTAGGAATTTTATAAATCATGAGATTTTGAGCTCTATCTATACGTTGTTGTACTTCATAAAAAACTGAATTGGGTGTTATCTGTGAATTGCTATTTTCCATTAATGTAATCTTTTCTTTATATTTTCTAAAAAACATAGGAACCCTCTTAAATGCTTCACGACAGGTAGCGCAAAAGTACATAAGTAGACGTTTCTGCAAAATAATTGCCCGTATCTCGAGACAATCCAGAGCATTTTTCTGCAATGTGTATCCTTGAACGGCAACTGTCGCATGCTATTATTTGCTTTTTTCAGTACCCAGATCTTGGGAACAAGTGCTACAATTATTGGTCATTATAACCTCAAAATTTTATTTTAAAATACTTCAGCAATCCTCGGCTTTTTGCGGTTTATTATTTATAAAATATAAAAAGCAATAAGTAAGTAAGTAATAAAGCAACAACCTGGGAAGCCATAAGTGAAAGATTGATTAAAGTAAATATGTGTCTTCACGGATATAAACTAACAATTATGGGCGTATACGCAATAAATAACGACGCACTAGCCAACGTAAAAGACGCATTTTTTGAACAGCTTCACGAAGAAATATCGAAAATAAGTCAATCGCGGGAAATAATATTAATGGGGGATATTAACAGTAGAGTAGGAAGAAAAGATGCGGATGAAATAGTAGGAAAATACGGAGAAGACACCATGAACAACAATGGTGAAAGATTCATAGATTTATGCAACCAGAATCAACTCAGAATATTAAATGGGTACTTTCCACATAAACTGATACACAGCTATACATGGACTCAGGAAACACGAAACATAAAATCAATAATCGATTATATTGTAACAAAACAAAAAACCCGACTAAGAGTACAAGATGTAAGAGTTCAGAGAAGCTCAACATGCGGTAGCGATCACTATTTATTACGTTCAAAAATACACTTCCCAATCCGAAGACCACATAGAGAAACACGCATAGACATAAACACAACAGAAAAGATACAGGAACGAAGATACAACATCAGAAGCCTAGATGAAGAAAGTACCCAAGACTTATTTAAAAATAGATTGGATAAGAAGCTACAAATTCCCGCCCCCAAGAATATCGACCAGCTATATAAACATATAAAAAACTGTTTACACGAAGCAGCATTTGAAGCAATGGGATACTACATAAAACCCAAGGTAAACAAACCATACTGGTGGGATAACGAAATAGAGGAAGAAATAAAATGTAAAAGACAACTATACCAACAATATTTAAGTTCTAAATCATTACAAGACAAAATAAAATATAAGGAAAAACAAGCAGAAGTACGAAGGAAAATCTCTAAGAAGAAGAACGAGTCTTGGGAAAGAAACTGCCAACGAATAAATACTTATCTAGGAGGAACCAGAAGCACAGAAAGCTGGAAACTGATAAAAAAATTGAGAAAAGAAAAGAATAAAGAAGTAATACAGAGCATAAAACCTGAAGACTGGGAAGAGTATTTCAAAGGACTTTTGGTAGAGAATAGAGTCGAATTTCAAGATAGAATTTCAATAGTTGGCTCGCCAATAAGATTAACAACAGAGGAAATTAAAAATGTATGTAAACAGCTGAAGAGGAACAAAGCACCCGGACCAGGAGATATACCCGGAGAATTGTTTAAGTACGGAACGAACAAATTGTACGAATGTCTTCGACAACTTTTTCAAGAATGCATAAACACAAGCGAAATCCCTACGGAATGGAAGATATCATACCTCAGTACTATACATAAAAAGGGTGATAAAAATAATTGTGAAAATTACCGAGGAATAGCTGTAACCGGATCTATGAGTCGAATATATGGAAAGGTGTTAAAGAACCGAATCGAGAGAGAATACTTGTATTATGAAGCAGAAGAACAAGCAGGATTTCGTACGGGTCGATCCACTATTGACCACATTTTCTCCTTAACCCAGATAATAGAAAAAAAGATGGCAAGGAATCAAGAGATTCATATGTTGTTCGTCGACCTACGGAAAGCCTACGACAGCGTTCCACTGAAGAAGCTGTGGCAATCAATGGAAAGCACGAATATTAATATAGAATTAATAAAAGCCGTCAAAGTGCTATACAACCAACCAATAATAAAGATAAAAGCGGGGACACAAATAACAACAGGATTTATAACATCAAAAGGATTAAAGCAAGGATGTTGCTTGTCTCCCACTTTATTTAAAATATACCTCGAAAGTGCTTTAAAAAGATGGAAACAAAAATGCAGGACAATGGGGATACCGCTCACCAATACTATGGTATATACGCTTAACTTTGCAGACGATCAAGTAATAATGGCTCAAGATTATGACGATTTAAACTATATGGCACGAAAATTAATTGAAGAGTATGATATATGGGGTCTAGAAGTAAATAAAAAGAAAACCGAATACCTGTGCATTGGAGCAGAACAAAAAGATCTCATATTAGACGATAACACTACGATAAAGCACTGCTGTGACAACAAATACCTAGGTATCACTATTTCACAAGATGGAACATTAGACAAAGCCATAAGAGAGAGAAATACGTCAGGGAGAAAAGCCATCACAATGTTAAACACCATTTTATGGGACCAATCCATCAGCAAAGAAAATAAAAAGAGGATATATGAGACTATAGTAAAAAGTATCACTTTATACAGCTGTGAGGTATGGCCACTGAAAGAAAGAACACTGTCAACGCTGAAAGCGACGGAAATGGATTTTTGGAGAAGAGCCGCAGGAAGATCTAGAAGAGAAAGGATTACCAACGAACGCATTAGAGAAATAATGGGAATCAAACGAACAATCACAGATGACCTAACAACAAAACAACTTATCTGGTTCGGACACTTACAAAGAATGGACGAACAACGAATGCCAAAATAAATACTAAAGTGGCAACCAGAAGGAAAGAGAAAACGAGGTAGACCGAGAAAAAGTTGGAGCGAAGGAATAAATAAAGAACTGAGAGAGAGGGCCATAGAAGAAGATCTATGGAACAACCGGTCTAAGTGGCGATTGGAAGTCGGAAAACGGCGGAGAACGTTATAAACCGACAAGTAGTAGTAGTAAAAAGCAATAACCGAATTAACTAGTACGCACAATATTATTTTTAATATGCTTTCAAAACTGAAAAAGTTTTTAGAAAAATAAAGCAGCAAAATTTTGTTTGTTTTGATAACCTAACCTAATCGATGATAAACTGAATTTTGTATCGGACATAAAAGTTTTTTAATTAAATTTTACATAAGACAAAGCTAGTTTCAAATCTTAAAAAATTATTATTATTGGAAAAATACTGAAAAACACAAAAAAAACAGTTAAAAAAGTGTTTTTTATGAGTTTATTTTCCAGACTAAAATCAAACTTAGGACACTCATATTCCGAAAGAAAACCATTTAATATGGCATGACTCGCAAAAACAGATAACCAAAAAAGGTATATCGATGGAAGGTAACCGTATACACGTATTTCTGACTATTGGTCAGTGAGACACTAGATCAATAAAATAGTCACTTTCTTCATTTGTCGATACTTGCATGTCGTTCACATTCACGACAGCATTAACTGCAGTACTTTGTTCGTACATTCCGGTAAAAACGAGAACGCTGGTTAAAGCTGGTTACTGACGCAGACCTGCTTTAACTGTGTACTTTTAAATTTAAAAATAAAGCATTCGTTTTGAAAATTCATAAGCGCGGCTCTGCGCTGAATTGCCGGTAAGCGGAAATCTGCTTCCACTGAGTTTGTACGATAACGCTTGTGTCCATATTGTATGGACTGCGCTGCGTTTAATGCTCGCAACGGATCCTACGTCCGTTTATTGTCACAATAAAATTCGACGACCAATCTAAAGAGAGTTGACCATTTATTAACAATGGAAATTCGAAATGAAACAGCTATAGTTTATTTTTATGAACGAGAGAGTAATTAGCATAATTTTAACTGGTAGCTCCGACCACTCCATGGGCGTGTTCAAGATTAATTGAAAAATTACTTTGAATAATTGTAAAAAATAAATGAATTATTTCAGTGTTATAAAGTGTTATGTGTATGTAAACAAAAGTGACCTCTTTTATCACACACTATATTAGAACTGACTGGCCTACATTAAAAAGGGTTTTAAAAAATTCACATTTTTTTTAATTTTTAAAAATTACAAAAGAGAAAAAGAGTTTTTAAAACCGTCTAAGGTATGTTAAATAGATGAATAAAAATATTAATATAAAACTTACAGCTACTTGTTACAAATCCAAATCAGATTCAGAAGATGAACTTTCAGAACCAAGATTTATAATAACTAGCTCGATCATTTTATCAGTAATATTGTCCAGCTTCCACATTTTTTCCTCTTCTTTAATAGTGTGATTTACTGCCTTTTCCCAGTTTTCAGGTTTTACATTATTTACGGCCTCCAAAAACAACTGTTTAACATCATGAATTTTAAAAGTGGTATTTTTTCTTGAAACTTCACTCTTTATCTGTGCCCATACCAGTTCAATCGGGTTTAATTCACAATGATATGGTGGGGATCTAAGTACTGTCATTCCACGATTTTTGGCAATTTCATCAAATTCGTATTTTTTAAATTTTTCTTTATGAAGGGCACACAACGAATAAAGTTCCTTTCTTATAGATCCGGGATGGTACGTAATATTTTTTGAACTCAGCCAATTCTGCAAGTCTTTTTTTAACCACTTGGTTGTGGGCAGTCCTTCTATAAGTCTAGAGTGATAACTTGCATTATCCATTACTATTACACAGTTCTTAGGAAGAAGATCTATCATTTGTTCGAACCATTCTTGAAAGACATCAGCGTTCATGTCTTCATGGTAGTCACCGGTACGAGTTGATTTAAAAGTTAATAAACCACCTTCAACAAAACCGTCTGAACTGCCAATGTGTACTATTATCAGCCTGCGTCCCTTTCCTGATGGTGGGTTTAAACCAGTAGATAAGTTATTTACAAAAGCGTGCCTTTGACTTGTAACAGTTTCATCCTGCCAAAATTTATTTGGTGTATGACCCTCGTTGATCTATTTTTCATCAAGATAAAATATTTTTCTTTTTTGGTTTCTCATTTCCTTTATGGTTCTTAGAAAATGTCTTCTCCATATGACAATATCGCTTCTTTCTAATAAAATAGACTTTCTGGGATTCTTTTTCCAGCGGAAGCCTATTTCTTTTAAAAGTTTCCATAACGTACTTCGACTCATTTCTGGGTAATCCTTATCATCTCGAACTGAGACAAGAACTTTATCCAATGTTGGAAATTCTTGTCTAAAGAAGAATTCATGCACTTTCCGTCGAAGTCCTTCTTTAAAATGATATTCTATTTGAAATTTTGGTTTCCCTGGAGCATTACGTGGCATTTGAAAACTACCACATTTCTCTTCTTTAATAACTCTGTAAATCGTAGATTTCCCAACACCAAGTGTACTGCTAACTAACTCAACGGTCTCATCAACACTTTCACATAAACGTTTGTCTGTAAATGATTTAAAACAATTAAATATTAATGTTTTTTCATTAACTGTTAGAGGACCAATTTTTCGGCGTTTACACGGCACTTCCAAATTTTCCATAACACTAGTATACACAATAAACTGCACCTTGCAACTGAAGTACCTACTTTTAGTGAACTGTTAAGAATTTTGAATACGCCACTTGGACCTTCCTATATACAAAATGGAAAAACCCACTATCACATTTTCTGTGGAATAAGTTACTGTCGTAGATTCCTGGAATTAAAGAATTAAATGTTTGATTGTTGAAACCCTTACTTCGTGGAATGCACTCATTTCAGATAAAATAAAACGTTTTATTTTATCTAAAGAATTAAACTTTATTTTGCAAATAGGCAAAGAATTAAACTTTATTTTGCAAATAGATAAAATAAAACGTTTTATTTTATCTAAAGAATTAAACTTTATTTTGCAAATAGGTAGGTACTTATTAAACTTTTATTGGTTATATATAATCCTCACTACTATTATATAGTAGTAATCCTATATAATAATATAGTAGTAATCCTCACTACTATTGTATTCTATTCTGCTCCAACCTTTATACCTGGTGGTCATACTCAATTTAAAATTGTTTTCCTATATACTTCTGTAAACTTGTTGACAAATATCTGTTTTTCATTGAGTCACCCGTATCAACAGTTTAGGGATTTGCATACATAATTTATTGTTTTATTACTCTCTCATACATAAAAATACACTATAATAAATGTTGTACACTCTTTTTGAAGTATATATTGACTAATCAAGAAAAAACGGGATGTGCTCTTGATTAGCTACATCACTATAACTATTTAACATGATTTTACCAAGATGAAATTAACAATTATTATAAATTTAAGAGAGCAGGTATCTGCACAAAATTTTTAGCGACAGACTCTATTAAAATATATTTTGTTTGGGCCCCCGTGTTATAAATTTCCTTAACATTTTGACATAGTACTCCGTCCGATAGCCGAAAAGATTATAACAAACAAAAAATTATAATATTTAATTGCTGTTTGGTCAATATTGTAATTTAAAACAGGAACAAAGTTCCGTTATGTACAATACCCTTTCCATAAACCACGTATTAAATGTTATAATTAGCAAAATATCTGTTACATATTCACGTAACTCATTTACAGTTCATTATTTTTATAAAATAATTTCAAACTGTTTATATAAATATGAATAAACATGAAAATATTTTAGTACCTGCTGAATATTTTATAAATTTCTCGGATGCAGACTTTATTTTTAGTTACGTGTCTGTCTAGCATAGAATTTTACCGTTTCTATATCGTAATGTTACTTTAAATAATACTAAACGCTGCAACATACTTTTCAGTCAATATTTCATATTTTATGGAGAATAATTTACGCTTGAATTGTCATCAATAGAATGTACGTAACATATGTCTTTGTTTACGTTTTTTTACGCTAATAAAGACACTGCTTTACATATTTCAATAAATATCGTATTATTTTAACAAACCGATACGATGGAATATCAAACGACCTAACAGAGTTTGTTTTTAGCTACAGAATATCAACTTACACCTCTGTGAATATGATTTAATCCGATAATATCGCTCGTGTCTTCCTTCAGTGCCTTAATTACCGCTAGAAATACTTATCTCGGTTCTCTATAAATATGCCCTAAATAGCTTCCACTTCTTGACTGTTGCAAGTACATCTATATCACATACCATGCGCCTCAAACTATATTTTCGCCTCATTTGCTTTATCTTTTTCGCGTCATTTACTCGGTTTCTCTAATTATATTTCTATCCATAAGTTTATATCTTGGGTCATACTAATATCAATCCTATCCACAGACAAGTTCTGCATAAGCACCTCCCTTCAGGTCTTCTTTGGCCTGCTTCTTCTACTGGTTCCTTCTTCTTCTTCCTTACGTTTCACCTTCTATCGAAGGATAGAAATCATCATGGCTATGCGCATCCTGTTAACTGCCGCTTGAAATAATTCTGCTCTACTGCATTCAAACCATTCCCTCAAGTTCTTAAGCGACGATATTGTTCCAGTAACTTGGTATTCAGTAAGTCTTGTTTTATTTATTTTCAAGTTTGTGTTTCATGCCATCAAGAGTCCTATAGTCTAAAAATCACATATAAACTTCCTTTCTTCGATTCCTGCATTTCTGGAGCATTGTAATGAGACTAAAGAATGCTTCCTGGGTTTCCAGTGCTTGTCGAAAGACAAGCTATTCCTCGTACACATTTTGTACTTATTCGTTGGTGTATGATTTTGACCGTTTTAGGCTTACGTTTATTAGATTAATTATACTATGTTGTTGGATAAATTTCTGTAACTGTTGTTACGTCTCTGGTAATAAAATAATTTGTACCTTCAAAAGATGTTTTTACCTACCGAAAATTTGTACCCAGTAAATCCCGGGAAGCAAACATTCAAAAGGTAGTTTTACCTAACTAATAGAAACCCCACCAAACATTGGGCATTGCAATTATAATTTGAATGTAGTGAGTAAGAAGTTAGAATCCACCCAAGGTGGACGCTGTGTTTATTAGTTAGTATCAACTTAGAAACCAAACAGTTGGACGCTTCCTTTTTTAATTTAGAGTATTAACTGCTGTTCACATTTGTTGGGGCTCGGTTTTTTTTAATTTGTACAAAGAGGTACTTCAGGTTCTATTTTATAGATGGCTTTAATGACTTAAGTGAGTGTTACAATGTTTTATTAGTACAATAGTTTTATCATTTCAATACAGATATTATCGGAAGTAGTTGCTTTTTCAATTTTGATGAACATTGGTTAATAACGTGTTGCGCTTTTGAGGTTAGTATGCTCAAGTACTTTAAATCTTTTGAAGTATTCGAAGATTCAGTTCTGTTATCTTAGAATATATCATGTATATACTTCAGCCAGTGTGTCTTTAGTTCTTCATTTGACGTTCTTTCGTCGTCTTTCATGTACAAACGATCTAAAACATTTAAAACTGCTTCTTTTCGATCACACAAGTACATTTTTCGAAACGATACAAGTTCAGCTATAAATTTCATCGAACGCCATCTTCGCGAAAACGTTTCCCGTGACGTGAGATCGTTTAATGTGAAAGTTTAAATTCAGCGTTTTTTAGGCGTATTTTAATAAATGCCTCATATTTGTTGCCAAAACTCAGAATCGAAATTTCATGTTAGAGGTTTTGAAGATTAGGCTTTAACAATGGAAATTCCACAACGAGCGATCAATGGAAAAGATAAATTTTATTGATCTCGTGAGAATCATAAAAAAGGCAAAAATCGCGCAACTTTTATTTATTTAAAAGCTTTATTGAAACTGACTTCACTTGCAACAAATGCAAAAATTGCATACGAAAGTTGCACTCTTCATCTTTCAAATGCATTTTGATTTTTATCGATAGACTCTGAGCAAAAGATATCTAATTTTTACCGTCGAGTTGATACAAATATTATTTAAAACATTGATTTCGTGCGCCTAACTGAGATTGAAATTGACATTTCGACTTTAGACTGTCAAATAACTGGCATTTCGCCGGTAGCTTCAAGCGTGGTTTCTGAAATAACCGTTCATTTCACAAAAAAGTGCTAATAAACATTTTTTTATGAAAACTATTTCAGCTACATTTGTTGTTTGAAACATAACACCTACGAGAGGAGGTTTTAGGGAGAAGCCCGGGAGTAAAAGTGGTAAACTTTTTTGCATCTTTTTTGTGATCCCAAAATTAATATTTTCAGCAAAATTCAGCTTGTTCTCGTTTTTAGAAATCAAATCTTACGACTGGACCACTCTAATATTTTTAATTCAAGGTTATCGCACAGATAGGACAGACAATGCCATGATTTCAAGAACTGAAGGTTTGTGTCCTTTATAACTAACCAGTACAATATTTTGTGTAATGTTGTTTAATAACTTCGTGTAATATTTAAACATGATTTGATTTTTACTATTTAACAACAAAACTAACCAGAGTAATTCTTGATACTTCATTCACTTGCCTAGAAAACATTTTTATAAATTTTAAAAACCATTTAAACACAACAGTGATAAAAAATGACACATGAGATCATTATGGGATTTCCATTAAAATTAATTCAGATAAGCGGATAATAATTTAGACTAATTTTATGAACACGCCTATGACTGATTTAGCAATTAAGAAATTTCAGTTTATTATTAATGAAATAGATTGAACTAAGTATTTTGAAAGTAGTGATTAGATTAGAAAATTTTTGTGCAGTGAACTAAAATATGCAGTTGATGTAGCTTTCCTTTTAAAAATGCAAATAAAGATAAACATAGAAACATCAACTGGTTTAACGATAAACTGAAACATACGAACATTGAACCAAACAATAGGATATAGCATTTTTCATATAAAAATGCTTGCACGTCACAATTTATATAAAGTGACGTCACTTATATTTAAAATTTCCAGAAAGTCAACCTTAGAGTTCAAATTTTCCTAACACAGCTAATACGAAACCCATACGGAACTGCTCCATCTTTCATAGGCGTCAACATGTTATAATAATCAGAAAAATGTAATCATCATTATATTGGGAATTTTAGAATTCTTCTTCTTCTTCTTCCTTTGCCCTATCCGTTTCGGACGTTGGCTATTAACAAGGCTATTTTGACTTTGTTTACGGCACCTCGGAACAGTTCGGTCGATGTTAGTCCGAACCATTGTCGCAGGTTATGCATCCATGAGTGTCGTCTTCTTCCCGGTCCCCTCCTACTGTCGATTCTTCCTTGGACTATTAACTATAGCAGCCGGTACTTAGTATGCCTCATGACATGTCCGAAGTACTCAAGCTTCCGTTTCTTTACGGTGAAGATTATTTCTTTGCTTTTGCCTATTCTCTGCATTACTTCCACGTTAGTGATGTGGTCTGTCCAGGATATCCGAAGAATACGGCGATATATCCACAGCTCAAAGGATTCTAGTTTCTTCAGGGTGGCTTCCGTTGTGGTCCATGCCTCTGCTCCATAGAACAAGACCGGGAAGACATAACACTTGACCAGTCTTCATTTTAGTTCCATTGAGATTTTGCTTTTTCAATTCGTGATCTTATTTCTGTTGACTGGTCCCATTTTGTGTTGACTGTGGTTCCAAGGTATGTGTATGTCTCCACTTGTTCTATTTTTCGATTGTTTAATGTCAATTGCATCGGAGGTTGTTGTGTTCTGCTGATGAGCATGCATTTAGTTTTGGTTGTATTGAGTTCTAAACCATATTCTTGACTTGCTGTGTGTATGCTTTGCATGAGTCTTTGAAGCTCGTTGCAGTCATTTGCGATAATAACTGTGTCGTCAGCATATCTAATATTATTGATTACCTCTAATTATTTTAGAATTATATTGATTAAATAACCAAAAACATTTGTTATTATTAATATAAATTTTATGAAATAACTTTTTAAGTCTAATATTCCACAAAATAATAATTTTAATTAAATAGATTAGACAATTGTACGCAACTGATACAGGAATACTTCAAATTTTATTGACAGTTCAGCGTGTGGCAAAATTGTTTAAAGTGTTGCCGCTTTTTTAGAGTAAGAATTTTGTTTATGTTTTGATTTCTTACACAATTTGATCATAGTATAATATATATTAATAAATTTTATTTATAAATACATATTTAATTTAGATTAACAGCTTTAAAAACTAATTATTGTTGTGTATTGTGATTGTGCTATGCCAAAACAAATAAATAGTCTGTAGAAAGCTGATAAGCTTTCATATAAGATAGATTATTTTCAACAAGAAATAATGGCGGGACGTTTTTACTATTAAAGCCCTAAAACTAGAGGTAAGTTTAAAATTTAGAATATATAATTTTGTATTAAAATGTTTTCTTATGTATTTTAGTGTGTTAGTGCAGTAGTCTTAAAACTAAGTGTATTTACTGTTAATATAATAGTTTGACAAATAGTTGACATTAACTATTCTGATGTTTTGGCAACGCTGTGGGGTTCTGACGTCGTAAATCTTGAATGACGTGCAAGCATTTTTATATGAAAAATGCTATAACAGTTTGGGGAAAAAATATGGAATTATGAAAAATAGCGCCAACAAAAGATTCTGTCGAACAGCAAGAATGGACAAAATGAGAAATGAGAAAATAAAACTATTGAACATCGCAAAAAAATAAAAAACTAACATATAATAGAAGAGAAAATATTGAAAAGGTACGGAACGTGAGAAGAGCTGTAGATGGATAAAAACATAACAGAATAAAGACCCAGGTAGAGAGGTTTACCTGTAGGATTATGGAGAAGGGAAATTAAAGATAAAGATGCATGAACTAAGGAAAAAACTGAAAACTGGCTTCCTTACATTGTCATAACCTATCTATATAAAAGGCTAGGACAAAAAATCACACTGTTTGTCCGGTAGGGTAACTAATCCACCTAGGAAAGAAATCTGAACTACCAACTGACATTTCAATCTACTGTCAATTATATGTTGTTCTTGAAACGATACGTTTAATCAATAATACTAATAATATTAATTACATATTAATATAATTATTCATACGATTAATTTTTTCGCAAAATTGACAAAAATATTGGTTGCTGTAATTTTAAGAAAATATTTAATGAACAAAATAATTTAAACCTTTATGTTAGTTTAGATTTAAACTCCTAGCGCCACCTAGGATAGAAATTTGAACTATATTCTGATTATAAAGTGTAGCCATTTTTAAGAAGTCACTAAACGATCCATAAATAAAATTTCTATAATGAATTTCATACTAAAACTTTTTATATATGGAAGAGAAGGTTTAGATACTATTTTATCCAATGAAAATGGGTCTAAAGTTGAAAAGATTCAACCGTTCTAATCTAAAGCAACATTCTATAACCTAGCGGGAGATCAAAATGAAGACAATTTTGAAGATGAATTGCTAAATAAAGACATTACTAAACTTTATGACAAACCTGATATTATTAGGTCCATCAAAATAAATCGACTGTGGTCGTTAGGTCACATAGAGAAAATGAATGAGATGGAGCCGCCAAAACATATTTATAACCAAAAAATAGATGGAGTGAGAAGGAGAGGCAGACCCAGAGCACGATTTAAGGATCAGGTGGAGGAAGACTTGAGAATGTTGGGAGTACGAAACTGGAAAGCCAAGGTGAAGAATAGTAGAGAATGGAGACATCCTTGAGCAGGCCAAGACCCACCATGGGTTGTGGAGCCAATGATGATGATGATTGAACTTTCTGTAGTTCAAGATGTTTGAGCTAACCTTTATATAATATTTTAGTGTTATAACGAAACCTCAGAAGAATCATTAATATACATGTATTATTTTTTTATTCGTTATTAAATTTTTCTTTATATAATTTAATTTATTCCTGTCACCAAAAATTGTATAATCAAAAGAAATATTAAAACATTAGTGTGATTTCTGTAACAATTAATTAAATATTGGTGTGTTCCGAAAAATTTATTAACCAAGGGTTACATGAAGCCAAACAACTAGCCCAGGACAGGGAAGGATGGAAGGAAATCGTGAAAAAACTGTAAAGGCCTGATGGTGTCACCACATCCCAAAAATGATTAGGACTGCGGAGGAAGACGTGTTCCGAAATAAATTTTATGTGTGTTTTACAGATAAGTAACCGCAACATAATTTGACGTGAAAAGATGGGTACATTTTATTCTATGAATAAATGTCTATCCTCCAGACAGTAAAATAAGACAATATTTATCTAGAGGTGAAAAGACCGGCCCTTTTATGCAAGAAGTTTATTAATTTAAAAATTTAATTTTTAACTCTTTTGAAAGTTGGTAGATCCCAAAATATTGGCTGCGAATTTGGTGATCGGTAAAACATATAATACAAAACTCGAGCTTTCCCAACAAATGAATGACCAAACTAGAATCACGCTGATTTTTCTACGTAAATCAGTTTCATAAGACGACTATACGCAAAAGTTCAGCGATTCTCCAAAAGTGAATTATTTGTTATGAAAGTTGTACAACAGACTAAAACATCATTTTGTTTAAAAAAAAATGTGATTTTCATTACAACCAATAATTGGGGCTTAATCCCATGTAAATATAATATTTAAATTAGACATGCCACAAGAAAGTAGTTTCAGAACCTCGCTTCAAATGAAATGTCCTTACTTTCTAACAAAAAATTCATGCAGAATAAATCAACTGTGGTTACTAATTTCCTTCGACTTCCTGACAATTCTGACATTCTTACAAGTGCATCTAATTATTAAAATACCAATTGTTACCTCTATTCGACAATATTCCAAGCGAACCGTGAAAAACCACAACAAACGCCCCTCCTACTTTTACTTTGTAAAAGTATCGATAGAACAACAACAATAATACCAAACATAATCATTGATGCAAGTCACACGCGCTCCTGTTTTGTAGGTACACATGTACAAGACATTCAATCACGTGTTGTAGATTGAATTTCGTAGGTTCGATCTGCAATTCACCATTGACCTTGTAAACAGGTCAGTAGTTGGCTTGGCATCAAAAAGTGCAGGTAACATATCTTCACACATGGATATTTACTGTTAATTTATTTATAAATGGAAAAATTGCTCCACATTCTTTTAACGTTAGTCTAAAATGTTCTGATTAATAAGAAAATATAATAAGGGCATCCCTAATAATAATTCTTTCTCGCGTAAAAGTCGGGGAACAAGTCACAAAATCATATTAGATCAGAGAATTAACGATTTTCTCATGACACTCGCTGATACAGGTATCTAACCTATAGCCCAGTCTGGTTAAAAAAAAAGGTGGAAAAATGTTTCGCAGATATCTGAAGCTTTTAAGACATAGGTGGGGGATACTAGATTATGGATAGATGAAAAGATACTCCTAGTTCTACCTTACGTTTTTTTAAGCAATAATTTATGGTCACAATTTTATTTTTTGTCTATAAATTGTTTCCCTTATATTTTAAATAAACAATATTTATGTCATTTTTTTATGTCAAGAATATCTTTATTTTCCCGTTTTTTTAATTAAAATTGATAAATAATTTACAGAGATATTTGCAAAAAAGCAGTTTTTTTGCACTAATTTATAAATTTTATTAATTTTTTTATTAACAAAATAAAATGGTATTAATACATTTAAACATCAAGGAATTACCATCTTTTAGATTTGTGCGAAATTTCCCCCCGATAAGTCAAATATTTTATAAGTTATTTAATTTGTTTATCAATGAGGCTAATTATTTAAACTATTGAGCTTGCCCTATGCATGATGCTAGACATATTCAGCAAATTTCATAGGATTCTTTAAGACTTAGACTATCTCAGAAGTTAAATGCATATTGAGTTTTCATCGAAATTATTTACAAAATAAACGTTTGAAAAAGGGGTATGATTTTTACTTATAAACAATTGTAATAACTTCTATATTTTTCAAGCTATAGACTTGTACGTACAACCATTGGATAGCTGGTAAAAAAGCTCACATTAAAAAATAAAAAACCTTCTATGACCAATAGGAACGAAGTTAGTGACTATTTTTAAAAAAATCATATCTCCATTGTTTATAAACATTAAGAAGTAAAATTTGCACAAATTTTGAATAAAAATCCAAACTTTATATTAAAACTTATAGCTATAAAATTTATCTAATTTTTCGAAACGACGGTACTTTCGAAAGATCGACATAGGAAAGTGGAGAGGATATCTGTTTCAGCTCCGTTTTTTTTTCGGCATCGGAACTTCAAATTGCAACACGTAGGAAAAATTTACATTAGCTCTGCTTCCTTTGCAGCTGCAAGCCTCTTTTTTTATTCTGGGGTAGCTCGTCGAAATATGAATAACTACATAGTTTTCACTTGCCGGAAAATATGGGAAAACTCGGAAAAATTGAGTCAATTTGAAATTCACCCTAAATACTTACTTTTTTTGTAATTTGCTCAAATAGTTTGTCGCAGTATTAATAATGATGACATAATTTTCACCCCCCATAAATCTCGGAAAATCCCGGAAAATCAACATGTTTTTTCATTTTATATCAATGATGTAATAATACTTATATTTTTTATAAATTAAATTTCAGGTAATTTTTTACACATTATATTATTATATTCCTTATATTAATTATAATTGTTTGTATTTTTATAATTAACAATATTGATTTTTATTCTATTTTTCTTACAAATATGATATACAATATTAATCTAATCTGCCTTACTGCTTTGATAAAATAAGTCGATTTTTTCATCAATTGGCTTATTAAATTTTGCAATATTTATTGAACTATACTTTTTTTATTTTCTTTACATACATTGGTTTAAAAGTTAAAATTTGGTTCATTTATTCGACTTCACTGTCAGGTCTGAACCTTTTTGTTGCAGGTTGTTTGTCTTCACTTATTAAGTCAGTCTTTCCATACATTAACATTTTAATGGGCAATCTTAATGCCAAGGTGGGTCAAGGTAAGGTAGGAGAACAAGTAGGAAAATATGGGCTTGGAAACAGAAATGACAGAGGAGATCGATTGATTCAATTTTGCCAAAGTGAAGACTTCGTCATAACAAATACCTTTTTCAAGTTACCTCCTCGACGGTTATATACATGGACATCTCCACAACATACCAAAGAAAAAATAGTGAGAAATCAAATAGACTACATTATGATAGCAAGGAGGTATCATAATACTGTTAAATGTACTAAGACGTACCCAGGAGCTGATATAGGCTCAGATCATAACTCGGTAGTTACTGTGATAGAGGCGAGACCAAAAAAGATTAGAAGACCACACAGACCACACTAGATTTAAATAAACTTAGAAACAAAAATATACGACAAGAAACAGGAGAAGAAATAAATGAAAACCTCCGTTCAGTGCAGCAACAAATTAAAGATACAAACAACGTTAACCAAAAATTAAAGTACATAAATACAGCTATACAAAAAGCAGGAAAGAAACATCTTACAAAAACAACAACAAAGAATAAGGGGTGGATGACACAAGATATACTAGACTTGATGGAACAAAGAAGAAAGATGAAGAATTACCCAGACAAATACAAAGAAATAAATAAACACATAAAAAAGAGAATAAAAGAAGCCAAAGAGGAGTGGATTAAAGAACAATGTGAAGAAATGGAAACCTATGAGAAAAAGTACGATGCGTTCAATATGCACAAAAAAGTAAAAGAGATAACAGGAAGCATAAAGAAATGCCAAATAGGTAAACTTAAAGACAAAGATGGAAATCTTATTGTA
Source organism: Diabrotica undecimpunctata (assembly GCF_040954645.1). NCBI lineage: Eukaryota > Metazoa > Arthropoda > Insecta > Coleoptera > Chrysomelidae > Diabrotica > Diabrotica undecimpunctata. Next base: position 14,764,761 of record NC_092806.1, read on the forward strand.
GATCTAGAGAATAAAATAAAAAGATGGACAGGATACCTGAATGAATTATTTGAAGACGATAGAAACAACTTAACTCAGATAATCAATGCAACTGGGCCAGACATATTGAAAGAAGAAGTAGAATACGCAATAAGAAACGCTAAAAATGGAAAAGCAAATGGACCTGATGAAATTCCTACAGAACTGTTGAAGCTTTTGAACGATAAATCCGTAACCATAATATTAAATTTTGCAGCGATGAGCTAAAACACTCCACTTTCAACTCCAGGAGCTCCACTTTCCTATGTCGATCTTTCGAAAGTAACTTCGTTTGGAAAGGTTTTAAGTTTCGAAAAATTGGATGAATTTTTTTATAGCTATAAAATTCAATATAAAGTTTAGATTTTCATTCAAAATTTGTGCAAATTTTACTTCTTAATGTTTATTAACAATGGAGATATAATTATAAGTTAGAGATATAGTTTATAAGTAAAAAACATACCCCTTTTTCAAACGTTTATTTTGTAAATAATTTCGATGAAAACTCAATATTCATTTAACTTCTGAGATAGTATAAGTCTTAAAGAATCCTATGAAATTTGTTAAATGTGTCTAGCATCATTCATAGGGCAAGTTCAATGGTTTAAATAATTAGTCCCAGGGATAAACAAATTAAATAACTTTTAAACTATTTGACCGATCGGGGGGAAATTTCGCACAAATTTAAAAGACGGTAATTGCTCAATGTTGAAATGTATTAATAACATTTTTTTTTGTTAATAAAAAAATAAATTAAATTTATAAATTAGTGCAAAAAAACTGCTTTTTTGCAATTATCTCCGTAAATTATTTATCAATTTTAATTGAAAAACGGGAAAATAAAGATATTCATGATATAAAAAAATGATATAAATATTGTTTATTTAAATTATAAGGGAAAAAACTTATAGATAAAAAATCAAATTCTGACCATAAATTATTGTTTAAAAAAAAACGCAAGGTAAAAATAGGAGTATCTTTTTATCTATTGGTCATCTAGTAACCCCCACCTATGTCTTAAAAGCTTCAGATATCTGCGAAACATTTTGCCGTGAAATCGATGATTTTTGTATAACCAGACTGGGCTACTAGTCTAATTTCGTCATATCACAACGAAAAGTCACTAACATTTTTTGAAATGTTTGAAATGATTATGTTTAAAATTAATGAATGTTTAATCTATTAGATGATTAGATGTTTAAGAAAACAACTAGTGACCTTAACAATTCCTCCAAGAATTAAGTGAACCATATTTGTGAATATAAATCAAAGTTTTAAGGACAAAAATAAATAAACAAAATATACAATAATTTTATCTATCGAACAATTGAATACAGACATTCTCAACAAAAGCATGTACTTTAGATTGAAACGTATTCATCAAAATTAAAATATTAGGTAAGTATTTACCGTACTGTTTTACGTTTATTGTCAAACGATATTGTTTAATATCGAATGCCTACATTACACAAGAAGCACGACACTAAAAGTATGTAATTGGCACATAAATAGTACTGTTAGCACAATCACAATCCACATATTATGAGTTCTATAAAGTATTTTTGTTGCAATTAGTTCACACTAGATAACAGCAGAAATCAGATAACAAACCGACGTGACGGGTCAAAATTTAAACGAGAGTAGTAGAAAGCTATTACAAACAATCAAACAATTCGATTATCTGAGATTTTGAAAAGATAAGCAGGTTGATAAAACAACAATTTTGGAAATAGACGTATAAAGAAAACAATGAACTTTAGAATCTATTCTTAACCATGAATTCTGAGTAATAAACGCAAAAAACTACAATCAAAGTATTGAGGGCTATATTGACATGTATTACCATGTTTATTAAATGTATTTTAGAATTTTTCGATAACTATGTGGCTTATCAAAGAAAAGTTTAATTTCATTGTATAGTTGATTTTCTTTATCTTATCGACCGTCTAATAAGTAAAACTAGTGAGAGAAATATCAGGTTTTTCGGTCAAAAAACAAAACGATTCTATTATCTCGTCAAACTACATATACAGACAACGTTAAAAGTTTTTAAGTCGTTCAACAAAAACATACAATTTACTGTTAAAATTGAGAAGGATAATACAGGAGAGAAGGATAATATGTAGTTACAATTTCTAGATACCAAAGTCATCCGCAAATATAATAATCATATTATATAGACTGGTATCAAAAGCCTACATCAGGAAGGTTTATAAACTATGCTTCTGATGACCCTAAAAGTAAAAAATGTAATACCCTTATTGCAATGAAAAATAGAATAGAATGAGGAAAAAACCAGAATAATATCCCGACATGGTAAGTATTTCGTATTACATTTAGTTTACTCTCAATAAACACCAAATTCTTATTTTATACGTTATTTAAAAAACATAAAAATGATGTATCCGCGATATGTTACTGACTTACTAATACTGGTATTTTCCTTTTATAAACTTCCTCTTTTAATATGGGTAAACAGATCCTACTGCATTCTGCAGAGGAATTTGCGACACAATTGGTCTCATTTAGCATAATTAGAGCCGCTTCCTGGATTTTTCTCTTTTTACCATCCGTTTCTTTTAGGATTATACTTGAATCATTCCATTAAACCCTATGTTCATTATCCCATGCGTGTTTACATATTTGAAATCTATCAAATTCTCTATTTTTAATATAAGATTGATGTTCACTTATGCTAACATTTATTGGCCTTGATGTTTCACCTAAATAAAACTGATCGCATTCACAAGGTATTTTATAAATACAATTCTTTGTCCTTTCTTGTTCATTGTTAGGTTTGGTTTTAGAAAAAATAGATCTCAATGTGTTTATTGTTTTGAATGTTGTTGAAACGTTGAATTTATTTCCTATCCTTTTAGTTTTTCTGATAATCCTTTACGAAAAAGATAATCATAAACAAAAAGAAAAATTTATTTGTCAAAACGAAACAGGAACCAAACTAAATGAAATCTCTCCTCTGGTCAAGACCATCTTGAATAATCCATTCAATAGAAGAGACCTAGGAATAATTAACCGACTAAGAATTGGGCATACTGCACTAACCCATAAATTCTTAATCAAAAACGAATCTTCGTCAACCTGCAGAAACTGTTCTTTCCCATTGACGGTAAAGCATATTTTGATTGATTGATGACTATGAAAAAAAAAAGAAGAAAACACGAAAAATACGGTACTAGACTTACAGACTTATAAACCCTGGCGTATCTCAAGGTAGTGTGCTTGGTCCACCCTTATATCCATTATACACGGCCGACCTACCCACTTCCGATCAGTGTTCCTTGACAACATTGTTTGCTGATGACACCGTCATCCTCTCGTCGCATACAAATTCGATCGAAGCATCTAGAAGCTTACAAGGCCACTTAAACACCATTCAGATGTGGTTAAGAAAACGGCGAATCAAGGTTAATGAAGGTAAATCAAACCTTGTAACTTTTACAACTAAACTTCTGACATGTCCACCTGTACAACCAAACAATCAAGATATACCGCAATCCGATAGTGCAAAATACCTTGGTATTCATCTGGATAGACGACTTACTTGGAGAAACCACATCTTCAATGAACAAAAACAACTTGGATTAAAATTAAGACAACTTTACTGGCTACTTGGAAGAAGATCTGAACCATCACTAGAAAATAAATTATTAGTGTATAAAGTAATTCTAAAACCCATCTGGACCTATGGTATTCAACTGTGGGGGTGTGAAAGCGAATCCAATATTGAAATCCTACAGAGGTTCCAATCGAAGGTGCTTAGGCAGGTTGTTAATGCACCATACTACGTCCCTAATGAAGTCATACATCGTGATATCTCAGTGAGTTTTGTGCGCGAAGAAATAAAAAAGTATAGTGATAGACATTTAAAGCGGTTAAAATAGAAATTCACCCAAATTCTAGTGTGGTAAACCTACTGGACAATAGCGGGGAGGTGAGAAGACTTAAGACACACAAACCCTTGGACTTACCAGATAGATTTTCATAAGTAAATTGTTTAGAATATAAGAATTTTTTTTCAAAATACTAATTTTAGTTAAATTTAATAAGTAAGGTACCAGCACTGGCAGGTATTCTACGCTCATGTTAATTTCTCTGTTTGAATTATCACATGTGATTATTGTCCAAACAGGACAGATTGCAAATCTTTAGTTGGAAAATAAAAAAAATGGAATCTCAGACATCAAAACCACCTTAAATATAAACACTGAAAGATTTATGTTTATATACATAAATGGATGTTGAAGAGGATTGTAAATTTTTAAATAAAAAAAGGCTATTGCATTTAGCACTATATCTTTTTTTCTATTACATATTTTATCTTTCTAAAAATTTCGTTTAATAATCGGTTAAATATCTACAGTCAAAGGATCAAAGTCAAACTTGTACAAGTAATCATAAAGCTACAGAAATCTCACAAAAAAATGTATAAAAATTTACAACTCCTCACAGACTTTGTTTAAACATTTTAGGCAGGTCTTATTTTCTTCTCATTCTCACTTTCAAAGTTCATGCAGAGATTAACCATAACAACCAAAGACACAGCGAGTTACGAGTATTTTTGTTTAAATTTGTGTGCACAGAATAAAAAAAATTCACAAAATTCAGCCAAATTGGCCATTCACCAAACAGTTTAACAACAGCAGTTAATATTCGTAATCAGTAGTATCATTTTAGAGATTTCTGCCGCTCACCTATTACATTAAATTAGCGCATGAATTCTCGTTTTATGAAAGGTGTGTCCAGACACCCCGTACAGTACAAAGACCCGGGCCAACCTTATTACTGATAAATTTTTGTGTTTCTCCTCTTAATTATTTCCAGGATATGTTTTGTTCGCAAATGTTTTCAGACTTTTCTAAAAAATAGAAAGATTATTTCGGTTTTGTTTATTATGCTATCACGGGAGACTTCAAGGCTAATAAAGAGGTGCTACGAAAATAATTTTCCGCTTTATTTTTTCAAGTCTACCTCTTATAAACTGAATTGGTATAAACAAATACAGAATAATTGTTGTCTAAATATTAGACAGATGGTAGGTTGATGTGACGTCAAGACAAATTATGGTAAATAATATAATTTTTGTAGTGTTTCCCAGATTACATTATTTTTAAACGTTTTTTATAGGTTGTATAAAATGGTTAGTGTGCATATACTGTATTTTAAGCAACTGGTCTTGTTTGTAGATTGTATTATTAAATTGTTCTTAAAGTTTTCTACATTTTTTTCCGTGACAACACATACTTTTTTAAGTGAACCAACTGAATATACTTTCAGTGCTAGTTGTAATTTTTGGGTTTTGTAATCGTATTGTAAAGGATATGAATATGTCAAATTAAATTAAAATATGAATATAAAATAAATGAATAGAACAAATTATAATTTCATTTTCAGAAAAACAAGATTAAAAAATAAAAGCAAAAAGAGATATCAAAAATAAATATTACTACTAATACTACATGTCGTTTATAACGTTCTCCGCCGTTTCCGACTTAAAATCGCCACTTCGTTTGATCGTTCCATCGGTTCTCTTCTGTTTCTTTCTTTCACCTCTTTGTCTAGCCTTGTTTCACTTGCATTCTGGTTCTTCTTCTTCTCATTGCGCCGTCTCCTTTCGAAGGTTGGCGATCCAAATGGTAATTGTAGTTTTGGAAACTGCTGCGCGAAAGATCTCTGCGGATGAGCGGTCGAACCATCTCCTCAGGTCTTTCAGCCACGAGTTCTGGCGTCTTCCTACTGATCTTTTGCCCTGTACTTTTCCTTCCAGTATAACTTGAAGTAATTCATATCTTTCGCCTCTCAGCACATGACCCAAGTATTGCATTTTCCTCTCTTTGATTATTCTTAGTAATTCTTTTTGTTTACACATACGACGAAGTACCTCAACATTAGTAACTCTTTGTACCCATGGAATCCTCAATATTCGTCTGTATATATACATCTCAAAGGCATCTATTCTTTTTTCTATTTCAGAGTCCATTGTCCAACTTTCACAGCCATACAGTAAGACAGAAAAAACGTAACATCTGATCATTCGGATTCTAAGCTGTAGACTAAGGTCTGATCTTGTAAAAAATGTTTTAATGCTCATGAATGTTTTCCTTGCTTGTTCGATTCTCGATAGGATTTCTTTTTTTTGGATTACACTGACTATTGATATTTGTTCCCAAATATTTTATGGAATTTACCTGTTCTATTATTTGACCCTTGGCATACACCTGTACGTTTATTGGTGTCTTTGAAAATACTAAAGTTTTAGTTTTGGAAACGTTTAGATGTAAACCGAACATTTCGCTGTGGTGAACTACCGCATTTATTATATTTTGTAGTTCTTGTGCGTTGCTTGCTATTAAGACGGTATCATCAGCATTTCTGATGTTGTCTATGCTGATTCCGTTAATCTTAATTCCGCCTTGGACCTCGTCTAATGCTTCTGTGAATATAGACTCCGAATACAAATTAATGAGTAGCGGTGATAAGACGCAACCCTGTCTCACTCCTCGTCGGATTTGTATGTCTTCGGATGTTGTGTGCTCTATTTCAATTGTTGCCGTTTGTAGTTGCATTCTGGTTGCCATTTTAGTATTTCCTTCGGTATTCGTTGTTCATCCATTTTTCGTATAGATCCAAACCAGAAAGGTTGTTTTATTGGTAAGTCATCCTTGATCGTTCGTTTTATTCTCACTATTTCTTTAATGCGTTCGTTGTTAATCATTTCTCTTCTAAATCTTCCTAATGCTCTTCTCCAAAAATCCATTTTCGTTGCTCTTAGCGTTACAAATGTTTCTTTCAGTGGCCATACCTTACAGTTGTATGGAGTGATAGTTTTTACTGTATTCTCATATAGTACTCTTTTTTATTTTCTTTGCTGATGGATTGGTCCCATAAAATACTGTTTTCTTCGGTGGAGGTCGGCTCTTGAGCGTTTTCATCCATTTCAGGCAAAGTAATTTCTATTTGGTCTTCTTCACGACTATCGCTAGTTCTTCATAATGATTCGCCTACCTATTTAGTATCTGTTCTTTGTCACTAATTATGGAACCATCTCTGTCTTTACAAGCTGTTATTCTGGGTTTGAATTTTTTTCTGCAGTTGTTTATCTTCTGGTAGAATTTTCGCGAGTCTTTTCTATTGTGGTGGTTAACAATCTCGTTTAGAGCGTTTTCGTATGGCTCTTTCTTTTTCCTTCTAAACTTCCTTTTTTCTTCTCGTCTAAGATTTTCATAGTCTTTCAGGTTTGCTGCTGATTTGAAAGTGCTCCTTGTAACATTTAACGTGTCTTGGTTTGTTTATTTCTAGTGCATCGTGATTGTAATTTTAGTATAGTCAATGTTAAAAACAATAATTCAACCTAGCAAGGGGTTTTTAGGGTAGAAAGTAAGAAAAGCTTCCTCGGAACTTAAAAGTTAATGTAAGAGCACCACAAGCAAGTGTTAGTGATATCCCTAAATCAGTACATAACACAATAACCACCTACGCTACGATGCCTTGCTTGTAGGTGAAGATTATGAAGAAACGCCAAGAAAAGCAATTTAAATAAAAGAATAAAGAATATAACAAAAAAATAATAAAACAAGTGATACAGTTTAAATATATGGGTCATCACACTGTCTATCTACGCAAAGCTCCAAACAGAAATGGAAGATCAAGTGAATAGAGCAAACAAAGCCGCAGGATGCCTCAATGAAACAATATGGAGAAATAAAAATATCAAGAACGAAATGAACGACAGGAATTTACAAAACAGACATGAGCCCAGTAATTATGTACGCAGCAAAAACACGGCCTAACACAGAGAGGACAAAAAGGATGTTAGAAACAGCAGAGATGAAAACCCTAATAAAATTGATGGTATACAGACATATCTAGAAGTACAGATATACGACGGAGATGCAAAGTGGAGAATATCAAGGTCTAGGTAAGAGAAAGGGAAGAGTAGAATGGAAGGATCATATAAGCAGAATGACAACAAAGAGAATAGTAAAGACGGTCTTACTAGAAGCACAGAAAAACAGATATGAGTCATAACTACATAAAAAGAAGATCTTTATATATACTTTATAAATATAGTAGATAGCATAGAAATTCCACAGAAACTAGGTGCAGAAGCATAAGTAGAAAAAACATTATATAAACCTCGTGCAAGGTGTTTATTACACCCGATAGCAGTTCTAGTCATCGACAATTTTATCTCGCGTGCAACAAACACTTACTTTATCCACTTATTTCATAAATAACTATTAAAAACAATCTGTTTTAAATTTAAAAAATTCAAATATTTAAATGTAAAAGAGAATTGTAACTTATATACTTATATACACAAGAAATCTGAAAACACTGTCCGTTCCCAATTTCGTAAATTCAAATATTCATTTGTATCATTTCGGCCCGGATGCGTCCGACAATCAATTGTTACATTTCTAAGTCAATTAGGTACCAGCCTAAAACTACCGTTGAAAACAACGGGCTATTGACTCCTCTCTTCGCTAAAAATAAATAAAACCGCGATGTAACTTTCCTGGATTCTGAAAGAGGTTAAAGTTTTTTAAAACCCGGCTGTGTATAAAAATGTCTGGAACGTAAAAACTTGTCAAACTATATAATTCTATTTAGATTTATATCATAAACAAAAAAAATTGATTCACTGTTCAATTATATTCATTTTCAGACGTTTGATTTTTTACAATCAATTTAATCATCGTACTTTGCGAGACCACATATTTTCTTGATCGGAGAATTAGTCATTTCGAATAACGAATTTTTATAACTTGGCATGAGACCTACACTCTGTGGGAGACAGAAAGATATAAGTTTGATAGAGATGGAGAATATGTTATTTCGTAAAATGTGTCAACAAGGAAAAATAACTTTAGAAAAACAACACGGAGTAGGAAGTTTAAGGAGATCTTGCCATTATCGGGTATCTTTATGTAGACGGTGTACGCAGTAGTTTCGTAAACAATATACCTACCACTACATTAAAAAATGTTTTGGAATAAACAACAGAATTTTCTAAAATTCTTTAGAACCATAACAGAACATACAGTGCGTTAACTTTTCAATAAGCATAGGAAAATATGCTCACTAGCTGACCCGCCCACGCTTTGCTGTGGCTTGGTTATTATACGACTGATATTATGTTCAATTTATATAACAGAGTTAAGTATTGCATTGATGCCCTTTAGAACAATTTAAAAATAATTCGAACACCTTCAGACTGTATAAACGAGACCCCAAATGATGAATATGTAATCATTATGGATTGATGGCAATGATATAGTTCCAGGAATAAAACAGCGATATAACGAAAATATCAGAAATGAAAACGGAGACCTTCTGACGGACCTCTGTAGCATAAACGATATACGTATTAATAATACATTTTTCCCTCACAAAGAACAATACAAATACACTTTTGAAAACAGAGGAGGACAAAGATCTATGATAAACTATATTCTGACGAATAGAGAGTTACAGCCCTCTCAAATCTTGGACGTAAGAGCACTAAAATCAGCAGAAATAGGTAGCGATAATAAATTGTCATTGTGCAAAATCCAAATGAAAACACATGTGATAACAAAACACCAGAATACACCATAAAGATAAAAGTCGAAAGCTTACATGATGACTCCACAAGATACCTATTCCAAAAAAGAATAACCCAAAAAAGCAGAAATACATATATCACAGAAAGTGATGGAGTCGAAGAAAGCTGGGCAATAATTAATTATCTAATATCTTAGCAGGAAGTTTTTGGTGAAAGAAATACAAATAAAAATAAATCGTTTCCAAGGCGAAGAACTCCATGGTTTTGTACAGAAGTGAAGGAAAAATGTAAAGAAAAAAGCTTACCTGAAATACATGTCAACCAAAACAAAAGAGGCATACCGTAATTACAAGACAATTAGAACCGAAACACATGCACTTGTAAGAAAAATCAAAAATGATCACTGGGAACGCTTTTCAAAAGAAATGGAACATGATTTTTACTGTCTGCAAATATGGCGCTTCATAAGAGGTTAAAGAGCGGAGGTAAAGGAACTAATAGAACCAAAACACATAGAAAAGGATACGTGGATTGACTACCTAAAAAAGCTATATGCAGAGGAATAACAAACGATGCTAGAACCGGAAACAACAGAAATTACCAAAAATTAAGAACTTAATATAAATGTACAGGAAGTTCGGAAAATACTTGAAAAACTGAAGAACGGAAAAGCAGCAGGTAAAGACAGGATACCAAACGAGTTACTGAAATAATGTGGAGTACCAATGACACAACAATTAACAACATTAATTAACAAAATTATAAAACACAATAAAATACCGGAAGAATGGAGCACGAGCGAACTAATTCTACTATTCAAAAACGGAAATAAAAAAACAGCCAGAAAACTACAAAGGTATAAACTTGTTAAATACTACGCTAAAACTTACAACTAAAATTTTACAAGTAATAAATCAGATGATAAGTTTAGCAGGTGAACAACAGGGTTTTAGTAGTGGAAGATCGTGTACAGATGCAATATTCGTTATAAAGCAAATTACTGAGAAATCAATAGAGTATAACAGACCAGCATTTCTGTGTCCGATTGACCTAAAGAAAATGTTTGACAGAGTAAGACTCAAAGATGTAATCCATCTTCTGTATAATAGAGAAGCTCCCCTAAATGTTATAAAAACTATCGAAAACATCTACCAAAACAAAAAAATGGAAGTCAGAATAGATGGACAATTTACAGAACCTATAGAAAGAGGCAGCTGAATAAGACAAGAGGATTTATTGAGCCCCATGCTCTTCAATTTGATCATAGCGATAACAATAACATGGGAAACAAACCAAAATACTCTGTTACGCAGATATTGATAGCCCAAGATAAAGATAGTCTGCAAAGACTGGTCCACAGATTTAACATAAGAGCAAAAGAATTTAATATGACAATCTCATCTCAGAAAACTAAAACAATAGTAGTCAGCAAAGAACCAACCAGATGTAAAATAGAAATTGATGGCATCAGTATTGAACAAGTAATGGAAATAAAATAACTGGGAATTACACTGTCTAGCTATGGAGACCTGTGTAACGGGATTAAATTGAGCATCAGATCTAAATAACCTAATTCAGTTTAAAATTTAAAATCCTTATAATAACAACTACACTATTATTGCTAAACGCGATTGTTTGTTTATGACATTGAAAATATCGGTGTAATGAGGACGCACGCTGACCTAGTGAAATTTGCAATGTAATCAAAAGCTTATTAAATAATGTGTACAAAATAAACAAGTAAAAACAGTATTATATCAACAAACGCACGTGAGTTAAATAGCTGGAAATCACGGGATTAAGATTATTATTAAGAATGAAGAATAATGAGAACGGTCGAAGTAAGTGTTGTCATCCGTCGACTGGGTACTCTCTATTATTGTACTTAGAGAACCAATAAAGGAATTATGAGTATCTAGTGAGTTCTAGTAATTAATCACAAGCAGGAGAGGTAAACTACCTGGAGTTCCACTATATGAAACTCTTGATGGAATCAATCCCATAAACGTTATAAGAATATATACAACATCATTATACCTGGACAAAGAAGTGAAATATCAAGTACAAAAAGCAAATAGACTGGCAGGATGCCTTAATAACACTATATGGCGAAACAGACACATTAACACTGAGATGAAGTCAAGAATTTATAAAGCCAGTGTAATACCAATAATGACATATGCCTCAGAAACAAGACCCGACACAGCCACAACGCAAAGGCTGCTGGAAACGGCAGAGATGATAGTACTGAAAAGAATTACAGGAAATACGATGAAAAATCGAAAGAGAAGTGAAGAAATTTGAAGAAAATGTAACGTACAGTGTACCTATAAATGAATGGACACAAAATAGAAGAAAGAATGAAATAACTACATACGCATGATGGAGGAGACCCGTGTCGTCAAAATAGCAAGAGATAAGTCACCAATCGGCAGAAGAAGTATCGGACGACCGTGCAAAAAATTGAGTGACAACCTTCCATAGAGGTATTAATCAGCCAATGAACAAGCAGAATTGCTTATAAAGAGGAAGAAGAAGAAGCAATGGCTCAAAAAGTGTTAAAGGAACTCTGCTCCATCGATTACAACCAGTAAATGATGATTTACTGAATTCAGATGCGGTCGTTACTAACAGATGCTGAGCGCTCTGGAAGGTTAAATGAGACAGCTATTCCCGAAAACATCGAAAAAAAGCTGAAAATTATTATGGAAAACCGCAAAGTGAGGTTGCAAGAGATAGATGACCCAAAGCGTAGCGTATTATACACGAACATTTGGATATGAGAAAGCTGTTTTACAAATGGGTGCCCCATTTTCTCACACCAGAACAAAAACAACAACGAATTGATGAGTCTCGGCGCTGTTTGGACATGTTTAATAGGAATAAGTCGTTTTTCCGTCGGTATTTCACAATGGATGAAACATGAATCCATCACTTCACTCCAGAATCAAATCAGCAGTCATCTGAGTGGATAGCACCTGGAGAAAACCGTTCAAAATGACCAAAGCCGCAACAAACCGCCGGAAAGGTTATGCCCTCTGTATTTTGGGATTCACAAGGAATTATTTTCATTGACTATTTGAAACATGGAAAAACAATCAACAGCGATTACTATACTCGTTTAGTGGAGTGCTTGAAGACCGAGATCGCAAAGAAAAGGCCTTAATTGGAGGTTATGGAGAACGAAAACGATGGAAAATTGCACGAATTGGTCCCGATCTGGCCCCGAAGAATACCTTCTTTTTTCCTATCTAAAAAAATGTTTCGTAGCAAGAGATATCGCTTCGATGAGGAAGTAATAGCAGAGACTGAAGTCTATTTTGAAGGCAAGGATAATTCGTTTTACAAGGGCAGCATAAAAAATTAGAAAAGCGTTGGAATGATTGTATCGTCGATAAAGGAGATTATTTTGATGAATAAAAAATAATTTATGCAAAAAAATGTTGTTTTACTAGATAGACTAGGGACTTATTGACCGACGTAATATCTATATAGTAAAAGTGAGAGGAGATGGCAGATAACAGAAGTTTCCACAGTTCAAAATAATTGTACTATCTATGAAAAGAAGATTTTTGTACATGTTACATACCATACTGCTGGGTTTTGGAAGTTAAGGCACTTGTCATCCCTTGGTGAGACACATTAGTTTCTTCTGTTAACGAACTTCACTGTCTTTAAGTATGTACGAAAAAAATATTTTTACCAATACGGTCTGAGAACTTATTCATCGTAGATTATAATCAAAGTATACTTACGAAATAATAACTAGATACCAAACAAAACATCGGTTTAGTGGGAACTTTAGGTGAGTCATCCTAATAGTGAAAATTTTCATCAAAATCGAATTGCGACGACCTGCAAACGCACTGTGTATGTTTGTTTTATTTTTAGAGCGGCGGTGAGGCTTCTGGAACATATATGTAGGTTGTATATTCGCACTCTAACTCGTATGTCATTTGCTATATTTAGTGTGGTCATTAAGAGACTGTCTGTTGGTCAAAACAATTGCTTAATATCAACTATTTGCATTATTATTTTTCATTCTCCCGCGACCTATTGTTACTATAAATTATATAGTCTCTACTTCAATTATTTTTAAGAAAATGGCATTCTAATCAGAACTTGTACGTTTAAATACCAGAAAGAAACACAATATTTTTGCGGTTTTATATTAAATTGTAACCTTACCAATGTCGCACGTTTGTTACTTTTCTTTAAATAATTATTTAATTTCAATTTCTTTCGATTTTATTCATTTATACTATTTTTATTTATTTCTCAGTTGTCAACTCCGTTCTGTCATGTAAGTTCTACTTCAATGCAGATGTAGGGAGTGCTTTTTTATAATCTTTTTCGTCTACTTAAGCTGGATTTTCTTTCCCAAATTTATTTATATCGTTAAATATTTCCTTGGGGTAAGTTGATCATTCTTTATATATAATACTAGCTGACTCGTACCGCCTTAGAATTAAATAATGTGTCTAAAAAATTATCAGAAAATAAAACAAAAAAAACACACTTTTATTTGCGTTAAATAAATATACAACGATGACGGTTTTAAGGCACGCGAATAATTGGAAAAAACATGGAAAATTTAAGTTAATTCCGCAAACTTTTAACAGAAGACTTGGAAAAAAAATAGGAGAGTTTGTCCGCAAATGGAGATTTAACATAACGGAAATAAAACAGAAGTCTTTTGTTGTCCAGGTTCGACTTATCATGTAAAACATGATTTACATTAAATAAAGTCCGACCACAACATGGTAGGTGCGCATATTCTTTAGACAAATGGCTCTACTTTGTGAGTGCCAAGATGTACAAACGCTGGTCACATCGCTGAAGAATGTACTAAACGAACACACAATGGTAGGCTAGAAGATTTCATGTTGGCGACGGCAGGATAGATAAAATATCTAAATAACTTGGATGTTTTTTTTTTTATTTACAAAAACCCGCTTCAACCTAATAAAGTTATTAGCGGAACTGGAACAGTTAGTTATACTTTGCTTAGTAAATTAAAGTCTTTTAAAAACAAAACTAGGTTATCTATAGTGTTTTTTGAATTTAAAATGTCTTTAACATTGTTTGGTAAATGGTATTTAATTCTGTGATGATTGAACTTTTCGCACTTTTCTTCTTCTATGCTGACGATCTTGCAATATGTGCTCAAGGAAATAGTTTTGAAGAAGTGGAGGAGAAACTCGAAACTGTCTTGAAAACAATGAGAGCGTACTCCCTCTAAAACCCAAGTCTGCGCTTTCCAGCTTCGCGCAAAGGAAACCAAGGGAAAACTCCAAATTGCGTGGAATGGTAATACATTAGAACACACAAACCAACCTATATATCTTGGAGTAACTCTGGACCGGTCCCTCACCTACAGACAACATTACATAAAGACGAGAGGGAAAGTAACAACTAGGAACAGCATACTCAGAAAGCTAACGGGAAGTAAATGTTGTGCACGTCCTGGTGTTTTAAGAACAACGGCACAGGCACTGTGTTTCTTAACTGCTGAATATGCATGCCCCGTTTGGAGCAGATCTGCCCACACCAAACAAGTTGATACTGCGCTAAATGAGACAATGAGACATGCAGGATAGTACCGGGGTGCATGAAACCAACGCCACTCTCAAATCTACATAAAGCAGCGGGTTTGGCAGAACCCTCAACACGCAGAGGTGTCGCAGAGCACATAGAGAAAAAGAACGGACGAGCGGCATGTCCTATAGAAAGCTCGAACACCACGAATGCGACTAAAATCCAAGAAAAGCTTCCTTGGAACAGTGCAGGATGAACCGCCTGAGTATTTTCCTCTTCCCCAGGTTCAATGGACCGGCCAGTCCCCAAACTTTAAAACGTGGAAAACTATGAATAGGATAAGAACGGGGGTCGCTCCAGTAAAATCAAACATGGCAAAATGGGGAACAATAGACCAAGATGATGTGAACTGTGACTGTGGAGAAACACAGAATATGGAACAACTTCTTACATGCAGAAACTGTCCACATCGATGTACCCTCGAAGATTTGTTGCTTGTCAACAAAGATGGAACCGACGTAGTCCGATACTGGGCCGAAATTTTATAAATGCCCGGACACGATAAAGTAAGTAAGTGTAATTAGCTAGTTTAAACTTGTCTCTTTTTATCTTAATTACTGTATGTACTAATATACTTACTTAATGAAAATGTTCACATATTTTATATTTAAACATTGTGTGTCTAATGTAATACAATAAATAAACTACATGCAGGTATTTTAGTTTGTTCCAATACATAGTTATTCTGGCTCGTAATATTGGCTAAGAGCACGTGAGCTACCCCCGGAATGGAAAACTGCATATATCAGCAATCTATACAAAAATAAAGGCGACAGAAAAGATTGTAAGAACTACCGAGGGCTTAGTGTAACTAACTCAATCTGTAGAGTCTACGGGAAGATAATTAAAAGCCGAATTGAAGATTGCTGGGAAGACGCTGAAGATCAGAGTGGCTTTCGTACTGGTCGTTCTTGTATAGACAATGTGTTCTGCCTAAAACAAACAATAGAAAAGCGTTTGGAACATAATATGGAGACACACATGGTATTTATTGATCTTCAAAAAGCGTATGACAGTGTCCCATTAGCCAAGCTATGGCAGGTGCTAGAAGACAAGAATATTCCACTGATTACATTAATGCTGTAAGGGAGTTGTACGATGATATGACGAGTGTAATAAAGATTTGACAAAAAGTGACAAAAAAGATAAAAGTGACCAAAGGACTTCGCCAAGGCTGCTGCATTGCACCTACACTCTTTAAGATTTATTTGGAGGGGGTTTTGGATATTTGGAAAAGAAAATGTGAACCTATGGGTGTTAAAATTGGAGACCATACACTGTCCAGCTTGCATTTTGCTGATGACCAAGTAATACTTGCAGAAGATCAAGATGATATCCACTACATGTTACGAAAAATAGATGAAGAATATACTAAGTGGGGCTTATCAATTAATCCATCAAAAACAGAGTACGTAGTAGTGGAAGGTGAAGGAAAGCACTTAGAACTAGGAAGCAAACAAATTCAAAATACTGATAGCTATAAATATCTCGGTGTAAACATTACAAACAATGGTCGAAATACAAAAGAAATAGCTACTAGAATTGGTCAAGGAAATTCAGCAATACGTCAACTGAATAGTATACTTTGGAATAACCACATCACCCGAAACACAAAAATTAGGATATACAAAAGTATCATAGACAGCATTGCTAAATATGGTTCAGAGCTTTGGGTAATAAATAAAAATGACGCATCCAAAATAAAAGCAATGGAAATGAATTATTGGAGAAGATGTTGCCAACTCACTAGAAGAGATAGAGTAAGGAATACTGAAATCAGAGAGCGTATGGGCATAGACATTGACGTCCTGGAAACTATAGAATGCAAAAGGCTGAAATGGTATGGCCATGTAGAAAAGATGAATGATCAACGATGACCAAAGAGAATGTTACAGTGGATCCCCACCAACCGCAGGAAAAAGGGAAGACCAAGAAGATCGTGGAGACAAGAAGTAAAAGGTGCAATGGAAGATAGGGGTCTACAAGTAGATGACTGGAACGATCGCAAGCGTTGGAAGCTAGGTTGCGAGAAACGGCGGCAGCTGTAATAAACTCGTTATATATATATATATATATATATATATATAGCACGTGTGCTTGGTTGTTTAGTAAATTCACTCACTTCCAGTTGAAGTCAACATTTGAACAACATAGTACAAAATAAATTACTAAATTTACTAGAACATTGTAACGTATCGTGGGTTTTTAATAGGACAATGAATAAATAGGATGTATTTTCTGTAAGGCTTCTATGAGCTAATACGTTTTGTAGTGGCTATCCAAAGTTATTTCCGAGTACAGTTTAAATATGAGCGGAAATAAAATGTATCTCTGTCTGACTTCCCTTCATATATGAATGCATCTGAATCCTTATGGCCATATTTGAAGCCTGTTGACCCAATCTAAATTTTCTTCAGATTGAATCGATTGTAAAGAAGTTACTCACTGGAGTAACTCTCTACATGCCTGCATTTTTGCCTGGGCAAGATTGTGTATGCAAGATTTATATTAAGTAATTTTTCATCAGTGCACCTTCTTCCTTTCCGTTTTCCTTTGACTACTATCTTCTCCAGACGAGATAACTGCAGCACAACTGACTCATCATACAGTCTCTTCAATCAGGCGGTGTAACATTATCGTGCCCAGAGGACCCATAATTAAGACCCAGAGGGTCTAAGTGAGGGTCTAAATAGGGGAAAAATGTTGTCTAAGTGATGTCCAAGAGAGCAAACTCTGGAGGATTCTAGCATTGGCACGGTATGGATGAAATGACAGAATTTATTCCCTTATTCCCAACTCGTGGGACTTTTCTGAAACCACAAATGAAAATATAAAGGGAGTAAGCAGAGACGTCCCCCATTGCAGATAAACAGGTCTCAATCAGGGTCTGAGGTAAAACCAGAGTGCAACTGACTGTTTCTATGAGAAAATTTAATCAATTGGTACGAGAACCGCGGGCATATCAGGAAACATAAAAGATTCAGCTAGTATTGGTGGAGAGATTATTTTATAGCAGACCTACAGTCACGAGTTCTTGGATCATAGATAATGGAATATGCACAATAAAACGATACTATGCAGTACGATCAATGTAGAATAGGACACTTTCCACAGAAGAAAAAACTAGTACATGTGATAGGTTCGAAGAACGTTAATATCCTTGAAAATACCAAAATGGAAAAACGTTGTGTAGTTAGAATACATACATTTATAAATATGAGACGAGTATTCTGCATTTAAAACTTTGATTTAGGATTGAAAATACGGATTATGAGATGTTATATCGACGTGAACAATGAGATTAAAAATACACCTGGCCTTGATCGTCAACCTTCAAAACGAAGAATGCATTAGAAGTAAAAAAAATAAAATTTACTCGATGTTATAGCTTTCTACAGGTTAGCTCAAATAGAAAACGTTTCAAAAAAGTACCCTTACCTCATAATTATATAGCCCAATGATGATAATGTTAACCACGAACATAAAATCAAAAGCCAGTCTAACAATAGGATTACAAAATGTTATAGTATATCTGGCACTCAAAGAGTGTTTAGGATTTCTTTGTCCAAGATTCCTTAAGCTCGTTGACCTATCACTTCAATACACTCGCCAAAATTTAATTGTTCATTCAATACAATGCCAACATCGGTACTTTTCAACTCGTCGTTAATATCTTGATTAAGTATATTAGTAAATTTTATTTATGCATAATAAATTTAGTTATTAACGAGCTAGGACTATTAAAATTTACGAGGTTGTGAAAAAGAAATAGATTTTTTATATCGACAGCCGGGAATTCGGAAACAGTTAAAAAATGAAACAAAGTGAAAATCCGTAGTCATTAAATTAAAAATAAAACTTTCTCGCAAAAAAATAAGCGGCCAACAAAAACTACGAATATAAAACAATATCACTACTTATTTATAGAGAATATTTCAAAAAGAATAAATATTTTCTTTATTTGGTTTGTCATCCACGACTTTTTTTTTCAGTTTTGGTGGTATGAGGAATTTCTCTTGTATGTATTGGGAGAATCTACGCAACTTTTCAAGTTCTTGTTGTGTATAGTCGAGAGAAATAAGGTAATGCTTCCGTGACTTTGATCCGGTTAGGTATCTGACAATATTTTTCAGTTTTATGGATCTCGATAATCCAAACCGCTTTGTATCCTGCAGTGGGTTCGGTAACTTTTTAAATTATTAACAATTAAGACAAAAATGCACCATTTCAAGAATTTTCGTGCACTGGTAAAAAGTAAAGCATTTTGAACGGATTTGGAGGTAATTATTTGATAAAATACGTTTAATGATTTAAAATGGCGATTTTTGATTCTCGATTTACTAATATGTTGCTTAGAAAATTGCAAACAACCTAACCATTCCTAATTTTCAATAAATATTAATAACTATTGTAAAAATAAACCTACAACCTTGATATTGCGTGCAAAGTATGGTATTATCACAGACATATAAAACAAATAGACTGAGCCGTTTCAATACAGCGTCGTTCCCCCAGTGCGACAGAAAGAACTGACGCAAGGCAGTCCCCGCATATCTTTCTAATGGGACGGATTTTTTGACCACGTGACTTAAATGACCAATGGAACGTCACGTGGTCGATCAACCAAGCCCATTATAAAAAGATGCTGTCGTGCGGCCGTAGCGTCCTCCTGGTTTTCAGGTGTTTCTGGATGATCTACGACCGCCGCTCTCGAAGAGGATCTTAAGTTTCGTTTCAAGGAGTTAAATTTGGATACCGGCCTCTACCGGGCGAGAAGTTCCGCCGAGCCTTTGTGGTAGATGAGGGGCCACCGGCAATCAGAATTCTCTAACAGTTCGAGCTTTCTTACAGACAATATTTCTTACAATGACTTAATCTGTGTTAGAACTCTGACGCGTAGTGTATACCTCAAATTCCACAGAGATGTCGGCCGTCTCACTTCGTGTAGCCGCGTTCCCTCTCCTCGAGAGAGGCACAAGAATGCCGGCAATGTCGACTCTTCCTGCTGCCAGTCGCTTCGTGTTGCTACCTTTCGCTAACAGTAATTCTTATAGTTACTATTTGCATAAGGTTTCTGGAGACGAAGTGTTATTGCAGCTCAACCTGATCGGAAAAGCAATTAGAAGTCCCCGTCGGGGCTTTCATTCGCTCTTTACCGTGACAGGCCCAAATAACGCTGTGGTCAGTTCGACACAATTTGAAATAGAAGACTCAGAAAGTCGTGTTCTACTGCCAGGAAGCGTTTTGTAGTCGACACGCCGGTTCTTGTACTCTTGATGATTTAACTTCTAAATTGGATAACTATTCTTGGATTTTGACGTCTTCGACGATAGCAGGATATTGGTTAAATAATAAAACTCAAAGGTAGCGTGGTAGCACACCGAGCCAACAAGGTCTCACAGGGCTAGTAGTGTATGACGACTGGATCCCGATCGGAAGATGTGCTGCTCTTTTATACACATCGTGTTTGAGCATTTGCAGCACACTTCCGCCGAGAGTCCAATGACGGCGCAGTTAATAACATGCGCTGTGGTTGACTGGCCAAAGTAACAATCTTTGTCGTGATTGGTTACCTTGGCGACAATGCAGGGACTGCTTTGTGTCAGTTTTCTCTGTCACACTGGGGGAACGTTAATATATTGCAACGATCAGTCTATTTTTATTATATGTCTATGAGTCTTAATAGTGCTAAAAATGTGGTTAAAATTTGAGTGATTCATGAGTGAATTAGTTTAAAAGTTACTAAAATTAGGAGAATACAGTGATAATAGGTTGCCAGTCAAAAAGTGGCCGCAAATATTTTTAATTCATTATGAAATATTTAATAGTAATTAATTTTTGAAAAAAAAATCTTATTTCTTTCATTTATTTTTTAAATAAAATACCTTGCTCATGAGGAATATGCATGTTTTTTTATATTATTTATATGTATTTTATATAATTACAGTTAACTTTTTTCTTAATATGATGATATAAGGTTGCCTGAGAAAAAATGGTCGCACATTACGGTTGACAGCTGTTAAAAACTCGAGATATCAAGATTAAGTAAAATAGAGTTAGCGCGCAACAACACTGGTTTGATAAGTGATAATATGTATATTATTACACTATCTATCGACTACGAAGACCTATAAAGCAGGAGAAGGATCGAGATTGAGCGACCTTGAAATTTGGGTACACCATTTTACCTGTTTACTTGGTTTGTCAGTAAGGCGGCGCTGGTATAGACAAGAGTGCTAGTATTACATTGGAGTGAATGTGAAAATTTCGAAAATAATTAAATACTCGTAGTTAAAACATTGCCTGGACACCCCTGCTATACCCGTCCTCTGTTTAGAAATACATAGCGGTGACAACCGTCTCGCAAACTATGTAAGGTTTAGCTAGAATCACTTGTTGTGTCCCTGTAGACAGATCGTAAAATTGGGTGCCTACATTTCAGGCATCTTACTTCGTATAATAGTTGTTTATTGGGAAGCCCTTAGTAGTAGCTTAGAGACCGTTAATAAAACAAGTAACGTTCCTCTATTTTCCGTAAAGTGTATATTTTGATACTGTTTTTACCATGTTTTTGTATTGCTTGAGGTAAGTTGTTGATAAATATTATACTAAAATATATTTTATAAAAATATGATATTTTAGATAATAATATGGATTCTAAAGCGGAAAAGCGGCTTTTGCGGTTGTATGAAGAAGTAAGTACAGACGATGAAGCAGGGTCATTCAGCAAGTGGTGAAAGTTTCAGAGCAGATTCGGATCTTGATAATAGAAACACTAAAACTACTGAAGTGATGTCAATTTACAAGAGCCAGGTGGTTCACACGAGCCAAATGATATTATTCAAGAACCAGATATTGAAGGGCATAGTGATGTTGCCAATATTAGTGGTTTCTGTGAAGAACCTTTGAGAGAGCAAATAACGATTGAAGGCGATATTCACACACCATTTGAAATATTTAGTAAGCTATGGGATGATGAAATTGTGACACTTTTACTTGATTGTACCAACTACTACGGACAGATACTTTGTCAGCAGGTTCGCCCTAAAACCCGACACTCTCGAAGTAGGATCTACAAACTTATTGATAAGCAGAAGTTATATAAATTTGTACGCTTATGTTTGTTACGAGGACAAACGAAAAATTGCGATATACGAAGACTTTTTAGCCTAAAACCACTAAACTATTTTCTGATATTTCCTATAAAATTGTCTTGTAGACGCTTCGAACAAATTTTACGCAGTTTTTCAGCGCATAATAAGCAGGAATTTTCTACTGAAACCAATAGATTAGCGAAGGTAAGAAATATTTTAGACTTGTGTATTAGAAATTTTCAATCTTGTTATAAGCCTCCACTACAGTTATCTCTAGATGAATCGATACTTTTATTTCGAGGGCGATTAGCTTTCAGAACATACATGAAAAATAAAAAAACTAAATATGGCATAACATTTTATGAACTATGCAGTGCAGATGGTTATATCCTAGACATAGATATATACAAAGGGCAAGGAGAGAACTCGCCTGATGGAGCTATGTCTAAAACTGAAGCGGTTGTATTAAAATTAATGCAACCATATATAAACAAGGGATACCATCTGTATATGGATAATTACTATAACAGCATATCGCTAGCTAACCGACTTCTTTGACATAAAACTCACGTAACGGGTACTCCTCGAAGAGACAGGCGAGGAAATCCTGCTGTAGTACTAAAGCAAAATTAAGAAAAGGAGAGCATGTATGGAAAAGACAAGGAAAAGTGTACATTTCAAAGTGGAGAGATAACCGCGAAGTGCTTGCGATTACGACTTTGCATCACCCGAAACTAATAAGATGTAAAAACAGAAGAGAACAAGAAAAAATAAAAAAAATTTAAAGCACCAAAAGTAAGTGGAGAATATATTTTTATTATACTATTTGCAAATTTGCAATACTTAACGCAACTGTAAAAAGATGAGAATTAATTTTTGTTCTCATTTCAGCCTCGATATAAAATAATATGAAGACAATATTATATTTATAGAATGTGTGTTATTTCAGTCCTATAAAAGAAAATGTTTTGAATTTAACACGGAAATACTATGACTTTTTTATGAAGATTTGTCTTTGTGTTATTTATAACGTTCATGGATTATTTTCGTTTTTATTTTATTTTCTTCAGTGTAAATAAGGTTTGTGTTTTACCCATTATTGATTTTTATTTCAACCGGAAAATTATAATGATAATAGTAAAAGTGAAGTTTTTCTGTAGAAACAATGCATTTTTTTGAGAAAAAAGTCTTTTACAAAACTTAACATTAATTTTGTAAAAATCGGACTGCCTTTAATAATTAAATTACATATATTTTTATTAACTAAACTTAAACACCTATATAGAAGCCTTCAGAATATAAATGAAGTGTTCAAAAGACAAAGCAATTGATATTTTGATAATAAGATTAATATTATATATGATAATATTAATCGAAGCTCCATCTCATTTTTCCAAAAAATTATTTATGCTAGCTAATAAAAAGATTTTTGGCATCAGTGACCAACAACCGTTCTAAAGAATGATTCTTTCAAATGGCAATTCTGAACCAGAAGGTATGTATCGAAACATGACTGCAATTTGCTCGTGATACCCTATATCTGAAGTTTCATCAACAATAACAGAAATGGATAGACCTTTAATTACACCACATATTAATCGTAAAATAACATTTTTTAGATCTTTTAGAATGTTGTTTTGTATTCAGGTATGTACAATTGTTCTGCCTATTTTTTAAGTATATTCTAAATTCGGTTCATATTTTCATAGTAGCTTTACAAACTCGAGAAATAATCCTATTTAATTGCTATTTTTTTTTTCTCATCATAGCCACATATTATTTTTTCTCCCATAGCTAACATACGAACAATGTCAACAAGTCTTTATTTAAGTAAATTACATTTAGTTAGGGCAATTTTTTACAAATCCCTTATTTTGAATCCCCAAAATCTGCAGACATAGGCTATGTAGTTTTTTCTAATCTCTGTTTCTGGATCCCAAAAATTTTCATCCATAGGTATGTGAATTTACGTGGACTATCATTGCTTTTGGACCACTAAAAATTTCACCCAGACTGTATGTGAGTCTGCAATTGTGAATGAGGTGAAAATTGATTTAGGGCTGGGATTTGTGCATAGCAGTTTGTGGGAATTAATTTTATCAATAATTTTTTATATTTTTAGAAGGTAGGTAATAAATACCTCTATTACAATTTATTATTACATACATACTCCAAAAACACACCTATGTTTTTAGTTAATATACTATAATATTTAAATTATTTGGCAGGCAGAAATCAGCAAATCAGAATGTGTAATCTATCATCTGAAGTATAATAATAATAATCCCAAAAACACCTATTTTACAAAAAGAAAATTTTCTTTTTCATTTATAAATACGAAATTAGCAATTAGCAATGTGCCTTTGATATCCAGATAATCTTCAAAAATAGGCACAAGAAAAAAAATTAAAATCAACAAAACCTCTTTTTTGCCTCATAAATAAAAGTTTATAATGATTAAGATACCTTAATCAATGAAAACCACTTAAGTATATAAAATACACTACGGTACAGCATATTGAAATGAGAAATATAAACATAACTATATATGTTTTACAACAAAAATATAAATATATAAAATGCAAATTAGTAAAATATTGCAAAATATTGGTATGAAGATGCCAAAATATTTCGAATATAGCAAATATTCAAAAAAACCATCTAATAAATTTCATGTGATACTATTGTAGATTCACCTTAGTGTATTTCGAATGAAATAACATTATATTAAAGATATTATTCACAAACTAGATAAGTAATAAAGATTGAAGACAAAGTACTACCACAAAAGATCTCCAACCACATCAATAACAATCAGAACACATCCACTAAGATTATAAATTTCCTCTTCCTAAGCACATTAGTTTATAGACCTAACATGATTGATAAAAAATTTAAATCTTATAATAAAAATTTAAATACCTAATTATTATCTACCAGATTTGTAGTTTCACCACAAAACTAACACAATGAATCGCACCGATTTTCAAATAGAACTGAGAGTTTTTCAGAGAGTAGTTACTCTCTGTTTGAACAGCTGGAGGTGACTAGAGTAATTTGCCATGCAATGTTCAGCTAAGCTTGACTTCCCAATTTCTATATGAAGCTAATTTTAAATGCATCCTCAACTTTTGATGAAACACCTCAGATTCAAAGAAAACGTAAACAGTGAATATTTTTGGTGATTAAATCATTGTTTTTTTTTTATTTGGTTTTTGTATTCATTGATCAAAATTAAATAAGTGGGCTCTGTGGAATATCGAACCATTATATAACTGACTATTGCCGATTATTTTGGGCGTTTTAAAAATAGGTTTTCGAACTTTTAAATCTTCAGTGTATATAACATAAATTGATCCTTGTCATTAGTTAATGGATGTCATTAGAGAAATTGTTATTTAAAAACTATGTACTTACCTTTGCAAGCTCTAGAGGAATCTTGTAAATAAAAAATTCAACTTGCTTAAAATTATTTCACATAATTTGCACAATTTATTATTAAAAAATACTACTAAAGTTCTTCAAAACAACATAAACGTCAATTGGAGCATTTTCATTTCCGTCAATTCACTGAAGCCGATTTTCAGCGATATACAACCATTTATGATTCACGACACTTCATACTGTGTGATGCAGAACGTCATTGGTCACGGCGAACCTTCACTGACGTCACTACAAATTTAAAATTGATACCAACCGCGATAGGAACTGGACCACACATCTTACTGCATGAACTGTGTTGTTGTCTTTCGTCTTGTTGGCGTTTACAAAAAGAATTATTTTACGAGGACGTTACAAATAATTTTATTATAATCTAAAATATTTTACTTAAATAAATTGCGAGGAATAATTTAGGGATATAGCTAAATATTAAATAAACAATAATACAACAATTGAAGCGTTCGGACGAATAACGGTCTATGTTACAAATTATCAAAAATCGAGTTTAGGTTTGAATAATGGACTATGAAATGTGTAGATTCCAGTAAATATTATAGTTTGTTAATATATCAACAGATGGGACAAGTATACTAATATGGAAAGAGTGAAAATAAATTTTTAAGTTGGAACAACGGTCTATGTGACATCAACGTCAAGCGTGCTTCGACTGTACCGAACCTGTTCTGTTTTGTGGTACTGTGCGAATGGTTATCGTTTGTTTACATTGCAGTATTGTTTAGATTGTAGTCTGTGTAGTTTTATTACATTATGAACGAAAACGAGATAGAACAAACCAGGAATGTTCGGTTTTCACCTACTGATATTCGTAGATTAAATAAATCAAAAAGAAATACCAGGCAGATAAATATAGAAACTTGGAAGGATGTTTCTAGAAAAAATCGCAGAGATTCGGGGATGGCATACACGACAAGGAAGAAAAAAATATTAGTTCCTGCTAAGACCGCTCCTACCGATGTAAGTAGAAATAAGAAAGAAATAATACAAGCGAAAGTTTTATTTTAATAAAATTAAAATAATATTAAAAATAAAACTTGTATTTAATAAATTAAATTAAAACTAAATTAAAACTTAAATTTAAATATTTAATATAATAAAAATTGTTTTTTCTTTTCGTTTTACAACGAAATGATTATTAAAAATAATTCTATTTTCCATTCGTCTCTATATAGATTTATTAATTTTATGTTATTTGTTTAAGGTAAACATATGCAGTAAATCGTGTAAGCAAATGTATTCACATTTCACCCTTCCTATGAGAAAGGATCTCTTTAGGTTCTTCTATTCACATTCGTATGATGAGCAGTCAGCGTTTTTAACAAAATGTATTAGCATGGAGGAACCAAAAAGAAGAAGAGCTGGAAAACAGATGACATTTCGTTAAAGTTATGCTCTTTCGCATACTTCATTGATAACAAGAAAGTATGCAAAACTATGTTACTCGACGTTTTCAAAATCACCCATAGACGAATTCAAACGATACAAGACAAACTTAAATTCAGTGTTAATATTCCTATAGATCAGAGAGGTAAGCATCATAATAGACCAAAGGCGATTCTACACGAGAGTAGGAACTTGGTGATAGAACATATCAACAAATTTCCAAGGCAAGAGTCGCACTATTCTCGAGGTAAAACACAGAAAGAATACTTGAGTCCTGATCTAAATTTGTCAAAAATGTATCGATGTTTCCAAACTGAAAATCCTAATCTTGATGTCAGTAAAACGTTTTATGATACAGTTTTCAAGCAAATGAATTTACGTTTTGGCGCTCCTAGATCAGATACATGTAAAATATGCGATGAATTCTATATACAACTAAGTTCTGCAAAATCAGAGGATGATAGGAAGAAAATACAGCTGGAAAGTGACTTACATCAAACTAAAGCCTCTTTGGGATATCAAAAACTTAAAGCAGGCATAGTTAAATCTAAAGCAAATAACTCATCTACTATCGTTCTTTGTGTTGATATGCGGCAGGTTCTATTTTGCCCGTCATTATCCCACTCAAATATCTTCTACCAAAGGCAACTTAGCTGCTACAACTTTGCTATACATAATATGGGAACTAGCAAAGCGGTAATGAACTTGTGGTACGAATGCATCGCAGGAAGAGGCTCTACAGAAATAGCATCTTGCATAATCAAGTATGTTACAATGAACTATAAGAAGTTAATAGATGGAGAACAGCGCAAGTTAATCGTTTGGTCCGATCGTTGCGTAGGGCAAAATAACAACTGGAGGATATTAAACACCTACTGTTATCTTGCAAAATGTGGATACTTTACTGAGATTAACCAAAAGTTTCTCTCCTCGGGTCACAGTTTTTGACTTGTGATAGAGACTTTGCATTAATCGAGAAAGCAAAGAAAAGTGCAAAGGTGCATGTACCCTCGGATTGGAAGTACGTTATTGCTGACGCTAAAGTGATAGAACCTTTTGATGTCATAGAAATGAGCCAAAATTACTTTAAAGACCTAACCTCTATTGAAAAACACCTGCCAAAAAATAGAAGTTCTTCAAAATTACAAGTGACAAAGTACCTCTGGATCAAATATGACCTTGATGATCCCTACACTATTTATGGTCGAGCCAGTCATAACGTCGTAAAACCCTGGGAGTCATTTAAGATTTTCACTACTACCAATTACGAAAAATAAAAAAAAAGATTTAATAAAAATGATTCCATATATTATTATGGATAGTAAATTTGCCGAATTTTATATATCGCTACCTGAATACTAATTTCTGTTTGTTTTTTATAATACTTTTCTGTTTTTTCGTTTATTTCAAAAATTCCTACTTATATAATTATATGTATAATAATTATTATAATATAATATAATTTTCTATTATGTTATATTAATAAATATAAATGTAATAATTTATGTTAATAAAATTATTTCAAAAATGATTTTTTACTTTTATTTGTGGAATAACGGTCTATGTTACATTTTTAGTCACAAATGTTCAAGAAATAAGCAACATTTTCAAACTCGCCTTTTCTCGAAAACGTCAACTTGTAACATAGACCATTATTCGTCCGAGCGCTTCAATTATACAAGTGTATAAATCAACTACACTGACTTTTTTTTGTAAGTCACTTATCTACACCAATAATTAATAACACTACTTTTTTTATTTTTTTATTCAAAGAAATAAATAATTAAATTAAATTAAGTTTGTAAGTTATTTTTAGTTTATTATCCCATGAAACGAAGCCGAAAAATCACTTGAAAAATCGAAAAATTACTGGGCGTTATTTTTAACTGAAATATTTGGGGGATGTCGATAGAAAGGGCGTATGATCTCGTGGTTATCGAAATTTTTACTGCGTCATGAATTCAGCAAAAAAGCGACTTTTCATTCATTTCAATATTATGAAAAAACTACGCATTCTAAATAAAAAACGTTCAACAGACGACTTTCTTGAAAATACTTTCTCTTTAAAATGAGATTTTCTAAATTAAAAAATGTTTAAAAATAAAAAAGTTATTGCAAATAAACCTAAAAGTAAGCATGATTTTCAATTGTTTATAATTATGAAAATAAACAATAAAAAAATCGGTTGCCTGTAAAGTCGGTTTTACGGGCGAAGATTTTACGTGACAACGTCTTTTTCTCGGTAGAATATTTATTGATATGAATATTATTAAATTGCACAATAGTTGTTTGCAGTTGAAACGCGCTGTTTCTTCTCAATCGACTGAATTACGATTGATTGCAGAGTGATTTAAACTAATAATTTACTTAACACTATCAACATTTGTCAATAGTATGACATAACCTATAAACTCAGTTTCTCAACTTTTGTGTCAATCTAACAATTAATCAATCAATCATAGTTTACGATAATGGAATATTAGTGTACAATTATTTACCTTTATTGTTGTAGTTGTTGTAAATGACGAATCTAAGCACTTCACATTTTCACTACAGACACAGCTGACGATACTTTAACCACACGTGTGAACTTGTATTATGACGCTTTCTCGGTTTTCCAACGCCAAGAACGCTCGAGAAAGACAGAGACACAAGCACGCACCGATTCAACGCGCCTAATTCTCTAGTGCTGCACGCGCAGCGGACCGATCATGTTTGAGTGGGAGAGAGATGCAAGGCATTCGCCGGTCCGGCGGGCCTCTCTCTCGTTCGGTGACTCATCGTAACAGACGTGAGCGGGCGTTACACTTTTTCATGAGTGACTCCGAGCCACAACCTAATTTAAGACGTTGTCACGTCAAAAACATTTAAAACACATTTCATAATATGTGAGTTTTTTATGTAGTTTTACTGGACTCAGATAATATCCGCTTATGTTAAACCAATGGTGTTCTATTCGAGATTTTTAAAGATTTCTTCGATTATATACCGATAGTCAATTCTTCCGTTTTGTAAAGTACCTATTTATTACTGTGCAGCTGTCGATGGTATCGAATATGTCGATGGTATCGTCATAACATCCTAATATTTCCTAAACCATAGTGATTCCCCATCCAGTCTATCTTATATGCAGTACTAAAAGGCTCCTACTTGGTCCAGACCCCTTCTTCACGCAAGCTGAGAATTGATAAATGGAGTAAGAGGGTGGATACATAATTGACATTATTATTTCTTTTTTTTTTTAATCAACATGTTTGTGTTTTTAATAAATTCTAGTATAGACTCGAACACTTCTTTCCTATTATCGTTTAAAAGGCAAATTATATTTGTTGGGAATTTGTTGTATGATTCATGGCCAAATTTTATTCTGATAATGAGCTAATTTGTCTTTGACTGAGGAGTAATTGCTGCACCAGTAGGTTCTCGGGATATTTTTTTGAATCAATGTACACTGTGTTTTATATGTGTTACAGTAATTTACCAATTTACACAATAAGCTATATATGTTTTGATCGATGTTTTATTATATATTTGTATGTAGCCTTATAGACAAACAATTCTCATCAGTTCCTAGTACTCCTGTTTCAATAATTTTTTTTTGTACAAAATCTTCACGATAATTTTATTTTTGCCTAGTGTTTTGTTATTAATTTCTTTCAGTGCTTTTTTTTCTGGCTTCTTTCGTCTTCTTTTAAACTGCTTGATATGTGGAACGGTTTTGATTTGCTGAGACTACTCGAAACAACTCTTGAGGTTCTCGATACAAATCTTGGTCAATCTAATTAATTTTTGTGGAATAGATATTTCGGCCATAGCGCTTCAGAGTTTGACGCGGAGCTATCGTATGCTTGCCTAAAATCTATAAATATACTGTGTATTTGTTGACTGAACTCCCATGTTTTTTCCAAAATTTGTCGTATGGTGAATATCTGGTCAATCGACGATCTGTTTCTTCTGAACCCACATTGATAGTCGCCAATGATATCTTCCAGAAATGGAGTTATGCGATTAAAGAGGACATTTGCAAGTATGTACTTTGTATGTTGTGTTAAGTAACGGTATTCCTCTGTAGTTCGAGCATATGGTTTTATTCCCATTCTTTTGTATTGGGATTATATCAGTCCCTCGATTTCTCCGGTAATTGCTCTTCTTGGTCATCATTGATCATTCTAAGTTATGTCGTCGCTATCAGATGCCTCGTTGATTTTTAAACTTTTAGTTGCCCTTTTTGTTCTAGAGTCGGTATTTCCAGTAGCAGATCTGATGTATAATAGGGGGCCGATGAGGAATTTTCTAATGTACGTGTGTTAGGTAGTTTTTCAAAATATTTCCTCCAAGTACATATAATCTCCGTTTCATTTGCTATTAGGGCATCATATTCCCTTTTTAGTATGTTTCCTGTTCTCGGAATTATTTTTTTGGACACTTCGTGGTAAAATTCTCTTATTTTATTGTTGTTTCTTTTTATTTACGTTTCCTTTAGTCTCTTGTTCAAATGCTCTTTTATCTTTGACGTTTTTTGAAGCGAAGCTTCTATACTGGCGTTGTATTACCTTTTTTTCTCTACCGTAAAATGCTGAGACGAGCGTCACGGAACTAATGCCACAAGATTGCGTCGTCACGGGTAGCGTCATAGAATAGCGATTCTTGACATCGATTACTCTCGATCAATTCGTTTCTAGTCATCATATTAAAAGAATATATGTCACTAAAAGATTCGACTCTATATTCCCATATTTACATTGGAGGACTTACAACAACATTATTATAACAAAATTTTTATAAATTGGAAAGAAAAATGGAAAAACATAGCAACGAATTCAAATAATCAATATTATACTATCCACCCTACCCTACCACAAAATGTTGACTATATTTTCAAATATGCAATGCCAAAGAAGTTGACAGCCACAATTACTCGACTGAAAACTAATCACGGTGCATTCCCAGCTCACTTGGCTAAGTTAAATATTATCCCTTCTGGGGTATGCTCATGCGATAATATATCACAATGTGACATCAACCATATTCTTTTTAAGTGCGATAAACATAGGTATGAAACAGATCAGCTGTATTCAAAACTATCAGAACTTAAAATTCAGACTTCCATAAACATCACCCATTTACTCTCCTTAGATAGTAGAGAAGTATACGAACTAATATGTAACTTTTTATTTAAAGTTGGTTACATTATTTAAAAACTAATATCTTACATTACAATTCTGTGGCTAAAGGACTAGTTTCCAAGCCAACTCACCAAACACACACACACACATAAAAGATTCGATTCGTAACGATTGTAATGTCAAAATTATTAAAAATTGCTTATTATTATTGATTTGTAAATAAAAACATGAAATTAACATCGGAAAGAGTTTAACTATGGTATATTTTATATTAAAACGTAAAATAATAAAATTGTATAAAATAAATCAGTCAACATGACTGTATTTAATTAAAAATTTGATTACAATCAAGTTTTGATTAATGTCATCCGATTAATAACAACAATTATCTGTTTAAATTTTTATAATTCTCGTTTTAAAGTAATTTCATATGAATACAATTATTATTAACATATTACTTAGTTTATTTATTAATTAAATTTACTATTAAATAACGTTTATATTTTTTACTATTTGGTCTGAATTTGACAGGGACAGGCTTGTCATAAGTCAACAACGTATGCTTTGTTAATACGTTAACAGGTGGCGTTAGGAGCAAACATAATAATTTATTGAATTTAATAAATAATAAAATTACTTTATTTAATTTTAAATATATTATTTAAATTTTAAAAATACATAAAACATCTTATGAAGCTCCGCGCTAGTCTACAGTACCGCCTACTGTTCCATTTTTCCTTATTTTTCTGTATTGAATTATGTTTTGTTCAGATGGGTCTTGTAGGTTTTTAATTCATGCTAGTTCCATTTGCTTTAGGTAGGGGTTCCCTTTCTTCATGGAACCAATCTTTGAATTTTTCTTTATTCTCTCCCAGAGACTGCTCAGCTGTTTTTACTACAACTGTTCCCAGTATATCCCATTGATCTTCTAGTTTGTTTGCCTTATTTTCCCTACCCAGTTGCTGTATTTCTGTTGAATTTTTGGTTTAAAAAGATGTAATATGCGGGTATTTTAATTTTTTAGTGTTCCACCTTGTTATTTTCTTTAAATTTTTGATAGGATGTTCTTAGTCGAATTCTCGCCCGCAGTAATATATTTTTTCGGACCTCTAATTGCGGTCCTGTGCTTGGCGAAGTCCAGAATACTATGTTCACCGGAATGTTCTACGCACCGTTTCGTGTTATTGCACGGGTTCGGTCTCCGTCCTGCAACTCTCTATATTTCTAGAACAGATGTTATTATATAAGCCGGCTGCGGCGCAGTCATAGGGTTTGCTTTTTACTCGTAGATAGCACATGCGGTCACTTACTAGTTTGAAACTGATGATGCTTTGGACGAGGCTTTCTTTGACTACAAAGCCGGTCCTGAATTCATGCTTACTTTCTTGGTTTCCGCCATAGAAGACATGGGATCTATTAATCTTCACGCCTCCATTCCCTAGTCATCTGACTGCCTGGATTGATGTGATATTCATTTTAAGTCTGTCTATTTCCTGCACTGATTGTCTGCTCCTCTTCCATATTGGCTTAGCACGTTCTGTGTACCGAAATTTATGTTCCTTTGACTTTGCTTTTGTGGTTTATTTGGAACTCTGAATTGTTTATCAACTTGGTATCTGGGAGGGTTTTATAGCTAGCAGAGCACTTTTCAAGCTACGATTGTTCTTTATAATTATACTTTGTTCAATTGTTCATCACTCATAGCTTAATAAAAATTAAATATGAAAAGGTGATTGATGGGCATGGGTATCTTAAAAAAAATAAAACCCAGTTTTTAATATCATTTTTAATAAATAAAATATATTCAACATATAATATAAAACACGTATATTACACTTTAAACTTAATTTATATTTTTGTTTTTTTTTCTGGTGAAATACATCAACAGTTTTCCAAGAAACTGCAAAATTTAAAGCTTAAAGCTAGGAATTGTGTCTAACAAAAAAGGACTTAAAAGTAAATATTATAAAGAATTGCGTTTAAATCATGTAAATCCTACAATACATAATAAATTCAATAATTTTATATGTAACACTATATATATAGTACATAAACAGTCTGTAACACACTCGAGAGTTGAGGTTTCTTCCAGAAATAGATGAGGGCGCAGCAAGATGAGAGGTTGTTATACCTATATATTTCGAAACATATTTGGTAAGTTGTTGGTTTATTTTTTTGACAGTATTTAAATTAAATACCTTCGGTTTTATTACATTAGTATACTCAATTAGTGTATCGCTACACACCTAAACCAAAAAGCAAAAGAAATTGATCATTTTCGATAAATAGTTCAAATTCATAGTGATACATCAGTACTATTCTGGAGAATGTTAATATTTTATTAAATATTCATTCATTAACATTTATGTATAACAAATAACCAAGAAATTTTAAAATAGAACAACCAAGAATTTACGAGGATATGGTATTGAAGTAAAACTGCAGTAAGTCTAGTAGGAAGTGTAAGTAGTGGGAGTTAAGTATGGTTTAACTTCAGTGATAAGACGGAACGTAAGTCTCATTTGCGAGCATCTTTATTTCTTTGGCCTCTCGTGAAACAAGAAGCACCAAGAACAGCTAAAGAAATTAAACTAGGAAGAAAAATACTTCTGAAGATAAAGAAAGGGAAACGTTGTAGGATGTTCTTGATCTAAAAACAGGTTAGACAGCAGGTGCTAGAACCTAATCCTACAAAAACAGATGTAGGGTAAACAGAAAAGGTCGTTCAGGTAGCGGTGTAAAAAGGTTTACGGGTGCAAACTACCCCGTTACCTACAATCTAAATATATTATATTTGGAAACCAACGAAGGAATATGACAGTATGAAATTCCACATCTGGATGAATATCATTTCGAAGTAGTCAGTAATTCAAGGTTCAAGTAACTAGTGAAGAATTAGCATTTATTTAAGGAAGAAGATAAAAGTGTTGCATACTATAACACTACTTAGAATAGACAAGACAGAAGACCGGTAATGAGAAGACAAACAGTATCTGGCCCAAAATCGAGCTTATATTTCTGCACTAAACTTGCAAAAACATCCAAAAATAAACTTCACGGACAAGCCCTAATTAAAATCAACATGGCTATTGTGAATCTAGTCGTTAAGCAATTTCAAGATAGATACCCTCACAATGTTTCCAAAACGAAGTTTATTCTCCTTAAGACCCTCCTAGGCTCCGGCATGCCCCAGCCAGCCATTCTTTTTGGCTTGACATATCGTAATTTTAGGTTTCTTCCTGCTAATATTCTTGATGGTTAGTTCTTCTTCCCCATCCCTTCACACTCTTTACCCTTTTCAAAACGGTTCTCAGCATCTTACGTTCCCATCTTTCTTGCCCCCGTATCCAGTAGTTGGTCTCGTATTCGGTATATCCTCAGCCTTGATGATTGTGTTTCGATTTTTTAATATTAATTTCCAGCCCATACGTTATTGCTTCTCTTTCTATTTTTTAAATACCCTCATCAATTACTTCTAGCCAAAAAATTGTTCAATTTCTTTCTAAATCATTGTATCTTATTACAACTGATGAATTCGACCGTTACTTGATGGAAATTGGAAGTGATCTATTTTTGGCATGCGTTTGCACTTTATAGTCTTCAACTGAATAAGTTGAGGAGGGGAGAACTGTTTGTCTTAAGTTGGTCATTCAGAATTATGTCTGTACTTTTTATATGTTTATAAATTCCTTAATAGATTCTAATAAAATAGCTTAAGGTCTTTATTTTGAATGCGAAGATTTGAAATTCGTCATTAAAAGAATGATTATGGTCTAGAAGATGAAGAATCTGTTTTTTATTATTGCCAGCCCCTTTGTGCTCTGCTATCCGTTTGTTAAAAGTTCTACCAGTTTGACCGACGTATGTTTTTGGGCAGTTGCCACATTTAAGTTTGTATACACCACTATGTAAGTGCTTTTTCTTTTGGCTATTGTTGTTCTTAATATATTTGCCTAAGTTGTTTGTTCTGAAGGCTGGTGTTATTCCTTTTTTTTATGTGTTTCGCTATTTTTGTTGATATCTTGCCTGTATACGTAATCGAGCAGAAGGTAATGGATTTTTTTCTGGTGGTGAAAATACTGGTAACTTATTATAGTTTACAGACGTAAATTAAACAAAATTGTTGATAAAAAAAGTAGGCCTCCCAACATTAGCCCCATTTTAACTTGAAAAAGTTAAAATAAAGTCTTTGAAAAAGTAAAAGTTTGTTCCGCTTCTTCCTCTTTGTCATGTCCATCTAACAGTTCATCGCAGAAACTTTTCCATTCGGACATTATATGATCAATATTCCTTCGTTCGATCTTATATACATACCATTGCTCTGGTACTCCATTTTGTCTCCTGGTAAAAAATACTTAATTTCTTTGTTTCGGAACTTTTTTTCGATTTGTATTACATTTTTAGCGCTCTGCATATTTTCTTACAACTCTCTTTGTTATTCCCTGTATCCGGTTGATTTCATAATGATTGGATAACATTCCTTGTATTGCTTTGTATTTTGCTCTCGCTAGATCTCTAAATTCCTCATTACACAACTCCTTAACATTTTTATCTATGTTCTCATTATACGAGCACTTCTTTGTTTGCCTTTCCCAGTGCATATTTCATCATTCCCCAGATTTTTTCTACTTGTCTTTAATTCTTCTGTTTGCAACTCCAATTGTATGTGCTGTTTGAGTTAAGCTCGTTTTTCTTTTTCCCATGCTACAGCAAAATGTATTCTTACTAAGAGCTAATCAGAGCCCCAGTCCGCCCTTCTCGTACTCACTGACTTGTGTAATGATTTCTTGATGTTTTTGTTCTATCAAAAGATTGGTCTACCTGTTTCATAGTTTTACCATCGGCGGACGATGATGTTCTTTCTCTGCAATTACGTGCTTTTTATTACTAAGCTGTTTTTTAATGCGAATCCTATCAACCTTTGTCCAATTGCATTAGTATCTTTAAGCATATTGTTGACTGATAATATTTTTTTCCTATTCTGGCATTACATCTTTTGTGTCATATGTTGTGTCTTTTGTGTGATTGGTATTTTACTAAACTCTTCTGCTAATAATTCTAATATGTCTTTGTCCTCATCATCAATGTCGACTGATGCTTAGATATAAATGATGCTTGGTATGTTACAAGTTTAATTGAAGAATAAACACAACAACAAAATATAAAATATTAAGGAAAAAGTTGGGGTTCACCACAATCAACTGTACAATTAGCTAATTGGTGAAGCCATGGCAAGGAGATATTATACAATCTCATGTCTGTTTTAGTCTATTAATTACATCTTCATCTGTTTTTCTTCTGTTTGACATTACGAATCCTAAATACTCAAATTTTCTGTTTCTTTGGTGCCTTCCTTCGTCGATCTCTAATTGTCCTACTGCTTTGTTTGTTAAGTATTCGGTTTTGTTTACTTCCATTCTGACTAGAGACAAAAATTTATACATATGAAAACATTTGATATTAAATAACATTAACATCGATACTAACCAAGATAGAACCTTTCCAAGAGTTTGAGAGATCTTGTCGCGATGGAGGGACACTTCATGCTCAGTCGTGGTCGTTAATTATGTGAGGTAACGAACGAGTGAAATGTAAGGCCAACGATCAGTGGATCTCAGGCGATACCAGGCTTAATTTTTGCCTTCTTCCGGCGTGAGATGCTCTTCCGAGAGTGATTATGCATTCCCTAGGTTGCCTTGGACCAAAAAGGGTCAATAACAAACAAAACAAAATGTTAATGCAGCTCAGCAAGAACTGAAAACATGAGCGAGCATGACCAGCGAAGCGCGGAAATGGTTTAAATACTTGTTATATACTTGACAAGTCCTCATCCTAAAAGAGACTCGACAGCACTAGATAAAGCCTAACCAAAAAAAAGCTACATAAATTTCCCGATAGCAGTATGGAAAGCTATATGTATCCCGACGCAGACGGGATACATATAGCTTTCCATTTTTGAAAGATGGGTGTAGGCTCACTTATTGTAGCAAATGTGATGATGAGATTGTTCATTGCAGGAAAAGGAAGGTTGTGAGGCAGTCTCGTTCCAACCCCCAGCGATATCAGGTCACGTTCTTAATTTAACATGGGAAAATGCAATTGAACAAGACATAAAAAAATAATGATAAGGTTTTAATGAGGGGGAAAGTCAGTGCAATTTGAATATTACAAAAAACAAATAAAATGAATCTTATAAACAGAGTGAAAACATGTGTGACAAAAATAAAAAACTGAAGTTATAAAAGTCAAACTACAAGACTACAAGTTTATTTTAAAGATAATAAAAGTCAATGTTGTAAAATTAAAAAAAAAAGCAAAAAAGAGTAGAAGTAAAGTGAAGGAGTGGTAGTAGAACAAATACATCTTATAAAAAATTCTACCAATTAAATCATATCATTTCTCTGATCTGTTTTATCAAAACTCATTGGATGCATGCTACATAATGTTGTTCGGTATTCTCTATATAATATTATGTGAATGGAAAAAATGAAATCTCAACACTTTCAGAGTTGGAACCTTTGTCAAAATACTGTGTCATATAAGACACCACTGTATTTTGAAAAGGAGTTCTAAACATTAAAAATATTTTTCTCCCTTATTTTTATGATAGGAATGTAGAAAATGATAAAAATATGTGATTCATATGAAAAATTGGTTTAGGTGTATTGCGATAGTTTGTCATAATGTATATCACGCATATAAAAATTTCAAATTAACACAAAATAACTACAGTTATTGTTAAGTACCAAACAATATTGATACAATAAAAAAAATAATGTAGAATAACACACAAAATATCTACATAACAATGATATAACAAAAAAATACAAAATATATTACAATAATTAATAATATATCAACAGATCTTAACAAAAAATAATTAATATACCATAGTTAATGTTAATAATTTCTGTTAAGTTTGCTTGATATGTACCATATACTTTTTCATATTTTATCAAATTTAAAAACATATTTTCCAGTGTGTTGTGAATGGGAATGTAAGAAGCATGTATCAGTCATGGAATATTTAGAATATCATTAAAAATTGAAGCGACTAGGTATAGATATTCTTGGAATAAGAGAAAACGTATGTGCAGACTCTGATAAAATAACAATACACAATATAAAAACGGTGACAAAGATCTACAATCATAATAAATGTAAATCCAATACAACTGTGTGCACCAACACACGATTATGATGAAAAAGATAATGAAAAAGTTTACGATTTGGAAAGGGTATTATCGTCTAAAAAAAACATGAGGTCAATATCGTCATGGGACATTTTAAGGCGAAGTTTGGCGAAGCATGGTCTGGGGTACGAAACGAAGAAGAGATGTTGGCATCATTGCTGGAAAACTACGAGAAGTATAATATCTTACACCTGAACAAAAAATTAAAAGAAATGTGTGGCAACAAATGGAAACAATTATCCCAATTATTATGCATCTGATCACATAGGAAAATATGCAGCAAGAACGTTATCCTGAAAGAAGGACATCGTTGCTTAAAAATTTTAAGAAAAAGGTATGGAAAATGGACTCCATCAGTATAATAGAGATATAGATCATCCAACTAACTAACGGTCAGAACTCTTTTGTAATAAATTATGGAGAAAATAAAACAGTTGGTATTTATCAGTAAGAAATAAAATTTTTAAGTAAATGAACACACAGACTTAAAGTTGACACACTGTTTTTGATGCATTGTATGCCACAAAAGGAGATAAAGCAACAAGAAGAAATAATTCGAGGCCACGACCTATAGGACCAAAAACCAACCTACCATTATAAAAGATCTTGTTTTGGACTATGACAAATTAGAATTCTATTTCATCTTTCACTACCATGAGACAATGGTCTTGTCAGTTGGTGAGGATCAATCAATCAACTAATTCTCTGATGTAATACAAAGAAGATTGGCTCACATACACATTCATAATATAATATACTATAGATCTTAATCTTTCGTGCTTTCCAAAGCTGCAATTGCCATTTGGATCACCAACCTTTGAAACAAGACGGCGCAATAAGAAGAAGATACCTATAGAACGATGGAAGCTTAGATGTTGATCAAGATCGATGGGTATGCTTTATTGACAAAAACAGTAAAATTAGTGAAAAATATAGCCTCACATGAAGTGGAGACCAGTGCAGAGAAGAAGAGGGTGCCCAAGAAAGACATAACAGGAGGACATCAGACGAGCTATGATCAAAAGATATCTATCTATTCATGATTGGTGAAATAGAAAGCAGTGGAAACTGGGATATAAGAAATTACTACGATGTAGATACAATCGCAATATATGTAAAAACATAAATTGGTAATTTAGGCATGAAGATCAAATACAATTGTTACTCAGACATATTTGGGACTAAAACAAGGAGATCAACTCTCTACGACTTCATTTAATTTGTTATGTCTTGAATGGTTACAATTTTAACTAGACTACGATAACCTAAGTAGCCAAAGCAGTACGATTAAGATGATTGGAACATTTACAATAGAATGAAGGGGAAAAGCGTACCTAAAATAAATATATAAACGGAGATAGATAAAAAATGAGTGGATCGACCAAGAAAAATATTTTAAAGAGAAAGTAATTAAAAATTAAATAGCAAAAACTAGAACAGTAAAGAATGGAGAAAAATCTTGAATTTATGGCTCTAAATGGCCTGCGTTCACGCTTTATAAAATTAATATCATATTAGTACAAGACCACAAAATATTCTTGAACATCACATTTCGTATTTATGTTCTTTTAATAAATAGTTTCAACAGGGTAGTTTAACAACCTAATAAAAATCTGTAAAAGAGGGGTCACATTTTTAAATTAGGGTTATCTCAAAAGTACGATATTTCTTTCCATCGATTAAAAGCAAATATCTGAGAAAAAATAATGTACATAAAGAATTGATTATAACAAAAATTATTCGCTTTATTTTTTGTCTTGATTTACTTTAAGTAGTTTGATATTTGCGTCATTTTTCCGTCGATATTGGATTGGCTATACATATAGCAGATTTATTTTATTCCTTAATATATTATCTATTTTATTTTGTACGGCTAGATTTTAAGCCTAACAGTTTTATTTTTATAAATTTAATTGCTAAGATTATCAAGGCACATCAAAAAGATATCATCGTTCATAGGTTAGGTTGGTAATGGAAGATCAGTATGTGGATATTTCCGTGTTTGTCTGTTCATTTTTCCAAACATAAAATTGTAATAAACAGTTATTAATCAATTCTACATCTCTTTAATGGACACGCGGCTCTTATTATACACGCGGATATTACTCCTTGTCTTACTCCTCTTTGAATCGCAACTTTGAATCTTCTGTTAGTTCATGTAGCTGTGTTCTTAAGGTTGTTTTGTTGTAGATCTTATGACATTTCGCATGGCAGAAATTATTGGGTTTGTTTTAATAGCGTCAAATAGCTTTCTTCAAATCTACATCTACAATAACTCATTTTTCTTTTTTATTATTTTATTGACTATGTGTAGGTGTTCTGGTGTACTATAATGTTTCCTGGATCCAACCTGGTCCTTTTCCTCATGTCTCCAACCCCGTCTATCTTGCGCCGCTCTCATCCAGTTTTTATTGAGTCTTCTTAAATCGTCAGTCCGTCTTGTAGGTGGTCGACCGACGCTTCTCTTGTCTTCCCTTGGCCTCCATTCCAATAACCT
The DNA here is from genome assembly GCF_040954645.1 of Diabrotica undecimpunctata. NCBI lineage: Eukaryota > Metazoa > Arthropoda > Insecta > Coleoptera > Chrysomelidae > Diabrotica > Diabrotica undecimpunctata. The sequence continues at coordinate 14,806,694 of NC_092806.1, forward strand.
CTTTGTCCATCGCCCATCTGTCATTCTGGCTATGTGTCCTGCCCATCTCCATTTTAGTCTGGCTATCTTCTCAATGATGTCAGTCCTTTGGTTGGTATAGCTCAAATTTCTTTTTCAGTCATTTTGTAACAGGAGATTTATTTGCCGGTAATTTTCCAGATCTTCTGAAGAACAATTTTTATATTTCATGACCAATGCTTTTCCCCATTCGCCTGGACATCTTATGTTAGACATCTGTTACGAGGATTTATCAGTTCATTTTCTAGTTCTGTGGTACTTTCCTTTAACATATCAGGTAAAACCTCATCATCCCCTGCAACTGTATCGTTTTTTATTTGTTGAAGTGCATAATTAATTTCTTCTATTTGAATGTCAGGTATTACTTCAGAATTGACATTACAACCATTCAAATTAAAATTAGTATACTTTCTTCTTGCAGTGTCGTATTCTATTATACCGATTACTTATCTTCTCATGGTGCCGTCTCCTTTCGAAGGTTGGCGATCCAAATGGCAATTGTAGTTTTGGAAACTGCGGCGCGAAAGATTTCTGCGGATGAGCGGTCGAACCATCTCCTCAGGTCTTTCAGCCACGAGTTCTGGCGTCTTCCTACTGATCTTTTGTCCTGTACTTTTCCTTCCAGTATAACTTGAAGTAATTCGTATCTTTCGCTTCTCAACACATGACACAAATATTGCATTTTCCTTTCTTTGATTATTTTTAGTAATTCTTTTTGTTTACACATGCGACGAAGTACCTCAACATTAGTAACTCTTTGTACCCATGGAATTCTTAACATTCGTCTGTATATATACATCTCAAAGGCATCTATTCTTTTTTCTATTTCAAAGTCAATTGTCCAACTTTCACAGCTATACAGTAAGACAGAAAAAACGTAAAATCTGATCCTTCGGATTCTGAGCTGCAGACTAAGGTCTGATCTTGTAAAAAGTGTTTTAATGCTCATAAATGCTTTCCTTGCTTGTTCGATTCTTGATAGGATTTCTTTTTTTGGATTACACTGACTATTGATACTTGCACCCAAATATTTTATGGAATTACTATGATAAATATATTTATACCAACTGCTTTTTAAAGAACTGTACATCTAAACAGTCTAGTGTCTAATATTTTTGAGTCATGTTATTTTTGTATTCTTATTCTTATTGTATTCTTATTTAAAAAGGGACGGTTTATATATATAACACGATTAATCCGGCACTACCGTGTAGGGCACTACCTAGTAAGTGTCATACTCGACCGGAAGATGCCAGAGTGTCTTGCTCCAAGACATTAGATGTCTAAAAAAGATTTCTCCCACCGCTGTCTGCCAGAATTCAATGGATACCTTCTTAGACTCTTACTGGAGTCTACCAATCCGTCAATTAAAAAAATAGTTGCAATAACTCTCTTCTTATTTCTCATTCCACTATTTCTAGCCATTGATTTCGGAAGTGCATTGGTATTTACACGTTTTGTGATCTGGTTATGATCACGAGTTTTGTTTTCTTGTTGTTAACTCTTGTTCCATGTTTCCTACAGCAGTTATTCAAGTTTTTAATCAGCTTTTGAAGTGTTATATTTGCAACATAAGCTGTATTATCAGCATAACGAATATTATTTTCGTTCATTCGATTTTTTTTTATTTCTTCTTGTTTTATTTCAAAGTTGACGAGAATATCGTTTTAAAGAAAATCGTTAAATATGATAAGCGAAAAGAGATAACCTTGTCTTCTTCTTCTTCTACGGCATTACAGCCAAATTGAGGCTAAGCCTCCTTTATTTTTTTGCCTCCACTTTTGCTTGTCTGTGCCGATCTTCTCCATATACGGACTCCTAAACGGGGTTGTGCGTCGCTGTTTACTGTGTCTTCCCAGCGCTTTCTTGGATTTCCAACCGGTCTCTTTCCTGAATTCTAACATTCAGTGCTCTTTTTGGTATTCTATGCTCTCCCATTCTTATCACATGTATGGCCCATTGCAATCTTTGTATTCTAATGAAGTCTCGACAGTGGTGCTGGTGCAAGACAACCTTGTCACCACTCCTTTTTTATTGCAGCATTTTTAGATAAAGCTTTCGTCAAGTACACATATAATAATAGATGAGTTGGTCTATCCCTAGCCATTCCTTTTTCGTTTAGTTGGGTTAAAATGTATCTCTGTGATTTGCATTCAAATAATTTCCAATCAAGCTAAGTTCTACAAGCTACAGTTTCATTAGAATGTTTTATTCCCACCTTAATATTATTAAAAAGTGTTAAAAATTTAATTTCATCAATTGAACATGAATTACCGGTTTATTCGTCAAAGCAATCAAAATTATTATTTCCACACCTGACTAATACTCCATCTGCCAAAGTTGACCACTTCATTTTTTTCTGTTTTACTATTATTCTTAACGCTTTAGCTTTTTCTTAACGCTTTTAGTAGAATGTATATATTAGAACAAAGACAGGATTTGGAATTTCTTAAACTATGCTTGAATTTATTCTTTATCATAATTATATCAATTTGATTTGAAAGACATGGTCTGCTGTATGTCGCGGTGATTATCACGGTGTACGTCTTGGTTAATCAATATATTTAGTGTAAAGAAGAACAAAAAATACTGTGGCCACAGCATGTAAATTCAATACATTTACTTTTGAGTTAACCCGTGAATGTCTAATAAGTTAGTTACTTCATAAATATATAATAGCCATAACTAATTATAAAATAAAACAAAAATTAAATATCAAAGAGAAAACCACTTAAAATATAAAGAAAATATTCAAATATATCATCACAGAAGTATATCACATAACGATAAAATAATACTTTAAATTTAATTGGTAATTTTGTACTTTAGAAAATACTTTTAATAAACAAAAATATATGAGAAATACAGATAAAAAATTAATCATTAAGAAAATTATATTTCTGTCTTAAACATTTTGTATCACAATAACAGTTAACTATCTAAAAAAAACTACAAAATTTACATATTCTTAGTGTAATATTCCATTTTTAATGGTAACCATAACAAACCAAATAGCTATTTAGTATTCTTTGATTACTGGTATTCCAAATATATATCGTAATTAACAAATTGTTATCTGATAATTATACATATGGCATAGACTGTACTATACACATCAAAGATACAAAATACTTTTCTTAACCCATTAAGGACCGAGACAATAAACAAAGAGAAATTTGACAATTGATTTATTAGATTGGATTAAAATCACATCAATTAAGACTAATTTACAACCAAAAAGAATTTTTTTTTCTCATGAAAGGAAAAACAGGTGGGTGTCGTATACGCACCTTTGGCCGAATACGCATTACAATTTTTAAAAAAGGAACATATTGTATCTTAACTGTAAATTAAATTTTACGATGAAAATTTTCGAAACATTCGGGGTGTAGATGCACTGTACACTTTTTACATAAATAAATAGTATTACTTTTGCACATCCGACATTTTCTTCTTGCACTATTATCGTCTCTTTTTATAATGTGGCCAATATTGTCGAATCTAGTTTCATCTGGTAAAGCAAATTTAGATGGACGTCCATATACTGAGTTTGACAATGATGTAGCGGTTTCTTCACTATTCTCTGCATGTCCACTATATTTTAGTAAGTTAAGAACCAATCTCGAACGAAACTCCAGTTGGGAAATTTTAGAATCATTCGCAATTTTAAAAATTTTTCAACTATTGACCACAATACTGTCAATCATGTTAGTAAACAACGGCCACCACCACTTTTTTCCTCTTATTTTAATACGGTAATTCGCAATGCCATTATCATGCAGATCCACTCCACCCATGTATTGGTTATATTGGTGAATTACATTAGGCTGAGGGATAAGAATTTCTTTGTGTTCTTTACGGTTATAACGTTTAGTTTGCATAAGGGGTAAAACGTCACATGTATTTGTCATTACAGTCACTACTGAATTATCGTTCCATCTTGTCACCAAAACTTCTATGTAAATTGGAATCGAATGCACATGTATATGAACCTCTTTCCTTTTTTTTTTCATAATTTTGTTTTCTTCTGGAGGACACTTAGCAGTGCGATTTTCCCTTACTGTTCCTGTTGCAAAGAATCCTTTTTCTTTTAATAGTCCAAAAAGAGCATATGACGTAAAGAAGTTGTCGAAAAAAACCTTATGTTGCTGTGGGTTTTTAACTATCGAAAGTAAATTCAAAACAACTGCCGTTCCTAAGCTAAAACTATTATCTGTTTTCTCCGTTTTTTCGCCATATGGAATAAATTTGAACAAATAACCAGTATCAGAACATAAACACCATAGTTTAAAACCAAATCTAACAGGTTTTCCACGGATGAACATTTTGCACGAATGTCGCCCGAAATATGGAACCATTTCCTCGTCAATGGAAAGATTTTTTGCAAAGGCTCCAAAATGTGCAAACTTTCGGTTAATTATTTCAAAAATTTGTGACAAATTTGCAAATTTATCATTTTTATTCAGTAAGGTGTTATATGACAAATGTATGTTCTGTTTGATTGAACGAAATCTATGTCGGCTCATGCTTTCTCTTACGATGTGCACTTCTTTATCCTCATCCTTCGACCAATACATATCAACTTGAGGCAGAGTTTGATAACCAGATAATATACATATGCCAATAAATTTTTTTAAATCTGTATCATTCATTTCAAAATCGTGACGGTTATTCTGCGATGCATAAATATTTGTAAAATATCGAATGCTCTCACTTACTTCTTTATCAAAAAAGAGTGAAAAACTTCAATAGGTGACTTGCCTCCATGGTTGGCTTTTATATTTTCTAAATATCGATCAGACTGATGTCGAATTACTGCCGAGTACGAAGGAGTATCTGTTTTTACCCAACTTGGGACAAATTTGGATTTATTATTTTTGCCTGGTTCTTTCTTTGGACGTTTTGATCTGTGGTTCAGAGGAATATCATCCTTTTCACTTTATTTATGTTAGCTCTAAAAAGTTGGATGGGGCCGTTAACCATTCTCTCGCCTTATACCTCTATATCTTTTACCTTTCATAATCAACTGTAGCAGTGTGCACCTTCATTTTTGTTAACTTTGCGTAGGACTATATTGGTGTTGGCGAAAAAGTACCCTGCGATTGCAGGGTTTCCTCTACATGTTCGCAGAATGGTGTTATTCTGTCCACTATACCATTTTGCAGAGATTTTTATTTAGCATTATGACATACAGGGTAATATCACAATTTCAAAAATACATAAAGATTTTTATTTCATTAAATATTATTATCATACATTAAAAGTAGATGCAGCTATCCATTCAATATAAGCGTCGGAGCTAAGAAGTCCCTTGGGTCGGCAGGGTATGCCTTTAGCTCACATTCCAGATGGCGAATGGATTTTCTAGCAGCTTCTCAGTCGGAGTTACGTGACGGGAATTTCCTCCTCTTGTTTAGACTTTCTACACAGATACTGTGTCCCATGCTAATGATATTCAAGCTTTTCCATATGGCGAGGGAAATCAAAACTATTGGTCATTTTTGTTGGATCTGTCAGAAAGTAAGTAACCAGGAGAGTTATCATTCCACAATTCCAACCATCTATGGGGTTATTCATAATTTTATTGTATTCCGTTATGAGTACTTTTTGTCTGCAAAGAGAGGATGGAGCTATATGGCTAAGTGTCAGAAACCAGGGCAGAGGAGTAGCCAGTAACCATCCTCATTGTTCTATGTAGTTGAACGTCGCTAATTTTGGAGTGGGAGTTGTTCAGCCAAAATGGTGCAAAGTATTCGGCCACGGAGTATATCAGAATCAAAGCCGAAATTCATAATGTATCTGCAGCAGCCCCCCCTCCCACGAGGATCCACAGAGCTTTTGGATGATATTATTGCGTATTCTTAATTTGGAGGCATTAAAACAGACGTTCAATTGGTGGTTTTATTTCCTATTATTTATTAATATTTTGTAATCTAAAAGTATTTTTCTTTGTGAGCTGAATGTTGTTTAAGTAATTTTTGATTGCCTTTTGCTTAAGATATTTTGCCAGTAAGCTAAACTATGTTTTTTTCCACGATGCGGCTTTTTGTGATATCAGAGTGGCTCTGCTCAGATAAAAGAAGTACTAGTAAGACTTATCAGCAATTTCCATACCAGCAATTTTTTTATACCCTTGCATTCATAACAAAGAATATTTTGTTTTGCTTCATCAATTGCTTAAGGCACTGTATGAAGTTCCAAACGGTTACGAACTGACAAGTTGCAGCTTGGGTGTCAGGCAATAAATTTTTTGGTTCTATTGGGGCATTTTCTTTCATAATATAATCTTTAGCACAAAAATCTATCTCTGATAATTCCACCTAAAATATCACAGAAGTATTTCAGAGGGCCATTCAAAATATTAATAATTGTTTTGCTTGGTTCTGCAGAATTAATGATAATTTTATAGACACAAAGATGGTAATCTGGTAGGTAATAACGGATATTGAGATATCTTAAAAAGCGATAGTCATGTGGAAACCACTGCTTCAATTTAAATCCTTGTATATCTTGGAGGATACTTACAATTACTGGTTTTCAGAATATGGATAAAATAAACACAACAAAAGATAACTGCGATCTAACCTAACCTACAATTTAGGAAAATACAGTATTTAAAAAAAAATGGCAATTGTTACACAAATAAATGGAAATTAAATGTGGATATATTTGTTTGCTTAATATGTTATTTGTGAAGAAAGAAGTGAAGTTCTTTGAACATGGTATTTATACAAAAAGTCATGTTGATGTAATAGCTATTTAGTTTATTTTCCATCGCTATCTTTAACAATTCGAAAAAAAAATTTTTGTTGATAAAAAAAATACATAAACAATTGATATATAAAACAGTTCAAAAAATAATAAATGGAATCATAGAACCTTCAGATAAAAAATATTTTTATATAAAAAGGTATTTTACAAATTTTATGTTTAAAATTAAATACAACACATAAAAATAGAAATTGTACATTTGCCCTTTTGGAAAAAATTATTTAAACGCTTAAAATTATTAACCCCTTACTAAAAATTTGCATTATTGCCTCCTAAACTTACAAACAAATAATTATCTTCTTTCTCAAGTGATATATTTCAAAAGTTTGTAAGCTTGTATATCTAGAGTATTTTTAGTAGTTGGCAATAACAAGTCGAAGTAGCTACTCTAAGCTAGGATTTTAAAATGTACCTATCTATCTATTGGACTACCCAACATCAGAAATTATTTATTTTGACCCAACAATCCGAATTTTAAACTAAATCAGTCTAATTTTCACGAATTTACGAATAACGATCAGGTATTCCCTATACTACTGGGTGATGCATATTTATTATATTGTGGTGTAAGGGGTCTGACTTATGTCAGCCCTCCGATAACCGTGAGACCTTATAGTGTCAGGATCGCAGTGTCAAAAGATATATGAGACCAAACGACCTCTTACAAAATCGATACTTTCATTTGAAAAGGAAAAGCACCGCAGTGAAAAGTCGAATTGAGTGTTCTTTATGAAGATTATGCATCGTTATTAGTGACAGTGAAGGAAACGACGAATGACAGTTTTATAATGAACGTTCAGGTACCTCAGAAATCATCATCATGAAGTCTAATCGATATTTCAAGATCATCATTACTACAAATAGCTATTTCAAGGCCCTACATTCCTCGATCTACAATGAAGGCATTCTCTTACGACCTTCGGGTTATGATCAATGCCACGAAACCGTATCTTTCATCGTACTACTCGTCCATCGACCCCGAATTCAAAAGTGGATCTGAGGTATTTAAAACCAGATCCACTTTTGATTTCATACTACGACGTTTATAATATTTCTGGCAAGAGTACAGTTCGAGCCGTGAACCTACCAAACTGCTCACGTTAATGTGAATCCACGAGCTGGAGGAAACTTTTGTGGAGAAAACCTTGTATAATCCCTTGTACATCACCGGAACCCTTTGTATCCTTTGTTAACACTAAAATTATTGTACTAGTCAAAACTTGGAATTTTAGAGAGGGGTAGAAGAATAATACCATCCGTTTTTTCAAACAAACCAAATCTCACTGTCAATAATCGATACTCCCACCTCAACATCATGTCAGCGGACAAACTCACTGTGAATGTAGTGCCGTGGATAATCTGGGGGCTGGGACTCTGATGAAGACCCGGATGTCCCGATGAAGACTCCAGAAAGAAAGTCGAAGGCTAGGCGTACAAATTTAACGCGGTTGAACCCAGAAATTAATTTTTTCTGCGAATACTAATTTTAGTAAAACAAAATTAGTTTAGCAGATATAAAGAGTAGTATAAAAACTTATTTTTTTTTTTTTTGAGAGGTATGATTATTACAAATGATCCAAAATGGATAACTCCAAATTCAAAACGTTTTCAGTCTTGTTTAAACATCATTAGTGAAAAAAGACAAAAACATGCGTACAGCCATTGTTTTTGTAGGGTCGGCCTCTTTTATTACTTGTTTCCATCAGTTTCTATCTTGAGTCATACTAATATCAATCCCTTTTACCGATATGTCCTGTCTAAGCTTCTCCCCCTAGATCTTCCTCTCCTACTCACCCAGGAACCCGCTGATTAGAAATTCTTCGTATTGGGTGATTAAAGTCTCCACTGAACATGCCCAAACTATCTTAACCTATGCTATCTATATTTTGGCATCAATTAGTGTCACCCCTAGACTTACTCTAATTTCCTCATTCTTAATTTTACCCTTTTCTGTCATTCCACTCATCTATCTAAGCATTTTCACTTCCGCCGTATGAATTCATTGTAACTGGTATTATCACAGTTTTATGGAATCTTGGAATCTTTTATCTTCAGTTTCATTGGAATGTTTCTGTCTCACAACAGACCACTCGCTTCCTCCCACTTCATCCATCCCGTCCTAACTTTACAGTCTATGCATCTCAATCTAGTTCCCCATTACTCTGTCATACTGATCCTAGGTACTTTTAATTTTCACAATCATTTTTACCATTCAAAGTTATTATTTCATTTGTAGCGGTAATTCCATCTGTAAATTAATATTCCAAATTCTCCTTTTCTTCTACTAAGTTCTAACATTTTTTTCTTCGAGAGTTTGTCTACATCGTTTCAGTTTTTATTGTAAATCCCTTTCAGTATTAACAATATATTACAAATATTACCCTGTAGTTCCCTGTTATCTCATGCATCTCAGATCTACATTCAAATGATTAGCCTCTCTCATACCTGTCTTAACACTAGTTGTTGCACCCTCACACATGTCTCCCACAATCTTCACATCCTCAGAGAACTTTTTTCTTATCGAGCGCCCATCACGAAATCTCTCGAGGAACTCTATCATATGCTTCCTCAAGATCAATGAATACTTTTCTTTAAGTATACGTCTATCAATTATTCACTCCCACATTGTCATATTGCATCTAATATAACAGTATTACTGTCTGTATGTCTGCCTGTATTACTCTGTAGTTTGTGCATTGTTGAATATCTCTTTTGTTTTGTAAACAGGTACTAACATACTGCTTCTCCATTCGTCTGGCATTTGTCCCACTTCTATAATTCTATTATAGCTGTTAGCCAACTAGTTCCCATTGTTCCTAAAGCTGTCCACTAGTGTCCACAGTGTACTAGGAATATCATCTGGTTCAATTGATTTACCTTTCTTTATTTTTTGAAGCGATTCAGCAACTTCCTCGTTTGTTATTTTGGTGACTTTCTGGTGTTTTCTGTCAAAGTACTGAACTGGAAAGGAACACCACGGTACTATACTTCCAAATTAAGAACTATCCTATCGCTCACAGCTTTAAATTCGACGACAGACTTTTGTAATCTTGGTCAAACCAGAATGGCAACACCTGTATAAATAGTTCTGGGTCTCACTGTCAGAGAAGTAAACATAATCGCCATTATGTGTTCTAAAATGTACCTCTCCTAAGCAATGCGTTTCAGCTAGTCCAGAGATTTCAATGTTACCGGTATTACCAGATTACCTGTAATTGTTTTTAGCCCTTGTACTTTCCATGTACCGACATTAATTAATTTTCTGAATTTTAGTTTCTGTGGACCAGTAGCTAAATTCTCACACGATGCCTGATCCTGACCCGTACTCAAGATAGCGCCGGTCGTCACCCGGACTGAGTCTCAGCGAACATCTGAGGCATTGTCTTAGACAACACGCATAACTATCTTGGGAATGATAATGCAATGGATTCCCGTGTCCTATTGGTATACCGTACTGAGGTAATAATAAAAAAAAATATACCTTATCTCTCATAGTAATTCCTAAATGCTTTATTTTAGAGTGAATCAATCTCGCTTAAAATTCATAAAGCTGCAACTTATTATTAACAATATAAAAAGCAGTAAAAAGAATTGCTCCACATTTTCTGAAATTTAAATATACCATCATTCACAAACTAATACACTGAAATCATTTGGTTCATAAAGAATTAGGTTTACGAGCAACTGCGGTGGAAGAATCTAATTCGTTACAGAGTATTGTACCAAATAATGTTAGTAATTCTTTGTACTAAATAATGTTAACCAAACGTTGAATTGTATTTCTGCATTTTCATTTATAATATGGACATATCACGATATCCGAAAAAATTTCAGCTACAGATCAAATTAGACATTATATAATGTGATATGGATATCGGGCGACAACTTTAATCACATAGTTCAATATCAATAAATAATCAACACAAAATGTTGCAACAAAATCCAATTGTCGCAAGTAGATGTATTATTTCCAGTAATTATTAATAACCCCAGCTAAATAGCCCAAGCTAAATAGCCAAGGCTAGACACAAAATAAAAATAGTGTAAAATAGTACATATGGTAAATTGTATACAAAATAAACATACAAAATGTTTAAGACCTTTTGTAAATATAACAAAAATTACTTTTTAATATATTTTTAATGTAAGAAAAATAAATTTGTGGTCTCCTAAAGTACAAAATTAGAGAGATCTTTTAAATCTTCACATCATTCTCACATAAATACAGACATACGCTTTCATTCACTATATTAATTATACAAGTTTTTGATGCAGTGGAAACACGCTATACAATAACTTAAGTATTTAAGATTATGAGTAACATTTAAATTTAAGTAAGATTTATTTTATACAACGAAAATTTAAAAGTATGGATAAGTATGATATAGGATATAGGACATATAAGATTTATGTACAAAAATAAAATAAGGTACATTAGACAGAATACCGATTAGTTAAAATGTATAAAGATGCGGCAGACATGGATGCATTCCTTCCCCGTGGTTATTTAATATCTACTGGGATATAATTTTCAAACAGATTTTGCAAGATAAAAGACTTTGGAGTAAAAATCTATGATTATAATCTTAGATACGCTAACGACATTTATCTTATCCGATAGTCTCCAGGGCCTTCAAGAGTTATTGAATTGCGTAAACATGACAGGAAGAGAAATGGGTCTAAAAATAAATACTTTTAAGACAAAATTTATGGTATTTAGTCGTCAACCTCACGACAATGCTTCCCTACAGATAGATCAACAAAAAAATTTAGAGAGTTATTCACTTTAAATATCTGGGATGTTACAACCGGCCGGGATCCACAAAGGATTGTTCAGCCAAAGATGATGATGATGACACACTACCGTTGGTAAGAGCTCAATTTCTTAAACCTATTAACTAACTAGTGTTCTGAAGTGTTGAATATAAAGAAAATAATAAGGATAAAGGAAAGACAGTTAAGATTTGATTTCTATAGTGCGTCTGTGTATCCGCTTATACGTATTTCACCCTAAAAGGGATCTTTGGAGCGGCTATTCACAAATGCTCTGAACGTGAAAACAATCTTTCCTGTCATAGTAGAAGCAACACTAAAATGTCTTCGATCTGGACGCAATAGCGACATCTGATAAATAAATCCGTAAACTAATTTTCGAAACCAAACTCAGATTTCTGCTTTAATCTGTGCCTTCTAAGAATTGCAAGGCAAAACAGAATCTAAAATTGCATTCCACAACATATCTCCTCAACTAAGCAAAAATCCTTAGCGAATTGGTTTCTCGTACTCATTAGTCTTGCTTCTAATATGACAGGAAAGATTGTTTTCACGTACAGAGCGTTTGTGAATATCCGCTCCGAAGATCCCTTTTAGGGTAAAATACGTATAAGTATTTTAGATTTCTCATGTCTTTAATTACATCTTTATCAATGTCTGTTTTGCCTTGCAATTCTTAGAAGGCACAGATTAAAGCAGAAATCTGAGTTTGTTTTCCAAAATTAGTTTACGGGTTTAAAAAGTTTAAATCTTTAATCGTATTTACAACAAATGCCACATATATCTAAGCCACCCACAATATGAATTCATAAAGGGTATAGGAACAAGAGATGCAATCCTGGGACAAACATTAATCTCCGAGAGATATTTGAAAGTGAAAAAAAACCTCTACACCTGCGTTGTTGATTACAAAATGCTTTTGATTGAATCAAACAACAAAAAATGAGTAGAAATCTCCAACAGGTAATATCACTATCATTTGTAACAAGAATTTTAATCACGGAGGCTGCATTTGAACAAACAATGGTATTACTAACTTGGTATATACCGGGTTAGAGAAATAAATTGCCAACTAGACCACTCAAAGGAAATCCAGATTCACCAAAGCAGGATTCATAAACAGGAGAAACATACTTTGCATCCCGGTAAGACTGGCTATGGCAATAAAACATTATAGATCTGCTCCTCTATAGCTGTGAAACATGGACACTCATTTAAGGAGACATCAACAAATTAAACGGATTTGTAATATGGCTGTACAGAAGAATGATGAGAATAAGTTGGACCGCAAAAACAACCAAACGTATAAGTTTTATCAAGGATGAATACTCGCCTACATCCTCTCAATGTTGGAAAAACCTCATATAAAGTGCCACAAGGAATACGAAGAACTACAACGAATTATTGAGGGAAAAGTTGAAGGAAAACGTGGTGTAGGAAGAAAGAAGAAATCATGGCTCAGGAATATAAGGGACCGGAGAGATCGGAGGAAGAAATCTCATACACCAAGGCCACAATAGACAAGGCTTTGTCATACTGGTCACCAAGCTCGATAGAGATGGTACATTGGAGGGGGAATACTCTGTGTGTATAGAAATATTTGAGAAATATTCCATACAACGTCACTTAGGTCTCGATAACACAAAAGATTCAATCTTTTTACTACCCTAGGTTTTTGTGATGACCATATTTCGGCTTAGAGGAAGTGATATCTGTATTACTTAAATCCTGTAAAGTACTAATTAAATGTTGTATCAAGGTTACTGCCGTTTTGACACAACCCTAAGATAAAGTTGGTGGATGGGGTTGGCGCTTTTTCATTCATGCATTCGCTACATTTTGAAAAACTATGGGTTGTAAACTTCGTTGTAGTTTAAATGTTAATTACTAAAACAACTAGAGACATGTAGCGATAGTATGTATGCTATATTTTGAAAACTATCACGAACAGCCATCCATCAAGTTTTGAACAATATATAATGATTCAAGTTAAGAGTAGTGTCTAAACTAGAGAAAGAGAGAGGAGAGAGTAACTGCCATTCAAGACACATTAAAAAAAATTTAAAAACGATTAAAATTTATATTTATTCGTTTTAGCGTAATTCCACTGCATTGGTTTTACAGGAATAGAAAAAAAAAAAGAAAATTTTGGCTAATTTACCTGGGAAATTTAATCACTTTTGTACAAATCTAAATGTTGGCTTTGCTAAATCGAACCAAACGTTTATACTATGCATGCAATAATTTTTACCAATATCTTACCTTTTTTGTGAGAGTTGTTCATGTTTTACACACTCACACACACAGTCTGTAAATAATTTTATCTGTTCCCCTCTAATATTCTTTCCTAACTTATAAGAAAATTATGAGACAAATGCATATATCAACAAGAGGGGCAATACATGAAACAGAAATTAAAAACCAAAAAGTACTCAAGATGAAGTGCTACTTGTAACTGCTAGAAAATTACTTAACGAAGAGGTATTATATCTTTATTATAGAAAATAGCATTAAGAAGAAAAATTGGACAATCAAAAACTTTCATAATGACGACATTAAAATTAAACTCTAAAAAACGCCAATTAGCTATATGCATGAGTAAATTCTTCAGAAAACTGGTATTAGGGATCCAATATACCGAATGGGGAATATCTGAAGGAAAGGATTACTCAAAATATACCATCAAGAAACATGTATCTAGTGAATGATTATAGAGATGATTATTTAAGCATAAACTGTGGTTATAGCCTAAAAAATCGTAGCATTGCACAACATATGATTTGGAGCAATAGGCCCAGCCTAAAAGCCACGAGGACAAAAGTGTAATGGGATCAACGAAACAGTCTAAAGAACATTTTCAAAATTGTAGGCACTAAGTTCTCGGAAATGATGCCACATCTCTGAGTTTATTCTGGGTATTCTTCAAACATACATCTGAGGTTTCGGCAAAGCTACTGGTATCGAATAAATATACTTATACAAGGACGAAATGTCAAAAAATGAATGTACAAGCAATATATCTTGTAACATTGCACATATTAGTCCACTCCTACCATAGATTGGCAAGATCATTGCGACACTGTATCAAGGAATGTTGTATTTGGGATATATATTCCCAAACACTTGAATAGAAATATATGGACCTAGAACATAGTGCACATTTTTTCAAAAAGGACGCTTGCAACTAAAGAAATATGACTCAAAGAGTTGAATATGGAAAATAGCAGGTAAATGTGGAAACACACTATAGAACAATTGTATAAATCGCACATGACTCGAACGATATACATACATACGCTTAGCGTATAACACCAAGTAAAAGATTAATTGTGTAAATTGTATAACTTTAAATAGTTTTTTTTTCACAAAAGTATTAACTAAATTTGGCTACTTATTAGGATTGGAGCGATTTTAACGAAGCCACTTTTTAACTCAGGTAAATTAGCAAAACTCGCTTAACCTATTTACATCGCTAAATAAAATAGAAATTATGTAACAAAATACTATATACCTGCTCGAGTAAATGACGGTTCTTTCGCTTTTTCTTTTTCTTCACTTGAAAATCTTCGAGGAAATCCTGCGGACTGGTTAGGCCAAGTCTGTAATGGATCGGTAGTTTTGAATCTGGAATAAATATGCAATAGATTAAATAAATATACGGAATAAAAAACGTTTGTATATCAGAAAAAGATATGTAGAAGTCAGATTGGATAATAATTAGGCTTCAAAGTGTATAAAACATACTAAGTTCTTAAAATCAGTTAACCCAGTCTACAAACAAAAATGATCGATTACACAGGAAAATTTATTACAGTTATCTGATAGCTTTAGATCAAAGAGGAGACATATTTAATGAAAAATGCATATCAAGGCACTATTAGATCGGTCATCATTTTTTACAAACAAAAACCAAAGTCCAAAAATATAATTTTTTGCCTGAAGCATTTTTTAATTATATTCGGAGCAACTGTTATATTAAGAAACTAGTGTGTTATCAAAAAAAAAAGGTTAATTTGAATTTTTACAAGTTCAAATCCATCAACAATTTGTTGAGATAATTAAAAAAAAATTTCTTGCACTATTTAATAAATATTAATAATTTTTGCAATAATGACTGCAAGTAACATATAACACAGTGGCGGCTTTTGGGGTTAGGCAGGATAGGCCGGGCCTACCCAATAATTTTAAGAGCTTTAAAATTGAAAAACATATATTCAACAATTATGTTAATGCATGTAAATAACTTTTAAATGTACTAAATCACTCAATACATTAGCGTCCGTTAAAACAACTATGTTATTATATTACCACAGAAAGCATCGAATCGTATTCAGGCATTTTAAAAATCATTAATAGGCCCGATCGGAACAGGCCGACCCAGCTCACATAAGATCCCCGTACAAAAAGCGTTTGAAGTAAGCAGCTTGACGGACAACGATTTATATTGTCGTGTTTATGCTTGCTGTTTAGGCACCAGACGATCGGGCCTACGGCGACCATCGTTGTCACTTGTAACGTAATTATCGCATTGTAATATAAATTTTCTTTTAAATTATGATAAAAAAATATGTAGCATAATCTATAATTGTAACATATTTTTAAACAAACAACACAATTGCAAACAAGTGCACGGTTGCCCAAATAAATTTAAAAAAATTCGTAAAATTCGAAGAAAAAAATCACATTTGCATGATTTCTATATCGCCTGATTGTATGCAACTTATATATGTGAGATTGTTTTATAATTGACACATAAAAATGAGTTTTTATGACGCTTTACCAGGTTGCAGTAATAGTAATGTTGATAGTGAGTGTTTGGACATTGTTGTTTCACTATTGGAATCGCCATTATCTAGAAGAACTGAAATTTATAGAAAAAAAAATTATTATGAATAAAAGGCCTACTCCAACATTGCGTATTGACCAAAAAGATGGGAAAAAGGTGCGTACTTTTTATTGCTCTTGATATGATGTCTACAAATGGTTGTCTGGAAGTATTACGAAAAACAGACTATATTGTTGGCCGTGTTTGTTATTTTCTAATAAGAAATGTGTATGGAATTGTGAAGGATACTTTGATTTAAAAAATATGTCTGCCTCCTTAAAATTCCAGTTGCAAGGAACATTTAAGTAATTTCCTGTCCTTTAAGGATGTACAGAAGGGAGTGTTTTCTGTTAGCGATTTGCTAGATGAAAAGTCAAAAATCGCAAAAATTAGATACAACGCAGAAGTTAAAATGAACAGAGAAATCATTAAAAAATTGGTTAAGGGGTGGTCATGACCCCGTGACCCCTCCCTCTGGATCCGTCACTGATTACACATAGTTATATGTAATTTGCTGGCATGGCCTACCCAAACTTTTACCACATGAGCCGCCACTGATATAACATTGGCTGTTATGTGTCAATATAAGTATGCCAAAGTTCAAACAGATCGGTTTGTTAGTTAAAATTCATTATAGGCTAGCGTCCTATTTATAGATCAGCGAAATTTTTATTTTTTTAACCCTTAAATTTGTTTGAATTTAAAGAAACATTTTCCATAGATATTTTGGGCTGTTATTGAGGGATATTTTAAAGAAATATTATTTTGGATAATAAATATAAAATTAAAGTAAATACAATGATTGTGAAATAATATGGACATAACTCATTCAAGCAATTCATATGTGGAAAAGCCTATTCGATTTGACTACTTTTTAAAATTTTTGAGCAATATGAATACTCAACTATTCAATCCTTATCTCTACATTAAATTCGTCAAAAGCAATGTATTTGCATACATTTTTGTAAATTAATGATACATAGTACTTGATCATTATAAGAATACATGTTTAATATTTTACTGTCATTTTAATTAATTATTTTTTTTAAACTAAATTTATCATATTTAAAGATACATTTATAATTTCAATATTTATTTAAAAAAATTATTACATTCTTATGTGGAATACTTATAAGTGATTATATTTGTCATCGCCGTCTGGACTTAAATCTTCCTATAAGGTTCGGCTTCCTCATAACTATTAATAATTTTTAAGAAGTCATGTAATGGCTTCTTATGGAAATTGTGAATTTTCCAGCATTTTTCGAGATTTCAGGGACATGAAAATAATCCAACTTTTAATATTTTGTCGACTAACATGGGTTAAAAAAAAAAGAATTAAGGTTCTAAATTTTCTAGAACCGGAGATATTGCAAATTGTTCAGGGCACTCCCATTTAAGGTTTCAATCTCAAAATCTGGCGGACTCGCTTCAATTTAAAGAGCTATTACTTATTTTAAATTACACAAATTGCACAATTATCATATGCGTCATAAAATATAGGTATTCATTGACAATCTGCAAAAATTTCAACTCTTAATATTTATGAACAAGAGGGATATGATCTTTTTCATTAGTAACTTGGCTTCAATTGATTGTGGAAGGTTTTTTTTGTGTTAAATGTGTGTTTTTCAACCAGTTTTTTGGTCCATTTAATTAGAAAAATAAACCATAAAAAATTACAAAGTTATTCTTCTATTTATTAGCAAAAATCATCACTTTTTTAACGGCTTATTTAAAGACATTTTTTGCAAAAATAATTTGTGACTTAAAAACGTTTCCTCCGCGGTACTAGCTTCCTGACTTACCAACTTAGCGGAGGATCTCAGGGTTATTTATTGACCCCGTAAAAACACCCGCGACTTTTTCTGGCCTAAGTATATTGATTGAAAAATCAGTTATTTTAAAATTACTATAGGCAAAACAGAGAATAACGATATAAAAAGAAAGACGGCGTTTGCTTTAACCCGAGGCAATTTGGCTGCGTAAATAAACATTTAGATTATCCTTTCCCGTTCGAAATTCTAAAACGTAATTCTTTAAGTACCTATTTAATAGAAACTTTGAGATTTTATGATATAAATAGGAGATAAAAACGATACATGTTACTTACGGTCATTATTGCAACGGTTTATTAATATTTATTAAATAGTGCAAAAAATGTTTTTTTTAATTATCTCGACAAATTGTTGATGGATTTGAAGTTGTAAAAATTCAAATTCACCGTCTCTTCATAACACAATAGTTTCTCAATACAAAACTTGCTCTTAATATGTTCTGGTTTATCATGTGTTGATCTATTACTCCGTAATTACTTTACAGACTTTTTAAAGGTTAAGGACAAGATATCAACGTGAAAACGAAATTTTAACAGTCAGAAATAAAGTAAAAAAAATATATCAAGTTTAAGGAACGTCTGTTTCTGAAATGGATGATATAAAATACTAAATACCTGAAAATGGGAATTCATTTCTAACTGTAAATTTTCTGTTAGTGTAAATTTTCACTATTCTACTGCCATTTATCGATCTGTTAAAGTTTCTTGACAAACAGTCAGCGTGAATTATTTTTCTAATAGCAGCGATTTCTAGGAAGAAAGTTATTCGTCAATAAAATAATGTAACAAACTAGTAATGTCAGATCAAATTCTGTAAAAAAAACTTACAAATTTCAATAACATCGTACTATATTAGGAAAACAGTAGGATTACTCGCAATTAAACATCTTGACAGTCTGAACTCAACTACACTACGAGACAATTGAGTGTTTGACCTGATTTATTCTCATCAGAATCTTCAGTTACTTTTTTATTCGATCTTCACTTTGAAGGTCGACAAGATTTCAAGGTAAAAGATAAATTCAAAATGGTTGCGATTGAAAGCTGTCGATTTCAAAGTTACCCAATCATGGTCACAACCAAGCTCACATTTTTTCTCCGGCCGTTAGTTAGAATCTTCAGAGAGAGATATACTTCATTTATGTACATGAGGTGTGTATAAAATAATATATACAGTAAGTTTCTATACACATTTACATTACATTTCGACTAAAGTTTTCTTTATTTGTTTTCAAGGCCTGTAAAAGATCTAAATACAATAGAGATGTGACCATTCATTAATTTATTCTTGTTGCCAAACATTTTTATTCAAAAATTTGATTCAAAAAAAGGAAGAAATTGCGAAATACAATTAGCAAGAGTAATTCAATGAAGCAAAAATTGACTTCAACAGAAACAAAAGAAGGGGATTGGCAATATTAGACATGAAAAGGCTCCAACACAGTTTGGAAAAAAGCCCTAACCTTCAAGACGTTAAGAGCTAGGCTGTTTCAGTATCTAGTCAACATATATAACGCATATTTGAGCAGTTCTAGAAGGGCAGTCTAGGATACAAGCAGTTCAAGAAGGGATGCCTCAGGGCAGCACTTTATCACGGTTATTATATAACATTTTTGTTTCAGATCTACTCACTGATGCCAGAACAAACATAGCCCTCTACGCATATGACACAGGGATCTACACTGCAGTCAAGGACAACAGAAGAATCATCTAGAGATTAGAAAAACATCTGGAGATAATAGCAGACTACACAGACAAATGGAAGATCCAAATCAACATGGAAAAGACTCTTGAAAGTCATAAATTAAAAATAAAACTCTTTCTACATAATATAATTCAGCTACTTACCGCTGCTGGATAAACTCTTCTTCTTTGATTTTTTCTTTGCCTTCTTAAAAATCGCACCTTGTAAGGCATACTGCAAGATCCTGCTTGAAACCTCAGCAGATGGAAGTTTCAGTTTTTCAGCTCTTTTTCTACTTAGCTGAGCTCTGAGGTCACCTGATAAAAAAACATAAGATTGATTATAGTAAAAGGGAAAAATATCAATGAGTTATGTTTTTAAGATGTCGTAGCACAATATTCGCCAAAATAAAAAGTGCTGAAAAGATGTCTATGACATTTCACACTCAATACATTATGACCGCTAGAGAGCTCAAGATGTTTCTAATAGAAAGAGAATCCTTTGTTTTTTCAAGCGAAAAAGTGGACAAGTCCGCTTCTTTGATTTCCTACATTGCTAACTGATATGGTATCCCTTGTATGGATATAAATGATAAATGTAAATAAACAAGGTTTGTAATCTGGTCAATAGAGGTGCTGATAATCATTTTTTGTGCAGTTCCTACAAAAACTTTTGGTAGTCGTTGTCAGATCAAGATTTGGCCAAGCGGCACAGCCCTTTTCTAATTTTTATTTGCACAACAGGAGTATTTAATTTTCGAAAAGATCGAAAGTTGGTCATTTATAAATATTTTCTAAATAAAAATTGATGATACGCAAAAATTTTTTTAGATATCTTTTCGGTGTCTAACGAAAGAGTCCAAAGGGCACAAAAAAAGGAAGAATTTGGTAAATCTCCTAAAGATAATTGAGGAAAGCATGAGCCAATTAATAAAACATGTGATGAAGCACTTTCCTTAATAAAAGACCATATTAATAGGATTCCCAAGTATGAAAGCCATTACACAAGGA
Source organism: Diabrotica undecimpunctata (assembly GCF_040954645.1). NCBI lineage: Eukaryota > Metazoa > Arthropoda > Insecta > Coleoptera > Chrysomelidae > Diabrotica > Diabrotica undecimpunctata. The sequence continues at coordinate 14,827,612 of NC_092806.1, forward strand.
CTCACAATCCAAATAGGAAATATCTTAGTCCAGACCTTAATATTCTAACAATGTATGATCTCTATAAAGAACATACAGCAGAGAAAAAACAGCCTCTCACAATATTGTGAAGGAAGCAGTTAATCAAAATTTGTTTGTTACAGAATTTAATATTTCCTTTCATACTCCATTTAAAGATACACATTTATGTTATAGGGTAAACTTAAAAATAGAAGCTAGTGATGATGGTCATGAAAAAGGTTTAAATTTTAACATGAATTCCATTTACAAAGAGCAAAAAACATCAGAACATTCCTAGAGCATGATACCCAATTTTTAAACAAAACGAAGGAGAAATTCTTACTCCTTTTATCTTCAAAGGTACTTCAAAGGTTTGCCGAAACTATCAATATTAATTGCTTACTGAAAATGTATGTCTATAATTTAGGAATTTATAACCCTGTAACAGGTGGGGCTTACACATGTGTGTGGGAAGAGACCTCGTTTTTCAGAGAATCTTAAGAAGGTGATTCATGCACATTAAAATACATGAAAGATCATTGCAAATGGGTAAAACATTTAATGGCTTACAGTTATGTGTGTCCTGAACAGAACAGGAACATAAATTAGTTGCTAATGTGGAAAAGTATTATTGAAGATCCAAAGAAGAGAATTGAAACAACTGATCACAAATTCATGGTCCATGTGGACCACTCATTCTTGCCAAATGACCGGGATTTTGGAAATATCGAATGGGCTGGGCTGCAGGTGAGGCACCCATATTTTGTCCTAGATACTTACTGGATCAGAATAATAAGGACTGCTAGAAAGGGAAACAGATTTTTTCTCAGCGGCACTTGTAGAAAATTTAATTACCAACAGGAAACAAAGAAAAAAAATGTAATGTCTCTTGGCTGAATGTGCAATATTTGACATTTATCAAAACATTAGGGAAAGACCTTTACAAATATTTCATTATTAGTATTGGCAGCTTATTCGAGAAAGAAGGCTCGCAACTTCTACAAAACAGGATATGACAGAACCCTTAAATTAATACCATCTAATCAGATGTGTTAAAATACATATTTGGGTCATCTCCCCCACAGTTTTAGGAGAGGATAGTACACTGGTATTCCGGGATAGACGGCTTATGACTCATATAAAATTTTATAAAAAAACAAAATATGCTATAAATAATTTATAAAGACAGAAGAAGTACTTTACATAGTTAACTGCATAACTAAGAATGCAATCACTAAAAATGTTATAAATTTTTGATACTGTTCATTTTGGCGAATTATGTATGATCTAACACAAATAAAATTGTACTAACCTTCTCTCACAGTCTCTTCATCATCGTAAGTATCATCATCTCCGTCATCTATAGAGCTCTCGTCCGATTCTATAATAACTTCTTCATCGTCTGAGCTGTCATCAGAGTCATCTCGAATAGGTACAATAATTTTCTGAATTGGAACACTAGATTCTGCTTTAGATTTTGGTTTGGAGCCCTTTTCATATTTTGACGGATTTTTTATCTTAATCTCGATTTTGCGATCTTGTTTTATCGGACGAGGGGCTTTCTTCTCAGTCAATAAAGTTATTTTTTGTCTAGCAGGCTTTTGTTCAACAGGAGGAGCAGTTATCTTCTCTTTCTTTTCTTTTTGTACTTCAATTTTAGATGGTGGCTTTGGAGTTGGTTGTGTCCTGGGTCTCCTATCAGCATACCTGTTTTGGTATCTATTATTTGAAGATTTTGAAGAATCAGGTAATGGTTCGGCCTTTATTTCTGGTTTAGTTCCATTTACTAATTTGCTAAATGAAAGCACTGGCACTTTCTTCTCCGCTTTTTTCTCCTTTGCTTTGAATCTACCTTCATTATCACTGGCAGATTCTTCGTCTGAAAATATATCTTCTACTTTATGATCTAATATTTCATCTATAGTAGCATTATCATCAAAAAGAAGCCTTTCTAGTTCTTTAAATTCATCAGGATCATCTTCTACTGTATTCTTTGATGAAATTATAGGATCTTTAGGTTTTTCTTCTGTTTTTTTAACTTCTGTTTTATTAGATTTTGAAACTGCATCAGCAGCTTCTGTTTGGGCTGACTTCGAGGTTGTAGCAGTAGTAGTCGGTTTTGTTGTTGGTACAGTGTTTGTGGTTTTACTAGTAGTTGTAGTTGATTTTTTTTGTGCACTAGTAGTTTTAGGTGTTGTTTTCTTTAATTCTGGCTTTTTTATTACTCCTGGTTTGTCTTCTTTTAGTCTTTTTGCTACTTCTGGCTTATGCTCTTTTGAAATATTGTCTTCCAGTTTATCTTCCTTTTGTAATTTTATTTCTAATGTATCTTCTTTAATTTCTACTTTACTTTCTTCTATCAAATCTTGTTCCTCTTCTTTCGGTTTGTCCTCCTTCGGTTTTAACCTAATTATTCCTTCTTTCTTCTTAATCTCGTTAGTTTCAAACTTCTTCTTTCTTGCTGCAAGTACTGGATCCAGAAGTTCTTCTTCTTTAACTTCTGCAGGCATTTCTTTTTCACTTGGTATTTCCTTGTTTTCTTCTGGCTTGTCTGATTTAAGACCCAATCTATTGTGTATGGGTGGTTTATTTTGTGATGGAAGATTCTCTGTGACTTTTCTTTTGGGAGAATCGGATCGTCGTTTAGCTGGCGAGAGAGATCGTTTTCTTGAAGGTGAAAATCTTCTTGGCGATCTTGAAAATCGTCTTGGAGAGACAGATCTTCTAAATCGTCTAGGAGGCGTCATTGATCGTCTTCTTGGTGACAACGATCTTCTTGGGCTACGAGATAAACTGCGAGAAGGGCTTCTAGAATACGACCTTCTAGGAGATCGTCGCCTTTTCTCAATTATCGCTTTATTCTGCATAACGAAAGCGGCACTTCTAGGAGATAAAGGCGCCATCGTAGCTGTCGTAAGAGATTCTGTGTTAATAGCCAGAGGTGATAGAGGTCTCTCAAAATAAGGATGAGGAGCAGGTTGTGGAATCATGTTAAAACCTTGAGGTATAAATATTGGTTCTTGTATGGGTGGGATAAATGGTAATAATTGTGGCTGAAAATGTTCTGGGGGAATAAAGGGCATAATAGGCTGAGGCGGTATCATAGGTGGAAAAAATTTGTGTTGTCTTTTACGGAAACGATTTTTTCCAAATGGTGATCTTGACCTAGGACGTTTTCTCATAGTTCCAGGTGGTGCAGGGTTTGAAAAATGTTCTTCTAACCCTGGTATATCTTGACTTGGGTTTATAATTATAGGGTTACTATTGTTCATATTTACAACTGTAATTACTTGGGGCTGAGATTGTTCTGGTTGTTCTAAAGACTGCTCTCCCTCTTTGTTTGTCTTTTCTAAGAGATCCTTATCTGTATCTATATTAGGTGTACCACCAATCTGACTATCTAACTCTTGCATGAGTTCATCTAAGCTCTCAGATTTTTTCACATCAGCTACTGAACTAATTCCAACTAGAGGGTCCTCTTCAGATTCACTGCCTGATCTATCAGATTTATTATACCTATTAAATTTACTGGAACCATCTTCAACATTTACTTCTTTAGTAGGCGAATCATTCTTTGTGTCTGAGATGGGTTGAACAGGAGTCAGGGAGATTAAATTGGTATTTCTAACCCCATTAAAATTGCCCTGAAAATAAAAGAGTTGATTCAAAGAATGTGAAGTAGAGGAGACATCTGAAACTAGATTCTGTTATAAAATAGATTGTATATTCTAATTCAAAGTTACAGATCCATTTTGTGCTTAACTACTAAATTTAAATTTTTGTCTTTCTGGCTAGCTATGCTTTGAATAATGAATCTTACTATATTTTACATTTTACATAATTAGGAATTTACGCATTCACTGCCACTGCAGTAGTTAGTGGGTTGGTATTACCAGACAGTTAAAGTTCAACTTATCATAGTTCCTCAATTTGAAGAGCATGGAAAGATGGTTGATATACATTTGGTATATCGACAGTTTGGACTTTTTTCATATCCATGTTTATTTCCCTTCTAGGCTCTCTTTTAATTTGTTGAACAATCTATGGCACTGTTGAATGGTGGAGTGATTTGAGCAAAAACCAAACTGATGATCTGAGATAAGGCTTTCTATAGATCATGTCATGAATGTGTTGCTTGTGTGAGTCCATTTCAAATAGGTAAAAGAAATAAATTAGACTTAGTCACAATCAATTTACTACCCAAAACAACTGGTTTCGCTAGAACATTATATAAAAATTCTTGTACCGGCATGTAAGTAATATTTTGTTTATTTCTAATTTATTACAATTCAATAGATTATCTCTTACCAATTTGTGGGTTGTTATTTTGTCTGCTAAATCAATTTTATGCATATTAATAAACACAGACATGTAATATTGGCATAATTACTATAACTTTTTTGATCTATATTTTTATAAGACAGCACCCTAATATGGGCTTTTTATAATTTCAGCATTTAATTTACTTTGTACCGCTTGACCTAAAGATGCTTTGTAAATTTTAGAAAGCGAAACTGGTCGTTTTGGGTAGTAAAATTAAATTGATTGTGAGTAAGTCTACTTTATTTCTTCTATCTATTTTCTATAGATATTATTGTTTCTATTCTGTTAAGGATTAACCTTTCAAAGACTTTTGATGAAGTCGGAAGGGGACTTATCAGTCTACGAACTGGCTTCAGTTAGAGGTGTACAAGGTTTAGGTATCGTTATAATTTGTGCATACTTCCATTGCACTGGAAAATAGCATAGCCTCAGGAGGCTAATAAAAATAATGGTTATTAAGACGACACCTTTTCTTGAGAGTTTTTTTTAAGATTTCGCCAGTTATAAGGTCAAATCCTGGAGCTTTATGAGGGTTAAGCAGGTTAATTTCGTTATGGACTTCGTTTGGTGAGAAGTATTTTAAAATTTCAAAAATAAATATTTACTTAGCTTTTGTTTTAATGGATGCAGTTTTATTTTGTAAATAAACTGCATGTGAATAATTTTTTGTTTTAAGTTACAATTATTATTGCAATTTCCTGTCACTTCCAATTGGTCAAAAATTTAAAAAATGTAACAAAAAAATATTACTAAATTTATTAGTCATTATTATAAAGAATAAGTGTGTAAAATTGCAGAGAAATCGAAGAATATCTTACTTTATATAGCATTTTATATATCTTTTGTTTGTATTTTACATTCCCTGATTCCAAATTTGTTTTGACCAGCATCTAAATTATTATTTATGTTCATGTTTTAATGTTAATGAACGTTTTCACTTTAAGATTTTTACGGAGTAAATATTAACTAGGACATTTTGTATTATACACTTTAATTAAAAATTTAGAAATTTGTAATAGATAAATAAATTACACATTTAGATAGGGTCATAGCATTTTGAACAAAACACACTTTACACAATGAAATTAAAAATCCATTTTCACATTTTACGCAATAAAACATTTCATTTGGTATTTTAATCTTAATATGCTGGGGAAAATTTAATTTTGAATTATTGGGCAATTATACTAATCAAAGTATCGATCTATGTACATGGCAGTTATGACTAAAGTATTAACAACTTACACTTTTTGATCCCCTTCTTCCACCTCGAAAATTCGGGTAATAAAAGCCGTGTTGTGTGCCAGAAAATGAATTCTTTTTCTTTAATGAGTGCAAAGCTGCTCTTCTAAGACTTTCTATATCATCATCCTCATCTGAAGCTGGTATCTAAAGAAAAGAAAAATGTTGAATTGCTTTGATTAAAGACCAATTTAATATTACTTACCATATTCATATTCATTTTAGATAAATATATTTCTGATTAGCATACAAAGCAACTTGAAAATCTTGAAATAGTAGAGACAAACAAATATGGCTACGTTTTAAAAATAAATCTATCTCTTTTAGTTTTTCTTTTGCCCTGTCAACGCCAAATGGTAAGTTAGCAACAGTGTCACACAGTGTTGCCACTATCAGTCGCTGTCTCCTTTTTATATATAGGAAAATTTTACTATTTTCTTAAAATTACTGTTTTTCTTATAAAGTTTAAAAGAAACATGTTAAATTTGTCGCAAGCATTTAAGATACCAATAAGATATAACAGTTGATATGTATATGATACAAAATGCTAAATATAAATTGCTATTTATTGATTAAATATTCAAAAATCCTACGCCTATGATATAAAAATGACAATTGACAAAGATCAAAATCAGGATCACCAACATTAACAATACAATACATTACTGGGTGTAAAATTTTGTATTCAACAAAAAATTTATTGTTTTAATTTAATCATAATGTCAGTCAACATAATGGACTAAAATCTTAATTCTTAAAATTTATTTGTAGTATTCTTTAATGTAGGTAAATAATTGGAATAAAATAAATATTAAATAAATTTGGAATGCACGTTGGCAACATTGTCTTCTAATTCTATTGCTTATTTGCCATTGAAGTAGTAAAAACAGAAATAAATTGGGACTTTGTAGAAATTGTTCATATTGTTTAATTAATTTAATTATCGATGTATAAATAATTGCATATATTTACTTTTAATTTTATTAGTAACTCACTACTTTATATATTTGTTTTATATTCTTTATGATTATAATTTTCCTAAATATTCAAGATATTTAATCGGCCTGGAGAGAGTTACTTACTATTGCTGATACAAGTTTATGAGAAGAAACGATTATAACTTCGAGATCATTTTATTGCATGTAGGTAAATATTGTATCTTGTATCTAAATGTAATAGTTTAAGTCGAGTAAATCATTTTCATACCCACATCACCTAATTTTGGTTATTGAATATATAGCTCTGAAAACCAGGTTAACAATATTTATAGTTTCATTCCATTTTTTTATGTATAAAAAATATGTTAACGTGCACTATTTAAGTATTATTCACTGATTTTATCTAAGTAATATATATTTCAGGTATATAAAAAAATGTATCTTAACATTTTATAATGGAATCTTGGCATTCAGAATGGATTGATCAGCCAGAAGAAATTGTCACTGATTTACAATCTGTAACAGATTTACTATTAGATGAAGCTCCTCCAGAAAGTCCTACTTGTTCAAGAGGTTCAAATGAGGGCATAGAGGGTGAATGTGATACCAAAAATGAAAAATCTGAAGAATCTGTTATAAAAACTAACCCAACAAATGTATTTTTAGCTAAGAAAAGACTTCAGGCTTATAGCAAACAAGTAGGAAAAGCTTCTATTAAAGAAGATAAATTAATTGTTACAGAAGGAAAGCCTGTGAAATTTCAGGCCAAAAAAACTAGAAAAAGTAAGTATATACCTACCATGAATTTTTCATCAAAACATTTTATGATCATACACAAATCATTTCCTGTTCAAATGAGCTAATGGAAAAAGTGTGATTTTTCCACTACTACTACTAAAACCTCTGTCATCTCATATAAAGAATGAGGCAAGCATGTCAGATGACCAAAATTTTGTTAAAAAAATATGATTTTTTCTGCTTTCAAAATAATTGAATAATGCCCTTTTAGAGCACATTTTTAATAAGCCTGTTAATATTTCTATTTTAATGTAAAATGTTTATTAAAACTTCTTCAATCAATTTCTAGATTTTTAACATTTAGTGATTTTTTAATATTTAATTTATTTATGATAACATTATTATTTATTATAACATTTTTACATTAATTGTGTAGCCTGCCAATCAGGTAAAACAAAAAGCATTAAATATGATCATCAAAACTTAAGGTTGGAGTCACAATGTAAGATCTGTTTTCAACTATCTATAATATTATGCCACTTGATGGACCTATATGGGCCTTATGTAAGAAATTAGATGGATAATATAGTAACATTACAGATACATATTATTATTTTAAAGATATGAAATTTGTATAATAAAAAAATTGTTTACTCTGGATGAATTCTACTTAATCTGAAGGTCTTAAGGCTGATATTTTTACCATATGTAGTGATCTTGACTCCATTCTATTGCTAACATCGTTTTTTATTTATTTATTTTTTTATTTTATTTATTTATTAAATACATGCGATCACCCCATTACAGCATTATAATAACATTATATTTTTTAATCTAATTTATCTTATAACTACACTCTAAAATACAATACTTAGAAATAATTCTACAGTTTACTATAAATCATGGTTTTAAATTGATTTAAACTTAAATTAAAAGGATCTACATCACAGTGACTATTTAAAAATCTCAAGGCCCTATCAAATGGATAATTGTAAGCGTAATTGGTAGCATGAAAATTTATATGAAAAAGTTCAAAAGATCTTAGTCTATGCTGTGGAATATTTTATTTTACTTAAAAGTTGCGGATATTGAATTAAGTTATTTAACAATTTATAAATAAATACGGAATCAAACAGAATTCGTGTGTTATAAAGTGTTGTTAGATTTAATCTATCTAAAATTACTTTTTGTCTACCTTTGCAACAGGAATTCCCATTTTGTAACCTCAATACCTAAGAAACTGATTCTGTACTTTTTCAAAGGAATTGATATACTGGTCATACATAGGAGACAAGACTAGCGTGCCATATTCTAGTTGAGAGCATACAAGAGAACAATACACAACTTTCGTTACATACATTAGGAACTCACTATAGTTTCTTAATGTAAATCCAAGAAGTTTAAGACCTTTCAATGTAATCCGTGAAATATGGTCATTGAAATTAATGCTTTCATTAAAAGTGATGCCCAGGTCTCTAACTTAATTTTTATATCTTAAGTTAACATTATTCCCTAGTTAGCCCTAGACTCCAGCACAGATCAGAGGTAATGTAAGTCGATAAAACCCCACTAGCTACAGGGGGTCATGTAAGATGCCCCCATTTTCAGTTTTCATTAATCAACAAGTTAACAGTCTATTGCATTTACCTTTATAAATACCATGAGGATTGTTTTTTAATACTGATGTCCTTCCAATGTTTTTCTGTAGCCATACCAGCCATTTATTCATAAGATAGTTTGAGTCATATTGTTTATTCCCCCTAAAAAACTGATATAAAAGCATTTATCGATATTTAATCTAAGATTATTCTGTATACTCCAGTCCCACAACCTGTCAATATCCTTTTGCAATATATGTATGTCAACTATAGATTTTATACATCTATATAACTTTAAGTCATCTGCAAAAAGTTATAATGATTCAAGATTATCAGAAATATCATTTATAAAGAGATTAAATAGTAATGGCGAACAGTGGCCCCCTTGGGGGGCACCTGATAAAACCTCTTCTGCTAGCAATTAGGTTACCAAAGTTATGAAAAGATTTTATTTTTAACTTCATTTCTCTCCTCTTTCTCAAACTGTGTAGTGTCAAAATGATACATTTTATAATAGCTTAAAAAAGGTGATAAGGATAATAAAAACCCAACACATCAATATCATCAGTACGACTTTAATGATAAGGTGGAGCAAGGTACAGTTGGGAAACTATGTTGATATAACCTGAAACGAGAGGGGTAATCAATTACAGTCTATTCCATGGATATACGAGTGTTTTGAATCCAGTAGGAAAGTATCAATTTAAACAGTTGAATGTGTTGATTTGTACAGTAGTAAATTCTCTCAATTTTTAAAATACGGTTGGGGGACTGGCATATAGAGAGTGAATGTGTATATATCACTCTGTAAATTAGTGTTGATTTTTGCAATTTTTTACTGCAAATACCAGTTTTATTAGTACTTAATTACAAATAGTGATAAACTAACATTTGTGTATAGATTGCTGATGTTTTCTTTATTGAAAGTAATTAATTCTACCAAGTGCTCTTGGCAAACTCATGTAGACAACACATTTTACAATATGAGTTTGTTATTTGCATATATTCCAGGAGAAATATAAACATTAATCTTGATCACTTCATTGCTTTTGACTACAAAGGCAATAAAATTATGAATAATAAATCTACAGTCAATACCACATACAAAGTCTTACAAATATGATCCTCAGCCAATTAGAAGCCGAAATGTACTAGATTTTCTTCAAGAAACGAATTTGTATTACAAAATTTAATGTTTTTTTTTACTTTTTTTTTTATTCTCTTTATTATAATTTAATGTAAATTATAATGTAATGTATTAGGTTAATTAAAATGCACAGTAAAATATTCGTTGTCGCGATAATCCAAAATAGTTGTACATTCATGGAATAAACTGTAGTTCAGTTTTGTCAGACCAAAATTTAGTAATAATAAATACTCTTTTTCACCTACAGTACACAAAAGAAAAATGGTGGGAAACTAGATACACTATGTCATGATGAGATGTAAATCATGAGGACATGCTGGGGAATGAATGGCTTAGATCCACATTTATAATAGTGTTCAAAAATGAGCAAATCATGTTGTTGCCTAAAAAATTTTTGACACCTTAGTTATTTACTCCTACCGCTCATTCTGTTGAGCTCATGCATTTGTCATATATTTGTAAACGCTATTATTTTTATTTTTCAGATCTTAACTCCAGTAACAAAGCAAAAACAGTAATTCAAGAAATAGAAGAGATTAAAAGGAAAGAATTGGAAGATTTTAACCGACGAAAAGCAGTTTCAACAGCCATTAGGTCTATTAGTATACATGGAGCACCATCGCCAGGTTTGTTCATAATTATAAAAATTGTTTTTGTATTTACACCGACACACGGCTAATCTGAAGCTGAATAAAGAGATAAAATCAGTTTATCCAAACTTCAAATTAGTAATATTAATAAAAAAAGTAAAGATTTATTTTTATTTTTAATAAAATTTATTAATGTTTTGTATTTTGAGAAAGTTTTCTGAAGTCCAAATCGAAACATGAAAATAAACTTATTTTAAAGTCAAATTGTGGCTTATTTCCAATAAAAATACTAAATTGTATTAAGATGCCACAAGAAAAAAGCTTCAGAAAATATTAAAAATGGAATCGTCGCATCAATCTCGCCGTCGGACCTTGGTTTGGTAGGCCTACGGGTCCTATAGTTCTGTAACTAAAAGTGAATTTTAATTCAGTATTAACTGATTATTAACGGGAGGATGTTATTAGAGAGAAGAACATTAGTGCCTGAAGATTTGTATTACCCTTCTCTCATCTTTAGTATTAGAGTAAGTGAAATAGCTGATTTACTAAGCAACAAAAGGTATATACATACAACGATGCTCAAGGTAATTACTGGCATCTTTATCTTTTAATTTTTCATTATAACTGGTCCTCATTATTTTTATGTCAGGATATTAAAAATGCTTTTAATGGTTGTCATAATAAAAAATTTCACATTTTTGAATTGTTCTATTCCTAAAACCAAAATATGGGACAGCAACTTTACATCCAGGTTTCCGAACTGGTCCTCTCAAGATTTGGTCCATAAAATTAAAAACAAAGATAATCTTCGTCATGTTAAGCATGTTAAGAGTAAAATTAGCAAATTCCAACATGGTTTTGTAAGTGACAAATCCACAGTAAAAAATCTCTGTGTTTTCTCTAACATATTACTAAGGTTATTGAGGCAAGGGAGCAGTTGGACGTTCTGTATACCAATTGTGAAAAAGCATTTTGATAAGGTCAATCACTGTATTTTTTTAAATAAACTAGTACAGTTTGGTTTCTCAAGAAAAGCTTTTTCTCGCTAATTTTGTAATATCCACTATAAATTTCTTCAGTTTCTTCAGTATTCTGGTTATGTCTTTTAGACCTTTTTGCGTCTTGTCACTGGTGTTTCAGTCAGTTTCTTTACTTCCGCCGATATTTAACATGTTCTATTAACACAGCAAACTGAGCTGATACAGTTTCGTTCTGTATGAGCACCTTGGAACTCAAACTGAAAGGGTTTAGTTTTTATTAAAGTTCACTGAAGTGGCTTGATTTACTGATTAATTCATAATTAAATTACCAACTAATTATGCTGGTGTTTTTAGATATCTTTATATTATTTGTCATTGAAAATTTATTGAACTCGTTTTAATTTCGTGAATATTGCAGTTAAACGCCACGTTGCCAATTTTCCTATCTGCTTGTGCGAATTCTCGTGTGACTTGATGAATCCTTTCTCGAAGAAACACAGGATCCATAAGGTTGTAAATGTTATGAGCTTCCTTTTAGTTAAAAGCTCATTTTGTTGTTTTTTAATATCTTAATTATGTTTTTAAAATTATATCCAAGTATATTTCCAGATCGCAGTTCCACTTTTAAGCGGAGAGACCAAAAACAAAGGAACTACCGAAGATCAGATACTTCGAATAGATATTCTCCTAGCATCGATGTTTCCTCAGATAGAAGAGGATCTTATTCTAGTTCCAGAGAACCAAGAAGTTGGTCAGAATACAGAAAATCTTCTATAACTCCCAGAGATGAAAAGTTTAAATCTGTCTCAAAAAAGGACATTCTCAACTTGAGTTTGCTCGAAAAAGTGTATAATTTTGATACGCCATCTCCTTCAATTGAACCGTTGATAGTCGAATGTGAAAATGGTTTAAAGACGGTACCGGTTTGTAATTTAAAGTAAGTTTTTTTTACTTATTCATTTATATTTTTATTTGTTTGAAAATTTTAAATATTATTTCATCTTCAGAATTACACACCATCAAAATGTTTTCATAAAACTATAGAAAAAAATGTCAATATTTTAAATACAAACTGTACTACAGTCGGGACGGCTGTACAGTAATCGCTCTTCAACCGCGGGGGTTGCGTTCCGAGGAGAAAGGCGCGGTTGGTGAAACCGTGGTTAGCGAGGGATCCACGATCCAAAGAAAAATAGCTAATGAAATATAACCCCAATTAGGATACGTATATTAGTACATATATGTTTTATGGGGCACTGCTGACGTTACCATAACAACTTTTGGCTATAGCTTTTTCCAACACACGTTTATAGTTGATTGGCTTATTTCATCAGTGGCTTCTTTGATAATAGTTACACAGTAGAAAATATTATATTATCTCCAACTATTGGTAACAGTTAATAAAGGATCTAGTTACATGCAGTCGAAGATACGGCTGATTGTGCGCTTTAGGTAATAAATTTAAATGCAGCTGTTATTCCCTGATCCAAAGGATGTAAAAGCGAAGGGTGTTGGGAGGTAGAAACTTATTCTTACATTTAAATCAATTAAATTCAAGGATTCTGGATGTCCAGGAGAATTGTCGACAAGAACAAGTGCTTTAAACGGTAGCAATTTTGATGTTAAATATTGCTTAACACTAGATACAAAATAGTTAGTAAACCAGTCCGTAAACAATGTTGCCGTAACCCACGCTTATTTGATTTGTCCTCTAAAATACTGGTAGTTCGTTTTTATTTTTATGTTTAAGAGGCCGTGGATTTAGAGACTTATAAATCAGTATTGTTTTTACCATGTGATCACCTGAAACAACAAAATAAAACAGTTAACCTGTCCTTTGCAGCTTTAAAGCCTGGTGCAGATTTCTCATTTTCCGATATGAAGGCACAAGCAGGCAAGCTTTTTCAAAAAACGGCTGTTTCGTCGGCGTTAAAAACTTGTTCCGGCTAATATCTCTCCCTTTCTATGAGTTCTTTAAGTTTAGCTGGATACTGGTTGGCCGCGTCTTGGTCTGCTGAATCTTATTCTCTGTAGATTTTGAGGCTATGTAAAGAAACTTTTTTTTTTAAATCTTTCGATCATGTGTTACTTGCTTGGAAACTAGAATATTCGTTGTCAGACGTAGATTATCGTAAATACGAAGAGCATTTTTTTGTATCATTCGTATGCTAATTGGCATCCTCTTTTTTCTTTGATCTTCGATCCAAAGGCCCAGTGCTTTTTCCATTTTTACCAAGGTTTGAGATCACGAAAAAGAAGTTTCTTTGTTGCTTGAATTAGTGCCATACAAAACACTGGAACGAATGGTTTTCTCACTATTTAATAGTCCTTGCAGTATATTCATTCACTTTAAACTTCTTTGTGGCACTTCCACATGATTCTCCTGCAGCTAAACAGTCTAACAACTGATTTTTTTTATCTAAATTCATTACATATCTTCTCCTTTTAACAAACTTTTTACTATCCCTTTCAGGCGAAGACATTTTTCAGTATAAAAACTATGTACATTAAAACGAGAACGAGTATTGTATAATTGCTGATACCGTACGCGATATGCGAACAAGTAGATTATGTATGTACATATCTGTAAAATACCTCTACTAAATGTGACGCATAGGAGTGATACCATCGAACGCCAGTGAATTACCGTGTAGTGTGTATACAGGGTGTTTCAAAAAAAGGTAACCCCGTCTCTAGGGTAGGTAAAAAACTGAAAAATAATTGGGGTTTGCTTAGTAAAAAATTTTTGTAACGCCATCCGTTTTCAAGATACAGGGCGTTGAAGAAAAAAAATTTACGCATTTTTTACGATTTTGCCGAAACTAATGGCAACATTGTAATGAAATTTTATACGAATATGTTTTGGAAGCTGATACATCCTATGAATTTGTTTTTATATCTGATTCTCATACGGATCGTACCAAGTATTAGTCAATATAACTTTTTTAAGAGTATAATTATTAGACTTCGGCAAATATGCATATTGCATATTTTGCATATTGTGCATATTTTATGCAAATATATCATATTTTGGCATATTTGTATAAAAGTTTGCATAAAGTGCATAAAAGTTCAGATTTTTATACTGTATTTGAAAATTTTTAAACATACCAATTTATTTCAATTCTTGTATAAAATTTTGTAGTCATTTTAATCAAGAAATGATCTAAGTACGTAATCTCTACAGGTACAAAACATTTACAATTTCAAAGAAGATCAATTTAAGTAGCCCTCAACATTCTTAGAAAGTCTCGGTCACTGAGACATTCAGTTATTGGATAATCGCTAAGGGTTCGCTCATTTGCATTTTATGATCTAATCCCCAAATCTATCTACAATTTATTGTATCTTAACAGCAGGTAAACGGCTAATAGTATTGTTCCTAATTTAGGGATTTTCCAAAATCTCCCAGTTTATTGAATTAGGTACCTAAACATTTCTAATTTGATGCTCAGATTTGTAAATCATTTTTGTTTTGATATTCAAAGCGTAAACACTCGTTGTGCGTAACAAAAAGGAAGATTGTGATTTTATAATGCCTAAAACAACCAGTGCTTCAACTTGGATTAAACCTTATAAAGAGCTGTCTATGGATATGGGAAAAATCTACTGTTCAGTCTGTGGCAAAATTGTAAGTATCTAATATTTTCTATTAAATATCTAACATTTCATACATACAGGGTGTTTCCAAATGACACTTACAACGTTTGACTGTAGATACTTCTCGAAAAATTGAACAAAACGATATAGTTAATGAGGGGTCAAACTTATTTACTTTTCGAGATACAGGGTGTTGAAATTAAAAAAAATTAAATTCTTTTAGTTAATAACAACAATAACTTTAAAACCAATAAACGTATTTACTTGAAATTTAGTACTCGTAGGTTGTTTTTAACTGAAAAATAGCTTCATTTAGTGAGAAAAAATTGTCCATGGTACAATACAATGGTGTGTATTTAGAAAAATTTTTCACCTTTACTTTTTTTTATGAAGTCAGCTATTCTAAAACACAATTATTTTTATTGTAATTGAATTAACAAAAAAAAAAAACTTTTGTTGAATTTTAAAATAAGTTATATGATGTACTAATGGTTAGTAACAAAAACTAATTTGTGGATTAATACTGCATTTAAAACACTTAGCGAGTGTTTTTTTTTCCAAACCAGTTATTTGATTAACCAAAAACACCTTGTATATTTTTATATTTTAAAGGTTGGGTTAAAATAAAGGTTTTTATTTTTATTTATAGACAGCATGTGAGAAGAAATTTCAGATATACCAACATGTGAGAACTGCTTCACACATTGCAAAAAAAGGAAAAATAGGAGGAAAACATCAAACTTCAATGGCTAAATGTTTCCAATCTACTTCAAAAAAATTAGATGAGCAAGAAACTTTTAATGAAGACTTGTGTCGCGCATTAGTGTCTGCAAACATACCGCTTTCAAAATTAGCAAATGTAAATTTTAGTTCGTTTCTAAAAAATATTGCAAACTTAATGTTCCAAGTGATCGGTCTCTAAGAAGAAATAATGTGAACGGGCTATACTCGTCGGTGTTAATTAATATTAAGGAAGAAATTAATTATTTTTACATATCTGTAGACGAAACCACTGATTCCTCAGGAAAGTATATTGCTCATTTATTGATTGGTGTTCTTAAAGAAGATACCTTACCAAAATCTCATCTTATTTCATGCCAGCAACTTGAGAAAACAAATGCTTTAACAATTTCGCGTTTTATACAAGAAACATTAGCAACTTTTTTTCTTCCGACAACTATTCCTTCTAATAAATTACTGCTTATTTTATCGGATGCTGCTCCTTATATGGTGAAAGCAGGACAAAATTTAAAAATATTTTTCCCAGATTTAATACATGTTACTTGTGTAGCTCATGGATTAAACAGAGTTGCAGAGGAAATACGAAAAAAGTTTCCTCTTGTAAATACCATGATATCCAGTGTCAAAAAAGTATTTCTTAAATCTCCTATAAGAATTCAACTTTATAAAGAAATGCTACCTAACATTCCTCTTCCACCACAACCTATTTTAACGCGATGGGGAACATGGTTAGAAGCAGCTAATTTTTATGCAGATCATTTTGTTAAAATAAAGAACATAATTGATACGTTAACAGATGAAAGTTCCCAATCTCTTTTGGATTCTAAACAAACTTTTCAGAGTAACTTGCTTCAACAAGAACTTTCATTTATAAAATCAAATTTTAGTTTTGTTCAAAAAACAATTACTCAGTTAGAATCACCAAAACTGCCATTGTTCGAAAGTACAGCATTAATAAAAGAATTTGCGTCATGTTGTCGGAACGTTAGAGGTAATATTGGAAAAGATATTTTAAAAAAATTTGAAGCTACTATGGAAAAAAATAAAGGTTACCATATTCTTTCTGAAGTAGTCAGTGTTCTAGCTGGAAATATTTCGGAAACAATTAATTTAGAACCAAATGTTTTGGTAAGTTTGAAAAATGCTCCCGTTACATCAGTTGATGTTGAACGAAGTTTTTCCATATATAAATATATGTACTCAGACAGAAGCCACAAGTTTTTGTTAGAAAATTTTGAACACCACTTGGTCATTTATTGTTACCATAATTCTAAATAAGTTTATTCATACTTAAAAATGATGTAGTTACTTAAAATAAATGTAAATCTTAATGAATAGTAGGAAATATTTAGTTATGTACACTTTTTTTTTAAATAAAATTGTTACTATTTTACGATTTTTTTATTTATTTGTATGCATATTTTGTAAAATATTTGCATATTTTCGGGTAAACACGTGCATATTTATGCGCATATTTTCTACATTTTTATTTGCATATTTGCCGAAGTCTAATAATTATTAATCAAAATTTTAAGTAAACTTAAACATCATTCAATTTTACACAAATTGTTCAAAAATTTACGTTTTTTTCGACTTTTTCAGTCACAAAAATTTTAGTAAGTAAATCAAATTATAGTAGGTAAACTATCGTAGAGAAAACCAAAACAAACATAAATACCTGAGTAGTTAAAATTGTTGGTGTGTAAAAATTAATAAAAACACACATTAGCGACTACTTGACGAGAACAGTTCAAGAATGTAAAAAAATATAAAGGGTGTTTCATTAAAAAAATTAGTTTGCCGCACCCTGTAAAGGTGAACTGTCCTGTATATTTCAAAATATGATCGTATCTATGCTTCAACTTTTATCTAAATAATTTATTTTTGCATCTCTTATGAAAAATGGGTAATTGGACTTCGTCGCACTAATGCTACATCCTGTATATACGACTTTGTTTTAGTTTCATTTGTCCAAATAGAATAATAGATCACATATAAAAATATACCTACATTTTCCCGATGTGTGTAGTTTTATATATTTCACAGATCTTATTCCGCTGAAAATCTCGTTAAAAGGCAGATTGGTGATTATAAGGATGTGGACACCATAAACTAAGAATAAAACTGTGCAACTGAGATGACAATTAATAGTTGTTTTTATTTTAGGATAACAAAGTGTCGACCCCGTTTAGTGTATAGCGTTAATTCTGAGAAAAACAAAGACAGTTTTATATCAAGGGAGCAGTTATTTCACTTAGTATCGAGCGCGCGCAAACAAGCCATCAAAGATGTTATTAATAAGCAATCTAAGTAAGTATACATAATTTGTTCCATATACTCAAAATAATATATAATCAAAATACGATACTGCATAGGTTCTAAAAATACGAAGTAGTTTGGCCAAATGAAAAAAACATTTAGTTAAAACGGCCAAATGAACTTTATTATTTTTAATATAATACCCCCTATATTATTGCATTTTTTGATTCTGTGTAAAATTTTGGACATATTTTGTACATTCTGACTGACAGAAACAAGTCATTGTACCGAGGCAATTTAACAACAAAGTCGCTTGAAAACCTGTGCGTGCAACGAGCATTTGTGAACTGTCAAATTTCGCTTTTTATCTATATATTGTCTAGGAATTGTCTCACAGGTATATTTCTTGAAATAGCTAATTTAATTAATTATAATAAAAAATACTACTGATATTATTGACTACTACATTTCTTAAGGGATAAACTACAATAATTGAAATTAAAATTACATATTTTTGACGTTTTTCAAAAAAGTGTAAATACATTATAATATAAATAAATATTATGGTCTGACAATTGGTGGGAAATTTGATCTTACGACAGTTGAACTTTATTTGTCTCGGTTATAGTGACAATTCAGTCATGTACTGTACTTCTATAATAACCGATCTTTTTTTATAACGATCACATAACGATAGATATATCTACATAATACATATATTTTTAGTTACAAAATTTGATTAAGTAATCTATATTAATTTTTTCCATTAATTCAAAATATACAATAAGAAATTTAAATGATTCAAATCTGATTGGTCTTAAAGTAGTTATCAAAAAGAAATTGTTTTAGTTCAAATTTAAATTTTCCTAGTTGACTTTCCTTCATATTACTGGGTAGCTTATTATACAAGATCGGGCCATTTGAGTATATGCTTCTTTGTGCATCAAAAGTTCGCTTTTTTCCTGCACGAAAAGTACCCCTTTGCCTAGTACGAGCCCCTTCGCATATCAGTTGACCCAACGTTAGATTGATAAGAAAATTAAATTTTAGAGACCAAAAATAAAAGCGCGGCGTAAATTTTAGAAGTTTTAATGCATCTAACAACATTTTTGAATTTCCTAATTATAGAAAATATTTTATAACGTAATAAAATGTAACTTTCACACACCTTTAGACGACATGCTGCCCCAGATCATGACAGATGCAGGAAATTTGACTTTTCTCTTCAGACAGTCGGGATGGAAAGCTTCATTTTTCCTGCGAATGACTCGACTCCTACTGTATTGAATCCCATTGCGACTGAGTCCAATCTTTATGCTCTTTTGACCATCTTAGTCTATTTTTCTTTTGTTGTAATGTTAAAAGTGGCTTTTCCTTGGCCTAAAATAAAATGAAATTTATTAAAAACAATTCGTACTAATTTTTTCAACTATAAAACTTACTTTGTAAGTACCAAACGTCGGGCCTCACCTTCGTTACCCCGTCCCCTTTCCGACGATACCTCACACATCACGATCGGACCAATAACAACGGAGATATGCTGTAATGCCGTTTTGGCAATGTCTTTGCGTTTGTTTTTTGTGTTAACATTTTCGTTTTCTACTTTTCTTTATGACTTGGAAGCGTGGATACTAAAATAAGTCCATCTGGATAAGTTGGCCGCCTTTGAATTTTGGTGTTACAGAAGAATCCTACGAATATCATGAATTCAAAGAATGTCGAACGTGGAAGTAACTAGAAGGATAGGAAATGAGGCGGAAATAATATTAACTATCAAAAGACGAAAACTTGAGTACTTAGGACATGTGATGAGAGGGCAAAAATACGCATTATTACAACTTATTATGCAAGGCAAAATCCGAGGAAAGCGAAATGTGGGAAGACGAAGAATATCCTGGCTTAAAAACTTAAGAGAATGGTTTGAATGCAGTAGTGCAGAACTTTTTAGAGCGGCAGTCAACAAAGTCTGTATAGCCATGATGATTTCCAACCTTCGATACAAGATGGAACTTAAAGAAGAAGAAGATTCGTTACCCCCTCCCCTTTCCGACGATACCTCACACGTCACGATCTGATGAGGCATCGCGCCTCCACCAGAAAACGAGACAAATTTATTTGTCTTACAAATAAATTTGTATTTTTATTTGTAAAAAAAATTATTTGTATTACAAATATTACATCATGTACTTGAGAAAGCTTACATTTATGAATTAATACGCAAACTTGCATAGTATATATTGATTAAATATTGAGTATTCCTTTTGGACAGTACAGATCTTCTGTTGGATGAAGCCGTGACAGTTGAAAATCATATTTAATAGCCCTGTTCTGTGATACAAGTTGGATGAAGCTGTTTGTGATTGATATTAGGGGAGAGTGTTGTACCTTGGGTCAATTTTTAGTTTTTATTTTTTTCTAAATCCTAAAATTATATATTTGCAAAGTTTATCCAATGTATTAGTTACTTTGTCTATTTGGCTACATGCTTTCTTTTTATTGACACATTTTAAGCTTAGTAGTTAGTTAAAAAATATATTTTAGCAGGCCCTTGCATGTTGACCCAAGGTACAAACTGGTAATGTACCTTGGACCAGCATATATTGTACCTTGGACCAGCATTATATTGTACCTTGGGTCAGTTATAAAAAAAAATAGAACAAATCTTGAAATGTTTTATTGAATATCTCAAAATAATCAGAACATTATGATTAACTAATGATTAATTTAGTAAATAAAAACTTATTTGACATTATATCCGCTAAATTTAACATTAAATTTCAGGTGCGCATCGTGACGTGCAGTTCCGCTTATTTTGTGCGGTTGTGGAAGTTTACGTACAATATCATTGCGTAAAAAATCATAAGTCTCGGTTGAGTCGTTTATAAACTTATTGGAATCTAGTATTCTACGTAAATATCTAAGTTCATTATTAATTCCACTGTTCAGTATCTCGGCAACATAATAAACAAAAGATTTCTTCCCTGCCACTTTCACTAAAACAAAGTCTCCTTTTTTTAATCTCGTTATTTTCAGATAAGTCATATATTTTTTGGTCATTTAATAATTCTTCTTCTCTAGTTACCAAGTCCTCAAATGTACCTCCATCACTTGAACTTGATTCACTATCATACTTAGCAGCTCTCTTTGGCACATTTTGTATATCTTCTGTCGCTATTTGCTTTGTAACTGCCTGCACTTTCTCAAATGATACCGTCTTTCCCTTTTTAAGCGTAGCTATTTCATCTTTCTCTGGAGTATCGGTAAGTATTCGTGACTTTCCTCTTGCTCTTCCTAACTTCTTTTTGCGAACAGGTGCCTTTGGATAGGGTCGCAACATTTCAGGTGTAATAGAACTTCCTGAAGTTCCTGCTTGACGAATATTTGAGGTAGAAGGAGTAGAGTCAGTAAGCTGGTTTAAAGGACGATCAGTTACATACGAAGACAGAAACTCATTATCTTCAAAAATGTTTTCATTGACGGGATAGAGACCGCTCACCTCAAATCCCTTCTGGATATTAGATGTAGTAAATGCTTTTGGAAATGCCTTACCTGCAAGTTCGGCTATATCGTAAATCGTAATAGGTTGTCCAGGGTGCATAATCATCCACTCACTACAGGCGGTATTATAGTAAGTTTTCATCGGTCCAAAAACTGTTCGATCGAGCGGTTGCATTTTGTGGCTGGTGTGGGGATGAAACGTTATCGGTAGAATTCCATTCTTCTTACAGAAATTAATGACACTTACATTCACGTGGCTATCGTGATTATCCAAAAGTAATATAACTGGATTTTCAACTGTTGGTTTCACATGATTTTTAAAGTGTTGTAGGTATTCCAAAAACAATATTTCGTTTGACCAGCCGGACGAATTTGCACCTCCTATAGTTCCAACTGGACAACCTTTTAGCATGTGAGGCTTAAAATTAACCCTCGGAAATATCATCATTGGCGGAATATGATTTCCGATTGCATTTATTGAGGCTATCAAGGTTACATTTTGACCTCGCTCTCCACTTGTCATTTGACCTAATTGTTTTATTCCCTTAGTTCCTACAATTTTTGGTGGTACATGGACAGTCGTTAACCCTGTCTCGTCACAATTCCAAATTTTTTCTGGGGAAAAATCTCCACGAGACAAAGCTTCTTTGTAGTTCTTAAAAAAGGAAGATATATTTGTTTTATTGAAGGATGTTGATCTGGCCAAACTTGTAGGTTCTGGTTTACGAAGTGATAAATCTTCATGTCTTCTAAGAAACTGCCTCAGCCATTCCTTGCCAGCTATCTTTTTTTGGTCCCAAGAAGGCGGATAAGACTTGTTATTTGCAGTTGCATACTGGTATGCTAAAGTACGAACCTCCATTTTCGTCAAACCATAGTGGAGGCGTGCAGCAGTGAGAAGATATATTTTTAACTCAGCTTCCTCTTCTTTATTAAAAACTTGTTTTACATTATTGGCAGCAACATAAGAAAATTCTGAAGCCCCCGACTGCCTGAAGGATTGTACGTGCCTGATCAGCGTGGTTTTTGATATGTTATAGCACTTTGCTGCTTCCCTAATTGATAATTCACCACTTATGCATTTATTTGCGGCTGCAGTTAAATCCTGGGCATTTAAATGTGGTCTTTTGATACCCACTTTACTTCTCGGCATTTTAAAATGACTATCTGAAACAATAATAAAAGGTTTTTTTGGTAACAGACACACCAATTAATTTAAATAAAAGTCAAAATAATGTTAATTCGCAATAAGATTGTACCTTGGTCCGGTCCATCTCTCAATCAACTGCATCTCCCTATGTGCATCTACATTTGAAATTATCATATAACTGCACTTATTCATATTAAGTGAGTTTGTGATAGTTAAGCCACTCATCTATTTCTATTAAGTTCTTTTCTACATCAGTTTCTAATTTTCTGGGATCTTTATGGGCATACAGAAGACCATTGTCAGCATACAGATACCATATGGACTGCAGGGGTAAATTGGATAATGAATTCCTATAAATCAGGAAAAGTGTGGTTTATAAATATGTTTAAGGGCATATCCACTACTCCCAAAAGGTCATAGTGATGAAAATCATGAGGTTTGTATACTCGTCCCATTATCAAATGCTTATCAATCTATAAGAAAAGTCTTCTTCTTCTTCTTCTAATGGCGCTACAACCCTTTGTGAGTCTTGGCCTGCTTAACAATGTTCTTCCATTCTGCCCTGTCGGATACTTTCCTTTGCCACTGCCTGATGTTCATGGTTTTAAGATCCCTCTCTACGTCGTCTATCCATCTTTTACGGGGCCTTCCTCTTGTTCTGTTTCCTTGGGGCTTCCATTTCTGGACTACTTTTACAGCTCGATTATCTGGCATTCTTTCTAGGTGACCAAGCCAGTTTAGTCTTTGTGATTTTACAAATCTGACGCTATACCGACTATATGACTATATACTGACAATATCTGCGCTCTGCATTAGTTCATCCAGCTCGTGGTTCATTTTAATTCTCCACGAACTATCGCTGCTATAAGAAAAGTATTGAACATTTTAGTGTATTATTATATTATATTTAGTTTTGTTATTAAAAACATGCCTCAAAATGGTTTATTCCCAAAAAAATGTAGAAATTAACATAAATTATACCACAAAAATTTGCTTTAGAACGAGAAACATATTTTTAATTACAATTAATTATTAATGATAATTGTTAGTTAAATTAGTATCTATACCTCGGAATAACTCATTTTAGCCTCGCCTTTTATTGGTCTTTTATTATTTCCAGGCCCCCACCAAATAATAAAACGGCGCAGTCGCAGTCGTGGTATAACAAGATGTGGAGGAAATCTTCTAATCCAGAGTGTAAAATACTGGAAAATTCTGTGGGCTTGTCTTTTCTTCAGACTTACTCCGATGAAGACGACGATAATGAAACAGAAGAAATCGTAATATGTAGTAGCATTAGACAAAAGCCGATCAATTCTTTAATTCCTACTGTTTTTTCAATCCAAAATGATGCTGTTTTAGACAATAAAGATTTAAAAGTTCAACGTGTAGCACCAGAAATCATAATACAGAAATCACCAGTATATGATATGATCCAAGATGATACCGAAATGTACACCCCTGAAATGAGTCAGTCGGAATCAATACTTAACAAATCAGAGGATGAAACGGGCGTTTTAACTCCTGAAATTTCGTCCTCCTCACAATTATTAAAAGTTACACAAGTTGAAGAACAAACTCCAGAAAAACGTCAATTAGATTCTGAACAATCAGACACACAAGAAAAAATATTAAAACATAAAAAGAACACTAAGCGAACTCTGGAACAACCAGCCGATGAAGAAAATAAAAAGAATGCTAAGCGAAAACTGGAACAACCAGTGGATGAAGAAATTCCCAAGCCTAAAAAGAAGAAGAAAGTTAAAAAACACGATTCTTACGAAGATAGTGATAGTTCTGAAGAAAAAAGAAAGAAGAAGAAGCAGAAAAAAGCTAAAAACAAAGAGAAAATATCGAAAAAACCGAAAACTATTAGCAAGAAATCGAAAAAGAAGGAAATATCTGAAGTTAATGCAAAAAAGAAAAAAGAAAACAAAAAAGAAAGAAAGAAGAAAAAGAAAGCTCTTAGTGTTAACGTGAAATCGCCAATAATGGACGACTTAAGAAAGAAGTTAAAAAGGAAAGCTAAGAAAAAAGCGTCGCAAAAAGTAGAAGCACCTTCGAAATCAAAGTCTTCTGAAAACCTAGAAATTTCGAAAAAAGTTAAACGAAAAGAGAAATATAAAAACAATTATTCGGAGAGTGATTCCGAATCTCATGTTGAACCTATCAGAAGCTTAGAAATAGAAATTAAAAAGGAATGTGATCAGAACGTACATCCTGTGCGAGAGAAAAATACCACACCACCTGACAATAGTATAATACCAAGTATCGTAATTAAAACTGAACCTGTTGATGAATATTTTAACGAAAATCAAAAGATACCATCACAGAAAACTATTGAATTCAACGATAATTGGGAGAGCGAAGAAGAAGAAGCCCAAACGATAAAACCAAACCTAAATTCAGGATGGGAGAGCGACGATGAAATCTATAAAGTAGAAGATAAACATACTGAAACCAGAGAAGATGAGAAAACTAAAAATGATGATGCCATTCTAGATCTGGAAATACCCTTAAATATCAAACCATTCAAAAAACGGGATTCACAAATATATATTCCAAAGAAACCGCTAATAAACATAGATCCAACTGATTTGGAGACTGAAAAAGCTAAAGAGATACCCAACGAAAATCAAAATGTTATTAATACTCATGTAGATTCTACGCCTAAAAAAGGAAGGTGGGACATAAAAAAATCCAGTTCTGAAGAACTGAAGACTGAACACCATGCATTGAGTGTGAATGCTTCAAATATTTTTGAGAAGGACCCTTCTTCTTCAGTTACTATACATAAAGTATTGGAAAACGAATACGAAGAGTTTATGAAGGCTGTGAGTTCGAAATCTACTGAAGCACTTAACGTTAACCGCCTGTCTTCAATCGAGATTGACATAAATTCAACCAAGCTGCCCGAAACGAACCAAAATGTTACGGAAGTTATTCCCCAGCAAACTGTAGTATCTGCTAGAGATATACCCTTCATACCAATGCCAGACGAAATAAAACTACAGACAACTCTAGAGGCCCGAGCTAAAATCGACCAGGGAATAACCTTAAACCTTCCTCCTTCAAATAGGATAAATGTTTTAATATCTAAACCAACAATCACAACTCCGCAGTTGATCCAAAATGAAACTGAGTATGCTCAAGGTGGAACTCCGAAGAAAACTCAGTTTAGTTTTACTTCGTTAGTTTTGCCGACCAAAAAGTCGCTCATGGATAATTCCAACCTAAAACTTGGAGATTCTGATGATGAGAATCAGAAACAAATGAAATCAGTCTTAGAAAGAAGGAAAGAACATTTAGACTACGGACAGTTTGATACAGCTATACATTCGATTCGAAATGACAGTCAGTTTATAAATCCTGAACCCAAAAAAACTGCCGAACCGATTAGTGAACGTCACCGGAGTCGATCTAGAAGTCCTTTGAGATCTAGTCGTAGTCATGATGATAAATCGAAAAAGAGAAGCCCTTCGCCGAGAAGAGATTCCCATAGAAGAAGGGACAGTCCTCCGAGGCGAAGGGGTTATTCGCCTAAAAAAGATTATTCTCCCAGAAGAAGAAAATCGCCTGACAGATATAGAGATAAAAGCAGGCAGTCTCCTGGTAAGTAATATCAGTTTCATAATGCTCTTTTTGGGAAAACTATTTGCGTGCCACCTTTAGTATTGGAGCTTACGGATCTTGGTGTCCAACGAATTCTGGAATCCATAGAATTCTTAAGCTTTCGGTTGGACGTCCGCAATTTTATAAAGCTATTCAAGGTAGCATTCATATACATAGTCAATTTATGAAGTCCTAACATAAGTCACTTATGGGAATTTTTACTTCGAGTGCAAGTACCGGTTTCTTCCTGTCAAGGGGTCTACGTTCGTCTATTTAAGGTTTTATCCTTTTGACGTAATTGGTAAATATATTTGAATGTTGATTTTATGTTTGGGGATGTCTATTTTAAAAATTTTTCACTCCCCTTTTTAATACATTTTTTCAAACTCGAACGTTAGTAACTGCAGGAAGGGATGATGGATCTCGGTGCGATATCTGTACAGTGTACAATGTACGCTGCTGGTTTATTGGTTTCCGGATCGGAAAGGAAGCAACAGACCAGTAGTATTAGGCCGGATCGATAGACGAGGGTTTGGTTAAGTGATGAACGAAGCCACCCAACTGGCTATGCCCGGTCTACAAACTATCGGAAGGATAGGCCAATTTTATTTTCACAGTGGAGACTTAGTGAATATTTTTAGCCGTTAAGATTCAACCCGTTAGCACGGGTATAATTATGTTATCCTTGCAATTTTAAATGGTTGGGGGGCTCAAGTGACACATTATTTTAAAAGACCTTTAATTGTGTCTCAAGTGGCAGTCTAATTTAACATTGTTTGCTCAGAAGTTACCAAAAAATACTTAGAACTTGCCTGCACTAAACTACATTCATTTTACATATTCCCAATTGCCAACAGAAGCACGTGAAAGCCAAACAGGGTCGTACTGATGTGTATCATGATTTTTTAAAATATTTACTTTTGAAACTATTAGTGTAAGAATTTCTTGAAATTTAATCATTAAATCACAATTAAACTAAACTCTAAAAAATAACACGACCAGTAAATAACAACAATAACTATAACATAAATATAACACAATATATTAACTTAAAAATCAACACGATACAATTTGAATTTAAACATGCTGGCAAGTTTGGATCTGTAACATGAGAATCTGTCTGGCTTAAGGCAATAAATTATATTTAATAGCCTCTTGACGAATGAGACGGCGAATATCAACACGTGCGTTTGTTATCAGATGGGAATTTGCTAAACGAATGAACTTTATGATCAATGATTGTAAAGTTAAAGGAAAGTTAGTATGTAAATAAAATTATTTTATTGAGCCTTATTTCAGTTAAAATGGTTAGACGATTATTTAGCACCGTTCTAACCCTTTTTTAATAGGGGAAGAATGTAGTCTACATGGTACATGTTCTATATTTTAATTAATTTTATAACAATAACATTTCGACCTTAACAATAATAAAGTCCCTTTCCGAACGCCTCTCCAACATTTTGGAAAACTTCAAATGGAATTGAATGATGGAAATCGACGTTTTATGTTTTATTAATAACATAATATGTAGTATAACGGGTGTAACTCCGGTGATCTCAGAGGCTATTCAATTGCAACACATCTGCTAATCTATCTACTCGAAAATATCTCATTTAACGACTTCCGGACGGAGCACCGTTCTGCGGGAAATGTAAAAGATGTCCTCCTGTAAGAGTAAATTACCTTATGCATCAATTTGAGTTTCTAGCTCGAGGGTTATAAGAGTATCAATAGTCTCTTCGAGTATAATAAGATACAGATAACTTTTTGTGGACATTGTGTATGCTGATCTCGAAAAATATGCGGTTTTCCGTCATTCCAAGAACGAAAATTTTGTTTATTTAATTGTGATTTAAAAAAAATTAATCGCTGAAACAAACATTCCGCAGGATATTAGTGATCGCGTTGATTTGATCAGACATAATTTTACAAAACTGTCTTCATCAAAATCATCGTTATAGAGCTCTTGATTTATCTGTATCTTATAGGGATGAAACATGTATTTTTAGTTATTTTCCCGAAACATTAATTTGAGTTTCCTTATTTAGTACTCACAGGATATTTCTTTTTTTTTTTATTTATCACCGAACCCGTTTCGAAGAACTATGCTACTATAAATTAATAACGTTGTTGTGAGTTACATCACAATTTAGATATATAAGAACAACTTTCACCCTTCGTACCCTTTTTGTTTTGATATAATCTGTGTCACAAGTCTTCCGTTTGATTTCGAACGTCTAAAAACGCAATCTTTTTGTTGTTTTCTATTTCCATAGTTAACTAGATGGATCTTAGGGTTTATGGAATTTATCAAATTTAAGAAAGTTTTAAATTCGCTCTCACCTTCCCTCCAGATCACAAAAGTGTCTTTCCCATAACGAAATCAACACAATGGTCCTAAGTCTGTTTTCTCATCGGATTGAGGATGATTATCTACACAGACAAACCCTGTTAACTCGATAACAGTTTACCTTTTCAAAGCTCCGATCTAGAAAGTCTATATTCCTTCATAAAGCAATAATATATTTTTAAGTTATTAATACCTATTATTAATATTTATAGGGAGAAAATATTCATCAAGAAGAAGCCACTCTCCCAACTACCGGAAAAGAACACCTTCACCAAGGAGAAGATCGCCTCGAAGAAGTGTTTCTCCTCGGGATCGATCGAATAAAAAATCACCTAGAATCAAGGAGACATCCGACAGAATAGAAGCAGAAACGAAACGACAAACATCATCGCCCTTGGAAAGACTAAAAAGGAGCGTTGCCGATTCTACCATTTCAGGTATTTCTTTTTTTGTTTAATTTACTTCATTATGATATTATTATCGCCTTTAGGTGTGTGACTGTCAACTAATGGCATTATTGAAACTCTTGATTCTATAATGGGATGGTACTCCGCATTCGCTGTATAAGCTTTCTGTTGGAGTGGTGCGAAAAGCACCAAGTGCAATTCTAAGGGCATTGTTGTGTATGTGGTCAAGTGGTTTTAACATTGTTTTGGTTGAGAAGACAATTGAACCGTACTCGCTTTTTGATCTAATAGGAGATTTATAAATCTTAATAAATGTGATCGACATCAATATAATTCAAGTGTATGCACTTAAAACAGAAGAAGAGGTAGAAGAACTATACCATAGCATTAATCAAGTCGTGAAAAGGTTGAAAAAGCAAGACTTCAACTGGGTGACTTCAACGCCAAAGCAAAACATCCGCAGTTGGACCATTTGGACTACGAAACCGGAACGACCGGGGAGATACATTGGAGATTTTTGCGGAAGCAAATCAATTAGTAATAATGAACACCTAGTTTAAGCTATACCCAAGGAAATTGTACACCTGGAAATCTCCACAGAATTCTGTGGGAAGGATTGTAAGAAACTAGATTGGTTACATACTAGTAAATAAGAGGAATAGAAACAGCTGTACATCTGTCAAAACATACCCGGAGGTAGACATAAATTGTGATCATGTACCAGTTGTAGGTAATTTCAAAGTCAGAATGAAGAAGGTTACAAGTAAGTCGATGAAGAAGTATGATGTTAGAAAACTAAAAGATCCCAATGTTCAACTGAAGGTGAGTGAACACCTCAATACAAATGTGCTAAAATGCAGAAATGCAGGAACTATAAACGAAGGTCTGACCATCATACAAGAAACAGTGAGAAAAATAAAAGAACAACACCTGAAGAAAGATACAGAGAAACCGAAATCGTGGATGATCGATGAAATACTTGAACTTATGGATCAGAGAAAAAAAAAGAAGGAAAATCTCCAAGAATGTAAGAGAATGCATACCATCGTCAGAATAAAGATAAGAGAACCCAAAGAGAAACAAAAAACAGAACAATTGTCAAGAAATAGATGAGTATCAGAGTCGATATGATAACTTCAATGTCCATCGAAAGGCAAAGGAAATAGCTGGAAAGTTCCGAAAACGCAACAGCAGAAAAATAACAGATGATGAAGGCAATCTTGCCACAACGAAAGAAGATAAAAAGCAAGTATGGGAAAAATACTTGAGCCAAACTTTTCCACGATCTTAGAACAATACAAGAACCCACCATTGAAGAAAATTCAGGTCCCGAAATCTTAACAGAAGAAATATCGGCAGCCGTCAAACAAATGAAGGATGGAAAAGCACCGGGACTTGATGAAATTTCTGCTCAGACTATTAGATGCAGAATAAATAAAAATAATAACTGAA
The DNA here is from genome assembly GCF_040954645.1 of Diabrotica undecimpunctata. Classification (NCBI taxonomy): domain Eukaryota; kingdom Metazoa; phylum Arthropoda; class Insecta; order Coleoptera; family Chrysomelidae; genus Diabrotica; species Diabrotica undecimpunctata. The sequence goes on from NC_092806.1 coordinate 14,858,237, forward strand.
ATATTTAATGAAATATACAAATCGGGAGTGGCTCAAATCGGATATCGTACGCCCAAAAAACAGGAGTAAAAGTTTGTGAAGACTATAGGACCATAAACCTAATGAGCCATCTGCTGAAGCTGTTTTTAAAAGTAATCCACAAAAAAATATATCGGAAATGCAAGGAACAAATTGCGCCCAATTAGTTTGGATGAATAAATTTTGGAAGTGCTGAAGAGGACAGGGATTGACGGAAGAGACCTAAAAATAATAGCTAACCTGTATTGGAATCAACCAGCGGTGCTCCGAATAGATGGAGATTATACAGATCAGGTCAAAATCTTGAGGGGAGTGAGACAGGGGTACATAATTTCACCAATGATATCCAATCTGTACTTGGAGCATATTTTTGAAGAGGCTCTAAAAGATATTGATGAAGGCATCTCAATAAATGGAGTCAAACTCAATAACCTGCGGTATGCAGATGATACAATAGTGTTTTTCAATACCATAGAAGAGTTGGGCTGCAAAACTTAATGAACAAAATAACGGAAACAAGTAGAACATATGGACTGGATATAAACACCAACAAAACCAAGCTAATGATCATCAACAAGGAAAACATAACTGGAGCAAATCTGTATGTGAACCAAATGAGAATTGAACGTGTCTCACAGTACAACTACTTGAGAACTATAATCAATAAGCCGTGGGACAATACCCAAGAGATTAAATGTCGCATAGGAAAGGCAAAAAGTGCATTCTTGACTATGAGCTCTGTGTTCAAGAGCCATAGCCTCGCCTAAACAAAAATACGGCTCCTTAAATGTTACGTGTACCCAGTGCTTCTGTACGGAGTAGAAACGTGGACATTGAAGGCGGAAACTCTATCAAAACTTCAGGCTTTTGAGCTATGGTCACTAATGATGAAGTACTACAGAGGATGAACACAACCGCGGATTTGGTCAACATCGTGAAGGGCAGTACTTGGGACATATAATGGGAAATCAAGGCAGATATGAGCTAGTCCAATGCATTTTGCAAGGTAAAATTGAAGGAAAAAGGACTCCAAGACGAAGAAGAATATCCTGGCTTGCTAACCTGAGAGCATGGTATAGAAAGAGCTCAACACAGCTATTCCGTATAGCAACCAACAGAGTCATCATAGCCAGAATGATCGCCAACGTTCGGACGGGCACCCCAAGAAGAAGAATAAATGTGAAATAATCTGAACATTTTTAATAGATTAAGTTTTTTACTAGAAATTAGAGTGTGATGACTGATGTGTTCTTTCCAGGTAAGTTTTTGATCAAACCACATACCTTGTAATTTTAATGATGGTTTGAATATTGAATATATAGGTAAGAGAGAGACAGAAGATATATTTTCTCTCTTTCTCTCTCGGCAATAAAAATGTTCCTCTCTCTTACCTATAGCATTACATATGTAATGATTGTGCAGATTGACTCCCACATAAATTTGTAACGACGAACGCATGTATAGAAGTATGACTTCTACCGGCAGTTCCATTGGACTGCCATACCCGTTTTTTTTTATTGTAGGGGAAGAGATCGAGTGTAGTTGCTAATTTTTTCTTGGAAAATATTAGTCCAATGGTTTTTGAGACTGAGAATTCGAACCACTGTTTAGGGATCATATTTCTAATTGTTTAAGGAATGTCTGCAGAACTGAGGACATATATGTGATGTTTATTCTTTTGATAAAGACTACTAGATCGTCCGCATACAAGCGATTTTGTAGTGGTTTGGGTATATGTGTTATTATGTTATTAATGGCAACTAAAAATAATGTGGGACTTATTACAGACTCCTGAGGAGTACCATTCTCCTAAACATGAATATTGGAAAAACAGTTGGTTACTTTTGTTTGAACAGTTCTTTGTTTTAGAAAATTTTGGATGTAAGCTAAAGTATGACCTCTGATATTCCAGTAGCTTTTCTAAAATATATCTCCAACATGTATTAAATGCTCGTTTTAGGTCAAAAGTTATAGTAATGCAATTATTTAATTGAAAACGCCTCATGAATTTCGTTCAAGGATATTGTCGATGGCAGAACGATTTTTTCGAAATCCGTTTTGTTCCGTTATGAAAAGATATGATTTTTCTAAAGTCCACAGTAGTCTAGAGTTTATTATTTTTTCCAACAGTTTTCCCGTAGCACAGATGAGAGAAATCGGTCTGTAAAACTCTGGATCGTGACGAGGTTTATTGAGTTTTACATGGGAAATACTATGGATTTGGTCCAGAGTATTGGAAACTGCCGATTTAGCCAAACAAGGTTGAATCATCTGAGAAGATAAAGTTTTGAAGGAGAAGAAAGGTGTTTAAGAAATATGACCGGAATGTTGTCTGGGCCAGCACTGGAATTTTTTAAGTGATCAAGAAAGAAGTTAAGCTCATGGTAAGTAATTGGGCTTCAGTTGGGATTTTCTTCAGGTTCCACTAGGGGCACGGTAGTTTTTTATTTTTCTATCTTGATTTAAAAGCGTCATAGTTATTACTTGATGAATGATTTTCGTAGACGGCAGCTAGAGTATTCGAAATTTCTTGTGCAGAAGATATAAGCAGGCTTGTAACTGAGGGTAAAGAATTTACTCCAAAAATACGTCTTAACTTTTTCCCAAACTTCCGTCATCGCACACACACACACACGCAGTGATCAACCCTGCCCCTAGGAACATGTGTATACCAATGTAAGAATGGGATCCACATGTCCGAAGATCAAACCGGTCACACTTCGCTAGTCGAAGTGGTACCTATCTGACCCCAGGCTTTTCCACCACCCCTCCTCATCGTGTGACTTACGTGAGGAGGCTTATGATCTGAAATTTACTTAAGATGCCCTGGGTAATAGGACATCCTCGGTTTTTAGTGAATGTGGTTATGCCACCTAACTGTAGGGGTAGCCACATCTAGGCTTTTCTCCCTATCTCCGTCATCGCAGTGGAGCTGTTTATATTAGTAACATATTTTGACCCCGAAGCTTTTTTAGATGTTTTAAAAAAGTTAGGCTTTGGCTTTAAATCTCTTGAACTCCTTTTTTTTTGGGTTTTTTGTAGTTTTTATATTTATTGATTGATGCTTTGCAGTCTTTTATTGTCTTTTCACAGTTTCTATTTTTGATTTTCTTTGTTTTGCTGATATATATTTCTGCACTTTTCAGAATGATCTGGTTAAAGTCCTCTAGTGATCTGTTAGTACTTTCTGTTGCGTTCCATTTTAATAGAGCAGCTTCAATGTGATTTGAGAAGCTTTCTCATTCTGCTGACTCGATTTTCCATTTGGGTCTATATGTATTGTTAGAATGGGGAGCAAGAAAATGATTATTAATTTTAATGGGATAGTGTTCGCTACCATAAGTTTACGGTAGAACTTCCCAAGAAAAAATGATGAGTGGTTAGTTGGGGATCGCATAAAGTGAGATGTATTGCTGATGATTCTCCTGAGACAATATTAAGCCTGGTTGGAGAATAGTCATTTAAGGAATTTAAGTGAAGGTCGGTTATTACATTTTCTATAACTTTACCTCTTGGGATACAAAGACTCGTGGTCTTGGTATTTGTTCGATGAGTTGTCGTAAGTCGTTATAGTTTATGAGCGTACTTTGCGGTAGATATACGTTGCAAATGTAGTATGTATTAATTGATTCAACTTTTATCTTGAGTGCTGCAATATTACTGAATATTGGAATTATATTAGCATTCAGGGAATTGATGACTAGGGTTGCAACCCCACCGCTTGTATGATTGAAAGATGTCCGGTCTTTACGATAAAATTGAATTTTTTTTTGAGTTATATGGCTTAGAAGGGTTTGTCTCTTGTAATCGTAGACATATATCCGGGGAATGTTCGTTGATAATTCTAATCTATGAAAGAATCCGTTTAAATTCCATTGAATAATCGAGCTGAATGTTACTAAATAATAAAAATGTAATGAAAGGAATTATGATTGGGTTATATCACTTTCGGTATCTGAAACTATTTTATCACTGATATAATTGAGGATTTTTTTGTTAATTTCGGTCATCCTTATTTTTAGAGATTTTTCTAAGAGCGGATAGAATTGGCTTAGCATATCAGGGGTAATAAGTCATTTGTATATTCTTGGACAATGGCTCTAGGATCTGCAAAACCTACCACTCTCTATATCTCCAATGGCGCTACAGCCCAAATCGGGCCTTGGCCTTTTCCAAACTATGCCTCCAACCTTGTCGGTCCCGTGCCGATCTTCTCCAGGTTCTCACACCTAGCAAATTTTGCGCGTCCGCTGCCACTTCATCCTCCCATCTTTTCCGTGGCCTTCCTTTTATGGCATTTTAGTCTTGCGCCCTGCATTTTACTATCTAGGGCTCGTTTTGGCAATCTTTCTGTCTCCATTCTTACTACATGACCAGCCCAGCGAAGTCTCTGAAGTTTAACGAATCCTGAGATCGGTGTCTCTTTGAACAGTTGGTAGAGTTTATGGTTGTACCTGGATCTCCATATTCCGTTTTCGTTAATAGGTCCAAATATCTTTCTTAGGACTTTTCTTTCGAAGACTTAGAGTTTTCTTTTTGTCTCTTCTGTCATCACCCATGTCTCGCATGCATAACATACTATTGGTCTGATAATAGTTTTGTAGACACTGATTTTCGATCTCCAATGTGTGTTTTTGAAGCGGAACACATGATCGAGTGAAAAATAAGCTTTGTTCCCCTTAGCAAAACCTACCACACTATCAAGAACTAGACCAAGTGAGAAATTTAGCGTAAAAGATGGGGAATGGTTGTTGATAAAGTCGTTGATTAGTTCAAGAGTGACTGAGAGATCTAATTTGGAATGTTAATTTTATTCTTGGTCAGTGGGGGAGTGACTTAGTTTTGTTTTTTTTTTTTTATTATTTTTATTTTCGGAATTTTAGGTAATATCGACATATTTAGAGCTTTATTAGAATCGTTTTCAGGAGAGAGCATTTCGTTTGCAGCACTTTTTGAGCTGGAGGAAGTATCGTCGTTTACAGTTTAAAGTAGTGTGTTTTTGGAGTTTGATTCTGTAGAGAGCATAGAGTGTTGTTAAGGTGGGTTATCAATAGTTTCCTTTGAACTTGCTGGAAGTAATAAAATTAATTGCTCTCTGAATTCACCTTGTAGTTCGGAAGTTTGAGAGGGAGAAGTTTGTTTAAGCTGAGGGTCCAACAAAGATTGTGACGGTGAAGGTTATGGAGTGTGAGAGATGGTCGTTTTGAGATTACAATTGAGTATTGCTCGATATAGAAACGGGAATCATAGTGTTCGAATGGTGTATTGGATGGTGGTTGTAGCGAATTCATAGATTCTGATTGTAGTGTTTGGTATTCAGTGCATAAGGATGCTATATGACCAAGTTTCTTGCAGTTATAACAGTTTTTGGCATCTGAAGAAATGAATATTATGTAGGTGCTATCTTCGTAGTTTACTAATATTGACTTTGGAATGACGGCATTATAAGGGCTTATGAAGACGATATCTGAAGCTTAAGATATGTCTGTTCTCGGGAAGACTGGCGTGAATCTTTAGAAATGATATAGAGGATAAAATATTTAGGCCAATTTTTTTGTAATTTCTGAATTAAAATATCGTGCGGAATTGTTGGGCTTATGTTAGATAAAATCAGGCTCTCGGATGGAGTTATGAGTTGTCCTGTAGGAACAATGGCCCCTTTTATTTTCATGCGTCCATAGTTATATATGAATACATCTACTATGTGTTTGCTAGACAGGTTTCTACAATGTGCATTGTTAAAAAAGCGACTTGAGAAGATAATGTTTTTTGGTTGAACTATGCTGCCTAATGGAATGACGTAATTTTGTAGAGGCAATAGCGCACTCAGGGGGGTTTTGGGGGTTAACCCCCCTTCCCCCAGGACGCTATTCCGACACTGTTACTCACACATTTTAAGGACTCAAAATGGAGATAGCATCATAAAAAAATTTCGGTGACCAACCAAACCTCCCCCCCTCCAGAGGCACATTCTAGGTGCGCCACTGTGAAGAGGAGAACTGTCTAATGCACAAAAACTATACCTTGGTCCTTGGACGAAAACTGGTATAGTGAGGTGATAGATGAGTAGCTTTGTAAAGAATTTTTCTGTGATATGGGATGATTTATATTGTTACTGGTGTTTTGCTCCTCCATTTTAAGAGTTTAATTATAGAAATTGGACCTGCTGCAATCATGACACGAAGTGTTCACTTCGTCTAAGGACTAGCAACCTCATTGGAGTCTTACGTTGCCATGTGATTAATTCCTATTTTAACTTCCTAAATTTTTATTTTCAAAAATGTAACTCACAGTTAATCATATAACATTTAAAGCGTTTTTACCCATGTATTTAGCGGCTCTAAACATGTACATCCAGATAACACTGATGATGGAATAGTTATTCCAAAAACATTCTGTGATGTAACCCGATAGAGTTTTTTTACTATTATACCTTTTATAAAGGAATTTTTAAATAATTTTTTTGTGATACATGGTATACAGCCAGTACAGGAATTTAGTTTTCTTGTGAAAAGAATAAAGTATTCTTGTGAAAAGAATAAATAATTTTTTATTTCCAGATGACTCTCTCCTGCCACAACCCAGCGTAGAGGAATATACACAGTCACCGATTCCTCTTTATTTTGATCGACTGAAGCAAGCGGAAATGAGGAAAACACTTTCGGATAACAACATTCAGGTAAAACTCGCTATGCGCAAAGAAGAATTTAGGCCAATAAGTACAACTTACGACAATTTTTATCAAAACGAATTCTCCCAAAGTTCCTCGTTTTCTACTCCAATCAAGTCACAGGCGGCAACTACTAAACTGTCCAATTTCGTCCAGGTTGGAAATATGGTTCAAATCGTTCCTACGGACATGGAAATGAAGACTGATGTCATTAGTAATATTAGGCCTGAGATTAAGTCTCAAATTTTACAGGTAATATAGTTTTTTTTTTCGTAGAAAATGTAACTGAATAAATTATTCATATCTCAGTTATTGTATTTTGTTACAAAAAGACAAATAATATTCTAATAGGTACTCACCTCGTTTTTTTGGTGTCTATACAATCCCACACATTATTGTGGAATTAGGTAAAAAGAATTATTGTGGGAATTTGCGTCCCATCTAATTCTATTAGAATATAGCATGTAAAGTAAATTTTCTAAGCGAACTTCTATATTTTTAATTTCTAAATTTATATTTTTCAGGTGGGTAATATGCTGCAAATTGTTCCGGCCGAAGAACTGCCCGATTTACCACCGCTTCCTCCTTCTCCGAAAAAGGAAGAAATTTACATTAAGCCTTTGCCTCCTGTTCCAACAGAAAAACCATCTGCGGAAACGACACTGAAGCTGAAGATCGACGAAAGAAGAACGGAGAGGGATAAGAGAAGAAAAGAAAGGGAGGAGAGGAGGCAAGAGAAAGAAAATAGAAGAAGAGAAAAGGAGAAGCGGAGGCAGATTAAAATGAAGCAAAAAACGGAAAATATGATTAAGGTAATTATTACTTTTAATATATAAAATAACAATAGTATTTTTTCATTAATAATCAAAGCCAGCAGAAATCAAAGTCGGAGTGGACATTGTTTAGAATTTAGAATTTTCTCTCCAATTGCATTGCATGCATTTCCATCTATTTTACCATTACTCTGTAATACCCGATTCTAACTACTTAAAACTATTATTTTTTACAATCATTTCGCCATCTTTCCTTATATTTCGTAAGTATCGAAATTTGGGAATTTTAAATATTTCAAATACTTTCCGTTTGATGGTAAGTAAATATTCCAAAAAAAATTTCACATTTAATTGATAGTGACCAAAAAACAACACCGAATTTTCTGCAGGAAAAATGTAAAAAAAAAACTTGCTATATATATACCTGAATTATTTAAAAGTCACGAGAAAAACTTACTTTCCAACAGTAACATTTCGTAATGAGTTTTATGCTTTGAATCTCTTTACAGAAAGCTCTTCAGCTCGAAGTAGATAGTCAGGACATTAAAGAGCCCGGGATGGGTGAATTGCCAACACAATGGCCACCGATTCATCTCTCATCAAGTTCCAAGGATTCGTTCAATAAAAGTATACTTGTGAGGGGCATAAGGTAATGTGTCGAGCATGTTTTATAAGTGATAATCGTCACATGTATTTGTTTAGGTCGTCAAGATCGAAACGAAAAGTTGTCCAGTTTGCAGACGGTGTTAGACCTGGTGAAGGAACCTCGCCCTCTGCAGGAGAAGAGTTATCTTCTCTGTCTCCTAAAGTACTGCCAAAGGAAAAACGATACACCAAAACCAAAATGCGGTTAAAACATAATAAAAAGAAAGTTAAGGTTTGTATATTTATTATTTACAATTATATATCGAACATTATTTGAAAAGTTTGTAGCTTAACACGGAGAATGAGGCGAATTAGGAAGAATTTTGTTTCCTTTTCCTACTATATCTTTTAATAGTTTAAATATATCAGCATAAATGAATTATACTCGCAAAGTGCAAAGAAGTTGTCAGCGTTGTCATCCGTAGTTTCTGGAGAGTTAGGGTGTCTTAGTGACAGGCGGTATCTGAGAAGACAGTCATACTCAAGGAAGATCATCAGTGGTTAATACGAAGCTACGTTTAATATAATGTCTGTCACAAATCCAAACAAAACATCCATAACAAACAGTCCCAAATTGGGACGACCTATAAACTCTGCTAATAATATAATTTCAATAATTTTTAAATTAGCCCTATGAACGAGACTTCTGCCATATTTCAATGATTGTTGTAAAAACCAACGAATTTTTTATTGCACAGCTTTCTCTAATTACGTTTTTTGTGTCGATATGATATATATCGGTACATATTTGTTTTACTTTTATTATATTGTGATACATTCTAAAGGAAATTTTATTTTCAGGTAAAAATAATTAAACCGACTGATCAAAACGAGGAAAACGATGAAGATAACTTACCTCCACCGTCTCCGCCACCCGGATCACCACCACCTCATATATTTCCTCCTCGTATTAAGGCACCGCCAATCGTTAACCACCCGCCTTACGTTTCAAATGTCGTCAATCAAAACACTATGTTTAGGACGCCACCCGTTAATATGCTAATGATGCCTCAACCGACTTTGGCCGATTCGCCCTTGCAAGTTCATTCTTACGCGCAGTACCCTGTGCCGCCTTTGCCGCCAACAAAACCTCCTCCTCTTTTAGCAAATATCTTAGGAGCACCAGGTAAAGTTTAAGTAAATGTCTTAAACCTTTAAAATTGTAATATTTGTAAACCATTTTTTTCAATTAACCATAGGTTATTATATGTAAGTGGTAAATGCGGCAACACTGACGAGAGTTTTCTTGACGACATGATAAATAAACTCAAGTCAGTAATGCTTCATCGTGAGCTTTCATTTCGAAATGTTGATGATCACAGTAGTGAGAAGATTTAGTCTTGGGTCAGTTGGTTCTGTACAACTTTAACATACATTTAACATTTACTTCAGTCATGTCAATGCTTGTTTCTGTTTGATGCATATTATGACTCTGTGTTTCTAGTGATTTGGGCAACTGTGATCCAGGTTGTACAGTAACAGTGCGAGTGATTAACGGAGTTTTAGATTAGAACTAAGTGCAGGACATTTTTTCTTCTGTAATTCCTTATAGACAGTGCAATCTCTGTAGATTGCGGGATGGTTTCACTCGCAAAGTACACACTTAACATAGGTAAATTTTTGTTTACGAGTGCATCGATTCCTGCCATGATCGCCAGTAAAAGATTCAGATTTTATGTATCTCAAAAAATATTATTAACCTTGAACCCTGAAAAAATTGGTTTTTTGGAAGTTTAAAAATGTTTCGTCTAAAGTTTTAATGTCATAAAAGACTCAGTAAAATATATATAACCTATGAAAAAACCTTGATTTTATTAATTTTGAAGCCTATAAAACCTTCTTAAAGATGCGACAGTTACTCACTACCCGTAATCTTGATTTGTCCGTACGATACCGCATGATAAAGTGTTATGTATATAGTGTACTATTACATGGAGTGGAAGCTTGGACGTTAACAGTCAGCTCGTTACGACGTTTAGAGAGCTTTGAGATGTGGGTATTTCGTCGCATGCTGAAAATTCCATGGACGGACCGCGTTAGAAATGAAGAAGTTTTAAGGCGTATGAATAGAGAACGTGAACTCACAGAAATTGTCAAGAAGCTTAAAACGTCTTATCTTGGACATATATTTAGACACGACAGGTATAACTTCCTTCAGCTTATTTTAGAAGGGAAAATAGAAGGCAGACGCGGCTCGGGTAGACGACAAATGACTTGGCTACGCAACATCAAAGATTGGACAGGATGAGACTTTCAAAGTTTAATAAGGAAAGCCCAAAATAGGGAAAACTTTGCAGAGACCATCGCCAACCTTCTCTAAGAAGACGGCACCTAAAGAAGAAGATAAAATAGGGAAAATCCCCCAAAACCCCTAAAAATAGTTTATTGGATTTTTGCAGGTGCGCACCTTACGGAAAAATCTGGAAACAATCAGAAATATATTTGTTGATAAAATACAAAAAATAAAAAAAATTAGACCTGCAGCCATCTCAAAAAAAATATGTGCTTTTTTGGAAAAAAGTGCATCTTTAGGTTATGAACACTCAACCTGTGGGATTTTGAAATTTTTAAAATGATTACGACCCACCGAAAAAAAAAAACGAAAATGACGGTCGCGGGCTGCCATTGCACTGATTCTTATTTTTTAATCACTAGAACGTAAAAAAATGAAAAAAAGTTAATTATAGGAGTGAGGGCATATTGCCTATCTTAACGACGCGACGTTATGGCATCAATATTACATTTTTGTGTTAATCCATTTATTATCTTTGTTAACTCGTCATTGTTCGCGTGATAAGCGCAGCGCTCAGTTGGAATTATTTTTAAGGCCACAAAAGTATTCAGAAAACAACCGGCATTCAGACTTAGTGTAATTTCTAACGGTAGTATGTAGGAGGCACTTACGTGTAACAACATTGCCGGCAAGAATAAATACCTCACCATTAAATATTTATTTCTTGTCCGGTCATAAACTGAGTGACCTACTAGGTACGCGAACAACCGTGGAAAGAACTTGTTGTATTTTAGTCGTGCTGTTTTAACGTCACCGCGGAGATATAATTGTACTACCTGCGATTTTTATTACGCATCCTAACTTTTGACGTGGTTAGATGAAATTGAAGAAGGGGAGAATGAAAATAAACCTGGTTTACAAGATGAAGAAGACAGTGATATAGACCAGTGTGAAAATTTAGGCCTTAATCAGACTCCGAATTGTCAGCAGATTCTGATGACAATGATGTGGCTTCTGTTGTCGTAAAGTTGATCCAGTTTATCTTGGAAAAGAGGGTATAACAAAATGGGCTGTTCATTCACAGCGAAAAACTTTTCATTGGAAAAGTGCATGGCTTGCCATACAGTTGGAATGTATTGCTGCATTGACGAGATGCTTGAAGGTTTTCGGGGAAAATGTAGCTTTTGTCAATATATGCCCAGTAAGCCGGTAAAATATGGGATAAAAATATTCGCACTTGTTAATTCGCGAACTTTTATAGAACAAAGTTGGAAATATATGCTGGAAAGCAGCCAGAAGGCCCCTTCGGGATATATAATAGTCCTAGCAGTGTGGTTAAACGTATGATAGAACCAATAGGTAGGACGCAACATTACTTGCGACAACTGCTTTACGTCCATTCCACTGGCTACTGACTAATATATAATTACAGGATAACTCTAGTAGGAACCCTGAGAAAGAACAAACCACAAATTCCTACGCTTTTTGTAGCTACAAAAGGAAGACCACTAAACAGCAGCATTTTTGGTTATGGTAAAGACCATGATACTATGACTAACAAGATAGGATCTTCCCGTAGCACAAAATCGGTCGTGTTCGCGCATGCCGTCATTGGAGAGTAGAATTTGAATTCTTGTTATAGTTAAATGGGATTTTTATGCATTCTGTGATGAAATTATTCAATTAGCAAAATAATAATATTAAATAAAGGTTTAATAATTACAATAATCGTACACAAAAGGATATCTCCAAACTATTTATTAAAGATTATTTATTGATACATACAAAAAACTGACATTACGAACGTGCAACTCTCCAATTACGTCACGACTTATGCGCAATATCTTATCTTCTTAATCATAGTATCATGGTAAAGACTGTCTTTTACTATCATATGTTCCCAAAAAAAAAACAAAAATGTTCTGATATTATCTACGTTTCATGATGATGACGCGATTGGTGAAGAAACGGGTGAAAACTTTAAGCTGTAGGTTATCACCTTCTACAATACGACAAAGGGAGCAGTGGATGATGTGGACCAGATGAAATATAATTACTCCGTTTCTCGAATAAGTTGCCAATGGTCACTTACAGTCTTTTTTTCGTAGATGAATATTGCAGGAATAAATAATCAGGGAATTGATTATAGCAATACTTATACTAAATTAGAACGCTGTAAATATCTAAGAGAAATTAGTACAGATTTTATCAGACCCCACCTGATAAGTTGTGCATCAATAACAACATTGCCAATATTATTACGACTTCAAAGCAGCTCTTCCGAATAGAGTAACCTCTGAATAGAGTCAAATATTCTTACTGTCCTTGAAGTAAAAATAGAAAAACCACTTCAAGGTGTGCAAATTGTTCAAAACCTATTTGTGGTGAACATATAATTACAATATGTCAAATATGCCACAATAAATGCTAAGAGAATGAATAAAGTGTTTACATTTCTGTTGTTATACAATTTTTTCTGTTTTATTTTATTAATAAAAAGTACATACTACATTCATGTTATTTATCACTAATAAAATTTTTAAAGAACCATCAACCGACTAAGTTTCGTTAATTATTGTTGTTGGAAAACCAACTAATTTTTTACTAATCCAATTTAATTTAACGCCGCCTCTGTAGTTTGAATATCAAATATTATCTATTAGTAAAAAAGACCAAACGATCGTCAGCGTATTTGACACCTCTTCAGCCCGCGCACCCTTCGACCCTTTGCCGTCTCTTCTTCTTCTTCTTCTTATAGTGCCGTGCACCTATAGTGCGTTGGCGAATTAACTTAAGGCCAGACGTCTGTCTTTTGCGGCATGCAAAAAATCGCCAGTGTTATTTATGCCTGTCCAGTTCTTTATGTTCCGTAGCCACGACATTTGTTTGCGACCTACTTCTCTCTTGCATTCAATCTTTTCCTTGATGATTAGTTGAGGGATTGCGTATTTTTTTCCTCTCAGAATATGGCAGAGGTATCCAATTTTTCGTACCTTGATCAAATTGAGTAGTTCTCTCTCAGTATTTGTCTTTATTAAGACTTCCTCGTTTCTCAACTTTCACCACCAATTAAGCCTTTCGAGTTGATAAGTATCAAGAGAAGTTGTTCTCTCTTGTCGTCTCTCTCTCTCTCATCTTTGCCACACAACAAGAGCAAGTTAGTTGTAAAGTGTATACATAAAAGATTGTGGAAGTACAATAAACCGATAATAAAATGATTAAAGTGTCTAATTTTCACCCCCACAAGAGGAAACAAATGAATCAGCAACCAACTAAATCCTGTAACAAAATTAAAGACAGGTCACCACGAGGGTTTGGTGCGCTACGGGTATAGTGGAAACAACCCCCTCATTTCCCTTTAATTGTATATCCTAATAAAATATGATTAAATAAAAAGAAAATGGCGACGGAGCGCAGCGCTAATAGGCGAACAATCGCGTCATTTCCTAATACGCGAACAATGACGAGTTAAAAATGTTATTTAAGTTTCATTTAGACTTAAGACTTAACGTTTCAAAAATACCCATTTTAATACGCATGATTTTTTTTTTCAGATTCTTCCAGTGGAAGTGTTCATCGTAATCATCATTACAATTATTCATTGTAGAATAATTAATAATTTAAGAAATCTAATAAATTGTATAGTATATTTATTGTTTTAAGGCATCATGTTTGTGTTTAGATAATTTTATAGTCAATCCAATTTTAAATCGTGTAAAAAATAAAACATTTACCAGGTAAAGTGCTTAATATTCGAATTTTTATTTGAGATACGTAGCTCGTCTACGATAAGGTATTGAAAAGAAGAAGGAGAGGGTATATACTATAAAAACTAGGATTAGAGGAGCATTAATATTGCAATAGCTAATTACTATTTACATTCTATTTTTAAACTTCCGAACTGCATTATAGCCGAGTAAAAGCAGTAGTAATACAGTGACGACTCAGGACCTGCAACCTCGAAAGTCCTTATAAAGACTCCAGATAGGGTGTCGAAAGCTCGACATAACAAAACCATATGCAAAAACTGAAAATTACTTGTAAACATCTAATTCATTTTATAAATCAGTCGGTAATCTCTTAATTAAGCAATCTGTTCTTTACGAACTCTAATAACTGCTTTGCAACAAGCAGTTATTGGAGCTCACACACAGTTCTCTAAATATTTAAGCACATCTTGGCTGATTTGCATCCAATAACTGCTGCTGGAGAGTGCGTTCGTGTGTATCTAATGCTCTCTGCAGTTGATCCCAAGTATGCTCAATGCAGTTGAAATCGGAAATCGTGGGACAGATGAGGATTAACTTGATTTCGTCGATCTTCAGCTATAATGACACACTGGTAAAGAGTTGTGGCTGAAGAAATGAAGGTATTGTAGTAGCAGTAAAAATTTGAAATAGTATAGTTAATTATTTCATCTCTATCAATCATACGGGTCATATTCCTATTCAAAACTAATAAAACTCTAGATCTAATAAAACTAATTTTACCCGATTTTAATAGAATCTATATGAATTTATATGAACTGGGGAGTATAAATTTTCATTATTTTTGACAAAATACTTTCGCGTTTGTGCTCTGGAGTGAGTGAAACCGATTAAAAGGGATGTCTTGGCTCCAAAAAACTTCCGATGTAAAGTTACTACTAAAATTTCAATTGATTTGTTTCCAATAATAATATATCGAACGGATTAGTTTCTAATAATTAATATTGGTACGCAGATAACAACAAATAAAATTATTTATTGTATTTCGGTTATATATTATTTATAGCCCAGTCGTCAGACACTAAAAAGCCAGTCAATCTCTAAAAATCAGACGACAAGCTGAATTTTGCAGGAAACGTCAATTTTTGGACCCCAAAAAAAATGCAAAATAGATTGCTACTCCTACCCCCGGGCTTCCCACTAAAACCATCCTCAAAGGGGGAAAGCTCGGGTATAAAAGTGATAAACTTTTTGCATCTTTTTCGAGGTCCAAAAATTGACATCCTCAGCGTGTTCGTATGATTTTTGTAGGTTCAGTGGCATCTTCTTCTCTGAATATTGGAATAATTTGACTTCTTTCACATCCGTTTTTAATTCTGGTAAGTCTTTCGTTTTTGTCATCATATTTAATATTTGGTCTATTTAAGACTTTTGACGGAGTTCTTGGTACTTTCTTACTTTGAGAAAATGTTTTTTCCATTTCTTTTGACCTATTTCCTTGTCGATATTCGTCAGGTATGTATTCATTAGAATCCATACTTTATTTTTCCCGATAAAACTACCCTACCCGCTCAACGTGCCACCAAAGGATGATCGATTTATCAAGCAATAGTTTTAGTCTCTTACGTGTATAGATTTATTCTTCACATAAATTAATTTTAAGATATTTTGGAACTGTTATATTTAGGAGTACCCACCTTTAATTTTTATATAATAAATATATATATTAGTGGAATATAATTTAAATTTTTTCTCTAACGTCATTTTAAATTAATTTCTACGGATTTGTTTGTTACTAATTGGCTGTATACTAATAAATAGTAATTCATTTACAATTTGATCATTTATATGGCTCCTAACTTTTGATGAGCAGTTTATTTTCATATTGATTAAATTGCTTAGTAACCAACCTCTATTATTTATATTTACTTGGATACCATTGTCACAAGTACAATTGGGTTGACGTTTTAATTATTTTTTAACATGAATTCTACAGAAATTCTATTCGCCAGAAAAACCTTGAAATCGTCACAAACTTGGTCCGACAAAACTAAGACTGATATACGGGAAAGGAAGAGAAACATACTATATTTAATTCATTGTTATTTAGTCGAACATAAACTGTGTGATACTGCGGAAAATTTGATGAAAGAAGCTCAACTTTCTACGGAATATCAAGTGTGTGAAAATGTAGATTTGGAAATAATATTACAAGAATATCAGAGTTATTATTTTACCAAGTTTCAGAAATATCCGAAAATTGTGAAAAAATTGGAAGAGTCGGTTGGAAGTGCAAAAGTTAAACCAAAATCTAGTGCAAGAATAAGGCAAACGCCACAAGCTGAAGAAATTAATAAGCCAGAAGTCTGCAATTTTCCAATCGTAATAAAACCTTTATTTGAACAAGTTAACGATGTCCATTGTGAAGAAAAAGAAACCTCAGACATTTCCGATTTTGATATTATTCCTGCCGATATGAAAGATATGGCCGACCAAATAAAAAAAGAATTTATTTCAACAAACGTCGAAACAACTTGGGATGACTGTATAGGTCTTTCCAGCGTAGTGGAAAAACTAAAAGAAGCTAGCGTTTATCCTTTGTTATATCAAGATTTATTTAAAAACGTTACAACATGGAAAGGTGTTCTATTGTTTGGCCCTCCCGGTAATGGAAAAACGTTACTGGCAAAAGCAGTGGCTTCTGAAGGTACCACGTTTATTAATGTTACTAGTAGTACCTTCATTAGCAAATGGAGGGGAGAATCGGAAAAGATGTTGAAACTGCTGTTTCAGTTGGCTAGGAAATTTGCCCCTACTACTATTTTTGTAGACGAAGTTGATGCATTAGTTCACCAGGAATCTCACCACGAAGCTTCTAAAAGATTCAAAAGCGAACTACTAACGCAAATAGATGGTGTTCAGAACTGTCCCTCAAATGTTTTTGTACTTGGTAGCACTAATTCTCCGTGGAATCTGGATGCTGCATTATTAAGACGCTTTGAAAAACGAATATTGGTACCACTGCCAGATGAAACTTCGAGACAGAAACTTTTAAGAAAGTACTTGAGTCATAATGATATTCAAACGAATGAGTTAGAGCAACTGGCTAAGCTTACTGAGAATTTTTCAGCGTGTGACATTAAGTGTTTATGTAAAGAAGTAACAATGACTGTTATACGTGAAAAAATAAATGAAATAAATAAAAAGGGAAGTAATAAAGTTCAAATGGATACAAGAACTATTACCTTTAAAGATGTTATCGATGCTTTGGAAAGGGTTTCCTCCAGTGCCATGGGGAGTAATATTAATAAATATTATGAGTGGAATAAAAAATACGGATCTTGGTGAATTTAATTAAAAAGTGTGATTTTATATTTTTGTGTAAAATAAAAGTGTTGGCATTCATTTCTTACTTATTGATATTCTTTTATCTATTGATATTTACTTGTTCTACGAATATCCGTATAATCTACACCCGTTACAAGTTCTGGAACTATTTCTTTGTAGGTAGCATTTTATGGTATCTATTGTGATAATTTCCATATTGATATATGATATATAAAATTGTGATTCATTTCCATTAAAGTAGATAACCCATTACAGCTCACTACTAATGGTATTTTTAATATTTCAATTTTGTATAAACTTTTATAATTTTCGTACTCTTTTCGTCGAGTACACAAAATAAATATACGAGTCTCTCATCATTCTCCAGGAGAATTGTGAAAGACTCGAACTGAACGACAACGCTCCATCCATTAGTACCATTAGATACAGCTTGCTTGTAGACAAGATGAGAAACATAGCTATTTCCGCGGGAGCTATACAGGGTGGCCAAAAGAAAAAGAGGCATTATCAGGAGCTACGACAACTTTTTTTGAAAAAGTCAGTGACAGGTCAATTTTTGATTAAAGGGGGACATATTTTTTTGGTATTGTCGATTGTTTTACTTTTACCCCTAACCCAGGGAAAGAATCACCCCAAAATTGTTTAATAGCAATGGGTACATATTAAATAAGATATCGTTTGAAAGCTTATGCAATTTCCTATACATTAGTAAAATATTACAATCGAAATTACCGGTAAAATGTGTCCCTCTTTAAACAAAAAATTGACCTGTCTGCTTTTTCAAAAATGTTGTAGTTCCTGATAATGCCTCTGTTTCGTTTGGTTACCCTGTATGTGATTCCTGTGGTTTGCCGCTTCTTTCAGTAATTTTGGTTTTTATAATATATTTCAGCTCACCAGGTCCAAGGTTTTTATCCATCTATCTAATTTTAGCTTTGCATCTTTATTAAGTATCCAGGTCGCGCTTGCGTAAAGCACGTTCGGTGGATAACTGTCCTAAATGATTATATCTCATCTCTATATATATATTTTTTGAAGTTATACTTCTATACGCGAGCTCCACGTTGGAAATTTCTATGGGAGTGAATCTGTGAAATCATTACATATGTAAGATAATGAGTAAGAGAGAGACAGATGATATACTTTCTCTCTCTTCCTCTCTCGAATATAAAAATGTTCCTTTTGTATATATATTTAATATATATATATATATATATATATATATATATATTATATATATAATAAAATATTTATTAATATTATTATTTATGTGATATGTTTTGTATTATTTATTAAATGTTCATAATTATTATATTAGTCTTTTGTATTTCAAAATAATAATCTCAATAAATCACTGTATGACCCAGAACTGTCAATTTTGAAATACGTTTGTGTCATGTCCTCGGTAGAATAGTAGTCAGTATCCCCGCCTGTCGCGCGGGAGACCGGGGTTCGATTCCCAGTCGGGGAGGACTTTTTTTATTAATATTATTACATGGTAAATTAAACATATGCGTAAGTAGAAAAGTTATGTATATTATTGTGATTTTTAAATACTTATGAATATTGCATTTTAATTTGTATTGTATTATTATATTGAATTATGTTGCACTGTATTGTAGTGTATTTTTTTATGTATATTATTATCATTTTTAAATACTTATGAATATTGCATTTTAATTTGTATTGTATTATTATATTGAATTATGTTGCAGTGTATTGTATTGTATTTTTATATTAATAACAAAATAAACAATGAATTTTACTGCAGAGTATGTGTAAAAAAATTTTTGCATTCAACTCCTTTCATACATATATGAAAATAAAAATATACATTTTCATCAAAATATTGATTAAATCCTTCATTTACTATACTCCTATTACAGATCAAATGTTGTTTATTAATTGTTAGTAAGTTGTTATTAATTCCGTTTCTCTTTCTGCTATGTCTTACCTATAGCATTACATATGTAATGATTGTGCAGATTGACTCCCAAATAAATTTGTAACGGCGAATGCGTGTATAGAAGTGTAACTTCTACCGGCAGTCCCACTGGACTGCCACACCCGTTTTTTTGTTAATTTATCTCTAATTCATATACCTTGGTTTCATCTCTAAGCTATTTTCTTTTAATTTATCGGATCTTCTTGTGATTAAGACAATATTGTCCCCGTATATTACACATTGATATTTGCGATGATATATTGAACTTTTAGTGTAGATGTTGCCTTCTCACAAAATTGTCTCGATACAGTGACCATGTCGTAGGCCTCGATGAAGTTAGAACTATCCCAATCCAAGACATGTTATTCCATCATAAAAGTGAAGATAGGATACTAGCACATCCTTGGCGAATAGTTCTAAGACGGTCTGATTATGATTAGGACGTCCGAGGACATACTAGTATACTGTCCTCATGATAAACGAACTTATCCAATGATACTACTATCTCCAGTACCTTATAGAATTAAAAATACTCGTAAGATTAACACAATTTATGATAAAACGGAATATTAACTTACCTACTTTGATTCATATTGAATTAAAAACTGATTTTCTATTCTCAAACATTGTGTACGTTCTAAAAATGCTTACAGGAAGTATAAAGATCTCTAAATTTCTTGGACATTACCTTACGTAGTCTTTTTCAAACAAGATTCATTTTATGTATCCTGTTTTTATAGTTATTCGAATTTTTATCAGAAGTCTCTCTTATGAGACCTATTAATTTGTACACCTTATCATCAGTCTCTTTGTCTTATCCCTCTGCGGTTACCTTTCTTCATGAGTTTCTAGATTGGGTCATTACAATATTAATTCCCTGTCACAGACACACCTTGTTTGTGAATAGGGAATTCCTCTGTATCGAATACCGATCTTAGATACTTAAAGTATTACTTTAACAATAGCGTTCAACGCTGCATCGCACATTGTATTCTTGAACCTCTGAGAGGCCTATGCTAGTGGCCCAATCAACAACCTGTGGAAAGCAATGAATAGTCACGGAGTAGATAACACAGCATAAATGCCGTAAAATTACTTTACAAAGGGAATGAATGTAGAATAAAAGTCAGACAAAACTTTTCAGAACCATTTAAAGTCGATAAAGGACTTCGACAAGGATGCTACCTATCACCAACCTTATTTAAACCATAATAGATAAAACAATAAAAAATTGGAAAAAGACAGGAGTAAAAATTGACAACTATATCCATAGCCTTTTGCTTGCCGATGATCAAATAATTTTAAAAGAAGAGAAAGACGACTCGTCAACATGATAAAAAAGCTGGTAGACGAATTGGGAAGCTGGGGTTTGGAAATTAAGTAAGCAGAAGACCCGGAGGTAAATAAAAACTCAATAAAACAAATGAATGAATACTTGGGGGTAACAAATACAGGATATAATAAATAAAATAAAGTAAAGAAAATAACACAATTAAACTCGATTATATGGAGCGAAGATATTACAAGCAAAACTAAACATCAATATTTAAAATAATAGTGGAAAACTGCTCATTTGATGGCTCAGAGACGTAGGTAACAAATAAAAGAATGGAAAATAAAATGAATGCAATAGAAATGATGTTTTGGAGCTGCAGATTTTAACACTAATAGATGGAGGGATTTTTTGTACTAGATAAAATTGTTGATATATATAAAAAAGACTAAATTATCTTGCCACAACAATACAAATGACATATATAACACCAATAACAGTTGGACGGTTTGAAATTGCAAATTTTTTCGTTAACATTTGTATAAATGAAATTTATCGTCAACAATAAGAAAGAAATATAATATAACCAACTATCTTCGTACTCTTCAAACATTGATAACAGTTAACAAATACAACGTCCCACTACATCTGGTATTATGACTTTGGCAATGTCAGACTTAAGTTTCGAAAACATGTTCATATATCTTGAAGACTTGATAGTATTTGGCAACAATTTACAACAACATAACCAAAACCTAGTAAAGGTCCTAGAAAGACTGGGGAAGGACAACTTGAAATTAAACCTGAATAAATGTGAGTTTGTGAAAAAAGAACTCTACTATACTTACAAGATAAGATGTCGAATAAGGGGATAGCACAGATTCAAAAAGAAATAATGGCAATGGAATTGTATTGTGCAGAATGCAAAAGAAACAGACTGGTAGCTTTTGCAAATTATTACAGAAAATGTATAAACCATTTTGCAGACATAGCGGCTCAATAGCTTATCTAATAACAATATAAAGTTTGGATGGTCAACAGAATGTTCAGAAGCATTTGATAAGCTCAAGATATCTTTAACAAACTCCCCGTTATGGAATTTCCGGATTTATTAGAAGGAAACAAATTTATTCTAAGGACGGATGCATCAGGAATAGCATTAGGAGGCACGCTTTCAAATAGCAATGACAAACCCGTAGTATACGCTACTAGGACACTCAACAAAAAAAGAATTAAATTATCCTACAATAGAAAAGGAATTATTGATATTACCCACTACAAAAAGAATTTACTATTCTGAAATACCACCGCCCATTAATGTACCTGTTTGGGATGACAAACCCTTCTAGCAGATTAATCAAATTTAGTCTAAAGCTGGAAGAATACTACTTCACAATTAGATACGTGAAAGGAGCTGAAAACGTTACGGCAGATGCCTTATCACGGATTTAAATCACATCAGAGGAACTAAAACGATTAAACAAAGACACAGAAACAAACATATTGGTGTCAACAAGAACTAAGAGGCAGGAAGAGACAGAATTCGAAAGACGAAAGGACTGATCAACCGGACGTTGTCGTACTGTTAAAATTCCCGAAAAATGCTATAGAAGTGAGATTAATAGTGATGAATACGGAGAAATGAACTTAGAATCTGCTAATGTACATACAGAAAACAATATAGTAAATGATGAAGATAACGATATTATTGATCAACGTTAGCGTTACTAAGAGACTCGAGATATAAGAACCTCGATCAGCGTCTGCACTGCGAGCGTCTCTGGAAGACTTGGTACAAATACAGAACCTAACAGATTTGAAATTAAGAAGAGTTATAATTAACGATTTTCACATCTTGCCTACAAGAGGACATGCAGGAATACCTACATAAAATGTGTAAAAATATAAGAAAATACTATTTCTGGAACGAATTACGGAGACATGTTGAAGAACATATAAAGAGATGAGACGACTGCCAAAGGCATAAGCACTCGATCATGATCCAAAGACCCATGACCATCACATCGACAGGCACCAGCGCATTTGTTACGATATTTATAGACGTGGTAGGCCTTTTTGAGGTGGATGACAATGGGAACAGATATGTTGACATTACAATGCAAATTAAGCAAATACATAGAAGGATACGTAATAGAAAACAAAAAAGAACGAAACAGTAGCCAAAACATTGGTAGAAAATTTCATTATGAGGTATGAAGTATCCAGAAGACTAGTAACAGATCAAGGCACAGAGTTTATGGCAAGAATATTTAAGGAAACATGCGCATTGCTGCAAATAGAGCAACTACACTCCACAGCGTATTACCACGAGACAATTGTAACTTTAGAAAATACTCACAAGCATTTAAATGCGTACCTTTGGATGAAACTGTCAAATTCCCGACAAGTTGGAGTAAGTGGGTACGATATTATTGCTTTGCATACAACATTTCGGTACATTCAGGTTACACACCATTCCAATTGGTATTCGGAAAAAAATTTCTGACACCACAGCACACTCTACTTGAAGAATGGAATACGGGAATTATATGCCCCAGATCCAAGAAATGAAATATTCTTTCTTAACCGTCTTAATCGTTAAAACGGTCAACGGTTTTGTTCCCGATACATATACTAGAACAAATGACGGAATTTGATAGAGCCTGGTAATAAAATGAAAACTTTTTAAAACGATAATTGTTCATTGTGAAAACCATCAAAATAAACCACCCGAAATAGATGGGCCACGTTAAGTGGATGATGGAAGTATAAAATTTTTAAAGAAGCAAATAGGATTGCTATTGCCAATTTACGCTTCACATATTTGTTTTAGGATATTTTTGTCTACATTATTGACTGAAAATCAATTGCCAGCCATAGAATGCAGATACCAAAGAATTTATATTTAATGCCACTTCAACTTAAATACTCTGTTCGTGGTAGTTATTGCAGGGAATAATACTGACAAATATCAACAATAAAATACACTCGCGATCATAAAATCCGGGTCACCTTGAAAATTTCAAGTTTCTGGAATATTTTTGCCTCTGGTGCAGTAATAACCTTTTTTTTAGGCTAACGTATTTTTTATTTGTCATCAATGTTTGTTTTGAAAGAAAAAAAAAACGGTTTTTTATTGTTTTTATTGAAAAGCAGAAAACAAACCAAATTGTTGATAAAACAGGCACACGAAAAAAATGGAAAATTCAGAACATGGTAAAATGTCAGTGAAATTTCAATGACTAATATCGTGTATTGCCTCCACTTGCTCTAATGACCTCTTGCAGACGACGGGGCATGCTCCCAATTTTTCTCCGGATTACATGTTGTGGTATGTTATTCCACTCTCTCACTAACAGATCCTTAAGCTCCTGTCCGTTGTTAGGAGGATATGTTAGGTGTTGAATACGTTTTTTTCAAATAGTCCCAGATATGTTCGATGGGATTCAGGTCCGGAGACCTAGCTAGCCAGGGTAACCTCGTCCAAGTATTGCATACTGATCGTGGCAACGTGCGTTCGCGCGTTGTTCTGCATAAAAACGACGTTTTCTCCAAGCCTTGCCATGGTATGCATAACATGTTCTTCCAGAATCTCCGTAATGTCCCTTCGTGCAGTTAAGGACCCATTTTCGATGGAGGGTAATTCTGTGCGGAAGTCGGAAGATACACCTCCCCAAGCCATGACCGAGCCTCCACCAAATGGCATTCTTGGAGCAATGCAAGTTTGTGAAAATCATTCACCGGTTCTCCTCCAAACTCTTACACGTCCATCGGATCCAGTTAGGCAGAAACGGGATTCATCTGAGAATAACTCTTTGCTCCAATCGTTAATTCCCCAATGCGCGTATTGTCGAGCAAAAACTAGTCGTGCAACTCGATGCGCCAGGCGAAGTGGCGGTCCTGTAGCCATTACCCGAGAAGCTAGTCCAAAAGAACGATATCTTCTCCTGACTGTTGAAACGCTAACACTGCGATTTCGTATTTCCTGTAGACGATTTCGATGCATAATCGCAATTGAGGTCCGGTTTCGTAAAGCCTGAAACACAAGAAAACGGTCATCTCGTACCGTGGTCATTCTTCTTCGTCCAGAGCCAGGTCGTCTGGATAGCAAACCCTTCTCCTGAAAGCGTTGAAACGTAGAAAGGCTTACGCCAACAGTTCTTGCGACTTGCCGTTGAGTGTGACCGTCTTTCACAAGCGCAACAATTTGTGCCGTTTCAACAACAGTCAAGGGTATTTTTGGCAAAAAATAAACAATAATAAACACTAATAATGGCACTAATAAACACTAATGGTGGAAATAATAAATGTTTGTTCGTTGCGTTTGAACAGAAAGTCGAAGCACAAATGCGAACAAGCGGCAGTTACAGGTACCGTTCATTTTGGGAAGTGTGCGCTTTCCCGCGAAATCGGCACTATTGAAATTCTTTGTTGCAAAGGAAACCGCTAAGCCGACAACAATTCCCAGAAACATGCATTAGTTTGTATTTGTGTTATTATTATTATTTACGATAAAGCTCGTTAAAAATGAAATATCGGTGATTTTCAAGGTGACCCGGATTTTATGATCGCGAGTGTATATATGTTGCGGGACTTCGGTATAAATTTCCATTAACGTTTACCAAAGGACTTGATATAATCTAATTAAGAGCTTTTATTGGCCCTCTTTGATGAGGATGGAATAGGTCGTGACGTTTTGTGTTCGTCGATTTATGTCTATTTTGTGTTGCTTGAATTTCAGGCCTAAACCAGCAAAACATGGTTTAAAAATGTTGTATCTGTGCGATTTATGAACTTATTATTTGTATATTGCGTTTGTGTTCACAGAAACAGGTGACACAATTTACAGAACAACGTCAATTCCAACTCAAACTACTTTAATGCTTATCACACGAATTGATGATGCGAGCAGGAATATTACTCGCAACGATTAGTTTTTCTTAGAAGTATTATCTATTATATATGACAATGAAACTTTTTTTGATATTATTATACAACTTTTGAAGATTAAAAATTTTTTTTTCATTGTTGGCGTATTTTGAAGATGGCGCCAAAAATTTTTCGTCTAAATATTACTGCTCTATGGCGGACAGTTAATCTCTAGAAGGCAAATATGAAAAATACAAGATACCATTATAAAAACACTAAATGTTGACTTGAACTCTTAGTACCAGGTAGAATACATATCTTTCTACCTACTTCTGACTTATACTAAAAAGACACTAACACTGACTTATACTCTTAATCCCCAAACGTTAGAAATATAACATTCAAGAAATGTTTTAAAAAAGAAGAGCCCTTACGTGATAGTTTATCAGAATTTTTTTTAAAAAGAAACAAAATGGAGGAAATTTGAAAAACTGATTCAAAAATTGACCTTTTTACGAATATTTTCATCCAAAAAAGTTTTATTATTTTTTTTGTCAAATTTTGGTAAACTATTATAGATAAAACCAAAACTAACAAAATATATCAAGGTTTATTATAATCAACCGACTATATCCGAAAATTAACTTCTGTTAGTTTTAAAAAACGATCTTTAATCTCCGGATCTAGTCGGTCGATTTTAATAAACCTTGATGCATTTTGTTTGTTTTGGTTTTCTCTATGATAGCTTTTTGTGACTGAAAAAAGTAAAAAAAAGTCAATTTTTGAACAATTTTTTCAAATATACGCCATTTTGTTTTGTTTTAAAAATTCTCATTTTTTCTGGTACAATATTTTTTTCACTATCAAGAGCACTTCTTTTTTAAAACACTTCTCGAACATTATGTTTCAGATTTGCCGGTGCAGATTAAATGTTATAAAGCAGTAATTTTTGGACGAAAAATTTTTGGCGCCGTCTTTAAAATATGCAAACAATGGAAAAAAATAAAAAAAAAAATTTTGTTATCTTCAAAAGTTGTATAATACTACAGGGTGTTTCAAAAAAAAGGTAACCCCGTCTGTAGGTAGGTAAAAAACTGAAAAATAATTGGGGTTTGCTTAGTAAAAAATTTTTGTAACGCCATCCGTCTTCAAGATACAGAGCGTTGAAGAAAAAAAAATTTACGCATTTTTTACGATTTTGCCGAAACTACTGGCAACATTGTAATGAAATTTATACGAATATGTTTTGGAAGCTGATACATCCCATGAATTTGTTTTTATATCTGATTCTCATAGAGGGCGCTAGTTACACGGATCGTACTAAGTATTAGTCAATATAACTTTTTTAAGAGTATAATTATTAATCAAAATTTTAAGTAAACTTAAACATAATTCAATTTTACACGAAAAAGGTACTCTTGGTAAAACTCGATACTGTGTACCGTTTTCGGAATATTTTGATTTGAAAATTATGAAGTAATAATTGATGCTGGTAGTAATGATAAAGTTCTAATAGGTATACCTCTATTTTCTCCAAGTGTGCCATGGAAATCTGACATTTATTGATTGTTATGACGATAAATCAACAATAAGAGTTTTGAAACCTTGTTATTTGTAAAATCAAATCAAAATGTACTCAAATGTTGAATATACTGACATGTTATTAACCTTAGGCGAATGTTTAGGATGTTCTAGTGCAGCTGTGACACGTTATGCAGAAAAGTTTCCTAGAAGAAACTTACCAAGTAAAAAAAAATTTAGAGCCGTTGAACGACGTTGTAGAGAAACTGAGAATGTGAGACCAAATAAAATAAATTCTGGTAGACCAAGTACAACAAGAACAATTAATAAAGAAAATAATATTTTAAATTTACTTGATCAAGATCCAACAGTTAGCGTAAGGAATATAGCAAGACAAATACTTCTTCTTCAAGTACTTGGCGGATACTGAAAGAACAGCAATTACATCCTTATCATTGCAGACAAGTCCAAGAGCTCTTGCCAGATGATCTACCGGTTAGAGTGGATTTTTGTGAAACATTGCAACAAAGGACATCCCACAATCCAAATTTTTTTAAATGCATTCTTTTCACGGACGAGGCCACCTTTACGCGACAAGGTATGTTTAACTCCCATAATGCACACTACTGGTGTGATGAGAATCCACGAGTCAAAAGAGTATCACATTACCAACACTCATTTAAAGTTAATGTTTGGGCAGCAACTTTAGGTAACAAATTAATAGTTTATCATATTCTACCTGGAAATTTAAATGGTGATATGTATCTTGATTTTTTAAACAATTCCTTATTTGAGATATTAGAAGATTTAACGATAAACGAGCGAAGATATTTATTTTTTATGCATGATGGAGCTCCACCACACTTTGATAGAAGGTGTCGTAATTGGTTGAGTAATCATTTTCCGAATCGATGGATTGGTAGAGGTGAAGAAGCTCCGATTCATTGGCCTCCTCGGTCATGCGATTTTAACCCTTTGGACTACGCAGTTTGGTCGTATATTAAGGAAAAAGTCTATGCTACAGAGGTAAATTCACGCCAAGAATTGGAAGAAAGAATTCAACGACAATTTAATGCCATCATAGCTGATCCCCTACCGTTTAGAAGGTTAATGGAATCTTTAGAAAAAAGAATAGACTTGTGTATTCGCGAAAACGGAGGGCATTTTGAACACTTACTGTAATTGAATTTTATTTTATGTTCTTAGTCATTAATTTAATTTTCTTCTTGTGAGTTTTGTTTAATTACTAACTATTTTATACCAGCATCAATTATTACTTCATAATTTTCAAATCAAAATATTCCGAAAACGGTACACAGTATCGAGTTTTACCGAGAGTATCATTTTCGTGTAAAATTGAATGATGTTTAAGTTTACTTGAAATTTTGATTAATAATTATACTCTTAAAAAAGTTATATTGACTAATACTTAGTACGATCCGTGTAACTAGCGCCCTCTATGAGAATCAGATATAAAAACAAATTCATGAGATGTATCAGCTTCCAAAACTTATTCGTATAAAATTTCATTACAATGTTGCCAGTAGTTTCGGCAAAATCGTAAAAAATGCGTAAAATTTTTTTTTTCTTCAACGCCCTGTATCTTGAAAACGGA
The DNA here is from genome assembly GCF_040954645.1 of Diabrotica undecimpunctata. Classification (NCBI taxonomy): domain Eukaryota; kingdom Metazoa; phylum Arthropoda; class Insecta; order Coleoptera; family Chrysomelidae; genus Diabrotica; species Diabrotica undecimpunctata. The sequence goes on from NC_092806.1 coordinate 14,886,854, forward strand.
TGGCCTTACAAAAATTTTTTACTAAGCAAACCCCAATTATTTTTCAGTTTTTTACCTACCCTAAAGACGGGGTTACCTTTTTTTGAAACACCCTGTATAAAAAAAAGTTTGAATGCCATATATAAAAAATAAGATACAAAAAAATTGTTGAAAATGTGGCATTTTTTAGCATTCTAGACTGTAATAGTACCTTAAATATTTATCGCACAAATCATATCTAAAAATGCTCATAAAAAACATCGTGCTTTATAAATTGAGTACAATTTGTGAAAAATACAAAAGTTTGTGTATATTTTGGATGAAATTAATTTTGATAAAGCATTGGTAAATTTTATAAAAATTCTGTGTAAAAAATCTTTAAAATGTGCACTGATGAATAAACATTCTTTATAAAAATTAAATGGATTTACAAACAGATATACAATTAAAAATGTACAGTAAATACACAGCCTTCAAGGTATAAAGAGGAATAGTCTCTATCACTTACACAACTCATCGAAGTGAAGTGTTTCCAATAAAAACTGAAAATACTCTTCACAATCACTTTCAGTCTCATCATTATAAAGTTCTTGGATTCCAAGAAAAAAATTACATCACCAAATTTTCAAAATATAGTCTTTTAATATGTATGGTTATACAAATAATGCAACACATTGTTTAAAAAACTTATCAAGTTTCTAATAATACACTAGACATTATTTATGCACTGATTTACACTGAAATCTAATAGACAGACATCACAATTATTATTCTGGTAATCATGTCACATAAAACATGTAGTAGAAAAATCATTGCAAAAGTCTTGATGCAGAGAACCTTCAAAATACATTATTTCTTATATCTAAACATTAAATTATTGAGTAACATTTTCATTATATTTTTCATTAATACCCAATAGACAATACAGTGGTACCTCGACATAAGAGTGTAATTGGTTCCGTAATCTTACTAGTATGTCAAAGCAATTTTCCCCATCGAAATATTATTAATCCCTTCCAGTCCCCAAAAAAACATGTTAGTTGTTTTTATGTTTATAAATAAGAAAAATGTATTTAAAAGAAGAAACATTTATTCATAAGTAACAAAAAATACATACATATTCTGTAAAAACGTGAGAAAAAGTGAAGTGCTTACGGAAGCGCTTAATTTTCATCAGTGGTCTTTGCTTTTTTCCTCACACTTTGCTCATTTGCATCTGCAGATTGTTTAAAAAAACTGTCCAACTTATCAACAATACTTCGAAAACGAGGTAAACAAGCAAAGCAGACAGACTGAGGTCTATAGTAAAAATTAACACAGTGTAAATTACACTGACATGGAGAGTGCAATATGGTTAGTATTAGAATCCGAATTTTTGTCAGATTGAACTTCCAATGACCCTTTAATTTGTCAGTCCAAGTAATAGTCACGTACAGACCCGCAAAACGATCTTTATGGCGAGGCCGTGAAGATCTATTACCAGTAAAGCTACCTTTTATTTACAAAGCAAATTAGAAGTAGTCAAATAAGAGGTATGAATTTGAATAAAAACTGATTCCTGGTATCTAAAATCTTGCTCTCATCTCAAAGCAAAATATCGCTCGCTCCGCGACTCGTACCTCAAAACACTCGTATATTAGGGCGTTCGTATATCGAGGTACCACTGTATTTAAGATTAAAAAATAAATCTAAAATTAGTTACTAAAAAATGTTTTAGTAACCAATTTGTAACTAAATAAAACAAAATTCTGCAGAATATTTTTTCACTAAACATAATTTATATACAGATATGTATTATAATCTCAAAAGTCAAAACTCAGCTGCAAAAAGGAAAGAATGAAATTTGAGATGTTTTATTAATTATACCCCTCAATAAATTCACACTGATGACTGATGCATGTACTAAAGTCAATATAGTGACAACACCATACCAGAACAGAGTTAACAATAGAAAGCTTGTATTTAAAATAAGTAAATGGCAAACAGTCTAGCAAATGAACATGTCAAATATCAATGTAGAAGAATCATAATCCTTTGTTGAATTTCAACAAATACAGAAAAAATGAACATAAATAAATTTATAAATGTATAAAAACTTTAAGGGCATGGGACAGTCACTACAGATCAGATATTGTGCATACGCAGAATAGACCAGGTTCTAGTCATGACGTAAGTGGAAACTAGAAGCAAATTAGTAATTTCGTTTGATGTTGTTTCTTGACTAAAGTTTATTTGTATAAGATTTATGATTTACCTAGTAAAAGCCTAAAAATGATTTGTGCTGGTTTTTAATGGACTACCTAAGTTTGACGTCACAATGGGCGAGGATTTTAAATACCTTTCCAAACATTTTTAATTTGTGTGTATTTGTCCCATAAGAAGTTGGAAATATTGTTCTTTTTTAAAGTTTGAAGAATAAATAAGGAATTTTGGTTATAAACATTCATTCTGTGCGATTGGTATTATTTGTTTTTGGTGAATTTGTGATTGGGGAATACCAACGGGGTTTCTGAACTAAGTGTTCTCTCACCGACCAAAAATTTGCACTGAGATAGATATTAGAAAGTGTTATAAGCAGAATGTAGATGTGTACCAACGCTATAGACGTCAAAAAAGCATATGCTTGTGTAAATAGAAGATATCTGTATAGCACTGAGTGAATTTGACGTTCCACAGAAATATGTACTCAAAATAACTCTTGATTCAGCAATCAGTAGGGTTAAAATAGCAGAATTCTCAACATTTGTAGAAATAGTAATCAGTTTAAGGCTAGGAGATATAACATCTATGTGTCATTTAACTTGGCTCTTGAAGGAATCGCTAAAATCATAATTAAAAGAGCTGTAGAAATCATAATACAGCTGTAGAATGCCATGCTGTGAAGACAGGACAGAGTTTCCAGAGGAAAACCAAGCTCTTGTCAAAGAACCAACGGGAAGGCACAAGATCAAGAAATCATAAATGGACACAGTACTAAAGAGTAATAAGTTTTAAATTCCTGGGTGCAGTAGCAACCAAAAACAATTCTGTGATGCAGTAGTTTAAAGCCACGATGACAGCAGCTAAAAGAAGCTATTTAAGTATCAGAAGTATGGAAGTGAAACATGAACTTTGTTTAGCAATGTTGAAGAAGTATTCAGAAGGTGGGAGAGAAAAATCTGTAGCTGTAGCTACATTTAGGATAACAAAATTTGATGAGTGAAATAAAGAAAGGGCGGATAAGGTGAGAGGCCCATATACAGAGAGGGGGGAGGAAACCCTGACTCAGATGGACATTGGGACTCAGACAGAGATTGAGAATTCAATGGTGGCAGCAACCAGCCAATAACAGAAAAGAATGGAGAGATGTCATGTGGCAGACCAAGTGCTGTACAGCCAGAGCGTAAGGTAAAAATAAACACCTGCAGGTCAACTGAGAACATGACATAAGGGCAGCAATTATGTCATTAACTGTTGATTTCTTTCATTGAACAAACAGGTCAATGACCTAAATCAGGATTATCCAAGTGTATATTCGGCACAGTATGACAGCTTTGGCAGAAGAAGTCCAATTTAGTAGATTAACTTTTGACAAACTTTTTTTTATAGAATGAACATGAGAATGTCAAATGTTGAGAAGTAGTACTTGGTAGTAGTATTCCTCCTAGTAGTTTGTAACCAGAAACAACTTTTGAGAAACTGGATTTTATACCTGTCTTGGGAAATCACATACATTTAAAACAAAGAGTATTTAAATATTTTAAGGTAGTTCCAAATAACACAATGAGCTAGGGGAAGAACTATACTGTGAATAAGCACACTATAAGACAGAGTTAGAAATGAAGAAATTCAAACAAAAAAATCTGAGTATCAGATGATTTTGAAAGAATGGCTAAAATTAAATTACAATTGGCAAAAGCCCTCGAATATACGGTTGGCTTGGCGTCATATAAAAACTAAAAGAATCGTGGAAAAACTTAGAAGAGATAGCGAAGATAAAATGTAAAGTATTGCTGGAAAACATAGGATTTAGACCACTTTCAAAAGAAAAATTTGCAAAGAACTGGAAGAGGCTTATATCTGCACATATATTAATAAGCTTATATCTGCACATATATTAATAAGCTTATATCTGCACATATATTAATAATAATAATGGCTGAGAAAATAATCATAATTACCTACCTAAGGGAATAGAGAAGAAATATCAAAGAAAATCAAAGGGATATCTATTTTAACGATAAAAAGATGGGTTACAAAAATTGACTTCAATCCAGAAATTTTAAAGAATATTTTTAACATTGTTTGAACTCTTGGATGCTAATCTGGAATTCTGGAGTTATCTCTTTATGTCATTACTAAGATTGTAATAGATGTAATAGAATAAGTGTGGTCATTGTGTTATAAAGTTTTATCATTGTATTATTTTTCTTCTTCTTCAATGTTCTGTATAATGTTCTGCATATATACTGAATGAAACCTGTCAACTTTGTGATCAATATCTCTACCTTTCTTGAAACCTATGTAATACACCAGGTTTTCATATTTAAACACTGTATGAAGTTTGTAGATTTTTTAATTGTATATATATTTTTCCCTTTTATCAACAAATACCACAAAGAATTTGTTTAATATTATTTTTCCAATGGAATAAATATTCCAGAATTTAAAATCAAATTTCCAATTACGTCATTATGCCATGCACTGCATTGTGTTACTGAAACACCCTATCTATTGGTAGAAGTTTCATACTACAAATATATGTAGAAAAAAAACAATTTGATTGATAATTGAGCATACTTCTTGTGGACTTTTAAGAAAGGCGATGATAATATACCTTAAAATACAATACGAAAATATCTGTACTATCTTAAAAAAGTGTACAAAGAAATATAAAAATATATTACATATATATACATGACTCATCAATTACCAAATGGTACAGGCCTTATCTACGGTATGGTAACTTTTTAGACTCATGTTTCAAAATAAAGCCATGGAAAGAACTAAATGATAATAGTTGTGGAATTTGATTGATAAATAAATATATTAGATATGTGAACGAAAGAAAATTAAACAACATAAAAATATGAGTCACTCAGTAGAAGGCTCAAGAAGTCATTAAATATTTTAACAAATCTTCAATTACCTGTGTAGACATAAAAAGCTCAAAATCTGACATTTATTACAGTATATATAGATAGAGTACACTGTAAATTTGTTAAAAATACTTTTCCTTCTTAATCTATTTTACAAATATATGCATGCAGTCAAAAGATCTCATCATTCAGTAAAATCTTAAGCACTGAAATATAGTGATTGTATTGTCAAAGTAATTGTATCTTACTAAATAGTTGTGGACAAATACAATTGTTTCTTCAGTAAAACTCATGATAAGAATTCGGTGTTGGTTCTTACAGACAATGGAAATCAAATGGCAGTTAATGCTACAGTATTGTATGATATCCTACTTCAACACTGTCAAGTCAACTCAGCATGTGATGTAATTTTTATCACTGCAAGAAAAACAGATTGAAGGATTTCATAACAAAAACTCCCAAACCCAGAATTCCCACAAAATCTATTGACTACACACACTACCACAATGACTATTTCAATAGATAAGCTTTATTTGTGAAACAATAGGCACAAGAGCAGTGATGCTGAAGAAAGAGAAGAAAATGGCTGTTCATACAGAAATTAATACACTCTTCACTCCGATGACTCACACGAGAGATTAATATACTACATAGTAAATGTAATACATAATAATGATTAAGAGTAATGATAAAGATTAAATGAATTGTTTTGTCCACAACAAGAGTAAATATGAATTTTAACAATAATACCATAAAACTAAAAAATAATACATTTGTATGGAATGTGCAAATGAAAAATAAACAAAATATCTGAATTTATTACATCTGAATATATGTTAAATATAAATTTATTTAACAAAATATAACTGTATCTAAAGATGTAGATAGCAGTCATTATATTAGAAAAAGACCTTTTGAACATGCATAAAGCAATTTCATAATATATAAAAATTTAATGGATATTTTATGCACGAAAATATAATGAAACTTTTTATTTTGAAGTTAAGGTTCTCTAAAAATCCAAAATATGATAGAAAATAAACATGATTACAACTCTATATGGTACTATGGTATTCACCTTCTATCCCTATACCTATGGTGGCTTCTGCTTCTTTCTCTTTCCCTTCCCCTATCACGTTCTCTGTCCCTAACTCTAGAACGTTCTGTTGTTCTCCAAATAAATTCATCAACAGATCTATCATACGACCTTTTATCAGAATATGATGCTAATCTAGAAGACGAATAATCTGGTACAGGAAGTCCTTCATAGTATCTGGGTGGAGGTAAATTATCATAAGGTGGGTAAATTGCAGATGCTACATATGGCAAAGGAGGTAATTGATGCTGCATAGTTCTCATGTAATCAGCAACATAAGCTTCAGCTGCTGCTGCTGTATATGGCCTAGATGTGTCCCTTTCATAAAACATAGAATACCTATCCCTTGGCCTTGGCGATGCTGAGCGTCTATAGTTATTTGTTGTCAGTCCTCTAGATAAAAAGTATTTTCTCCTGGAAAAAGATGATCCTCTTCCTCTATAGTTGAAAGAGGAAGGTCTGGCTGCTATTGGCATTCTGGCTTTTGGGTGTCTGTGTCCATCTCTACTACGTAAGGTACTTTTTTTACCAGCTTCTTTAGCTAATCTTAATATTGGTAATAAGTCAATTCCCTCATCTTCAGGAAATAAACGGCATAATTCCTCAGCTACACGGGGTTCAATTTCTTGTCCATCTCTACCAATTTTTACAGGTTTTCCATCATTCCATGGATTATACAAATGCATTGTGCTCAAAAATGATAACTCTTTACGACAAATCCAGTCTACTTTAAAGACACCTCCCAAAGCTTTGGCTGATAAACCAGGTGGGAGTACCCAAGAAATTGGAGATCCATCATGTCTTGATTCACTATGTAAACGAGCAAAACCTGCAAACTTTCCACTTTCTTTAACAGAAAAGATTAGAAGAACATTTCTTGATTCTTTATATGCCTGATTCAGGTTTGATTCATTTTGAGGAAGAGTTGACCACACACCTTTGGCTTTTGAAAGGATGATATTCTCAGAATTATTAGATTTAATAACAAAAAAACGGGCATCACGAAACAAATAATTTAACTTCGTTATATAGTCATAAGATTTCAATTTATCTTTGGAACGTGGTCTCTTTGAGGCTGGTGATGCACTCCTAGAACGGTCCCTCTTGTGCCGCGATCGTTGCAGTTGACCGGAAGAATTAGTGCTAGAAGAACTGATGCTTGGACCGGTTGAAATTTCAGAACTGGAGGAGGATACATCACTTTCATAGTTTACTTCATCTAATTTCATATCGTCACCCATATCTAGACTAAGATTTAGATTTTCAGTATTCATTATCACCAAAACATGGATGTCCACACACTTTTAAAACTTATCCTAGAAACATTTTGCAAGTTTCACTTAACAAGGATATTATTTTACTTTGATTTTCGTTTATTTTCAAAATAAAATAGAACACCTTCACTAATAATTTAAGTTGGTTGCACTTTGTGTGTTTTTAGCAAAAATCAAGCCGCAAGCTTTCTTCTGAACGTCAAATGTCAAAACGTGTGTCATCGCATAGATTTTTTCATGGAAATCGATTCCTCATCTTTTTAGGTATAGAAGCCAGCAAGATTTATAGCAAAGAAAGAAGATAAATGTTTTTTTGGTATATTTTCCAACAAAACAGGGGGTTTAACTGCACTATATAGATAACATGTCATTCTGCATAATCCAGTTTATTACAGATTATAACAAATTATATATTTTATCAATTTAAAAATTTATCATTATAAAATAAATCAACTGCCCCATAAATATACTCAAATCTCGAGAACCTGAGGTTCTCATAAGCAAATATGTTGTCATTAAACCAACCAATAACAATAAAAAAAATTATTTTAAACTGACGTATTTTCTAGCAAGGACATATCTTCCAGTTTATAATAAACAAATTGTTTATATTTTGAAAATATATTAAAACACAATTCCCAAATACAAAATATTCAAATCAGTAATAAACATCCAGCATCCAGTATTTTATCTTAAAAAAACATAAAATCTTTGTTCAAGAGTGTTTAACCTTGGCGCCGTTGATTAAAATTTTCTGAATGGTCAAACGAAACGGGGTGTAGGTCTTGCGCAGAAGAGCAACTCCGGTTGTTGCTCTGTAAAATTGAAATTGTCAAGCAGAAAAAGTGATTGTGGGGAGGAGTGTATTCATGTAAAGCCGACAAATAATCTGTTTTGTAAGTATAATGTGTATCTTCCGTGAAGTGAATATTTAAAAATATGACAGAAGTACGACGTCTCATGAGTTCTATTCGCAGGTGCAAACAAATTTGTTGATTATGGAGACGTTAATCCCACTTAAATGCATCTAACATGCAATATTTCAAAAGGCACAAATAGGATGCATACTCCCGAAAAACTCATATTTATCAGCTAAACGGAGATTTTCCGTCTCTGTATCAGGGGTAAGTTATATTTTTGTCTTATAGATTGTAATTATGAGCTTATTTTGATTACAAGCTGTCTGCACACATCAACCTTTTCGTATATTGTTTTATGAAATAATATTACGTTTTTAAATAACATAATTTTATTGCACTTGTCGGAGATAAAATTATATTGAATAAGGGGCTGGGTTATAATGCAAAGGCCATCTGGGCATCATAAATGTCAATGCTGAGGTCACACTGTTTTGTTTTGTTATTTTCCTGTGTATATTTTCAGTTTATTGTAAATGAATATATTTTTTATTGGTTTCATCTCACTTTTTTATTTTGATAACATTCCTATTTTGATAGTAAGAAGAACTTTTCTGTACGGTTTTTATAACGAAGTCTTAGTAATGCTATTTAAAAATGCTAATTTATTATAAAATCGTCTTTAATAAAATTAACAGTTAATATTATAAAAGTATTTTGGTATAACTGTCAAAAATATAGAAATAGTTATCTACTGCTTCTATTTATGTTTTTAGGTTTATATGTTATAAATTTTATATGGAAATATAAACAGTAAACTCATATTTATACACAGTAATAGCCATAATTATGTGCATATTTTATTAAAAAGTAATGTGCTAGAAAAAAAATGTTTAAATGTATAAAAAAGAATTCGTAATAGCTTTTTTAAAATTATTATTATTTGGATATTACCTTAAAATTGCATAAAAATTTATTTCCATCATAAAAACATCCTGTTCCAAACAAAATAGGTTTGCTATTATTGTAATTAATGTTATGTAAGTTTAATTTACTTATAATTGGGTAGTAATCTATGAATTTCTAATTTTCTAAAGTAGTGGGTGATGGACTATATTTAATTATCACTGGAGCTGTCCCAGGACAGAAAAATAATAAGCATTTATTTATTTAATACGAAAATAAGAAAAACTTTTCTACAGAAAATTGTTGGTGTATTTTAATCACATACTCAAAGTGCTGTTTCTTTTCCAAGCATTTCAATTACAAATAAAATAACAGTTCCAATAGCTTAATAGGTTAAAAATGCAATTAAAATGTATGTAAAAAATTATATGCTAGACAAGGAGATTAAAACTTTGTAGATCTCTTAAATATTACCAATATATATCAAGTTTAAAGGCTCAAGACCTTTGCTCCAAGAAAAAGAAAAGCCATTTCTTCATTAAACCAGAAGGAAGCTACATACCAAGTTTCAAGGCTCTAGAATTTTTATTTAAATTAAAAGAAAAGACATAACAATATGAGCAGAAATATTGATGATTTTAAAATTCAATAAATACTTAAAAATATTAAATTGCACAATTTTATTTTAAATTTAACAAATGTTTTGATTTTTCTCAAGATTATTGTGAAGATGAAAATCAAATAAAATTTATTCTATTCACAAAACCCCTCAAAAGTAATGCCTCATTAAATTATTTTAAATAGTGTCCAGATACTGTTTTTCAACAGTATTTGGATAATTTTTCAGATTGTGCTTTATATGAGCACTGAGCACTTATAACTAAATCTTCAAACCGGTATGAATCCCATGAGCTATATAACAAAGACCGATATTTATCCAGGAATTTAAACCAATCACACAAACAATAATGGATCAAAACCAACATATTATAAATGATGCGAAAGGGATTGCGGAGGTATGGAGAAAATATTGTCAAAGTCTATATGCAGATGATCCCCAGAATGCAAATTACTATGAGTTCACTACTGAAAGACAGTAGCGCACCTAGAATTTGCCTCTGGGGGGGTTTGGTTGGTCATCGAAATTTTTTTTATGATGTTACCTCCATTTTGAGTCCTTAAAATATGTGAGTAACAATGTCAGAATAGGGTCTGGGGGGGGGGGTTAACCCCCCAAAACCCCGCTCTGGGTGCGCCACTGCTGAGAGAGAACCAAACATTCTAAAGTCAGAGGTAGAAAAAGCAATCAAAAAGTTAAAAAATAGAAAATCTTCTGGCGCAGACCAGATCACTGCAGAAGTTTTAAAAGGGACTGGAGATGTTTGAGTAAATTTATTTATTTAGACACCTTACAAACACTATAGACTAATAGTAATTACATGTAAAGTGTTTAAGACAAAAAAATACAATAAATGAATGAACATTAATAATACAATAAGAAAAAAATACAATAAACCCCTTAAAACCAGTGCTGATGAGCAAGCAATGTCTTAAGTTCACAGCTTATATTCACATTATTAGTATATTAAATACTTCATTACAAATTTTTAACATTGTTTATTGGTGATATGTTTCTATAGTAATTTGTAAAGAATAGATCTAGGTTAGTTATCCTTAACCTACTCTTGGGTACTCTAAAGTAAATAAACTCAATTAAACCACAGTTTGTGTACTTTAATACTGTTAACAATCAAGTATATGAACATAATGACCTGACTGTTTCTTCTAGTGGCAAGTGACTGCAACTGAAATGAGTCTAACATTACCCTGTATGAGACCGCATATGGATATTTCTTATTTATTTATTTATTTTTATTTACATATAGAAATCTTAAATATCGTTTTTTGCACTTTTTCAATCAATTCTGAGTTTGAAAATGCAGTAGGAGACCAGATGATTGAAGCATATTCCATATGTGGTCTCACCAGGGCATTATAGAGTTTTATAATTGTGCTATTTCTACTGACAAAATCCAAAGCACAATAAGCTCTGTTAGTTATTTCATAAAAGTGTATATTGAACTTCATGTTGATTTGGAATTTAACTCCAAGATCCTTCATAACACTCACTCTCCCAACTCAATCATCATTAATATAATAACCTTCAATAACGCTATTGAGTTTTCTTGTATAAGAAACTACTGCACACTTTTTAACATTAAGAGTCATTTTTGAATCATTAAACCATTGAATAACTGATCTTAGATCATCTTGCAATTTGACTGCGTCTTTCTTATTAGAGATTGTTTTAAAAAGTTTAAAATCATCGCCATACTTAAGCTGTTACAAGATTTAATAGTGTCTGGCAAGTCGTTAATAAATAAAATAAAGAGCAATGGTCCTAGTTTGCTCCCCTGTGGGACTCATCACACACATATTAGTGAGAAAAGCAATTACCTACTTTTACTGTATTGGTTCTCCATGAATTGTGTTTTCCTGTGATGGTAAAAACATGACATTTAGAAGTGTTTAGAAACATTTTTTTATCAACGAACTATTGACTTACTGAGTTCAGATCACATTGCAGCATCTCAGAGTCCTGTAGAGTTGAAATTTCTCGAAAAATCTTAAAATCATCTGCAAATAGTAGGCTTATGGAAAACTTCACACAAGTTGTTACCTTGTGGTACACCGGATGTCGACATAAATGGCTTAGATAAACTGTTCCCCACTTTAACTTGATTTGACCTACCTATCAGAAAGATATGACCTCATAAACATACATGCTTCTGAATCAAAATCAAACTTGCTTAGCTTTTCAATAAGTATAGAGTGATCAATATTATCAAAAGCTGTGGTACAGTTGGTAAAAATAACATTCAGCTGAGTTTTATTATTTATGGCCCTTGCTGCAAAATTTGTAAAAATGCACAAATTTGACATAGTGGACTTAATTAGTGCCTAATTTCAAGTTTTTCCAATGATCAGGAAATCATCAGCATATGTCATTATTTGTATACTACGGGTATATCATACTTGTTAAGTTCATTCCAGAATCTCTATAACTTTTTCTAACGCTACATTGAACAGCGTGCATGATAGCGCATCTCCCTTGCGCAGTCAATTAATTCTACCAATCCTTTTTGTATTCCAAATTCGAGCATAGCCGAATATAATTGGAGTCTATCAACAGTATCGTATGCTGCCTTAAAGTCTATGAAGATGTAATGGCAGTCTATGTTGTACTCCTTCGTTTTTTCTTATATTTGTCTAAAGATTCTATCCAAAGATATATATTCTATAAAGATATATAAAACACTGATATGACCAAGAAAAATACTTATGATTTGAATGGAAAATAATGAAAACGATCTTAGGAAATGATATCGCCCCATAAGGAGAAAGAAAATTAAAAAGAAACAAATACATATAAAGATAGCGAGAGGAATTAAATATTTGGAATGAATAGGACACATCATCTGAAGATCGGCAAACTAAATTCAACTAAAATACTGAATAACTAGCGGCGGATGGTTCAGTTTATATTGTGACGCCTGACGCGGAGCTTACTAGACCGAAGGAAGGAGACCCTTCTAGAAGATTTCCTTTCCTCCTGTTAAGCCGCTTGTGTATTATTCTAGACTGCTAGAGACTATTCACTGTCTTGAAAGCTACTAACTGGTTGACTAGCTTCCTCTACCAGACGATTGTGTAGATTCTGGGATAATTTCGAACAACAATAAAATAACGATACATTTTTTTTTTGGTGCCCATCCTCTGTTGTTGGCAATCACGTTGGTCCATACAACTTTGTTGACAGCTGCTCTAAATAGATGTATGGTAGTCATTCCTGCCCACTGTCTAATGTTCTTCAACCACGATGTTCTTCTGCGCCCTTGAGATCTTATGCCCTCTATCTTGCCTTGTAAAATTAGTTGAATTAGTTGATATTCTCATTGCGCATCACATGCCCTAAGTATGTCATCTTTCTGATTTTCACGATACGCATAATTTCCATATCTTTATTCATACGTTGGATCACAGTGTTGTTTGTAAAATGATGGATATAGGAAATTCTGAGCATGCGGCGGTAGCACCACATTTCGAAGGCTTCTAATCGTTTGGATGTTGCCTCCGTCAAGGTCCAGGCTTTGACTCCATATAAAAGGGTAGAAAATACATAGCATCTCAAGATTTGTGTTCTTTATCAATGTTTAGTTTCATATTACATAAAATCTTCCTGAGGCGATTGAAGACAGCTCTCGCCTTTTCTATACGACGTATTTCCTGTGAGTAGTCCTATTCCTTATTTAGGCTGCATCCAAGGTATGTAATTTTGTCGATTATTTTCAAGGGTTCATTATTAGCTGTGAATTGGTGCTGTATTACGTCGTTTTTACTTTCTGCAAGAATTTTGGTCTTCTTATAGTTTAATTTCATGCCGTATCTGTCACAGGTTTCCACTACACGGTCTATTTATGTTTGCAGATCCTCCGCATTATCAGCGATCAAAACCGTATCGTCCGCATATCTTAAATTGTTTATGATTTCACCATTGATTTTTATACCTTCTCTTAAACCATCAATAGCTTCCCTGAACAGCATTTCCGAGTAAGTATTGAACAACGTCGGTGATAAAATGCAGCCCTGTCGTACTCCCCGTTTTATTGTGAATTCTTGTGAGGTTTCGTTGTCTACTCGTACAGTTGCCCTTTGCTGTAAGTATAAATTTTTAATTAGGCGTAAATCTTGTTCATCAATACTAGATTCTTTCAGTATCTGAAATAATTTTTGATGTTGCACCTTGTCAAATGCTTTTTCAAAGTCTATAAAGCATGCGTAGACTTCGCAATTTACGTCTCGAGCTCTTTTTATCAATACTTGTATGAACTGAACTGAAACTGAACACGGCTAATGCTTTCTTCAAGTTTTCTATATATGCGAGAGTGAATAACAGAAAGAAGGGTTTTGAGTGCATGGCTCATGAAGCTTATAATTCTGTAATCAGAGCATCTGGTGGCATTTGCCTTTTTGGGGAGAGGGATGAAGGTGGAAACTAGCCAATCTGTAGGAAATTCTGCAGTTTCATAGATTTTGTTCAGTAAACTCGTTAGGAGTTTGAGTTGGTTGTTTTCAAATAGTTTCAATATTTCAGCTTGTTTGTTATCAGGTCCAGGTGCTTTGTTGGTTTTTAGTCTTTTTATTGCATATGTTACTTCACCGAGCGTTATTTCTGGTCCTGAACATCCAGAAACACTGACTTCTGTCTCTTGCTCTTCCTTGAATAATTCTTTCATGTATTGCCTCCATCTCTGAAGTATTCTCTCATTTTCGTAGAGCAGGTTGTTGTGCTCGTCTAATATTAAGTTATGACTTCGTGATCCGTTTCCTCCCGTTAAGTTTTTGATCTTTTTATGTAGGTTAAAAGTGTAAAGTCTTCGAGATGGTAATTGGAAAAAGGTGTTCGTTATTCCACTATCCGTTTCCTGGCAGAACTGAACAAGGCGGCCTCCTCTATCATTTCGCGTTCCTAGTCCAAAGTGTCCCACAGTATTGCCATCACCTCCTTTGCCTACTTTGGAGTTGAAATCTCCTAGCAGGATATTCACCTATTGTTTTTTGGTATGTTTTAGGTATTCTTTCAATTGTTCATAGAATATTTCTATTTCCTGCTCTGAGCTTTCCGAAGTTAAAGCATATGCTTGAATAATGTTCACGTTAACTGGTTTAGCATTACTTTTGAGTACTGATATTCCTATAAAACTAAGTACACATTTGTTAACTTCTTTATTTACTATTATAGCAACTATTAGCAACTCTGTTTTTGTTTCTTGTTGTAGTATTTTTACAGTAGTATATTGTGTGGTTTTTTATTTCGCACTGGCCTAAATTGGGCCATCTAACTTCACTGCATCCAAGTATGTCAATGTTGAGTCTTCGCATTTCTTTAATTACGTTATTCACTTTTCCGGCCTGGAATAAACTTCGTACATTCCATGTACCAATCTTCTTATCATGCTTAAATCTAAATATTTGTGGCAACCGGGGGATTCTTAGCACCCTCTCCCCACTTAAGGGGTGCCCGGGACTAAGGGCCGTTTCTATATTGACTTAATCCATTGTGATTATACTAGGGAAAGTTAAGTGGGGTGGTTTCCCGTTGCCTTCCCCAATGATTTTTCTTACTCCTTGGGAATGGATGTGTGGGATCTTGGGGTAGGGACATGACTTCCCCTGGTACCGGTTGGGGGATAGCCATGTATCGCGTGGGCAGGGTTGCATAGCTGAAGTAGATCTATCTTATACCGGGATCGTACAAGAATATCTACCCGCTATCACGATAAATTATGGGTACCTAATTTAAATACATACTTTTCAATACGAATTTTTTTGATTATTAAAATAGTTATTTCAAGAATTGTAATAAATTCCAGTAACAAAATTTAATGATCATTTATTTATTTTCTACTCCTTCTGGCCCTCACTGGATACACCTGATTCTATATCCAGCTTTATTATCGTAAGTATTATATAACTTAGTAGGAGTGTGTCGAAACTACATTACCTACTTAGAAAAAAGAGTATATGTATACTGTAGTATACTTGGAGGTAAGATTTTTGTTCATCAAATCCATGACATTTGATTTTTTCTAGCTAATTCTGGTTTACGAGTGTATGCTTTTCTTTTTGTACCATTAATACCTTAATTCTGCTAGCTTTATTGGATTGCTCCCATCATTTCATTATATTCATTTGGTGACACACGCTTTTACAGCCGTAAAAACGTAAAACATTTTATTGTCACGAATTGGATAGTTATTTTTATGACCACTTTTATCGCACCAACAAAAGCATCATAGGTATACAGAGTTCCAGATGTTAACTGTCTTGTTTACTTTCCCTTAAATTACGTATTTATGAGTGATGAATCTCAGTTTCAGTAAGTTTTAAATAGCGTATTATCTAAACATAAATTATTAACCTGTTTTTTTCGAGCAGCACAATTGTGTGGATAGAATACAATATCCAGATCTTTGCTGGTTTTGGAAATGTTTATTAGATTGTTAAATATGCTATAGTAGAAAACACAGTTAGAATGCAGTCTAGGTAAGATAGGCAATGTATTTCTTACGGAAGAACGGCCGACCACGTTGCTGGTTTGCTCCGAGCGGCGCACATACATATATTTCAAAGATTTAGGCGGCTAAAATTATATTTGGTAATTTTGGTTCTACTTTCAATTAAATTAAAGGAAAAGTATATATTTTTTACAACAAACCTATATTTGTCATGTTATAAAAAACAGTAATCGTTACAACACACAAATGAATGAAAACTCAAAATTAACAATAAAAAAAATATATTAATAATCCTTATCTTCCGGTTCAGACGACTCCATTGACTCTGTGTTTGGGTCAGCAGGTAATAAAAGTACAATCGTTTCAGATAGAAATGCCTTGCGTGAAGGTTTTTTTTATTTTTCTCAAGCAACTAATGAAGGAATCAGAACTTAACAAAAGCCTATAATATACATCTAAGTTACACTCTTCTCTAGAAAATTTTCTAGCAAAATTTAACCGGTATGATCGGAAATGCTTGTTCCGGGCCTCTACAGCTTCTTCTGATAGCTGTTCTATTGAAAGTAGCGAATTTTTTATTATTTGGCTTCTATGTATCAATAGCTTGTGCATGGTTGGCGTCATTGGATGCCAAAAATACAGTTCCACGTACAATTTTGCTGTTTCTTACGCATACGTATAATATTTTTCAGCATTGATTTTGTGGTCACTTGAAATAGTTTTTAAAATTACCTTGAACCTGTAAATAATATCAAAGCTAATACCTGTAATGTCTGAAGCCAATTCGGGATTTTCAAAAAATCTGCGGCTTGTGTTGCCATCATTAGTGTTGCCAAAGTTGGCTTTTGGCATGTCAACGAGTAGTCCGGTTTCATTCCGAAACCTCCCCTGAATTTCCGACTTGACAAACCGAATTCCAAAACTTGAGGGTTTACAGTATTTTTCATTGACAAATCATTAAAGTTCTTTGAGGTAGCTCCACAAATGTAGTACTGGGATGTTGACTTTGTGTCTGTGATTGCGTTGCACCTTACCGTCAATCATACTCATTTTGAGTTGGTGCTCGAACGAAAACTCCTCTTCATTCAACGTAACAATTGTATAGTTCAGTTGTTTAATGGACTCCTGCACATATTGTATCTCTTCTTTAGTTACATCTGTTGTTTCTTTTACAAATCTAAATCGAATTGGCCGGCAAAACTTTGACGAAGAAGGGGTTGGATTTTGCCATATAATTTTACTACAGTTTTTTCCACAAACAATGCACAAAGGTACAAAGGAACTCATAAAAACTTTGGCATCTGAATCAGTATCATTATTGAAACTTTGTTTAAATTTGGATTGTTGGGCACCGTCACAACCCCATTTGCAAATTATCAGTAAAGACTTCCTCTCTTGCTCTTCTTCTTCTTCAAGTGCCCTGTCCGTTGCGAACGTTGGCTATTAACATGGCAATTCTGATCTTGTTTGCGGCGCTTCTGAATAGTTCGACCGATGTGAGCCCGAACCACTTCCTCAGATTTTGGAGCCACGAGTGTCTTCTCCTGCCTGACCCTCTCTTACTGTCTATTTTTCCCTGGACAATCAATTGCAGTAGACGGTACTTATCGTGTCTCAATATGTGGCCTAGATATTCAAGCTTTCTTTGTTTAATTGTATTCACGATTTCTTTCTCCTTTCCGATTCTTTGGATTACCTCCATGTTGGTGACATGTTCGGTCCAGGATATACGAAGAATTCGTCGGTACACCCACATTTCGAATGCTTCTAGTTTTCTCGTGAGCGTCTCCGTCAGCGTCCAGGCCTCCACACCATACAGTAAGATCGGAAAAATGTAGCATTTAACTAGACATAGTTTTAGGGGAAGAGCCAAATCCCTGCTTATGAGGAGTTTTTTCATATTGCTAAATGCTGCTCTAGCTCGTTCTATTCTCGCCTTAATTTCTGTGGCCTGTTCCCATTTTGCATTTACGTTGGTGCCAAGGTACACATAAGATTCTACATGGTCAATTAGTATGTTACTTATCCGTAACTGTCGAGCAGGCTGTTGCTTCCTGCTTATCAGCATCCACTTTGTCTTCTTGAAGTTGAGGCTCAGGCCGTATTCCTCACTAACTGAATAAACTCTTTCCATTACCTGCTGTAATTCGTCTATGGTACTGGCAAGGATCACCGTGTCGTCGGCATATCTTATATTGTTCGTTAACTCGCCGTTTATTTTTATGTCCTCATTTGCATTTTCCATACATTTTTGTAATTCGTTGCCAATTTTTGCTCTTGCTGTTTGACCCCAGTATAGGTTTGCCACAATTCGAATGTCCTTGTCGTCAATACCTGTCTTTCGCAGAATATCTATCAATTGTTCATGATTGACATTGTCAAATGCTTTTCTAAAATCCACAAAGCACAAATACACGTCCTTATCAACGTCTCTACACCGCTGTATAAGCACCTGGAGAGCGAAAATTGCTTCTCTAGTTCCAAGTGCTTTCCGAAAGCCAAACTGCGATCTATCAATATTTGACTCACATTTATCATATACGAATTTATCTCTTGCTCGTTAAGTCGAATTAGCACATCTAGGTATTTTGATAATCGTGTCACGGCTAGATCCATTAGGCACTGTAGGTTACTCTCTGCGCAGGTAGATGTAATTTTTAGAGATTCTTTTGGCGGATAGCACTCTTGTTTAGCTTTCAAAACAGGGTCATAGAAAGGGAAATGTTTTGGATTTGTTGTTCTTATTATCTCATACTGCCGTCTCGATAGATCGGCTTTAACTAACATCTTGAATGCTTGCAGAGGCGCCAATGGAGGTAGCTCATCCTCGTCGCAAACTTTACTGTAGGCTTTTCTATATTTACTGGCCCGTGTTGGTGAATTCGTAAGGTCGTTAAGCAATTTTGAGGCGGTCCTATATCCTGTTGTCTGCAACACAGATTTAGCAGCGTGGACAATAACTTCATTACCTACGGAGGCCCTTATTTCTTCCGTTTTCCTTCGTTTACTACGCTCACTTAATTCTCCAAAAGACTTGGGTGGTCGGCCTTGAGTGAAAGCTGTTTCAGTGGGAACAATTTCGAATGTTCCCTCTAACCACGATTGGTTTGTTTTCAGGAAAACATCTAGGTGTTTATTTTCTTCTGCCGATCGTTGCTTAATTTGTGATTTTATATTAGAATATCTTTGTTTGAAGACATCTTTAGCCTCTTGGTTGTGCCCATAACGCATTAGGAGAAAATTCTCATAATAGTCAAGTTTTTCATTTAATGTTGGTAAAATTTGACTTTGTAGTTTGTCAAATATGTATTGATGAGTCACTCAATATCATTGGCTTGGCGTAACAATATTATACTAGTAAATATGTTTTAAGTTTGTATGAAATTATTTGTATGACCAAAAGAAAAATATGCACATTACTTTGATATAAGTTTAAACCATTTTGTTTTGCGCATAAACATACATTTACTGGTATTTCAAGATACCAAATTTTTTAATTTGGTCTTTTTTTACAGCTCAAAAAATAAAACCAAAAATGATGGAAGATAAAAAGGGTCCAAGATTTGGCGGATCAAAAGTTTCAGAGATCGCGAACATTTTTCAAGCGATGACGCCAGTTCCGAAGGAAGCTGAAGTCGTGATAAATCCGGCTCGAAAAAGATACAGCAGCCACAATTCTACCGAAAAAGTAGACGCGGACGCGGCTAATATTACTGTAATAAGGACTGAATCGCATGTAACACGGTTCAATAATGCCAGAGCGATGTTTGAGAAGTTGGGAGAGGAAAATCGGAAAGATAGAGTTATTCCACTACAATCAACTAGAAGCGCTTCCAATATATTGGATGCCAGATCTCGCAGTTCATCTGCGAATAACGAAACTAGAGATGCCAAATCATATCACGGATCCAGAACACCGTCTCCTCCTCTCAATAAAAATCTAGACAATTGCAGCAATAACCTACCGTTCATCAAAAAAACAAATGGATTCGATGTCAGCGACACCGAGAACAACGCTAACGAAAAACCCGCTCTGATGAAGAAACCAGACAAACCTGAACGGAAGTTTAATAGTAAAGAACTGATAGAGCGCCAGCGAAACTGGACTTCGCATTTTTCGAAAACTCGGAATAGTAGATACAACAGCGATCCAAATAAAAACGACGTACGGCTGTCAGTTTCAATCGATTCCGAAAGATCGGACACAAAAGTGGCTGCTGCTACACGAAGCGCTTCCTTCAGCAGCAGATTAAAAAGCCCTCCAACTTCTCCCCCACCACCTCCCATTCGAACCGAAGCCTCAAGGAGGACAAATTTTGTAAAAAAAGAAAGGTAGGTGTAATCCTTTTTTGACTCTTATATTTGTTCTCTCTAGGTACTATTTTTTATTAATATGGTTAAATTTTTTTAACCGCAATAATTATTGTAATTCAAATAATATTATTGACATTTGGATTTCCGGTTCTAAAATAGTTCTTAGGAAAATACGAATAGCCTATATAGGCTATTGATTATGTACTTTAGAAAGGAACTAAAACTTTAATTGTTTCATATGGTCAATGGACGCTCAAATATGAAAAAACCGCGGAGTGCTTCCATAAAGGGGTGCGTTTATGGGAAAGAGGTGAATTAGTCCATTTTTCAGTTTTTTTACTGTTAACTTGAATTATATGCACTTTCGTACACATAAATCTACAGAAAAGTGGTTCAAAATTAAATTTCCTGTTGAAATGTCAACTTCTAAAGCCAAGAATAATTTGTTTTGTCAAAAATATATTCAAAAAATGAAGCAAAAAATGCGATTTTTCTGCCTCGTAACCTTTTTTCCACGGGGTCTAGCTATAGGCATTGCTTCACAGAAAAGAAACTTCTATCCTTCCTTTTCAAAATGACGTTGGGTAGAAGTTTTTAGAATTTATAGTTTCCAAGATTTTTCAAACTTCAGCACTCGCAACATTCTTCTTGACGTGCCTATCCGGTACGAATATTGGCGATCATCATGGCAATCTTTATCTTATCTGCAGCAGCGCGGAAAAGCTGCACGGATGTTGTATTGAACCAGATTCTGAGGTTTTTTAACCAAGATGTTCTTCTTCTTCCTGGACCTCGTTTTCCAAATATTTTTCCTTGCAGGATGGCTTGAAGGAGAGTATATCTGGATTCATTTTACTTAATATGTCCGAAGAACTGTAACTTTCAAGATTTGATGGTGGTCAGTACCTCTCGGTTCTTATTAATTCTTCTGAGGTTCTTATTGAACATTCTCCGATATAGCCACATCTCAAATGCTTCCAGTTTTCTGCACATATCTTCGTTCAAGGTCCACGATTCAACACCGAGAAGACGTAGCATCGCAGCCATCTTACTTTTGTATCAAGAGAGACGTTGTGACTCTTGAAGAACGTTCCCATCCGATTGAAGGTGGATCTAGCTTTTCCGATGCGTGCTCTAATCTCATGGTTGTTGGTCCATTCTTCATTTATTATGATGCCGAGGTAGTTGTAGTGCGTCACTCTTTCTACAGGGGATTGGTTGACGTAGAGTTGACCTTTTCTTTTTTTGCTAATTATCATAAGCTGTGTCTTCCCTATTTTCCCTATTTTTTCACAAACCTTGTTCTATAACTTTTTTCTACGTATATTAGGTATATGCAACGGTAGTTTTAATAGAAAGAAAAATCAGTTATCTTTAAAAGGGTCTATTGTAGAAGGTCCTAGTACAAATTTTTTAAGTAAGATATAGTTTTTCGAAGGTTTCTACTTTTAAAGATTTTTGCAACTATTTTTTCTGCTACTCTGACATAACTGAGGTTTTCAGAAAAAGCTTTAAAAGTTAGCAAAAATTATTAAAAGTAGAAATCTTTAAAAAATCATATCTTGCTTATAATTAGTACTAGGATCTTCTACAATAGGCCATTTTAAAGGTGATTGATTTTTCTTTCTACTATATGTACCATTGCATATATACCTAAAGCTGTGTAGTAAAAGGTTATAGAACAATGTTTCCAAAAAGGTAGAAACAATGGTGTGACTGGCAAACTTTGAAAATTATGAATTTTCAAAGTTTGAAAATTTATTATTTGAAACTCGTAAAAAAAATTATGGTACAAAAAAAAAACGCGTTTTTCGTGTTTTTTGCTTCGTTTTTTGAATATGTTTTTGTCAAAAAAATGATTTTTGACTAGAGATGGTGACATTTTGATAGGAAATTTAATTTTAAACAACTTTCCTGTAAATTTATATGTGCGAAGTACATAGTGCATAGAATTAGGATTAAAAATAAAAAACTGACAAATGGACTAATTCACACTTTTCTTAAAAACGCACCTCTTTGCAGACAATGGTTTTTTTCGCGGTTTTTCATATTTTGAGGATTGAACATATGAAACCATTGACCATATGAAACAATAAAACCTCTTTAATGATGTATTCCTTTTAGCCCATTTTTTGGACATAATTAATAGCCTAATTTAAGTGTAATATCTTCATTACATTTTATTTTTATACCCGGTAGTTTATTTGTGTCTAATGTTTCCATTGCAATAGAATTGCAATAGAACGTGGAGTACGACAGGGCTGTATTTTGTCTCCATTGTTGTTCAACATTTATTCTGAATGGGTATTTAAGGAAGCTTTAGACGGTTGTGCGAAAGGAATACTAATAAACGGTGAATGGTTGAATAACATTAGATATGCAGATGACACTATAGTTTTTGCCGATAATCTGAATGACTTACAGATATTAACAAATCGCATAACAGAAGTCAGCAACAGATACGGACTAGCTCTTAACATAAAGAAAACCAAATTTATGACAATTAGTAAAAAACCAATACTAAACGCTGAACTTACAATCAACCAACAGAATATCGAAAGAGTCGAGCAATATACATATCTAGGCACCAATTTAAATAGCCAATGAGACCACTCAACAGAAATTAAACAGCGAATAATAAAAGCAAAAGCAGCATTCGTTAGAATGAGAACCATTTTCAACGGTTTATCCCGTATTCAGGATTACCATCGCAACGATGACTCATCGATAGGGCAAAACTAACTCTCTCATAGGCGGTCTAAATCAAGAGCTTACGTTCGCTGGCTATGGCTGAAGACTTACTTTACTTTTTCGTGTCTGGATCCGACTACAGTTTTTCTGCCCAATATCGGGCTACGTCTACACCCTTTGTATTTGCGAGTCATAAATCATCGAGGGTGCACTGTGATGCGCAAAGTCTGCATACTCTCAGGTGCTCCACGTTCTGGTATTTTAGAAAAATGTTCAATTACCTTACGTTATTTCGATCATCAACAATTTCACTCACCTTTACATCGATCTTCCAAAACCAATCATGAAGTTTGTTGATAATATTCGATATGCTTACATTTTTTATACATCCTTCGCGTGGAGCTTCTTGCACACTTTTACGGGCAATTTTAAATTCGGCTTTCCATTTCTTACGGAGAAAATGAAAAGCAGAGTCGCTATAAGTGCAAGCCGCAACTGAATTTCGGTCGTTGTTAAATCTTTTATGAAAAATTTTAACACCGTCTGTGCTCGATTGTTTCCATTTTTAACACAACGCGCACACCAACTGCTTCAAACTACTACCTACAGCTAACTAGTGACTTGGAAAGACGGTAGGTTCTACAGAAAATGTCTTACTGTGTGAATGTTCGCCAGTACTGCACTGATTGGGGTCATTGAGATCTAGTTGTAACAGGAACATAATCCACGTTTGGGATTTTTATAGACCCAGAAGGACCACATTGGCTGATGGTAGTTATGTGACTCATTCATTGTTTTTCCACATTTCCACAACGTAGTCTGGTCTTCATGTAAATGACACTTTTC
Organism: Diabrotica undecimpunctata; assembly: GCF_040954645.1. Lineage (NCBI taxonomy): Eukaryota > Metazoa > Arthropoda > Insecta > Coleoptera > Chrysomelidae > Diabrotica > Diabrotica undecimpunctata. Next base: position 14,910,974 of record NC_092806.1, read on the forward strand.
TTAATATATTTTGTTTTAATTCCACCATTGCTTTATTAACTTTGTTATCAGCTTTTTTATAATTGTAGCAATATTCTTGTACAAAACAACTTTTTTTTGCAGACCTGCTTCTGTCATTCCCACCACTACAGACATATTTGTCAAAGACCGATCTCCACCGACAAGTCCAACAACTTCGGCAGCTCACCAAACTCAAAGAACGAATATGATGTTAGAACCGGATAACGATGTCACGTGTATGGAAAAATCGAGAAATCATTCGGATCAATACTACAGAAGGGACATAATTTCTCCTCACGACGAAGTTAATCAAAAACACCAGGCAGTGAAGGATAACGATGGTTTGTTAATAGTTACCCAAACTATGGTTACGAAATCTCCTTTAGATGATAAAGATGCCAGTAGAGAAAATTTGTCGGCAGCTTCGGGAAGTTTGTCATCCCTTAGTCCCCCTAGTAGCCCTAGCAAAATGAAGTCTGAACAGGAGAAACAGGAAGAAGAGGCCAATGAAAAATCATTCCTGAGTAAGTACTTTATATGTTTGTATATATCAATTATCATTCGAATAAATTATTGTCGACTATTTTCTTATGTTGTTCTATATTGTCATTGTCTCAATACTGTATTTTAGTTTATACCTTTTAATATTAATCCTTTTGTATATTTATTGAACAAAAAAATTTTAATTATTATATTACTAATATTTTGTCTAGCCATCTTTGTCTTTAAGAAGTGCGACCACAATGTTCCAGCCACGAAGTGAAGTTCCAATAAAAAATGATTCTCTCTGTCAACTGAACCTTGTTTATTATTACTTCCTCGCCAATTTCATTTTTATATTCTCCCCGACATTTTCGATAGGGTTTATGTCTGGTGAGTTGCCGGGCCATGGTAATAGAGGCATTTATTGCCCTATCAAAAAACTTTTAATGCTTTTAGCTGTATAGCAAGCTGCTCCATCCTGCATAAAGACCTTGCTACCGTTACCAAACCATTCGTTCATTGGTGGGACCGATCTTTTCTGCAAGGCTTTTTATACTGGTCTTGTTGCATGGTTCCTTCTACCACATATAAACGTGCCTTTGTCACTCATTACAGACCAGATAGTTATTGAGGTTCAATTGTTTTTATTACACATCCCTTCTCCTATTTTCCCCTGGTCATCTTCAAACACATCCATATGCCTTCTCATCCATGATTTGAAATGTTGTTCATCACTTAAACAAACCTACAAATCTACACACCTACAAATGTGAATTCTCCTGTCTTTATGCATATTGCCCCAAGCTTAGCTTGGCTTGAGCATTTGTGTTGTTAGTTTTGGCTTCTTAATAGGCCTGTTACATTTGAACCCCGAGCTGTACAAATTTTGCCGTACAATACCACCGATACTGAATACCCTGCTTCTTCCAATTATATCTATGGGTGGCTCTACTGTGTGTTACAGCTAAATTGTTTAAAATTTGTTGTCCTCTGAGGGGGCTTTCTGCCACACCTTCCCTTACGATTACTCTTCTATGACTTGTTTTGTATCGTGTTGGGCATACCTCTCTTCTAAGTACTCCTTCGACTTTTGTGTTATTTCTTTCTCAGTTTTGATTTTGTTCGCTTTTATTTTTAATATATTTCCTTGTGCTCTACCTGTTAAGTCGTATGATTTTGTTTGTACATGTGTAAATACTTTTCTTGTGCTGTCGTAGTCAGATAATTGCTTATATTGTTGGCATTCTGTGAGGATGTGCTTGACGATGATAGGAATATCGTTACAGTAGGAGCATACCTGTTGTCCTGAACAGGATATAAGATGACCGTGAGTCCTATCCTTAATATTAGTATTGTAATCTTCTCTTTTCTACTCAGGGATGCTAGGGATAAGTAGCTGTTAACATTAGGTTGTATTTTTCTGAGCTTTGTGTTTTTGGTGATTTAAAGTTCCTGCCACTTGCCTTGGATATTTCTTTTGAATTTTGATTTTATATCTTCTTGGAGCTGTATGTTGTAGATGGGTAAGTTGGATGTAAATGGTTCTTTTGTCAGCCATCTTATTTATGAATGGAGAAATGTGGAGATGGATCGATTCTAGTATTTTTTGCACTAGGTGATGTTGATTAAAAATATTTTCTAACGAATGAATTGTGGATAAGGAATCGGTTCAGAGAGCTACACTTTGATGATTGTCAAAAGGGAACTCGAGAGATTTTGAAATACTGAAGAGTTCTCCTTATAACACGCTATATTCATGGGATATTCGTTATGGTCCTAATACTGTATCAACTGTAGTGGCAGAACAGCCAACTCCATCTGCGTTTCGGGATGCATCGGTATAAAGCACCTTATGATAGTGGGATGTATTCACAATATCCTTGCCTGTACTAATACAAATACTAATACTCGCCTGATATGATTCTTTCTTTTGCAGTATTTCTTTTTTAATTTTCTTCCTTGATTCCATCAGCTGTAAGGGTCTTTATTTATCCATTCTTTGTATTTTTTTCATATTTCTTCGACTAACTCTTCACAGATCTCTGGCAGAGAGCTGTGAAGAGTTAGTCAAGATTTAGGTTTGATGGATATGATGGAGCCTGTTCCATGAGTGATCATATAAAAGGCATACAACTTCCAGAGCTATCTATGTTCATTGTTGTTCCCATAGTTTTAATCTTGCGATTTATCAAGGATGTGCTGTACCAGAAATTCGAAACGCTATGGGAATCGTAGAAGCCCCTTGTACATTTTTTAACTATCCCAAGCGGCAAAATGTTTTAGAAAATCAAATTGATCAGTTAGATCAGGAGCCAAAAGTCGCAAAATTAAAAAGTTCATGCATTGATTTCCTTGCTTCATGTCACCATTAAAGCATTGGCTGTTATTATAAAATGGATTGATAACAAAACTGCCACTAATGCTCAGTTGCTGTTGGCTGCAGTTTGCAAATCTGACTTTCTGTCGAGTCTCTTTGTGGCCAACTCGGTGTTTGAACTCATTTTACCCGTAAATACCTTCAAACATAAAACTAGACCTCCGTTTAGCTGTTGAAGCTGCAGACAAAACGAAAGAATTATTAGAACAGTTTTAGATAAAACGCAAATGAAATTTTACCAATATTTTTGGACAAGTGTGAGCTCTTTTGCAATGAATTTGATATTGATATGTCTCTTCTAGGGATAGTAATCTATCAAACAAAGAGAAAGAATATATCCTACTATAAATAATAATAGATCTGGTTTTATCCCCTTTTTTGATGAAATTATACAATACATAAATGATAGATTTGTGATTGATCAAAGACTTGATCACACAAACATAAAAGGAGAAAAAAGCATGCTTTGGAAACAATTCCTAAAAGATTTTAAACTTAAACCAACACCAAAAATGGTGCCCTTGTAGCTCTGGATAAATGTAAGAAGAACTTATTTCCTCTGTTTTATAATCTACTTCTAATAATGGCCACCTTACCTGTATAACCTGTACCTGTGGAAGGCCATTTTCGTCTCTGAAACTACTAAAGAATTATTTAAGAAATTTTAATAGCGAAGAAAGACTAAATGTTTTTGATGTTTATTCATCAGGATACTCAAATAGATGAAGAAGAGGTAATTTACCATTTGGCTGTAACGCCGTTTGGACATTTTATTATAAATTCAATTTGTTTACAGTTTAGGGTGTAAATTAATTTGAAACACGTGGATAACGAACTCAAACTTTATTAAAAATGTATAAAATACTGAACTAACTAACTGATATTCAAAAATTAATTAATTTGACAAAACATCTCGATCCTCAGCTGTCCTCGCGTACATTCTATCACAGAATACACCTCCCAACAAGAAGCGAAACGAAGGACTTTTTTGCAATCCAAATTTCTGTGAGAATCCGCCATGTTCTAAATAGTTTATCTGTCAACCTATAAAAACTGAAGTTTGTTTACGTATTAAGAAGTGTTGTTCCGTGTGTGTTGTCTAATAGTAAAAACAGAATAATGCTGTTATACCTATTTTGTATATACATATAGATATTTTAATACCTTAAAAAATCGATAAAAAGTAATAAAAATGGACTGATTTTCATTTCTATTTTGAAATTAACTCCAAAATTAAATCGCTTTTTATCGGTTTTTAACGTACTAAAATACTTTTAGTACGTTAATTTGTTTGTTAAAAAAAAACAAATCGATATTTTTGACTTGACCTTTTTACTTATCAGTACAGAATTGATATATGGGTTATAAAAAATGTTACAGAAAAAAGTACACTTCATACAAAACATATCTACTCAAAAAACATTAGTGTTAATAATTACTTTGTTTCTCGGTGTAACTATAACTTTACTACTGTTTTGAACGACTTCCTCATTACTTAGTGTACTAAGTAGTTTAACTGTCAGTCATTGTCACTCCGAAATTTCTGTCCTACGAATATCAAAGATACCGACAACGCTTTCGCTTCTTGTTGGATGGTGTATTCTGTGATTCTATATAAAAACAATGTCATCCCATGACACTTCTGGTTAAGGGTGATTCCAAATACCAAAGCTGTCATTCGATTGTTAGTCGTAACAATATTTAGATATAGATACCTGAATCCTTGGCAGTGCTACCTTTAGTACTTTTAATTAAACTAAAACCCAAATTTTAAGAACTCAAATGCAGGTGGTATCAAAAAAAAACTTTCGCTGACCAACCCCCCACACAGGAAAATTCTTAGTGCGCCACTGATCTCTGCATATTCAATATAAAAACTAAAAAAGTATATTTCTCTTAAATACGCTAAACATGACATCATTTTTGGAAAAACTTTTAACGTATGAAGGTGAATTTATATCTGTTGGTGAAAATTGAAATAGAAACGCCTAGAAATTTTAACAGAAATATTCTCCTTCGAATTTATTCACTTACAAAGGATATTAAAGGACATTGTACGAATAAATAAGCATAGATCCATAAAAATCCCTTTTGTAGAATACATTTTGCAGTTATAACGAACATCGTTTGTTATAACTGCATAAAATTGAAAAGAATAGAAGCAAAAATGGTGAATTTATTCAACTGGCGAGAAAAAAATTTACAATCGTAAAAAACATGTATAATTCAATCTATTGAAATATTGTTAACTTTTAAACTGATAGACAATAACAGTTCATAGTACAATATACACAAGGTGATCTATTAACATGGAGACATCAAAAATACGTAAATAACTGAGGAAATGAAAATAGAGAAACTCGCGATCTTTTAGTTGACTGGTTGAAAAACTATTTTGAGTTGATTTTTTTCATATCATTATCAACTAGTCTATATTTGTACACTGCTGAACGTAGACTTCCCGAAAAATTTTCTACCTATTTCGATCTTGATCTTCTTGCATCCAGTTTTTGGTGATTCTTATTTTGTGGTGACCTTTATATACAAATGTGATATTCAAGTTTAAAAGTGGTATTGTTTCTCGTGACATGTCGCTTCATTTGAGCCCAAATTAGTTCAAAATGGGAGTAAGTTCGCAATAGTAAAGTGGTAATCGCAACACCGTAACTTGACTTTACGGTTTTGCTGACTAGTACTTTGATTTCAAGCCAGGATTTTCGCATTTCTTACACTTCGTCCCGTACTGCCTTTTCCAAGTTCTTTTAGGTCTGCCTACTTTCTGTCGGCTTTGAGGATTCAAATCCAGCGAAGTCCTGACAATGTCATGTGGGGGTCTACGGAGTGTCTGACCCAGACATCTCCATTTTCTTCGCCTTATTTGTTTTATGATATTTTCTTGCTTGGTTTAGTTCCATAAATTTTCATTCGAGATTCGATTAGGCCAAAATATGCGAAGGATTTTTCGTAACGCTCCATTGATGAAAACTTGTAATTGTTTTACTATCTTCCACGATTCACAGTCATATAATAATACCTAGAGCTTTTACATTTGTGTAAAAGATTTTTAATTTCGTTTTAGTTGAATAAATCCTAAATTTCCATATGTTATTAAGCATATACAAGCTTTGTTAATTATTTCCTGCACATCACGCTCTTTACCGCCGTTACAGTCAATTATACAGCCGAACTCAGATATCGGGACGATGTGCAGGACGATTTAAGGGAGATTGGAGTAACGGGATGGAGAAGACAGACATCATCATCATAAGTGGCTCGACAATCCGTTGTGAATTTTGGCCTGCTCACAAAGAAGTCGTCACTCCTGTCGATTCCTGGCAACTTATCTCCATCTTCTGACCCTTAGAATCTGTAGGTCTTCTTTCACATCACCAATCCTTCGTGGTCGCCCTCTACTTCTTGTGCCCTCTGGTTTTAAAAATGTTAATCTCTTGTATTCGAGATCTGACATCCTAGCAATGTGTCCAGCCTATCTAAGTCTCTGCATTTAAACGAATTTCTCAATATCTGGATCGGTGTATAACTGATATAGATCAAAGTTGTATCTTCGATGCCTTAGCCCATTTTCATTTACGGCCCCAAAAATCTTTCTAAGAATTTTTCTCCCAAAAATACCAAGAAGTCTTTCATCATTTTGAGATAAGGTCCACGTTTCAGCCCCATATATCAAAACCAGTCTTATTAAGGCCTTGTATATATTGAGCTTTACTGTACGTTTTATATTTTTATTTTTTAAATGTTTCTGGAGACCGTCAACAGTTCTGTTTGCTATTGCTATGCGTCTTTTTATTTCGCTTGTCGTGTTTGTTAAATTTTTTACTAGCGATCCAAGATATGTGAATTCTTTGACTTGCTCAAAGGTATGGTTGTTAATTTGAATTCTCTGTTGGATATTTCGGGGGTTTTTAGAAACCAACATATATTTGGTTTTTTCCTCGTTTACCACAAGTCCTAATTCACTTGCCGCGTCCGCAAGCCTTGTAAAACACTGCACCATGTCTCTCATACTTCTGCCCACTATAACTATATCGTCAGCGAATGCGAGAATTTGCGTCGATCTATTAAAAATAGTTCCATTCATTCTAATATTTAATTGTCTGATTGCCTTTTCCAAGGCTATTTTAAAGAGGAGACACGCCAGCGTGTGCCCCTGTCTTACACCATTATTAATGTCAAAGAACGTAGAGTTTTCTACTTTAATTCTAACGCATAAGCATACGTTTTGCATTGTTAATTGGGTCAACTTAACTAACTTAGATGGGATCCCAAAGTCTATCATTGCATTATATAAGGCAGTTCTTTTCACACTGTCATAGGCTGCTTTGAAGTCGACGAAGAAATGGTATGTATCTATGTTATATTCTAGTGACTTTTCTAGAATCTACATATGTGCTTGAATTTGATGTGTAGTTGACTTTCCAGCAGTAAATCCGCATTGATCTTGACCAACAATATCCTTTGTAAAATGTTTAAATCTTTCAAACAATACATTGCCGAAGATTTTATACGCACATGCTAACAGAGTAATGCCTCTATAGTTCTTACACTCCAGTTGATCACCTTTTCTATACCACGGACATATTATTCCCTTTAGCCACTCTTCTGGTACCAATTCATTCTGCCATATAAGTACTATTACTTTATGGATTGTTGCAAAAAGTTGATCACCACCTTTTTTATACATTTCCCAGCAGATTTCATCGATTTCTGGGGCTTTATTGTCTTCGAGATTTAGGATGGCATTTGACACTTCTTCTTTTGTTGGGTCTTCACTGTGTAGTTGACGTTTCAGATGTTCGCTGAAATGTTCTGCCCATCTCTTAAGAACTGAGTTTTTATCACGTAAAATTTCACCATTAGTGTCTTTACAAATTTTTAATCCTTGTAAAACACTGCATCTTGTGTGTGCACTTGTGGTTTAAATTCTCAACGGCTATGTCTAACGTCGCAGGTTAGACAGTCCGATTTTTTTCTTTGTAGCTCTCATAACAAAAGGTTTTTTACAGGGTTGAGTAGTTAACCCAACGCCAAACCCCCTTTTCGGAGGACCATTTCACCCGCTCTCGTCAGTTCCTGACCCAACTTTCTTGCCGGGTTGGATACCGGATCTCCAGTTGGGTTGCTCGGTTTACAGGGTCACCAGCGTGAAGGAGAGAGTCGGATTTGAGTAGAAGAGGCTAATTGGAGTAAACTGGAATCAACTCCATATTTTCGTATTCTACCCCTTTATCCCCGCAGAAGACAGACACTCGACAGGAAAGGATGGTAGAATGTTTTGAGGCAGGTCAGGGCTCACGAAGAGTTGTAGCGCCAACTGATGATGACAGTCAATTATACTGCCAGATATACCAATTCTCTCGATTTCCTAGTTGTTGATCGCAATAGACTAATTGTTTTGATGCCAAATTGTATTTCTTTAATTTTGTCGATCTACATGCTGCTTTTAAATCTACGAACAGGTGAAAGATATCGGTATCAAATTCGCTGATTTTTTCTGGCGTGAGTATTACTCTGTAGAATTAATGATTAGAACATCTAATAACTGATACAAAATTAATAGATTTATTATATAATTTTCCTTTATAAAATATTTCTTTTAATTATATTATAAATTAGACTATTTTAAAGACAAGAATGCAGTTTTATCACCGACAGTGTTGTTAGTTATTACTCTTCTGTGATATCCTAGTATGAAGTGCAATCTCGACATATTTATGATGAACGTATTTCAACTTATCCTATGACAATTTCAAGATAAAGACACAATAATAACTATTTTATTCAGGATTAAAAGAACATAACTGGACGCTGAATCACTGATATTGTTATATCTTAACGATTTAATTTTGAGATCCTTACAGAGAAAAGAAGCTCCAATTTGCTGTAGTAATTATCATCATAATAATTTTAATAATGTATAACTATACGTTTTTGATTTTTTCTATGACTGCTACGAAATAGTTGAGATAAAGCTATATTTCCGATTCTTCAGATGGCAAGAACAAAACATTAAAACGATTTACATTCAAATGCACTTGTTTGTCTCATTAAACTATTTTTTAACTAATGTTTAGACCCCCTTTTATAATCTGTTCATTTTTCAGCTCTTAATGTCAATAAACAATGGAAATATGATTTTAAGAAATAAAATGCTATCTTGGTTCATGCTGGTTATAGGTTCTTTTAAAAAAAAGTGCTTTTTCACGACCCCTTCAACCAGTCTACTTACAAGCTCGTGACATAAAAAATATCAAAGGTATAAATGCTTGGAAGTATCTATAAAATATGGATCTATTGAATAAAAAGAAGTATTTAGTTTTACTTCCTCGTATATAAGTATTTACTTAATAGTAATTGAATAAAAGAACAGTAACTACTTTATTTAAAAGAGTTTACTTGGAGAAAAAAGTAACCTCTGTTATTTTCAAGTAGTTACTGAAAGTAGAAGGTTATACATAAATTTTTCCATTTCTTACTTCTTTTTAGTTGAATAAAAAGAAGACTATTCTACAATTAGTAAGTAATACCTTCATATTTGTTAAGAGATCTCAAATGAATACTTACACCAAGTAGAGTGTGCATACTTACACTAGTAGAGTCGTGGTTCTAAATATTTTTCGTTTATTATAATTATTATGGTTGACTTTATACATGTTCGTAAAAATAAACACTAGAAGAAAAGAAAAAGCATAAGTCCCAGTAAATCTAAGGTTCTATTGCGCTTTGAAAGCGAAAGTATAGACTTTTTATCAGATTATTTTTTGCCACAGCTAGATGAAACCAGAGGAGGTGCACTTTGCTCTCGACAAAGGATGGGGATTTTTCTGCGATACGTTAATGATACTGGATTTCAACCAGGTATTGCTGAAGATTTCGGCGTTCACCACCCGACAGTATGTAAAACCATCGATAATATTGCTTACAGAATTTTTGAGAAATTACATCAGTGTATAAAGTTTCCGTCTGACATGGAAGGTATGGAAGAAGCAAGGATAAAATGGGCGAATCGATTCCAAATACCTACAGTCATTGGTGCACTGGATTGTACCCATGTTCGTATTAAAAAACCTTCAGAATTTGGTGACGAATTTATTAATAGAAAAGGATTTCCCAGCATAAATGTACAAGTAACCATAGATGCGGTCACAGAAGTAACCTCTTTAGTTACGCAGGACACAAAGAGATGGGTGGCTCTCATCCTGCTTGACGTCAAAAATGCCTTTAATACGGCATCATGGGACAAAATTATGTCCAGGCTGAGAGAATTGGTTGTTAGTGAGTACCTGGTCAACGTAATTGACACATACTTTACTGACAGGTCCATAAGAGAAAAAGATACCAACATCAGTTTGTCGCAGGGCGTTCCGCAGGATTCAGTACTAGGTCCCATCCTGTGGAATGTCCTGAACGACGGGGTGTTGAGGCTACAGATGCCAAGGGGGTGCACTTTTGTAGCTTATGCCGATGATCTCGCACTGGTTGCGAAGGCGAGTCAGAAAACGGACATGGCTAATGCGGCTAACACTGCCCTGCGTCGCATTAGTAGGTGGATCAGAGGGGACGATCTACAGCTAGCGCCTCAGAAAACTGAGGTGATAGTTCTCAAAGGGAGCCGGGAAAAATCCTCTCTTCGCTTTATAGTGGAAGGTGTGGAGATTGCACCAGTTCAATCGATTAAATATCTGGGAGTCTGGTTGTCAGAAGAACTAAGGTTCAGAGTACATATCCAAACGACGGTAGAGAAGGCGGACCGAAATTTGGAGGCGTTGATACGGCTGATGCCAAACATTGGAGGCCCAGGTAGCACCAAAAGAAGGTGCTAAATGGAGTTTTCCAGTCGGTGGTAACCTACGCTGCTGTAAAAGTAGTCCAGAGATGGAAGCTCCAAGGAAACAGAACAAGAGGAAGGTCCCGTAACAGATGGATAGACGACGTAGAGAGGGATCTTAAAACCATGAATATCAAGCAGTGGCGAAGGAAAGTATCCGACAGGGCAGAATGGAAGAATTTTGTTAAGCAGGCCAAGACTCACAAAGGGTTGTAGCGCCATTAGAAGAAGAAGAAGGTAACCTACGCTGCCCCCGTGTGATGTAGCGTACTAAACACTGCGAAATACGCTAAGCTGATGGAGACTTCGCAAAGGCGAATGCTCCTCAGGGTATTTAGCGCATATAGGACAGTTTCAAATGAGGCTCTATATGTCATTGGAGCGGTGATACCGATCGTTTTGTTGTGCAAAGAGCTAGCGAGGGTAGATCCAAGGAGGATGGATGTAAATATAGATGAGAATGAGAGAGAAAGAACGATAGTATACTGGCAGAGAGAATGGGCGAATGATAGCGGAAAGGCAAGGTGGACGAAGGAGCTTATTCACGATCTGAGGCCGTGGTGGGAATGTTAGTTCAGGAAACGCTCCCGCCCACATTTTTAACTGCCAGAGATGGGCAAATGCGAGGCGAATGGGTTTCCAGCTGGATGAAAGAAACATTGTAAACATAATGTTAAGAGGAGAGAAAGAATGGAGAGAAGTACACTGTCTGATTTCTGGAGTGATCAAAAAAAAGGAGCAGGAGGACAGAGGAGGAAATTGAGCCAGGTATCTGAAATTTATGGTTAATATTATTTATTAGTTTATGGCCTAACGTCTGAAACATTTTCTGATTTACGGTAATAGGTATGATTATTTATAAATTTTTAGTTTTTTATTTTAGTTGTTCATTGAGCGGCAAGACCACCTTTCTGGAACGGTGGTTAAGGTTTTAGCCGGAACACGGATAATCCGGCCGAAAGGTGCCGTCTTTTTCCGTGACGTAGATGTCCAAAAAAGATTTCCCCCACCGTTGCCTGTCAGAATTCAGTGGATACCTTCTCAGGCTCTTACTGGAATCTGGCAATATGGCAATTAAAAAAAACCGTACAAGACACAATTTTATAAGTAAATACTTACAAGCATAAGTTAACACTTACAACTTACAAGTATATACTTAGTATTACCTTATCAGAGAAAACTTACTTTGATTTTTATTCAATAGACCCAAGTGTTACCTTAGAAGTAGTAACTTTTAAACAAAAGCTAATACTTATAAGGATAAGATATTACTTATTTATATTTGAATAAAAGTAAGTTTTCTCTGATAAGGTAATACTGGAAAAACATTCTGAAATTTAAGTATATACTTTTAAGTGTTAACTTATGCTTGTAAGTGTTTACTTATAAAATTGTCTTGAAAGGTTATTTATATCTGCAAGACAAATTTTAACAAGTTTGTAAACTTCGTTGATATTCTGTGTAGTATATCCCACGTCAGTTAAATTTTAGCGCTACAAGTAATCATGTCGTCGTCAAGTGAGGAAGAATTGCCTGTCGAGAGTGGCTGTCAAAGGCTTATATTTGTAAAAATATTGAAAAATCATATGGTCCTTCTGAATAAATCATTGGTTCCGGCAATTGTTAAAAGTAAAGAAAAGGCATGGAATGAAATAAAAGACCAATTTATTAAAGCTTCTGGTGCGAGTATTACTGTTGAGAAATTAAAAAAATTCTCAATAACATGAAAACAGATGTCCTCACCTATAGGAACGCTGACAAAACGTCCAAAGAAGAAGAAATTTAAATGAGATACTGAGGAAACGGAAAGTTTATAAACACAAAAGTTGCAACGACTTGTTCTTCTTGAACAATTAAATGTTGCCAGACTTCAAGCCCAAATGGAAAAAGTTCTCATAAAAAAATTGACAAATGTTATTCCATCTTGAATTCCTGACAAAAGTTTTGGAGCAGAAGTGGATAATAGTCGCATTATATCAGAACTACGAGAATACATGAATTTGTAATTTCCCAATATGTACTGCAATTTTTTAATGTATATGTAATTTCTAAAGAAGTACTGCAATTATTATAATTTCACATTTTTTTTCTTAATTTTGTATTAAATTTGTATTTGTAATATTTGTATTAAAAGTTTCAGTGTACTAAATAACAAAACAATAAACAGACTTTTTATATAATATATATATATATATATATATATATATATATATATATATATATATATATATATATATATATATATATATATATATTAGTATCTATGACACAAAAATTGACAATGACCTTTAAGTAAACAAATTAAGAATAAATTAACGCTAGAAAATTACAAAATGAAGTTAAATATTATTGTTAAATATTGTTTCCACTATTAGTTGACTTTTTGCAGCTCCTCTTAGACGGATGTTATCTACTTCCACTTCATTGTCGTGTACATCATGGAGGTCCTGTGGGTTTTCTAGTTCATTTTCGGTAAACTCAAAGTCATCCCGTAGATGTTTGCAAATATTATACAAAACAGCACAACAAACAATGATTTTTGTAACTTTTACAAAGACACTCTTACTTTTGACCCTAACATAGAAAATCTCTGCTTTAGCTGCCCAAATACTCTTTCAATTATCACCCTTTCTCTGGAATGAGTGATATTAATTAATTCCTCGCTTCTGTTTTGAGGGGTTTTGAATGGGCATAATAACCATGGAGCAATTCCAAGAAATAAGATAATAATTCGAATATCTCCAAGAAAGGAACAATTACCTCTAAACCTATGTAAAATTTGATAAATCGAACTTTGTTTCCAAATCCTCGAATCGTGAACACTTCCAGGCCACTGAGTGTCCACACTTTTAATCCCTTCATTTGCATCTTTTACTTACTACTTCTACATTTATGCTAGGATATTCTTTTCTAATAAATTCGTCACCAAATTCTGAAGGTTTTTTAATACGAACATGGATACAATCCAGTGCACCAGATACAAATACCAATGACTGTAGGTATTTGGAATCGATTTGCCCATTTTATTCTTGCTTCTTCCATACCTTCCATGTCAGAAGGAAACTTTATCCACTGATGTGATTTCTCAAAAATTCTGACAGCAACATTATCTATGGTTTTACATACCGTCGTATGGTGAACATCGAAATCTTCAGCAATACCTGGTTGAAATCCAGTATCACTAACGTATCGCAAAAAAATCTCCACCCTTTCTCGAGAGCAAAGTACACCTCGTCTGCTTTCATCTAGCTGTGGCAAAAAATAATCTGATAGAAAGTTATGCTTCTTCTTTACAGGTAGTGTTTGTTTTTACGAACATATATAAAGTCAACCATAATTATAACAAACGAAAAATATTTAGAACCACCGCTCTACTAGTGTAAGTATGCACACTCTACTGGCGAACACATTTTCAGTAACTACTTGAAAATAACAGAGATTACTTTTTGGTCCAAGTAAATTCTTTTAAATAAAGTAGTTACTGTTCTTTTATTCAATTACTATTAAGTAAATACTGAAATACTAGGAAGTAAAAGCAAATACTTCTTTTTATTCAATAGACCCACCGTTTTAAAGTTTTTTTAATATCTTAAAATTGAAGCCTCAAAGAATCGATTGTGATTTGCTTATACCTTTAGAGTCACTGTTTGGGCAAGTACAATTCTTGTTTAAATAATTGTTCTTCGAAAACAAAGCGAAATCCGCTGTACATCTTCACGGGTTTGTCTTAAACTATTTTCTCATTTACCTTTTAGAACTTTCAAAAATCTGTATAAGATGTTTACGTGAAATCCATGTTTTTGTCAGAGATAGACTTGGGGTAAAAGCGATATCAAAAGCGAAGCAATCACGATAGTGTCTACAATACCGAAGGCATCGTATCAATAGCATAAAATGTATCAAAATACATTGCAATTATTAGTTAGATATCACTTAAAAATTTATTTTCAAATTTGCTACAAAACACAAACAAAAATTATAAAATATCCTTTTGATCCTTTAAATTTGTCTGTGTGTTTAGTACTGTTAGAATAAAAAACTGATAATTGAATAAAAAGGCACTTCAAATCAAAATATCGTAATAAGTAAATTACATATGTCGACAGCAAAAGAATCAATTATACGCAAACAAAAATTGGCTAGTCGTGAGCGTACAAATACTGAGTGAGGAGAGGATCCATGTAAAAGTTATTTTTAGCTTAGAGTTCCAGTGTTTTGAATACGACAGCACGCGACTATTTACTAAAACATCCTTAAGTTCAGTGGGCTTTACATTCATTAAAATATTAGATAAAACCATTACAATTCGGGAGTAGCTTGAGAATTCGCATTCAGTTCACTTCCGTGTGTTGTTTTCGCTGATTCTAGTGAATCTAAATTAGATGTTAAATATTAATATTAGTTTTAGTCAGTATACAGTGTTTTAAAAAAGGCCTTCTAAATGGTAAAGCACCTCAATAAGATGTGTTTAAGACTAAGGTTAATGTGCATAGATTGTACAGGTACGTATTTCTAAAGACATTGAAACAATTCGTCTGGCTAATAATTTGTCTAACAATACGTCCAGACGGTATAATTATGTGTGCCATGAGAAGTTTTAAAAATAGTATTTCGGTTATTTTTATTTTCAAGCAAGATATCATCTCGGAAGATAACAGTCGCTTCGGTACTAAAGTACATTGTTTAGAATGTGTACATAGTGTTTAAGTTATTAGAGAAAGTACACGGAAGGTGATTATTTTTGCTAAATTTTCATTCACGAGAACTTTTATTTAATACAGTCATTATGTCTATATATTTAGTTCAGTGCTCAACAAACTGGGGCGAACATATTTACCAAATTAGAATAAACCTATTAACAAATATATTTTAATACTACTACTAATTCGTTCTTTCTATTTTTTTTTTATTTTTTTTTATTCAATGCATAGAAATTGTTATACTCCGTATGAAATTTATTAATAACACAGTTTTCATGACACAGCTCGTAATCCCCGACGTAATGTTATAAATAAGTAACGAACAATTTCAAAATTGTTTGAAATTTTCCTGTTACAAGTGTTGCAATAATTTCAATAAACCAATACTGTGGATACCTACATAATATGTTTATGGATAAAATATTATTATTAAGAGAATCGTTCCATTCTATGGCTCTAGAGCTTAACTCGAGACGTGTGGCCTTCCTTATTTCTTGCGTCTTCAACCACATCATCCTCAGGACCCTTAAGCTAGCGGGGACACATAAGCGGAATCCAATTTAACCTACGTAATATTGTTTCACCCATTTTTCACTAATTTATTACCACCCTAATAATTTTTCACCACCAAACCAACCTTAAGGGGAGCGATTCTGCTGGCTTAAGATTCAAGCTAGCAGAATTCAAAAAAGAAACTTTTGGTTAATGGCATATTTTTTCACCCTTTTTTCACTAATTTATTACCATCCTAATAATTTTTCACCACCAAACCACCCTTAATGGGAGGGATTCTGCTGGCTTAAGGTTCAAGCTAGCAGAATAATAAAATAAAAAATCTTTTTGTTGATGGCATATTTTTTCACCAATTTTTCACTAATTTATTACCACCCTACTAATTTTTCACCACCAAACCAATCTTAAGGGGAGCGATTCTGCTGGCTTAAGGTTCAAGCTAGCAGAATTCAAAAAAAAAACTTTTTGTTGATGGCATATTTTTTCACCAATTTTTCACTAATTTATTACCACCCTAATAATTTTTCACCACCAAACCACCCTTAATGGGAGTGATTCTGCTGGCTTAAGGTTTAAGCTAGCAGAATTCAAAAAAAAAACTTTTTGTTGATGGCATATTTTTTCACCCATTTTTTACTAATTTATTACCACCCTAATAATTTTTCACCACCAAACCCCCCTTAATGGGAGCGATTCTGCTGGCTTAAGGTTCAAGCTAGCAGAATTCAAAAAAAAAACTTTTTGTTGATGACATATTTTTTCACCAATTTTTCACTAATTTATTACCACCCTAATAATTTTTCACCACCGAACCACCCTTAATGGGAGCGGTTCTTCTGGCTTAAGGTTCAAGATGGCAGAATTCAAAAAAAAAACTTTTTGTTGATAGCATATTTTTTCACCCATTTTTCACTAATTTATTACCACCCTAATATTGTTTCACCATTAAACCACCCTTAAGGGGAGCCATTCTGCTGGCTTGCGGTTCAAGCTAGCAGAAGTTAAAAAACATATTTATAATATACCACAGTGTTTTGCTAGGTTTTTACGAATTTATTACCATCCTAGTAATTTTTCACCCTTTAACTACCCCTTGTGAAAAGTCAATAATTGTGTTAGATTAAAATTTAAGGAGAAATTTTTTTTTTTCAAATTTACTGTCCACTACTTATAACCGAAATAAAAAAGTGTTTTGTTAAGTTTATACTAAACTTTGACCATCCTGATAATTTTGCTCCCATAAACCTATTCGAAAACTTTCCTACTAGCTGAAAGTAGGAGATTTAGGTGTGAAAGTTTTCACACCTAAACTACCCCTTGTGATAAGTCAATAATTCTGTTAGGTTAAAATTTAACGTGAAAAAAATCTTTTTTTACAATTTCACTATCCTCTACTTATAACTGACATAAAAAAGTATTTTTACCCTGATAAGTTTCCATCTCTAAACCAATCTTATTTGGAAACATTCCTGCTAGCTTAATATTCGAGCCAGCGTAATTAAAAATTAAAATTATTTATGATATACCACAGTGTTTTGCTAAGTTTTTACGAATTTATTACCAACTTAGTAATTTTTTATCCCTCGACTAACCCTTAGTGGAAGTCAATAGTTCTGCTACGTTTAAATTAAAGGTGAAAAAGTTTTGTTTTATAATTTTACTAAATACTATTTATAAATAAAATAAGAAACTCTCTGGTTAGTTTTTACTAAATATTAACCAACTTCACCAATTCCACCATCTACACATTTACGCTGATTGAATGCAAAGCACATCTTTTCGGAAATATGAGGTACTACAGTATTATGCTAGATTTGTACTAAGACATTACCATCCTAGTAATTTTTCACCCTTCAACTACCCTCTATGAGGAGTCAATAATTCTACTACGTTAAAATTTAAGGTGATAAAAAATCTATTTTTATAATTTTACTGTATTCTACTTGTAATTGAAAATATAAATTGCTTGCCTGGTTTTTACTAAATTTGATCCACCCTTATAATTTTTGACCCCCTAAGCCTCAGTTAATGGGAAACATTCAAAAAGATACACATTGACGCTAGGTGAATAAAAAATCTTTTTGTAAACACAAGAGTGCTCTGCTAGAATTTTACTATATTTTTACCAGCCTAGTCATGTTTTTCTCAACTACCTTAATTGAAAAACATTTTCAAATGTTAACTAATATTTATTTTTTCAATGTTTAAATATTAAAAATATGAAAACACTTTATTCCAAAAACTATAAATTTTACCTGTTTTAAAAAATTGACTCTGATTCGAGTTGTATTACATGGCTAAGCGAAATCGAATCGTTAGTCCCTTTTATGAATATAAAATAACTGAAATTAAGTTGAGTTTTAGTAAATACAATGGAATTTTTATATTTCACAGAATAAATTAACAGGTAAGAAATATTCAAATTGAAATAATTTTATTACCTCTATTACATTATTTATCTGATTGTAAAGGAGGGTCGTCGGGACCGTGCCGCACCTATTGTTAAAAGATTTGCATTCATTAGGTAGATGAAAATTTGAAAAATTATTTAGGTATTTAATATTTTAATATTATTTAAATAAGAAGAGTATTAACGATTGGTCAAAACATAATTTTAAGATTAGGTGTATAACATAAAGAATTTATATTGGAAAACATTTTAGGATATAAATATTTTAAGTAGGTATATTCAAATGAGACCGAAATTACCGGTTGGTTAGAACAGCTGATATAGATTATTTGCGTAGTAAAATAAATTTATATTAGCAGCATTTTAAAAATTTAAAGATATTTGTATTTTACTTCTTTGTCGATTTTTCATTCATTGTCAGTTGAATATAGGAAAAAATTAAAGGTTATTACAAAAAAATATTAACTTATTTATTTTGTTTATGGAAATGTTTGAAAGAATCGCCCACGGAGAGATCTGGTTTCTCGGCACAATCCACACACTCATAAATTGGGTTTTTTCTTATTGTTAGGATAGGACATACTCTGCATCTTTTCGTTTTCGTTTCGCGTTTGTCCGATTTATTAGCAATTATTTATAGGTAAATGTTCGCGTGCGATATTCCGTCTTTCTTTGCTTTTTTATAAATTAATTTACGAATTAATTCTAACCTTGATATCGTCTTTTATGTCTTTTGTTTAGTATATTGTTTAAAACTAAGTCTAACTTTCCACGGTACCATCGATTCATCTAGCGATATTTCTTTTGCTGGATAACGCAGAGCAGTCATTTTATTATTAAAAAGTCTATAACTGTTCTTATTCTATAAAACCGATCTTCAGAAATAACATTCGGTCCCATTGGATTATGGATGAAGATTAAGCACCTTAAAATTATAAGAAAAAGATCTCTTCCGATGTTCTGCAAAAAAGATTTTAAGTTGAATAGTGGATCTGTTTTCCAATAACCCTCCAATCTTGAAATCCGTATGTGTCAGTGTGGAAGATAATTCCCATAAATACTAGAAATTCAAATAAGGAAAGTAGTTTACATCTTTAAATGCAGGAATTTACACAAACACCAACTTCACCAACTTTTTTATATGCTAAAAATTGCAATATTGTTGTTTTGTACAATGCCTATTTTTTAACAAAATTTTACAACTTAAAAAGGGATCATTCCCGTGAGTTGGCTGTATATCATATAGTTAAAAAACTCGAACATTGAAGTAAAACATTGTTGTGATTGGTATATTTAATTAAATTTAAAAAATCCTAAAGGGTTTAAGTTCAAAATGTTTTCGGACTTATCAGTCCATCTTCAGTGAAATTTGTAGTACTTTTAGTAAGTAATTAATAAGTAATAGGTAAGTAGTAATTTTTAATTAAATATACCAATTATTACAACAGAAGTGTTTTTCACACACACACACTCGCACACACACACCGTGTAAATGTATTAAAGTATTTTCGAAAAAACAAATTATTTAATTTTTGTTAAAGGGGTAGTAAGGGGTGAAAAATTACTAAAGTTGTAATAAATTCGTAAAAACCTAGCAGAACACTGTGGTATATCATAAATATTTTTTTTAATTATGCTAGCTTGAACCGTAAGCCAGCAGAATCGCTCCCCTTAAGGGTGGTTTGATGGTGAAAAAATATTAGGGTGGTAATAAATTAGTGAAAAATGGGTAAAAAAATATGCCATCAACAAAAAGTTTTTTTTTTTGAATTCTGCCAGCTTAAACCTTAAGCCAGCAGAATCGCTCCCATTAAGGGTGGTTTGGTGGTGAAAAATTATTAGGGTGGTAATAAATTAGTGAAAAATTAGTGAAAAAATATGCCATCAACAAAAAGTTTTTTTTCTGAATTCTGCTAGCTTGAACCTTAAGCCAGCAGAATCGTTCCCATTAAGGGTGGTTCGGTGGTGAAAAATTATTAGGGTGGTAATAAATTAGTGAAAAATGGGTGAAAATATATGCCATCAACAAAAAGTTTTTTTTTTGAATTCTGCTAGATTAAACCTTAAGCCAGCAGAATCGCTCCCATTAAGGGTGGTTTGGTGGTGAAACATTATTAGGGTGGTAATAAATTAGTGAAAAATTGGTGAAAAAATATGCCATTAACAAAAAGTTTTTTTTTTTTAATTCTGCTAGCTTGAACCTTAAGCCAGCAGAATCGCTCCCCTTAAGGTTGGTTTGGTGGTGAAAAATTATTAGGGTGGTAATAAATTAGTGAAAAATTGGTGAAAAAGTATTACGTAGGTTAAATTGGATTCCGCTCATGTGTCCCCGCTAGCTTAAGGGACCTATCATCCTCCCAGCCCTTTTTCGGTCTTTTAATAGGTCTTTTCCTCTGCACTCTTACATTCAACAGTTTTTTGGAAACCTGTCTTCAGGTTATTCTGCTGATTTTTTAAATGCCAACTTCCTCTGTTTATATAAAATTTCTGACGTTCCAGAATTTACTAGAAATTTCAGGATTTTTCGATATCATCTTGAATATTCTAGAATTTTAATACTTCCTATTTTTCGTCAAGAAACTTATTCTATGTGGGATAAATAGTTCTCTTTCGAAAGAAGTTCTACCAGTTCTCATCCATGTCGAGCCTGGCCTAGGCTTTATCGCTTTGAAGTTTCAAATTTTTACGAGCAAAATCGTAGACTTTTTTCAATTTTTCTTTCAAATTTTCGATGTACGTCAAGAATGAACGTTCTTCTTCGCAGAGAGGCAAAATATTCCAAAAATAAGATCTTGAGGAAGCTACAGTTCTCTTCTACATAATACGTCTGCTACTGTAGTCGTTTCTTGGTTAGGAAGGGGTACAATTTAAGGCCATTTTGAAAAATAATCCATTGTGACCATTAAGTTGTTTCCTCTCTGTCATCGAAAGTCAACCGAGAATATCCACTGCAAGTCGTTCAAAAGGCTCTCCGGAAAGATATTGTGCCATTTTACCACGACTTTTCGAGGAACTATTTTACCGTTACATAAATCGTATTTATTACACCAATATTCTACATCTCGACGACAGTTGATTTAGTAAAATCTGTCTCGAACTCTGGCAAGTGTTATTTATATTCCAAAATGTCCTCCAGAAAGGCTGCTGTATGTACTCCATCTGGACTTTCCCATTTCTGATATAACAGGCAATTTTAAAGATAGGTACACAGATTCCCATTGAGCCCGGTACGCCACTATGTTTGGATATTTCCTGCCAAATAGGTGAGCCATTTCGTATGACTTAAGTCATTATATTTCGTTTGATTCTTTTTCAGGATGTCCAAGGAAAGTTTGATGATTACTTCCTTCCTTCCTAACTATTGTCATCTGGAGATTTACTTTTTCGATTATTTTATTTTTTCTTCAAGCTGACACTGACTTTGAAAGTGTAACTGCTCTTGCAAAATTGACACTTGTTCTCTTAACTTTTCTATTTCACTTTTATCAATCGCTAGTTGCTCCTTGCTCCTGCTAGTAGATGCTACGTGTTCTCCGTATTATTTTATGGGTTGGAGGCTTGGACTTTAAAGAAAGATGTTTCGGACAGATTGGAAGCCTTCGAGTTATGGGCCTACAGAAGGATATTAAGAA
This sequence comes from Diabrotica undecimpunctata, assembly GCF_040954645.1. Lineage (NCBI taxonomy): Eukaryota > Metazoa > Arthropoda > Insecta > Coleoptera > Chrysomelidae > Diabrotica > Diabrotica undecimpunctata. The sequence goes on from NC_092806.1 coordinate 14,932,935, forward strand.
TAAGTTGGGTGGATAGAGTCACGAATGTCGAGGTGTTGAGAAGAATGGGAAAAGATAAAGAGGTTTTAAATACAATTAAAGTCAAAAAACTGCAATATCTGGGTCATGTCATGAGGGGCGAGCGTTATAACTTGTTGCAATTAATAATGCAAGGAAGAATACAGAAGGAGTAGAAGGAGTCGCGGAAGAAGACGCACCTCCTGGTTGAATAATTTGAGAGCTTGGTTTAACTGCACTTCTGCTGACCTCTTTAGAGCAGCGGCGTCGAAAGTGCGAATTGCCATGTTGGTTGCCAACCTTCTTAGAGGAGATGGCACGTGAAGAAGAAGAAGTTGCTTCTTCAAATGAGCAACTTCAGATTCCAGAGTATCTTTTTCCTTTATGCGGTCAGTTGTGGGATCTCAATCTCTTGAGACCTATATCTACTATTATTTCTACTAGGACTAGGTGACGGTCTTCTGAAAGTCTTTTCTGAAAGAGAGTTTTTTTGTTGAATATTTTGCAGTATGCAGTAGCGCACCTAGAATTTGCCTTTTATGATATTACCTCCATTTTGAGTCCTTAAAATGTGTAAGTAACAGTGTCGGAATAGGGTCCTGGGGGGGGGTAACCCCCCAAAACCCCCCCCTCCCTCGGTGCGCCACTGGCAGTAGGCTTAAAATTTAGGATGAAATAGTTGTTATACAACAGTATGCTGACAAACTGAAATATTCTGGAAACTTTAGTTGGACCTTCCGAATTTGAATTTGTATCAGTTCGAGTTGTCTGACAAGGCAGTAATGCCGAAATAACCCTTATAAAACTTACTAATACTGATTCAAACGCGGAAAGTTACCTCTCATTTTTTTATTGTTGACGGATCGTAGATAGCTGTTAGGTCAACTAGTGCGACTCCAGCTACTTGCTTGTACTCGGAATCCTTCTCTATATAAACTCTCTGATGCTCAATACTCAAAATTTGTTTAGAGCTCAATGCCTCTTGGATATGGTTTGAGATCATCCTTTCATATAATTTAAATAAGTGGGCACAGCAGTGAGATTAGTCGATAGTTATTTGGTATTTCATGATCTATTCCTGGTTTGAGTAGAGCTATTGCTTTTGCCTTATGCCATAGTTGAGTTCTAGGGCCAAAATATTTAATCTGCTCTGTAAATATGTCGTGTACACTCGGTGAGTTGTCGTTTTTCATGCATTGTATGCCTTCGTTTAATCCTATTACTTTAACCGTGTGGCAGTAGTTAGGTTCATTTTAGAGTTGTTTATTTTTTGAATATTTTTTTGTTTAGTTCCTTTATCATATTTCATGGTATTCTTCTCTTTCTCTGTAATGTCTCTTTCCATTTGCCTTTCTAGCTTCGCTTGATAATCTTTTTCGAAGAGGCTTCTGTATTCTTTCATTAGTATTTCCATTTCCTATGTAACACTGGATATATCTATATTGTTGTCGTAAGTCTCACCAGTATCTTGGTATGTTTCCTAAATCTATCTATGTTTATTTTTATTTGACATCTGGGTGTCTGTGGCAGTGTCATACCCAGGTATTTAGCCGTGTTGGCATAAGGAATTATATGTTGGTGTGGTTAAAGGAATAACCACATCATCTTGTCGAACAACTTCTGGGAGAGATTCATCTATGTTTACTATATATGGTTGGAAAACACTTTCGAGATATTTACAAATACTAATGCTTTTTGTTCGTTGTTTTTGGCCCAACCTCCTTGTTTATTTCTTATAGGAGGCATTTGCATAATTGGTCTCTTTAAATTCTTGGTAGTCTTCCATAGCGAGTATTCAGTTCTAGAATCATTTGTCAAATTTCAAGTCAAGTTAGTTTACTTTTGTTCTATCTTGTTGTGCTCTGCTTAGTTGCCATTTTTTTCTTGCTTTTCTTTTTTCATAGACTAAATCCAAGAATTCCTTAGGGTAGTTGTTTCCTTTCAATCTTCTTAGTAGTTCAGGAGGGGTATTTTCCCATGCCGCTTGTTGAATGTCGGTATTAAATTGTTCCACCTCGGCGTCCAAGTGTTTTTTGGTTTTCAATGGGACTGCCAAATCAATTATTTCTTCTAGTGTAATTCTAAGGCTGTCCCAGTCCGTTTTATTGTTGACCAACACAGGGTTGTAAGGCTTTTGAATGATATTTTCACTAATAGTTAATATAATGGGAGTATGATCCAAGTTGACTTTCAAGTTCTCTTCTATTTTTATGTAGCTGCTCGATACGTTCTTAATTATGTAAAAGTCTATTAAATCAGGAATTTTCATAAGATCTGTAGTTCAATACGTAGGCTCTGTTGTTATGAGTCTTGAACCCCATTGTGTGTGTTTCGCATCAAAATCTCCTCCCATGATGAAACGATCACCCGCGAATTCAAAAAGTGTAGTATATTTTTTAGCTTTGATATTGTATTTTGGGGAACTGTATTGACCAATAACTGCCAGGTCATAGTTGTTGGTCCTAACGTTTACAACCGTTGCCTGAATATCTTCCGCTTCAATTGGGATGGCTCCTTTATTGCCATATTCTAGAGCAGTCAATCTTTCCTCAATGATTTTAAATAACCTTTCCTGATTAGTCAGTTTTTCCATAATCACTTGAAGGCTAGTTTCTATAGTCAAGTTTGGTTGATTATTAGGTTCTGTTTCTCTTTTAGTCTTAGTACCTTTAGCAGTCTGTCTACATGTCATATTAGCGGTTACTATTGAGGACTTTGTATTTTGGTTTCTCTCGGAAACTTTTATCTATTTATATAAGGAGTTTTTTACAGCTGGTGCCCTTTCTCGCATCCTTATTTCGAGTGTTTTATGTCGAAGCAATCTTCAGTATTTAAATTTCTGGCGTTTTTTTATCATTTTTGGCCATCTATTTTCAAGCATTCTTCGCAGGTATCCATAGCAGTTTAGTCTTTTGGCTTAATTCAATTATTGTGGTCTAGCTAGACCAATTTCCATTTCTCTTCGAATATCTTCGTTTCTCATCCTATCAAGTCTAGTGAGCCGAGAATATCGTCTCCAATAGTTGATTTTTGATTTATTTCCGGCACCGTTCAACTTAATACATTCTATTATTTATTTTTTTAATACTTCACAATAGTCCGCGTATCTGTATAGTGGCTGATGCTGCTTGGCCAATCCTGGAATGTATTTTTTCGTTACTTCCTGCTTTTGGTGTTATTTGCACTTCACACCAAATATTTGAAGATTTCAGTTGATTATTTTATAGCTCCTGTTTCAACTCGTAGGCTTTCTGTTTCCTAGATACCTGGATATTTTTGGGGTTGCATCGATTGTTTTACTTTTTGCTATTTAGTTCCTTATATAGTTAATTAGTCTGACCTGAAATTAAACTGGGATAGTAAGGACTTCCTAAATGGGATAATAGGGATGTTTTGGATTAGGGAGGTTTTCACATACTGTTTTGATACAGTTTGACTGAATGTGTTATAGCCTGTGTTTAATCTTTGACTGTTATAGCCTTTGTTCTACTTCTTATTATTAAGAGAGAACGAATATTTTTAATAAATACATCGTTTACCTTATTGTCCAATTGTGAATATGTCAGTCAATACATTCTGTGTATGCGTTTAATAAATCATTTTTTTTATACAAAGTTTTCTGCCGCAAACCACAAGTTTTCTGTAGACTTGGCGCCTTTATTTTTTTTGTCCAATGTTTTATTTTCATGTATGCATCGTGAACACTTAATTCATATGGCACTTCCGATTTTACAATATGTGAATCTGCAATAATTTTAAAAATAGACTCCAGAACTATATTTAGTTTCCATAGAAACATAAGGTCTTGCCTTTCCACTTATTTGTCGCCTAGTAGAATATCGGAATTGAATTGTCGATGTAAAGCATCGTCGAATATAAATGTTCCCTTCATGTTTATAATATTTGTTAGCAAATCGCTTTGTTATACAGGGTGAGTCATGAGGAACTTTACATACTTCTACCATATGTAGAGTCCCTCAGGGAGCATATCATGTGGCCACTAAAAAATGTCAACTCCTCTTCTTTATTAATTAACAGGGTGATTTGTGTAATTGACCATTTATTTCATTTTACTGTAGTGTTTATACGGCTCATTTGATTTTTTTAATTTTTGCATGATACAGTACACTACTATCAAGCATTCGACTGGTATTAGCTAAACTAAAAAATTCCAGGACTGGCTTTGGAAAAATTAATTTAGGGATTCGTATTAAATATTACACCCTGTATAAATTTTTTTTAAAATGCAATAAGTGATTTTCAAACTACATAAATAGCCAATGAAAACGACATATGCGACAATGTTGTCGCACTTTTATTAAATTTTTAGTGAACGATCAAATCTTACCAAAAATAGAACAACCATAATGAAGTATCAAATTATAAGGTATTAATTTAAACAAATGTTATACATTTCAAACATTTTAATTAAAATGAGTTCCTACAACATAATCTAATACGTAGAAAATTAACATCTTTACTGTCACTTTGTATTATCTCTACGATAGAATCAATTGTTTTTCAATTTTAAATTTTTACTCATAGATCGTATTGGGGCATTATTTTCGATAAATAATAAATTAAATTGATTAAAAAGTCAAACCTCTTGTATGTGTTAGTTTTTGTTGATTGTAAATGATTAAAATTTTATGTCAAATAATAATACATTGCATCAACTGTACTAAATAAAAATAAATCTAAAAATGTTTAAAATGAAGGTTGGCGTTGACCGTTTGACGTTTCTTGATATTTTATACCCATTATCATTATTGTCATTATCAATTGCTATTTATGTGTACAAGAATACATATTTCTTCTGTCATATCTACGTTAAGTACAGTGTGTTAGTTTTGGTAGAGCTTTTGTTACTTTCTGTGGATTCTGTAATGGGAATGGTAGGGCTGCTAGTAGAGAATATCGCAGGAGATTTCCTAATCGTCGAACTCCCAGTCATCCAACATTTGGGTCAGTTTTTAATTATTTGCGAGAAAATGGCACTTTTCCTAGTGGAACAACAGAGCGACATGTAGATGAAGCGCAGGAAGATGACATTATGGACGCCGTTACTATGAACCCTACAATAAGCACTAGACAAGTAAGTCGAGAACTCAATGTTACTCAATCAAAAGTAAGTAGTCTTACAAAAAAATAATCTATACCCATATCACATTCAAATGGTTCAGCGACTACATGCTGGAGATGAGATCGATAGGTTGGAATTTTGTAGATGGATTAACAATAATCGACCAACGCTATACAGGACACTATTTACAGATGAAGCAAAATTTACCAGAGACGGGATAAATAATTCACGAAATTCACATGTGTGGGCAGAAGAAAATCCCCATGCTATTCGAGAACGTCGTTCTCAGTTAAGGTTTTCGGTTAACGTGTGGATTGGTGTCATAAATAACCAATTAGTAGGTCCTCACTTTTTTGATGGTCCTTTAACAGGGTAGGTCTATTTGAACTTTCTACAAAATATTTTGCCGAATTTGCTTGCCAACGCGAACGTTGCTATCCGAGGGATGTATTTTCAGCATGACGATGCACCCCCACACTTTTTACTGGCAGTGAGACAACATCTCAATAATGTTTATGGCAACAGGTGAATAGGACGTGCAGGTCCTATTTCGTGGCCTTCAAGATCCCCTGATTTCAATCCCGTTGATTACCATATTTGGGGACGATTGAAGCAACTAGTTTACGCAGTGAATATTAATAACCGACAACAATTAATTGATAGAATTATACATTGTTGTAATACTATTAGAAACGATCCCCAGAGTATCCGTAATTCAATACGTCAATTAACAATTCGGCAACAAAAATGTGTACAGGCTGCAGGGTTCCATTTCGAAAATCTATTTTGAATTATTTTTATTTTGTTACCATTATTGTATCTTTTCCAGTTCTAATTTATGGGTTTATCATAACTATGTACATATTTTTAGTTTTTTTTAAATTGTTCTTCGTTATTGTTAGTAGTTACTGTTTTTTGTTGTGCAGTGACTCAGTTTATCATTTCAATTAAAATGTTTGAAATTTATAACATTTGTTTAAATTAATTACCTTATAATTTGATACTTCATTATGGTTGTTCTATTTTTGGTAAGATTTGATCGTTCACTAAAAATTTAATAAAAGTGCGACAACATTGTCACATATGTCGTTTTCATTGGCTATTTATGTAGTTTGAAAATCACTTATTGCATTTTAAAAAAAATATATACAGGGTTTAATATTTAATACGAATCTCTAAATTAATTTTTCCAAAGTAAGTCCTGGAATTTTTTAGTTTAGCTAATACCAGTCGAATGCTTGATAGTAGTGTACTGTACCATGCAAAAATTTAAAAAATCAAATGAGCCGTATAAACACTACAGTAAAATGAAATAAATGGTCAATTACACAAATCACCCTGTTAATTAATAAAGAAGAGGAGTTGACATTTTTTAGTGGCCACATGATATGCTCCCTGAGGGACTCTACATATGGTAGAAGTATGTAAAGTTCCTCATGACACCCTGTATATTCAGATGCTTGTTTTTTTTCAAAAGGAGTGTCGTATCTTTAAAAAATCCGCTGACATAAAAATTTTAAAGCTAAAGATGAATGTACTATTTTGTAAGTAACAAGAGTACCCGTAATAAATCCCAATAGGTGCTTACCAAAAATATTCAGTAATGTTTCAATATAACAGTGTGATGATGGTGATATGAAAATAAAGAGCAAAATGTGTATCGCATAGGGATAATTCCAAAACGTAGGTAGTACAGTGGAATCCCGAACACACAATTAAAAACCATTAAAAAAATGTCTTGAAATGGCGAAAAACTTGGAACGTCACGTCACCATAGTCAGCTTCCAGATCTTCCAGGAACTTTTCGAACAGACGGTGTGTGAGCCCATTTTTTCTTGTAAAATTGACATTAGATATTACCGTGGCCATTATTTCTTTCTATTTGGTAATGATATTTACTACCTCCATTAGTATTAACACTTATCAACTTTTCACAGCTAATTGTAATAGCTCCAAGGCTAGTTCCAAATAACGCTAAATCTTCCTCTGTAGCAGTACCTTTCAAACTGCACATTTTTATAAGCTTATCATAAACATTTAAAGTTTTCGTCAATACCAGGTATAAATAATAGGAATTGTGCTGTATCTGACTGTCCGTATTTTCGAACATTGCTAGAAAGGATCAATGAAAACACTGTGCTTTATTGTCGGTGAATGGACGCAAACGTTTGCCTAGTAGGTATTTCTATTACACTGAAGCTGACACGAACTTAACTGTTGTCTATCATAACCTTAAAGGCGGCTTGTTGATTTTTTAGTGAGGATTTCAAACTAGAAATTATATTTTTTCGTAGGAAAAAGTAGGTACCGACCTTATTTTGGTCCTAAATCGCTCAATTTTTATGCTAGAAACTTTTTTTTGGAAGGTTTAATTGTATACTTGAAAAAAGATTGTATAAGTTTTTTTCGAAAAATGCAAGTTCCGTTATTTGGCTTTGAATCAAATTATGCATTTGACGAAAAAAGCTAACGTTTACATGCCGTATCTCGGTTTGTATTGGTCGTAGAAAAATTATAAAAAAAGGATTTTGTTTGTGTTTCTAAAAGATACAATTTTGATATCTACAGTTTTTTTATTAATTGCATATTTTTCGAGTTATTCTCAAAAAACCCTCTAAAAAAGTCGATTCTTTCTGCGAAAAAATGTTTCTTTCAACCGCGAATAACTCGAAAAATATTAGTTTTACGAAGAAAACGCAAAGAACATTTTTTTCTTAGAAATACTTTTTCCATCGATTTCCATGGTTAAAATGTAATGAAAAATTTCCACCCCCGAGATGGGGCACATTTTTTTCCATCGATTTCCATGGTCAAAATGTAATGAAAAATTCCCACCCCCAAAATGGGGTGGCAACCACCCGCAAGGTTTTACTGTACATCGGCATGATATAGAAAATAATCCTTGGGCTATTCTCTACCTTCTGTGAAAATTTCAAGTAAATCCATGCTAGAAGAACAATTTGCAAGCCAAAATACTTTATTTCCTGTCCCATTAATAGACTTTTATTTGCTAAAATCTGTCTTCGAAAACAAAGAGGAAGTTCTTGTGACTCTGCCAGAATGGCATGATTTGGTGAAGATACCATGGCTCCCAAACATATTTTTAGCGCTTTAAGCGCTATTATATTTTAGCGTATTCGATGAATGGTAAGTTGGTTAATGTTAGAGGTAGAACCATAGAGAGTACACCCATAATCCAAAATCGAGTGAATATAACACTTGTAGAATATTAAGGAAATCTATTAATCTATTTTTTATAGGTATAATTTGAATATCAGTACAATTATTTTCATTAGATCTGATTCTTTTTATGAATTTTCATGATTCCGAACATTTTCTCCCACGCCTATTAATTTCCTGGTAGCTTTAACTACAAAATCCAAATGAATAAAGAATAATTGGTGATAAACTTGGTATTTAGCCCCACGCTTTAAATTATATAAGGCGATGTCATAAATATGTGAATAACTTTGTATTAACATTAAAATACGGAATTAAGACATATCTATTTGACTTTTCGTAGTAATTTAAATCCCTGACGACTAGAATAAATTCTTTTTTTCTTCGTGTTGTTTGGCTACGGAAAATATTTCATTCGCCGAACGATTTTATATCTAGTAGTCATTGGAATGTTGCATACAATTTTTACGTACACGGATATTTACAAACATTTACATATGCTTAATAGTTGATATTTAGAATAGCTGATAAGAAAGACATACAAAACACTAAATCTGACATAATATATTTGCGTACATATATTATATCAATGTAAATTGCAATAACAATTAACAGACAATCAAAATTCTCAAATTAGACATTTCTTTTGGTTAATTCATTTGCTGGTTTTATTGGTAAGGTGAGGTTATCTCCAACGAGACCGCCTCAAGACAGTTGGCTACGTTGTTGTGAAATGCAATTTAAAAACAAAGCATGTCTTTTAATAAAAATAATCTTTTTATAGAAAAAGATTAAGGCCTAGGTGGTATTATTTAGTTACGGTTTGAATGTCTTCTGGTAGGTGCTATTTTTCGTAAAACAACTATCTTCCTCTTCTTGCGCGCTTGGGTTACTCTCTGATAATCATGGCACCTCTTGCTAGACTAATTTTAAAATCTGTAAGGTCCTGCGTTAGGAAAATGTATTGAGCTTTTTGCTCTCAGTTCTATGCAGGTTGATTCAAAACTTGTGTTGGACTGTTTGGGTACCCTGTCCCAGGTTGGAAGTCTAATAGACTGACACTAGCATGGGTTAAAGCACAAAGGCTATGTAAGCAATGAGAATGCTGATTAACAAGCTCGAGAAGTACTTGTGCGTTATTAATTAGTCCGGAGGCTTGATAAGTTTTATATATTGATAAGTGGTTATAAGAAAAGTCTTTGGAATGCACCAGGGAAAGACATGCTAAAGAGTTCATTAATGGACTTTCAGCCAAATTCACAGCAGACTTATTGACCCACAATCGAATGACTATCAGGGTGATAATGGGGCTGTTTACTGGATAATGTAGACTCAATAAGCATTTGAGTCGTATGGGCTTGACGGAGAAGGATACTTGTCGGTTCTCTCTAGAAGAAGAGGAAACCGCTCTGCACGTCTTATGCCAGTTTCTCACAAGACTGCGGTATCTAGAACTCGGAGAGAAAAAACCAAAAGCATCAGTCTATATGAAATGACCCCTCTCTAGACTGTGGAAGCTCATTAAGAGAATAGAGCTGTATGATAATAACCCGAACATCCCAAATGAATCTTTGTAGTATTTTCAAGACGGGGCTACTCCCCATTATGATGCGACCGTTCATGCAATCGATTGGAAGTAGGAGCTTTATAGAATGACCACCTAGGTCGCTAGACCTTACTCCGCTGTTTTTTTTTGTGGGAATGTATTAAATCAAAAGTATATGTCACTCGATTCAATAATATCGACGAACTGAAAGAAAAAATTCGTACTAAACTAAAGTAAATCTGAATGCAATATATACATTTTTGATTTGATTGATTTTTTGTTTATATTACACGTTGCTTATTTTTTTGCAGACAATGACCCGAGAAAAATAGACCCAAAGACTGAAGAAGCAGTTGCTGCATCAAGAAAAACAAAAGTTAGTAGTATTTCATTAAACATTCCAGCTGCTGGTCTCGGAAGCCGACCTTCGTCTATCATAAGCACAACCACCTCAGACGAAGGAGGCTTCAACGAACCTTCCCCAAAAATAGAAGCCAAATTAAAGCCGCACGAAGAATCGCTCTATGACTTTCCTATAAACGAAGATAAACCTTTGGAATATACAGACTCCCCCGATGATGTGAGTGAATACCAGGATTTAACGATTCACGAACCGACCAAACTTACTGCTGCTGAAATAGAAGCATTATATGCAGTGCCCCATAAGAAACCCCAAGTAGAAAGCAAACCTCCAATAGTCCCACAACTAGAAAGCGCCTTTTCCGACGAAGACGACGATGTACCACATTACGCGGTGCCCTACAGACCAAGTCCCGTTAGCCAACAGAAATCTTTTACATCAACTGACTCGGATTCACCTGGAAGACCACACAGTATCAGCCAACAAAAGTCGGTAACGTCTACAGATTCGGACGCATCTCAAGTTACCGTGATACCTCAGAGATCGATCGACTCTGACATAATGTACCATGACCAGTCAAAAACCACGACGCCATCAGTATTAACGCAGCTAGATAGTCAGGATAGTTTCGACAGAAGTGGCCAAAACAAACCGGAGCTTACAAATAGGATTAGTTGTGAAGAGTCTGATAGTGTAGATCCGAAACGATCGGAACCATTTATACTGACACGGGAAGTACTCAAGATGTGTGATAAAACTGCTCGTGTACAAGACGTTCAAAGGTCTGAAGCCAATATCCTAGATTTAAACGATGTAGAATACGCTGACGCCAGCGATAACGACCAGGAAAATAGTCTAGAGGAGAAACATGTACCTGAACCGGACGCCATGACTCAGGATGAGGCTGATAATTTGCTCAGTAGCAAGTAAGTTATCTAAATTTAAGTTACTAAGTTTAAGTTACTAAATTTAAGTAACTAATTATATAATTATTTAGGCATATTTTACTATTTTAACCAATCTTGTTTGTTTTTCTTTGTTACATTTGTTGGTACTTCAAGACTTTTGTAGAAATATCTTCAGAAGCTGTTTATTTTATAACGAGGATTTAAATATGCTTCAGCTGACAAAGTTGTGGAAAATTCAGCAAATATTTTATCACATATCTACGACAACGAAACTGTTATATCTACGACAAAAAGGAATAACATGAAGATTATTCGCATTTAAATTTCCTATCATTTTTGTGTCCACGCGCTGGGATTTTTTTTTAATTGCACAAACAACATTTAATGGGAAATTTATTGTAAATATAATACTTTTCGAGATATTCAAGATATTCTTCTTCTTTAAGTACCGTCTCATTAGTGGAGTTTGGCAAAAATTTCGGCAAACGAGAATTTGTGACGTGATAATTGACTTAAGTATATGTTGGTCATGGACGTATAAACACAGATGGACTCAGTTATTTACATAAAAATGTGAAGCCAAAAATTATTTGACTAGGTCACATTCTCAGCACCTTCAAATGTTGTCACATTTTTTTATTAAAATATCTTATTCACGTATCGCTGACAATATTACTATATTTATTTTATACTCTACAGGTGCTATCAAACCAAAATAATAATTTATTACTTATATTAATATATTTAATTGTAATTAAAACATCAAATGTGCACATAGTGTGCATATCATTTAATAATAGCGTATAACAGATATCAAAAAATTATTTTATATGTAGAAGCACTGAAACCTATTTATTAATGGCAACGGTGTTTACATTTCTCTGTCTTATGGCTCTACGTCAAACTTCAAATGCTGTTCCATGTCATGTCCATGTTTGTTTACTTTTTACCCAAGATGAGGAAAAGTGTTGTTTTTCGATATTTTGGCTGTATTTTAAGTGATATTTGTAAATAGTGAAATAAACAAATATAATAATGGTGCTACAGTTTTGCATTTGCAAAAAAACGAAATATTTACATCCCAATGTCTCATTTCATTTGTAAGTATTGTTTGTTTACATTATTTAAGATAAGGAACTGAGGAAGCCTGTGTGTTTACATTTTAAAATATGTCTTTCATAGGCGTACCATTGGGTTTATTCATACTAATTACTGTATTGAACAAGATATTAGTTCATGAAATTAGTATAGACATTTTTAAATTGTAAGTAGACATCATCTGGTTAAAAAGATATGTTTAGTAGCTTTTTAATTTAATATTTCTCATGAATTAACAATAAATTAGTGAAATGAATAAAACTCATTTATTTTTCTATGTAGGTTTCCAAATAATATTGATTAATGATGAAACTTACTCTAAACTTCAACAGAGAAAACAGTATAAAAAAACCTTTCAAAAGCATCCTTTTTGGTTATTTAAACTTGTAAGGAAGCTGAAAAATATTTCAGATTTTTTAATAAAACTATAAATATCTACAATAGACTAATAAAAACCTTATGGATATTTTGATTAATAAAACCATACAAAATGTCCCAAAATCAATCTATGAGTATTTTGGTGACCATATGTATGATGAAGATGCAATCGATGGTCACTCTATGCAACTTTTAAAATTGGTTCTTGAGAAATATTTTAAAATTGGAATTCATCATGAAACGAGGACTACTTTAGATACTAAGACCGTGCGCATAAGAAGCGTTCTTACTAAGACTGTTTTATTTCGCAATCAATAAAAATTTATTTCTATACCAATGTCTTCTATTATGTCTATCTACCATTTTTACTTTAATATTTCTGTTCGGTAAATAGCTTTCCAATAATTTATACATTTTCGCGCCTACTTTTTAATAAGTAGGTATATTTGCAAATAATTTTATGTCAAATGCCAGCTTTGGAATGATCAATAAATATGTTTGTAGCATAAACCCTTACTACGAGGAATCTAGTCATATTGTATTAAAACAAATTTGTCACAATTTAAAAAAATATGTTTTAATACAATTATCAATAAATATAGGTATGTACTTAAATTTGACAAATGTATATTTTTTAATTGTTTTTTTTATCGTAGGATTATTTGATACCTATTAAAAAATTAACTTGAGCTCAACTATATTTTATTGTATTAATTTTAAAGCAAATAAAATTGTATTTTATTTTTTCTATAAAAACGTGTTTTTATACATTACTACTACTTATTACTACTTCCAATTATTAACGTCTGAATAATTATCCCCGCGAGTAATAATTCAAGCACGCTTATGTTCATTGAGGAAGTATCACAGTCTATCGATACCCGTTTTACTCCCCTTTACCCTCTTGCCCAGTAATATCAAAGCTTCAAAACAGTGTGTGTTTAAGGTATCTTATTGCTGGGTCCATCTATGTTTATACGTCCATGATGTTGGTATATACACATTTCAAAGGCCTTAAAGCGCTACATTACATCGACTTTTATGGTCTGAATGTCTACTCAATACAGCAAAACAGAGTTAACTTAGTATTTGACCAATCTGAGTCTGGTTGTTATTCTGAGGCTGTTGTTGCTTAGCTATATCTTTATCTTAAAAAAAGTTGCTCGTGCTATATCTATCGTTCTTATTATTTCTAGGTTTTAGTTTAGATTGTCTGTTATTGTGTTTGAATCTGGTTACTTATTCTATGGGCGTTTCATGGATAGTTATCTTTGTGTAGAAGTGTGGTTTTCGGCCTGTGGCTATGATTTTTTAGTCGTGTTAATTTTTAAGCCAAGATTCTCGCCATCTCTGGTTAATTAGTTTAGTAGCAGTTTGGGGTTTTTTGCTCCATCTGCTATCTCCGCTGTGTCATCTTTCTTTTGCATGTTCTAATACTCGTTGAAAGATGCATTAAACTATTCATTATAGGACACATCCTTGTTTTACACGTAAGTGTTTCTGTTGTTAGACCGCTTACCAGTTGCCAGTTACTGACGCTACTTGGTGCACATATAGGTAAAACAGAGTCCATATGTCGTTATTGCTTATTCCTTTTGAATCTAGAATTTTCAATAAAATGATGCATGATACAGTCAGAAGTTTTTACAAGGTTTGTCTTTTTAGTTTTGCATATAGCCGCTTAGAGGGCGCCACCAATAAAGCCTGACACAAATGTAACCTCAATCTTTTGTTTACATAAATCGAGAGTTTCTTTGCGATGCAACAAGTCGTGTAGATACAGTGTATTTTTGGAATTAGCAAGTCAGTCGAAAAATGTATCTTATCCGATAACAGTCAACTATTTTCCGCTGGTATTGCGAATTTCAACGTGGTAGCTCCAGTCTCAGCGACGAATCCAGGTTAGGTCCACCCAAAACAGCAGTCACAGCAAAACATTGATGCGGTTCGTCAGCTAATTAAGGATGACCGCCTTGTAACATACCGGGGGATAGAGGCATCTTTGGGCATATCAAAGACCTCGATCCAAAAGATCCTACATAAAGAACTGGGTGGTACGAAGTTGGTTTCCCGTTGGATCCCTCATGTACTCACAGAAGAGCAAAAAGCGGTTCGCGTCAATTGGTGTCGAAAAATATTGGAACGGTTCAACCAAGAAAGCTCAAAAAACGTTTATAGTATTGTTAGTGGCGATGAATCTTGGATTTACTCCTACGAACCGGAAAATAAACGATAATCTGCTGTGTGGGTGTTTTACGATGAGGAAAAACCAACAACAGTGACCCGTTCTCGAAGTGTGTCAAAGAAAATGGTCGCAATTTTTGTGTCAACATCTGGTCATGTGGCAACAATTGCTTTAGAAGATCGAAGAATGGTTACCTCTGATTGGTATATAACCGTTTGTTTGTCAGAAGATATCGCGAAACTCCGACAAAGCAACACACAACGGCGAATCATCCTACATCAGGACAATGCAAGTGCTCACACTGCCCAAAATATTACAGTTTTTGCAGCTTCAAACATCGAATTGTTAAACCATCCACCGTATGACCCGACCTAAGACCCAACGACTTCTTCACATTCCCAAAGATTAAGAATTCAATTCGTGGGCAGCGATTCCAGTCGCCAGAAGAAGCCATTGATTCCTTTAAAACAGCGATTTTGCAGGTGTCAACTGAAGACTGGAATAAGTGTTTTACCAATTGGCTTGAACGTATGCAAAAGTGTATCGATCTTGGTGGGACAGATTTTAAAAAGTACTTTGTCTTTATATGCAAAACTAGAAAGACTACTCGTATATAGCCTATGAAGCAATGCGTGCTTCCTTCTTCTATCTACAGGGAAAGTTCCCTTCCTTGATAGTTGCATTTTAGCTTTTAGACGATGCAAACTTTAAATGAAGAATAACTTTTCTAATTTACTGAGATATAGTGTATATAAATCCCAAATTTCGCTAAATTATAATAATATACAACAATTATAAAAAAAATTAAGATCTAATATATTTTTATTGATTTATTGCTTACATTATAGGATTTTGGAGAAGCAAAGGTGAGTTATTTTCACAATTCAAAAATATTGGGCGGATGGGTTTGATGGTTTTAAAGATTGGCATGTGGTGCATACTACATAACTTTTAACATCAGTCTAATTACTCACATAAGTACTAAAACTTATTGACATTAAATAGGTCTTGGGACACCTTTCATTACACGTTACAAACTGGTACAAGTTGGTATATTGGGCAATATTAATTTGTAAATATCGAATTCGGTCATTGGAGTCTTAACTTTCTTATTTAGCCTTTCATATTGACAGAAATAAGAAAAACATTCATGATCAACAAATGAACTAACAAACAGAAGAATGTAGATGCATTCGAAATGTATATGTTCAGACGAATACTACGAATTACGTTGGTATAAAGGATCACCAATGACGAGGTACTCCAACGCATGAGTAAAAAAATGCAATACTTCGGTCATTTATTGAAAGCTGAAACGTACTTCGACTCATTAGAGAGTAAAAGATCAGTAAGAAGAGGCAAGAATTCATATATAAAAGACCTGAGGAGACCTTTTAGCCACACACCTGTAGAAATCTTTCGTCCTGCTGTTTGCAAAGCTAGAATTGCCATTTGGATCGCCAATCTTCAGAAGGAGACAATGTAATAAGGTGAAGAATAATATTACACAATCTTGTAAATCGCGAAATACTAGCAGAAAAAGAAAGAAGTTTTCGAACAAATCAAAGATGATTAGATTTTTCAGAAAGAAAATATACAGGCTGTCCAAATCGATGAAATACGGCTACAGTGAAATTGGGCCGTGTGTACAAGCAAATCGTAATGGTTATTTGTAAAATAAGACCAATAAGAATTTAAAACTTTTAAATATAAATAAAAAACTGATTTCCCTTGTTACCAGTGTATTTAGAAACGAATTAAGTATGTACAAAATTTCCTTATACAAGTCTTTTAAGATTTGTCCATTAGTTACAGCTGTTTGAATTTACAAAATGAAAATTTTTTGTATAACTTTTGTACTAAATCATTGTCACAAAACCGATTATAATTTTAATAGAAAAAAGCGTAGAAGCACAGAAAAAATAAAGACAAAGGAACAAAGCAAAAGGAAGATTAGTACATTTTGATGAGCAAAGATTCCTCAAAAAAAAAACGTTAAGAAATGAGGTAATAGAATATAACTAAAAAATAAGAATATAGTAAGAGTTATATTGATCCAAAGATGGTAAGACATAACTATAATATATCTGTCTTTTCTCTTTAAACGTCTACCTTCGTTCAAACTATACGTTTCCTCTTTATTGATTGAAGCAGCAAGAAGAATATTTTTGAAAGATTTTTGTAATCTGTACATGAGACATGGAGCTACACATGCTATAATTCATTATAAAAATAATTGCTTTCAATGTTGTTAATGTGCAAGATTGGGTTTGGGATTAACACAATGTTCAGCTCGTGCCTAATTGTATAAATTAAATGTAATCCACGTAATTTACTGTCAAAATAATAATCTCTAAAATTAAGGAATAAAACAATCGTTTTCCTCCAACATTTTTTGGTGTTTCAACATTTTTAGTATGTAAAGATTTTGTTGCTGACTTTTCTCATTATGCATTCCTTATAATTATTTAATAATTCCGAAAATATTTTTACTTTTATCTGATATGTTTCCAGTTTTCCAAAATTACATTTCATATTTTAGTCATAATTCGTAACTAGTATTTTCCTGTCTGGCCATTTGTGTTCTAGTCTCTGGACTTGTCCCAGCTATGCCAGTAACGGACTTTTTATAAATCGGACAATATCTATGCTCACTGTTCAATTCATCAATTTCATCGTTTTTTTATGGGTCTCTTCATTGTGAGTTACTAAGGTCTTGGCATATATTAGCGACCAGTACCAACGAGCTCTTTCGGATAATTTAACGACATTACAGGCAAATCGGCGTTACAGTTTCCTACTTAATTTGATGACAGTTAAAACAGAATGACAGATGAAGTTTAGGACCTTATAGAAACGTAGCCTCTAACTCTTACAAGATCTTTTGCCATCAAAAAATCTTTGTAGAGTCTTTAAACTTGCCTCTGCAGAGTATCCATCACGTGTGGTGGTTGAATTTTCCTACTATGGTCGTGAGAATTCCTTTATGTTGACTCGCTTAAGAAAGCGCTTGTCTCAACTCGATTTGTAACCGTTTTTTCCAAGTTCTTCTTTGTGTGTCGTGCTTGTATTCAAGCGTTGGCTATCGTCATATTGACAAGCTGATGAAATGATTCTCGGTCGGCAGCTAGATGAAACAGTTCCTCGACCGTTCGACCTGTCCATTGTCTAATGTTACGCAGCCAGGACAGTTGTTTTCTTCCGACCCAACGTTTTCCTTCGATTTTGCCCTGAATGATTAACCGGAGTAAGCGATATTTAGGTCCTCTCATTATATGACCGAAGTATTGGACCTTTCTCATTTTGATGATGTTGATCAATGCTCGCTCTTTGTGCACGGTCTCTAGCACGCGTTCGTTAGATATGTGTGCTGTCCACGGGATTCTGAGCATGCGACGGTAATACCATAACTCAAACGCTTCTAATTTGTTAAGATTTTTTATTTTTGTTGTCCAGGTTTCACATCCATAGAACAAAGTGGACCAGACGTAGCACTTCAATACTCTTAGACGTGTGGTCAACGACAGACTTCTACTGCATAATACAGAACGCCAGTTTTTCCAAGTTTTTCCGTGCGAGTTCTATTCTGGTCGAAATTTCCTCGTCACTTTCAACCCTGCAGTCAATCCAGCTACCCAGATATCTAAAGTGTTCCACCATTTCCAGGATTTTGTTATCTAATCTTAGTACTGAGTCTTCGATATTAATTTTTCCGACCACCATCCATTTTGTTTTTTTGCGTTGATTGTTAAGCCCTTTTCAGTGCATTCGTTGTTTACAGCATTCAACAGGGTTTGAAGATCTAATGTAGTTGCAGCCGAAGAGAATTAAAATTATGCGCGCGGATCTTCCAAAATTCAAACGCAAGACAAGTCGGACAAGAAAAATTTTTCTTACCCAAGAAATTGAAGCATTTGAGGTGTTGCAAAGTCAGTATGGACCTTAAATGAATTTTCTACAGCATTTCACACTTAACATCAACAAAAATTGTTCAAAATAAGATTGAGCCCCAATAATTTTCTAAGCCCAATACTCACAAACGTATTTCTGACGGATCAGTCTGTATAAATTTAACGAAAAGAAGAAGAGTTAAAGCTATTAGTGATGAGTTCTGCATTACCATAGAATGTGATACTCTGTCAGACTTTCCGGTCATTGATCATCACTTCTTCACCAACTTTCTGGTCATTGAACATCACTCTCCTTTGAACTACCCTGTATAATTATGTGGAAAAGAAGAAGGGATCAAGAGGTAATCGGTAAATTCTGCACTCACCATATTCTGTGGTCCTGGTCTCATGTTTAACCTTTTGGTCATTGTCGACCATCAACTGGCATTATCAAAGGCAATTCGGGAACGTGTTTTCGGATCGTATACGTTCCCCACCACCAGTAGCTAAATCTCCTTCAGAATAAAAATATATTCAAATAAATAACAAACAAAATAAAATTTACTTCTAGCCAATCGTAAAATAAAAACACGAATCCTCTTAAGTAAAACAAATGGACAGTGGTCCCCGACGCTGATGCCGGTGAACAGAAATAAATGTTAACGGCCTTCGGGTGGGTAGGATGAAGTTCTTACTAGATCAATATCCGGATCGAACTTCTTCTCGTCCTTCTTTGTCGCATTTTATACTCCCGGCCGGTGTTCCATCTCCAGCGTGCATCGATGGTAGTGGTCGCTTAGAAATTACTGCATTTGGCTTCCCTCTTTACGTAAGAGTACATTCTCGCCGTTTGTTTAATATTCAACTATTTTTCGTTTGCATATTATATGGCGCTTCTTATGCTTTTAAAATATCATACATTGCTTAATATCCGCGTAATTTTTTCTTATTTTTTTATTTACAAGATTCATTATTTTCTGTATTTAAACAGAGTCCAGCTGCTGTCAGACGAAGAAGCGCAAGAAGTAACAAGACTGCTAAACATTAAAGAAAACGAATCAAGCAACAAATGGCTGCCAAACGCAACAAGTTCATTCCTGCAAGATTCTGTTACGGCTTCTATCCAAGACTCCTCCGGACCAGTTTCATTGAACGATAGCTACAACCTACCTTCTTTGCATGACGATCAAGGTAAAGATTTTATCAACGAGCAGAGCCAAACGACTGACTTAGTTTACACTAAATTGAACAAAATAAAATCTGTCGAACCTTTGTCGCAATATTACGAATCCACCGAAAGTCTAGTTTCTGCACAAGATGAGGAGGAACCGTCTAAAGTTGAAATCGACACTAGTGTTTCTGCGACTGATTCGGGACTGATAGGTAATATAATTGTTTTACTTCTAAATTAGTATACTTTATTGATGTTTGACAACTTAACAACTTATGAACTTCAGAATCTCAGAACCTTTGGTAACCACCGAGTGCACATTTTTTATAGCCAAGGTGCACAATCGATATTTCATGTAAGAGAGATCAAGACATTTTTGGAAAATAGTCATTAAAAGTCATGGTTAAAGTAAATCGCCGGTTTTTCTGAGTATTTTCACAAACTCTTTCCTTTAACTCCTCCGTCACAAAAGATGGTCTCCCACTCCGTCGTTCATTGTGTACACTGGTTATTTTTTAGTTTGACATAATGCACAATTTTCTCACTGAAGATTCGTTCATTACATTCTCACCATAAACAGCCTTTATTTATCTAAAAATGTCGATAGGGCGAACATTTTGCGCATTCAAAAACCAAATCACACTGCTTACTTCATATTTGGCGGGATTTTCAATGATAATCAAACAATGACAGTTATATATCAAATACTCGTGACTACAGAGTAACGAGACTTGGCTCACATTGATGCGACAACAAAGGTAACTAGCGCGGGGATTGCCGCCGCGCCTTATGCGCAATCGTTCTTTACTTTCTGGAGATCCTGGTATATTTTGTCATTCCTTTGCCATGCCATCATGATATAACTAGGAGTATTTAATGGAATGGTTTCACGGTGCTTTCTGCATCTTTATGCCGTTGAGAATTTTTTGACTCTTCCAAGAATCTGTGAGGCTTCGATCAAAAAGCCTCAACAATTAAGATGAGACCATAAATTTACATCTCTCTCACTAACACACTAAATACATCTAAAATTCGTGAATATGGTGCTAATTCTGTCTAAAAGTTTGTGTTTTTGGTCAAATTGTAACATGTTTCACTTACAGAGTGTATTTGTATAATCTTTATAAATTTAAGAGGTCTAACATTATCTCATACAATATGTAAACTAATATATTTACATTTTTTTTTAGATTCAGTCACCAGCTTATCAGAAGGCAACTATTTAGAAAAGACTGACGACGATTTTGTACCAAAGCCAGTTAGCATTATAGGAATTGAACACGGTGTCCATTATTACGAAGACGGTCACTTTTGGATGGAAGTTCCTGGCCTACCACCGGAAGAAGATGAAGACGAAGATTTCGAATGTACGGAATATCTGCCCAAAACCAGCAGAGTGAAATTTTCCAAAGATCCGATGAAAGTGTACTCTACATTTAGTATCACAGATTATGACCGAAAGAACGAGGATGTTGATCCAGTTGCTGCTTCGGCTGAATATGAACTAGAAAAACGAGTCGAAAAGATGGATGTGTTTCCGGTAGAACTCGTCAAGGGTTCTGAAGGGCTCGGCTTAAGCATTATAGGAATGGGAGTCGGGGCAGACGCAGGATTGGAGAAATTGGGTATGTATATGTTCAGATAGTAAAATTTCAAATTATTTTTATTAAAAGTGGCGCTTCTTTCGTTGTATCTAACATGCACATAACTGTTCAAGGCACATCAATTAATAAGCGCTTGTTTGTCTAGTAAATTTATTATATAGTATGAAATTGAGCACGGTATAATCAAAATATTACTTGTGATATTACTACTGATTATAAAAATAATGCAACATCTAATATGGCAAGTTAAACCAAATGCGATGCTTCGTTACACGAAGGGTTGCCCGAGCTCCTAACTGTTCGACTCTCTGAAGCGTATACAGTGTTGTTATTGTTGTTTGAAAGACTTTGTGGAAGCCTTTGTCTTTTCATAAACCATATATATAATTAACTGGCGGATCGGACAGAAAGTAACGAATCTAGGACCGTATATCACTATCGGAAGTTCGTAAATGGTCGGTATATACTCAGTGAAGGTGGCAAATTATTCTGGAAACACCACAATTTGCTCAGCTCACTATAATTTTCCAAACGGGAGTCGTTCGAAGACTATGAGGTCAGGCCCAGAACTACAAGACGGTCGGCCGTAGTTCAAAACTTTGAACGACTTCAACTCAGGATCTGATGGGTTGGGATCGAGCAGTTGTTTGTACTCTACCAGTGATAATAGGGGGAGAGAGTGGGGGGAACAATGGGCGCGTCAGTCCATCAGTATTTCACACATATTTTCAATACAAAATAGTTTGAATGTTTCATGTCGGCCAGACGACCCGCGACGGCATATTTTTTTGTTTATTTAAATGTTTTCTTAGACGTTAATGTAAAAAGTCTTCTAATGTTTTACAGGCATTTTTGTGAAAACCATAACGGCAAACGGAGCAGCAGCTAAAGATGGTAGGATAAAAGTGAACGACCAAATCATCGAGGTCGATGGCAAGAGTTTAGTCGGGGTTACACAAGCTTACGCTGCGAGCGTTCTCAGAAACACATCGGGTTTGGTCAGGTTCAGTATTGGTCGGGAGAGAGATCCCGAGAATAGTGAGGTAGCACAGCTCATTAGACAGTCGTTACAGGCTGATAAAGAACGAGAAGAAAGACGGCAGAGGCTGTTAGATGAACAACAACAGCATAGTGAAGCTAGCACTGTACAACTGACAGGTAAAATTTTTGTTCGATGAAACTTAATTCTTTTTTGTTATTGCGATTACAGCAATAAAACATCGTTGCATGTCATAGTTCCCTTTGTTGCCATATTCACATTATGTCAATGTTCTAGCTAAATATTTTAAAACATAAACGTACAGTGAAGTGAAAAATGTAAAATGAATATGTGAAAAAAACTTCTAGTGTAAAATGGTATATATAAAAAAAATATGTTACAGTAGGCGGCACAGTAGACTAGCTCCAAGCTTTGTACTATATTTTCTATATTTTTAAAATTTAAATAATATTTTTAAGTATACCGAGATGAGATCATCGATGAAGATGTTATTGATGTAATGGTTGAACTCTTTAAACTAATATATCAGACTGCCACAATCCCCAGACAATGGCTGCAATCGACCTTTGTAGCAATTTCCAAAAAGCCAAATGCAACAACTTGCTCAGATCACAGAACAATAGCTTTAATGAGACACACTTATAATATTTTTGAAAATAATTCACAGCAGAATTGTTAAAACTTTTGAATATGAAATTAGTGACACACAATTTGGCTTTAGAAATGGTATGAGTACAAGCGATGCTTTGTTCGGCTTGAATGTGCTGGCTCAGAGATGCATGGATATGAATCAGGACATCATTGATAAGGTTCAATATAAAAAGCTTGTAGATATATTAAAAAGCAAAAATATTGACAGTCGTGATATGAAAATTATATCTAATTTATATTGCCAATTTATATTTGCTAACTGCCAAAATATCAAAATACAGAGAGGAGTCCGCCAGGGTTGCGTGCTGTCCCTACTACTTTTCAATGTCTACAGTGAAGCGGTATTTCAAAAAGCGCTCTCAGACTCAATAGAAGGTATATCTATCAATGGAGAAGTTTTGAATAACTTACGTTTTGCAGACGATACAGTAATAATGACGGATAACAACAATGATTTACAGAAAGTAATGCAACGCCTTAATGAATGCTGTCATGAGTACGGACTGAAGATAAATTTAAAGAAAACTAAATGCATGATCATGACTAAATCTGCACATGCAAATATCCAACTGACTATTGAAGATACTGCAATTGAGAGTGTTAATAACTATAAATACTTAGGAATATCAGATGTAGACCAAACCAAAGAAATTAGGACACGCATTGAAATAGCACGTGCATCATTCATTAAACTTAAAAAGTTTCTTTGTTGTCGGGATATAAGGTTAGAACTACGCCTGAGAATGCTTCGATGTTACGTGTTCTCTACTCTTCTTTATGGCTTGGAAGCTTGGACACTAAAACAAGTATCTGAATAAGTTGGCCGCCTTTGAATTTTGGTGTTACAGAAGAATGAGGCGGAAATAATATTAACTATCAAAAGACGAAAACTTGAGTACTTAGGACATGTGATGAGAGGGCAAAAATACGCATTATTACAACTTATTATGCAAGGCAAAATCCGAGGAAAGCGAAATGTGGGAAGACGAAGACTATCCTGGCTTAAGAACTTAAGAGAATGGTTTGAATGCAGTAGTGCAGAACTTTTTAGAGCGGCAGTCAACAGAGTCCCCATAGCCATGATGATTTCCAACCTTCCATACAAGATGGAACTTAAAGAAGAAGAAGAATATTTTTAAAATTGAACACAATCAATTTATTCTAAGATTAATAATTTAAATAAATAACATCTCTACAATAAATATAAATAACTTTTAAATAATATAACATCACACTTAATTTTCAACAAATAATTTACATTAATAACTACATTCCTATCCTAGTTGTTAATATCACTCTTCCATTTAAGAACATTCCCGATATTCGTCGATTAGTGCAGTAAAGCCGATGATAACCTCTCTACAGATTACCATAGATGAGTTTTACACTATATTTTCTCAAACATTTAATAATAATCCTAGCATCGGCATGTACGTAATTTTTTTTTACTATTTATTTAATTAAATGGAATTTACACTTAAAAAATTGCACATATATAATACAGTGGAACTTGGTTATAGCGTCATTGAAGGGTCCACTAAAAAAATGACGCTATATCAGAGTGACTTTATAAAAGAGGTAGAAAAAAATGAAATTTTAACGAGGCAAAATTTTATTACATTATTTATTATTACAGCTGCATTTAGGATAAAAAAAATTCAGAAATAAAACATATCATTTATATGAAACTTACATTTTTTATGAAAAAGTTCTCTAATGCTGAAAAACTTCAGTTATTTTCTTCTGCGCAACCCTTTACGAAAAATTAAATTTTTTCTGTAGTGTTCTTAATAATCTGAGCTGCCTCTTTGGTAGTTGTGGATGCCTCCCTGAACTGGTAAAACCTGAATATGGTCTCAGCAGCTCTCATTGCTTCTTTGATTGTAGGACAATCAACACCGTCTTCTTCTTCGTTATCTTCATCAACATCCATTTCCACATTTTGCACTTGTTCCACAATTTCTTTATCACTTAAAACTTGAAATGTTTCTACCTGATCGTCTACTGAAATGTAGGAGTCAAGATCAGTTCCAACCTCTCTCTGGTTTACATTAAATTTTTGTATCTACTCCTGACAAAGGTATTTCGTCATCCTCGTCAACATCCTGAACATTGGGAGAATTTACAGTCAATTTAGCTTGACGAAAGCACTTACAAATTGTCACTGACGTAACCGCACTCCACGCGTTGTCTAAAAACAACTGCATTAATGATGGTAATGTTCACGGGTTCCCCATTGTTCATACAAAAAATCATCCTTTTCAAAAGCTGTTTCCGATAATGGCACTTTAAACTTCTTATGACTCCTTGGTCCATAGGCTGCAAGACACTTGTGTAGTGGCTGGTAAGAAAACTAGGTTGATATTGGTCAAATTAAGCTTGGGAAGGGCTGCACAGTTGTCAGCTAAGAGAATTTTTTTTTTTTTAAAGGAGTTCTTTGTCCCGCTTTCTCAATTCTTCTTCAAAAATAGCAGAAGTCGTCCACGCATTTTTGTTGGCTGTGAAGTTTACATCAGAAATCCGACATACATCAGAAATTGTTTGACCACTTTCATAGGCTCTTATAACACGCACTTTATCTTATATTGCCTTCCTTTTAGTACTACAAGTTGCTATATTAAAAAATAAAAGTTAATTACTAAATTAAAATCTAAAAACAAAACGAGCTGAACACAGTTTCACGGTAGCGAAAATTTCTTAAACTGACTGTTCTGAAACAGATAATTTGACTGTTGAGATAAATGAAAAATCATAGAACTGTCAAGGTCACATAACTGTACACATAAGGGATAATCGGTCTTTCACACATTCTTAAAAGGAACAATGCCGTAAAGCCGGAAACGCATTGCACTGTATTCTTCATAAAATAAAAAACGACAACCTACTGTAAAATTTTATGACGCTATAGACGAGGCTTTCTTTATGTTTAGCCGACAAAACTCCGGTTTTTAATAATGCTATCGAATAGTTTTTGGCAGGACGTATTAAAAATTGACGTTACAACCGAGATGACGTAACTACCGAGGCCGTAATATCCAAGTTCCACTGTATTGACATAATTGCTATATATTTTTTATCAAACAGCACCCCATGAGTTATTGTAATTTCGCTTGTGGCGCTAGTTCCGTGACGCTCTTATCAGCAGTTTACTATAGACAAAAAAGTAATACAACGCCAGTATAGAACCTTCGCTTCAAAAATGGAATTTTGAAGCTATTTGTGCAATAATTAAGCAATAAATTAACAAAAATAACTTAACAAACTCTGATTTTAAAGCATTTTCTAGGCTTTTTCAATAAAATTGTGTCATTTTTCCATATAATGTACCGGTCTTCACCTTCAATATTTAAAATCAAATAGCGATTTAACATTGTTTATATTAGCCTTATCCTGTCAGCCAAAAATAAACCTTAAAATACTTTCTAACAGAAATTGGGGTGCTGATACATCTACTCTGCTATATTTATATAAATCACTCATCCGTAGTAAATTAGATTACGGTGCAATGTGCTATTCTACTGCTAGTAAAAAAATTCTTAAAGTCTTAGACGTTATCCAAAGTGCATCTTTAAAACTTGTGCTGGGTGCCTTCCGTACTAGTCCGGTGGCAAGTCTTCAAGCTGCACTAAACCACCTTTGTTTATAAGAAAACAATATACCACACTAAGATATGCTGCTAAACTATATAACAATATTAACAACCCTAACTACCTACTCCTACATACAAATAACACCACTCACAAAAGTAACAGACAATCAAGATATTTAACCTTTAAAGAACTTGTAATGAATTGTGGATATAATACCAATTTGTTGACATACTCGCTATCTACATACCCAGCTGAACCCCCCTGGACAATTAATACTCCTACTATTAATACATCTCTAGTAGCTTACCCAAATAATACCACAAATCTTACCCTCGTTCGTGCATTATATAAAGAAATTCTATCAAAATATGACAATTATGTTAAGATTTTCACCGACACATCAAAAACCAAAAATGGCTGTGCCGCAGCCTTTTTAACAGATGATATCGAATATGCTATACGAATACCTACTTTTTGCAGCGTATTTACTGGTGAAGCTATTGCAATTTTAAAAGCACTTGAATTTTGTCAAAAATATACAGATACTAATCTTCTGTTTATCTCAGATTCATTATCTGTACTCCAAAGCATCAAACAAGTCTATCCAACACATAAAATCATCGAAAACATAAAATCTAGGCTTCATTACTTACAAAACAAAAATGTAAACATTCACTTGCCCTGGATACCATCACATATAGGTATTTCAGGTAATGAAAAGGTTGACGCCTTAGCGGTTAAAGCAACCTCAAATGAAAGCATCGATATTATCAAACAAATTCCAGTCGCAGATATCTACCTTAATATCAAACAATACTGTACAGAAGGTTGGCTGCGATGCTGGGATTCAAATAACTCAAATTTTAAAGTAATTAAACCCTCTATCGGTGTCCGGCTCCAACTTCCAGAAAAAAGAAGAGAACAGGTGGTTATAAATCGCCTAAGAATTTGTCATACAACATTAACCCATCAACACTTATTAACGAAGCAGCTACCACCAGAATGCTCATACTGTAGATGCCAAAAAACAGTCCAACACATACTTACAGACTGTCCACTTTACTCATATGAACGAAGCACCAACATTTCTGAAGAACCAGGTCAACTTAAAAATATATTAAACTGTAACTTATCCAATACGATCAAATATCTTAAGGACATTAACCTATTTCATAAAATGTAATTTTTCTTTTAGTTGATAAATTTTTATGTTACCTAACCTTATAATATGTACACTACCATAGATATTGTAATAAACTTCCGCTAATAACATTTTACGGTTGATGCGGCTTAAAAAAAAACATTGTTTATATATTGTTTATAAGCAAAAAATGACGTTTAATCTTTTACATATTTTATTTATTAGGTACATACTGTTATCGCCAAATTTATCAAAAGCAGTTGTTTGATACCTGTATCAAAGAGTGTCACGAAAAAAAATTATTTTATTTCTCTGATCTATTATGACGATAATGAATCTATGACTTGCGACGATAAATTATTTATTATTACTAAACATAAAGTTGTTTCACAATCTTAAATTTGTAGATAGCCCTGTTTCTTTAACTGGTTCCTATATTTTAGGTTCAGCAAATACGAGTGTAAGCGACGGACCTACTAGTCCAATTGTAAATCAGGAAGGACTTTTTGACCATGAACAAGACAATGTTGACTCTCTCAGAGCTTTACTAATAGAGGTAAGAAGTTGAATACAACATTACATTCCAATATAACATAAATCCTACGGATTTCTTATACAATTGTGAATAAGTAAAGCTTAAATGCCAGTAGCTCTAAACATTTATCTCTAGTCCTGTTGACTCTTAACATGTAAATTCCTTTTCAAAATTTATAACGCCTATTAATATGTGTTAACATGTTTGTTGTGCAGACCCAACGTAAATATAATATGTCAGAGCTTGAAGTAGTTCGACTAAAAAACAAGGTATGTAGATCAAGATTTAATATGTTCGTCTCATCTGATTGAATGTTTTAGCTCATACATCATGCACTGGTATTTTTTTCGTTAATAGATCATACAATATAATTTACTTTTACTTGCTAAATATTTTTGTAGTGTTGACAAGTTTTGAAACAAGTTCTTTTATATTTTTATACCGCATTTCTCGACGTCTGACAGCACGATCGCCTTATTATTATGAAGGAAGTTTCCAAAGTAACATCTCTCATTAAATACTAAGAGTTAAGATGTGTGGTAACTGTTCACGGAATTCTAATTCTAGATATACAGGGTGTTTCAAAAAAAGGTAACCCCGTCCCTAGGGTAGGTAAAAAACTGAAAAATAATTGGGGTTTGCTTTGTAAACAATTTTTGTAACGCCATCCGTTTTCAAGATACAGGGCGTTGAAGAAAAAAAAATTACGCATTTTTTACGATTTTGCCGAAACTACTGGCAACATTGTAATGAAATTTTATACGAATATGTTTTGGAAGCTGATACATCCCATGAATTTGTTTTTATATCTGATTCTCATAGAGGGCGCTAGTTACACGGATCGTACTAAGTATTAGTCAATATAACTTTTTTAAGAGTATAATTATTAATCAAAATTTCAAGTAAACTTAAACATCATTCAATTTTACACGAAAAAGGTACTCTTTTTAAAACTCGATACTGTGTACCGTTTTCGGAATATTTTGATTTGAAAATTATGCTTTGGAATTAAAATTTTATTATTTACTCGCAAGGATAACTGTATTGAAACAATTCTCCTCTTGAATATGTAGTGTGACTACCGTTACTGTCAGGCGTTAAGTAAAGCGTTATATGGGCAAAAACAATTTTAAACTAGATGAACGTTACAAAAAAAACCCACATCACAATACGCATTTGCTATATGGAATTAAATGCTTTTATGTTGAAACAATATATAAATAAGGGCGTTAAATGCCTCTCCGCTTATTGCTTTGATTGCTGCGTTTATTATGTAAATGAATATTTTTTCATCAGATTTTTTTATGTATAAATTGTAGGAAGGAACTGTTTAAAAATTTGATTTGTTTATAACATGTTTCAGTTCTCACTGTTATGTATAAATCTAAAATTTTTGGTTGACTTTAGTTTTGCACATTTTTAGTTTGATTTACTACTTCATCTTGGGCATTATTAGTTATGTTGTAGGAAATAATGGTTTTAATATTTTTTATTTGCCAAATTTACCACAAAAACTTCTAATTAAATTTTGGCCTCCGAACACGATTGGTTTAATTATCGATAAATAATAATTATGATAATAAAATATTAGTATAGTATAAGGGTAGGAGCTATATTTACAATATGATAAAATATTGATAAAACTTCATCTGGGCAGATCACTAATGGTGGTTTAGTTTATGCACATTTATGTTTCTTCTGCATGTTATTTCACATTATGTGCTATTACAAATGATTCCGAGGGTATGATAATCCGGAATATTGAGTATGGCTGGTTTTTCGCTTACAATATGAGATGCTCATCAACAGCCGGTTTTCATAAGATATATTGGGCTTCCGTGTAGAAAATGACTAGGACATCGCACGTCGTTGGGTCACCGCGATTGTTAGTTCTTCAGTATACATACTAAAATACTCCAAGTGTGCGCGCGCGCGTGTGTGTGTGTGTGTGTATCCAAGGTGCATTTACCACAAAACTTGTTGTATACCATTTTTTATGAAAAATTTATATCGATACACTTTCCTTTGGTGCAAAAATGGAGCTAGAGGTTAGGTTAGGTTACACAAGCGAGCGATTTTAGTACAGGTTAGGTTAGCATGACTGGGCGAGGTTTATTCACGTTTAGTTAGAATATGTTTCACAGTACATATTTGCTATATGAAAAGTTTGCGTAGATATTAGAATATTAATCAGTTTAATTTCTTTCTTTCTAATTTTTTTGTTGTTAAACGTGGCAAGACTGTGTGGCATAATATCAGCATCCTATTTCACTGCTTACGAACTATTCTTATTCACCAGAAACATATTGTTTTGTCAATTTTAAAATAATATGTATTTTTACACAATTTAATATTAAAACTCATAATATACGAGGCGTGTTTTTTAAGTAAGTACCGTTTTGGAATTAAAAAAAGACGTGCAAAGATATGGCAATAATTTTATTTTTTACATGAAAGCCTGTACCTTAATCTACTTTTCTACATAATTTCCGTGAACAATGAGGTACTTGTCATAACGTGGCACCAGTTTTTGAATACCCTCCTGATAAAATTCTGCCGCCTGACTTGTTAACCACTGCATCACAAATGTTTTGACTTCGTTATCGTCTTGAAGACGCTGACCGCCCAGGTGTTTCTTCAAGTGCTGGAACAAATGGTAGTCGCTGGGCGCCAGATCAGGGCTGTATGGAGGATGATCTAGAGTTTCCCATTTAAATGATTTGATGAGATCTTTGGTCTGATTAGCCACATGTGGACGGGCATTGTCATGCAGCAAAACGATACCCTTACTCAACTTGCCACGTCTTTTGTTCTGGATTGCACGACGCAGATTTTTCAATGTCTCACAATAAGACGCTGCATTGATTGTCTCATTACGAGGCAGAAACTCCACTAGCAATACTCCTTTTCTGTCCCAAAAAACTGTGCACATGATTTTCCGGGCAGAAATTGTTTGCTTAAACTTCACTCTTTTGGGTGATGATGAATGTCGCCATTCCATGGATTGTTCTTTCGATTCTGGTGTGACGTAGGCCACCCACGTTTCGTCACCAGTAACAATTTGGTTTAAAAAATCTTCACCTTCACTGTGGTACCGCACAAGGAAAGTCAATGCACTGCCTAAACGTTGGGTTTTGTGCAAATCCGTCAATATTTTTGGAACCCAACGTGAACACAATTTCCGGTAATTCAAGTTCTCGGTAACAATGCGATACAAAACACTACGAGAATACTGAGGAAAGCAGTCGGATAATGATGAAATTGTAAAGCGTCTGTTTTCTCTCACCTTTTCGTCCACTTTCTGCACCAAATTTTCATTAACGACCGAAGGACGCCCACTCCGTTCTTCATCATGCACATTTGTGCGGCCATCTTTAAATGCTCTCACCCATTTCCTTACCATTCCATCACTCATAATGTTTTGTCCGTAAACTTCAACGATCTCACGATGAATATCGATCGGTTTTACGCCTTTAGCACTAAGAAATCGTATAACAGCCCGTACTTCACAATCGGCGTGACTGACGATTGTTGTAGGCATCTTAAACACTGGAGTAAACAAGTATACAATGAAGAATCAGACTGTAATGGCGTCAGTGCGTAGACAAGAGATGTAGGTAACCAGCGCTCACGCGCGGAACGCCGACCGTAGCGCTGCGGCGGCGGAATCGCAAAACGGTACTTACTTAAAAAACATGCCTCGTATTTATTATTTTTTGCTTAGGTTTGTTCTCATTGAGACAATTTAGTATTTGTGTTAGCCTTTCAGGTAAAAATTGTCGATATATTAAAGCTTTTTAAGATTGTTCTACTTTTTCAAACAATATTAATAGTTTCAGGCAAAAAACTATATTTTTTCAGCTAAATGCATAAAAAACTTAGCGTTTTATCACTTACCCTTATACTATATAATTACCGATAATAGTTTTAGTAACAAGGCCTGCCAGCTTAAATAACTAACTAAAATAAACGATTTGGGAAACTTATGTGTAGCAATTATTGATTGAAATGCATCACTGACCCTTTTAGCCTCCTTGTAAAGTGAAAGCTCCACCAATAGCATCCTATTTTTGATTTAATTAGTGGTGACAAGCTCGGGGTATTTTTATAATTCTGGCGTATTATGTTCACTGTGAAAATACTTTTAGGTGAATTGACTTAATGGATCACGAGAAATAAGAACTATTGCTAAATACTTTAGTTCAGGAATATCAAAGTTTTTTTTCCAGCCACACTATGACTAGTTCTGCAATATTTGTTGCTCTCATCTAGTGTTTAGGCTGTTTCCTGTATTTCCCACTACGGAGTGAACAAAAATACCTAGGGACCACCTTCCACGCCATTCTAGGCATCATCTAATCAAAGCTCATGGGTGATAGACATCCAATAATTATTCCATCTTCAATTACATTACATTACAAACTATTAACTTATCGCTATTTCTTTCCTTTTCTTAATTCTTATCGAAAAAAACGGGTGTGGCAGTCCAGTGGGACTGCCGGTAGAAGTTATACTTCTGTACACGCGTTCGTCGTTACAAATAATGTATGTGGGAGTCAATCTGCACAATCGTTACATATGGTATATATAGGTATATAGGTATATGGTGCATGGTTTGCTGTATATAAACAACATTTGACCTGTAATAGGAGTATAGTAAATGAAAGATTAATGACATAATTCAATATAATAAACAATACAAATATTAAAATGCAAGATTCATAAGTATTTAAAAATGAGAATATACATAACTTACTTACGCATATGTTTAATTTACCATGATAATAATATTAATAATAAGAAAATAATAATAATATTAATAAATATTAAATATATTTACAAAAGGAACATTTTTATTCTTGATAGAGAAAGAGAGAGAAAATATATCTTCTGTCTCTCTCTTACCTATATCTTACATATGTAATGATTTTGCCGATTCACTCCTGTGCAAATTTCCAACATCGAACGCGAGTATAGAAGTATAACTTCAAAAAAAATTCCAATCCGTGTGTGAACTAACTATTTAACATATTTTATTATTTTCAGTTAATGGAACAAAATGGAGTTAAACCTGACGATTCGGAAAAGTTCGAACAAGCCACGCAAAAGCTCAAAGAAACAGAACGCAGTCTCCTCACAGCCAAAAAGGAAATACAAACGTATCAAAACATGTTAGAGCAGTCCCAAACTCAATATCAGGTTCTAGAAAAGAAATACAACCGAGCGAAACATCTGGTTCGAGAATTCCAACAACGCGAATTGGACATGCTACACAGAGAAGATTTTTATCAACAGCTTCTGCAAGAGAAAGACACGGAATACAATTCTCTGGTGAAAACATTGAAGGACCGAGTAATAGCTTTGGAACAGGATTTATTAGACACCCAAAGGAAAGCGGGTTTACCGATGGTCCTTCCCTACGGTAACATGAATTTGAAGCAACTTACTCCCCAAATGTCGAGGAGACAACCACCGAAACCTTTGTTCAAATCGCTGCAGCCGGATCTTTCTGACACGGAAATGTCCGACGCTAGTCCGGACGACGATAAAACTGCGACGGTCGAGAGAAAGTTGCCAATTAAAGAGGAGTTCGACAGAGCGGTACCTCCACACGAACTTCTCGATATCTCGGCCAGCAAGAGCAAGGCCGAACTGGCTAATAGAGGAGCACTTGCCAATAGGTAAGTCACAGAGTTTTGAAAGTAGTTTGTCTCTTATGTTATAAATAGGTTAGAATAGTTCCTAATGATAAACATTGGCGGTCACCAAATTTAACAAACTAAACGAGAAAAAAAAACAAAAACACGAGAAAAAATTGTATGCGAACACTATTGTTCATTTATTTCATTTTTGGTAATTTTTTTATTTCGACCGATAGCTTCATTTGGATGTTTTGTTAAAGCTCTTTCAAGGGTCAAACCACACTAGTATATTTTCAGTTGTTTGCTATCCGTTGTTGAATGTCATAGTTCCACATGTGGCTTGCTTTCGTACATGTGTTTATAAGGAATGCAGTGAGGTACGATTATCGAGAGAATTGGCAAAAGAAAAAAAAATCGAAGTTTTTTGAAAAGGATTTAAAAATTTTTTTTATATTATATTGGACAATGGACCAATTTAGACTATTAGTTAAAAAAAAAGGAAGAAGAAGAGTGATATATCTGGCTTAAGTTATCGATGTCGGTTCTTTTATGTAGGGAAGCTGGATGTTTTAGAATTTAGCACATTTCAAGGATGGATCGCTTATGATAATTTTGTTGTTTGCACAGTACTTTGGTATTCGTGAAATCGATACTGTGTTTAGTTGAAATAGCATGTTATACAAGGGCACAAGATGGTTTAGAAATCCTAATGTCGCTTTTGTGAAACGTTAGTCGACCTTGAAGAGAACGGCTGGTCTGGCCAATGTAGAAGGAGTTGCACTCTGCACAGGGTATGTGATAGACGACATTAGTTTGTTTTAAAGGTTCTGGTGTTTTTTAAGGTTATTTTAACAGGTAAGTTTTTGAAAAGTTTGGTAAGCTTGTTCGTGTTTTGTGGGAAGTACGGAAGCGAAGCATATTTTGTGGTTTGTTCAGGGGTGAGTGAGGACTTATTTATCTGTATTTTATTAGAAATGGACGCTAATATTAGCCCGTTGGGTGTTTCAGTAATGGACTACCCATAGCTTTTGGAATATAGAAATGTGTTGATGATGGATGCGGTATAGGAGTTATCTATGAGAATGGACTTGAGTAGATTGAGAGCTTCTTCTTTGTAAAGCGGGTGTGTCAACGTGTGTACTCTAAAGCTGAGGGCTTGTACCAGGTTAAGTTTATATCTGATTGGGTGTGTCGAATGGTAATTTAAGAAACGGTTGCTAGCCATTTCTTTTCTGTACCAGGTAGTGACTAATCTGTTATCATGTGTGCGAATAATTCGCATATCTAAAAACGGGATACTGTTATCAACCTCTAATTCACATGTAAATTGCAGGTGAGGATCAAAGCAGTTAAAAACTGATAAGGTGCCCACCGTCTTGTCCGGTGGAGTTGCTAAAATCAGATCGACATACCATTTTACAAGGGAACCTGGAAATCTAACTTCTTGATACTCTCATTATCGTCTAATACAAAGTTGACTAGAATAGGAGACATCCTGGATCCTATGGGTGTTCTAAAAATTTGACGATAATATTTGTCATTGAAAATTATAAAATTGGTTTTAAAAGTCAATTTTAATAATTCGGAGAAAGTTTCCTAAAATACCGGACTGTGGGGCTGGATTTGATTCCAATGGTTGCGGAGAGAAGTTAATACACTTTACCTCGATTTTTGCATATCGAATCTTCCCGGCTGCAGTATTCGTCTGAATATATTTAGAATACGGTTACTACAGTTTTTTTTTTCAGGCAACTACCAAGTGTGAAAAAAGGGTCGCTGAGCAATAGCAGCTCGGACTACGGACTAGACGAAGGATGCAATTCCTCGGACGAGGTTACAGACTCTGTCTTCGTTTCACAGGCCAACGAAATAAAGCAGAAACTCAACCAAACCGTGGTACGACCGACCTCCTTCACTAGTGCAACTCAACAGTACGTTCAGTCGCAGTATGTCGCACAACAAAAAAATCAAAATAATAGTCAGTACACCGTACAATATACTCAGGTAATTTTTTAATCTGTTTTTTTTTGTTGTAGCTTATTTAGTGCTGCTAAATTTTTTGTTTTCACGAACAGAATGTTGGACGGGCATAGATTCTCCTGTTTAGCAAAAGTAGTTTTTTATTCTTCTAATAAAAGATTTA
This sequence comes from Diabrotica undecimpunctata, assembly GCF_040954645.1. Taxonomy (NCBI): domain Eukaryota; kingdom Metazoa; phylum Arthropoda; class Insecta; order Coleoptera; family Chrysomelidae; genus Diabrotica; species Diabrotica undecimpunctata. The sequence goes on from NC_092806.1 coordinate 14,969,038, forward strand.
CTGTTTTCACCATTATAATATTCCTCTTTCTTCTATTGAAAATTGAAATATCGACAATTTTCACTTAATTTACATCATTTAAATGATTAATCGAATATCTTCTTAAAACATCCTTTTAAAGTTCTTAAAGTCAATCAAGAAAGTCTTATTTTACAACACTGCGGCTCTCCTTTAACTTGCTTTCCTAATCTAATCTAATTCTGCGGTTTACATGACCGAGGTACTCCAGTTCTCCTTTTCACTGTTCATAAATTTTTGTATATTTCCGAGGGTTTATCCGTTAAAACTAAAGATATTCTTCGGTTTGTATAATTATTATTATTTTTATCTCTCCTGGGTCTAAAATACTGCAAAGTGTAATTAGCAGATAAGGTAGGTTTCTGTTCTGAGTAAGTTTTCGGGATGTCAATTTAGATATTTGTCTTTCCAATTCTTATCCCCCATCTGGAACTAAAATCAGCACAGTCCGACAGAACCGTCCGAACAATAGTTGACGGCCGAACGATCAGTAAGAGCCATTGCAGAGGGGTTCCAATTTCACTGGATTCACCATTAACATCTGATATATTCAGTATTTGAATGCGAATCTACAATGAACGAAAGAACCTTCTCCTGAAAAATCGACCTACAGATGTAGCAAAACGTTGAGACGAACTCACGCATGGGTCGTCCAAAAATACAGGTTCCAAAACGTATTAGCGGTTGTACTGTCTGTAGTTAGTCGATGGGGAAAGGAAACTGTTTCTTCTGAATCTCTAAAATGTTAATCTTTTTTTATCAAAAATTGCTTTAAATTGTCTTTATCGATCCTGAAGATATAGTAAGATAAGTATAGAAGAATCCTGAAGATATAATGGACCGAGCATGTAACAAACAACGAAGTCATGAGAAGTATCAACAAAAGAATGGATGTATTAGAAACCATCAAGACACGAAAGCTGCATTACCTGGGGCATGTTATGCGCAATGAGAGATACAACCTACTTCAATTGATTATACAAGGGAAAATCCAGGGCAAGAGAAGTGTAGGAAGCAGAAGAATCTCATGGTTGCGTTACTTGAGGGAATGGTACGGATGCACATCAATTGAACTATTCAGAACAGCAGCATCTAAGATCAGAATAGCCATGATGATTGCCAACCTCCGTCACGGAGATGGCACGTGAAGAAGAAGTCTTTATCAATGCAGCTTTTGCCTGAACAATTTTAAACCAACTTGATTTAAATTCTGGATGAGAAACCATCTTGTAACCTTAATATACATACCGTTGGCTATCCATACATATGTACACTATTAACACATACATTGGGTACACATACATTTTGACTGGTCCTTATAACTGGAATTTGTTGATCATTTCCTTATAGATAAAGAGTTTTCATCTGTTGAGTTTAAAATAGCATTAGAACCTTTTGCAACAATTATTTGACAAGCTCTAGTATGAGTTGGTTTTTGTACCTTTTATATAAAGCTAGTTTCTCATTCATTATACATATATAATAGTAGGATCCTTAGGCTTAATTATTTTTTGTTGCCATCAGTTTTACTCATTAATTTTAACTATTTATACTTCTACAATTTCGGAGATAAATAGAATGCGCCAAAACAAAGGACAATGAAATCAGGAAGCTTGTTATATATAATCGCGTCAGGAAACAAAGTAACATTAGTCATGGTCAGTTGGCTACACATCGTACATCGTTTATTAATATGTCAAACAAAATCGGAATGCAGTTCACAACGCAAGAAAAATCTATTCTTGAATATTGTTTTTGCTTATAGAAGAGTGGTCAGATATATAACAAATACACGTTGGCAAAACAAGAGACACTTTCCCATAATCCAAATTATTTTTTTACTGCTGTTAAAAAGGAGGCGACCGGTTTCGGGGTTTATAATATCAACCCTATCATCAGACCCAATAGAAGAAACACCGTACAGGATTTAAATCCATGAAAACGACATTTATTTTAAGAATGTTAAGAGAAAACGTCAATCGCCCAAAGTTTTCCCTATTGGAACATTGTTAAAATACATGTGTTCTTCCACTGATATCCTGTAGAGTTAGATGATATATATATATATATATATATATATATATATATATATATATATATATATATATATATATATATATATATCTGTACCTTAGTGCTAAAACAACCAATGTCAAAATTTCTTGTGTTGAGTAATTCAGGTTTAAAGATTTGCCTAAAACTTTCATATTTTTTTACTTCGCTTCAGTTATACTTAGCTCTTTGTGATTTAGGCAACTTTAAGGTGATTCATACCTGATTGTTTTTCTGGGTCTTACCCTAATTTATTTTATTTGGTTAGTTAAAAAATATTGACATTGGTTGTTATTGCATAGAAATATTTACTACATGAAATAAGTAATAATCCCTTAACCGATGACATTGGTTGTTAATGTCAATGTGTTTTTTAGTCAATTATTAGAAATTTATAGAATAACAATTTTTTCATTAAAAATGAAAAAAACATTGTTTTCTCTGTTCTATAATATTAGGTATAGAAGATACATAACTGAAACATTACTTATTATTGAAACCAACGTAACATATTATAATTTACACTAGGTACATACATATTATCAACTTAAGCAAAATCATCTTGTGATTCTCCATTTTCCCTATCACCAGCAGTTTTCAGAGATTGAAAAAAAAGATGACTGGCGGGGTTGATGTATTTTAACAAACTGCATATGTCATCAATTTTTTTTTATCCAGCGGTCGCGGCTCTGCGTACCTGGGCAGTAAATTCCTATTATTAGAGGACGACCTCTGTCTTCTTCTGTTGATGTCAAAAATTTTAAATTCCTCCTTTTCGTCGAAACTTAATTTGTATTTTATCACCCCTGGTTCGCCTTTATTGAATTGGAGCCACTTTAATTTAAACCATGGCACTTTTTCGTTTTTGTGGATAAAAGTGGTTTTTAACAGCTTCTTGAAATCCAGAAAGTCATTCATGGTCATTTCCACGACATTTTATCTGTTTGCCCACAGATCTGATAAAATTTGCCCAATCGTGAGGCACTTCAATTTTCATGTTTGTCTTCTTTTTCCCTCTCTCAATTAGAGCATGGATCGTGTCGGCTTTCATGTGGGAATGCCCAGGTTCTAAAAATTTTTGGTTTATTGTCATAAGATTGTGTGCAAAATCATTATCTTTATTTTGTGCCAATCTCATCATAAAAAAACTGAACATTACCGCAACATAAATATTCCTATTTTGTCCTGGACAGGTGTCGCTGAAAAAGTTTACCACTTCAGTGCAAGTTGGGAGGCTCTGTAGGTAGGCCCAAAGACAAGAGGCTATTTCCTGGCCACCACGCTCCGCAACGGATTCATTCTACATGTAACAAATTGGTGTAGCTTTTTTATTTGATACGGTGTAAAGTGTAAGGTTGTATGTGCATAAGGATCGTTTATAAAAAGACACACTGTTATTTAGAAAGGGAGTAAGTAGACACTTTTCTAAGTCAAAACTGGCAAAAGCCACTTTCTCGTCATGTAGGGACATTTCCTTATCTTTTTTTTTTCCTAGATAAGATGTTTCAGCAAGGGTAAGGTGTGCCTCACGTTGCAATTTATATTTATCGCACTTTTCGCAAGTGTCGTTATAAGGGCGTTTAAATGATAAATTAAAATTTTCAACAAAAATTTTTCGAATGGCCGACTCTTTTATTGTTGAGATAACTCCTTGCTCAATGCAGTAGTCTTGGAACAGCCTAAACATTTTTGAAATGGGAAGGTCACTCGAAAGATACTTTTTACTGGTTCTCTCTCGTGAATAGTGGCTTTCCACTGCTGGGAACATTGATATATGAGCCATAACTCTCTCTTTCTCTAAGTTGCATATTTTGGGCTGCTTTCCATGTTTTCCTCTCTTATCAGGGGGGCACAAATTAGTTCCTGTTTCTCTTTTTTTTTACAACTATCATTCGAATTTTCATTAGACTTATATCAAGAGTATTCAAGAACATCGTCTGACATACCTCAACTCCTGCAGTTGGCGAAGAAAATAAGACATACTTTCTAAAAAATTTTCTTCTGCTACTTTCTCCGTGCGAACGCAATCGTTCTGTTTGTTTTTTGTGTTGTGTAACACTGGAACTCAGAAACTGGTTCTGGGCATCTACTGGTAGTTGATAAAATTACTTAAAAATACGGTTTCTACTTTCTTCGGTAATCAGCTCTTTACATTTTTTTGAGCAGCATGGTGGTTTTAGAGACTTTGCTTTTATCGTTTTACCTGATGTTGTAACGTATTCTTTGCCTCTAGCCTTTGCAACTTGTCTCACATTTCTTTTCCAATCTTTTGCATTCCAATCTTCCTTTTTCTTGATGTCGGGTTTTGTTCTGGTCGTTTTGCAAATTCAACTGCTTCTCTAGGCAAACTTGGAGAAGCGTGATCCTCAGATTGTGAAGAGTCAGAATCGGACTTGCCTTCGGGGATGTACTCATCAGAGCTTCCGTCTGATAAATCTAAAAAATAGTTTAAACATAAATGAGTTAACTGCATAAATTTGAATAGCTTTCTACAAATGAAATAATGCAGTACAAACCATTTTTGTCTGATGAATCAGAGACCTGATTATGAAGCTGGCGCAAATAATTTGAGGGGCCAGGTGTAGGGTTTTTATAGTCTATATTCAGCGGCACAACATCGGTAACTGGTTGTAACTCAGTAAAATTTTTGGTTCCTCCATCATTTCATCGCAGTTAATGAATTCTCCTGCAAACATGAAAAGTTGTAACAGGCCTGTTCAACTGAGCATGTGCTCAATAATTTTATCTACCGACTTTATCAGATAATAAGCCCAATACTATTTTGGTACAGAACAAACCTTTTTTGTTTAAGGAATCCAAGTCTTTCTCATGAAGGGGGCCAGAATTAATTTGCATAGGGTCAGAGTTGTTTTCTCTGCACAGCAATGCATTATCCGTTACTGGTTGAAACTCAGCAAACAATTGCTGTCCTAAGTATCCAGTTGAATTTGAGCTTTTCTGATCTGCAAAAGTAATATTTATAATAAAACGTTGAGCCTACCTTACACCTAAAAAATTGTTAACCATCTCACTAACTAACTAATGAAAGAGCAAGGCAACTGAGTATAATTGAAAAATAAGTAGGAAGATAACCATTTCTACTCACCATTCTTTGGTTTTGTACACAAAAGTACAAGTTGTGTTCCACGTTTCATGTTTACACAAAACAAAACACAAATTACCTGCTTAGCAAACAAATTTAGAATAAATCACAATAAGGTAAAAGATAAACTTTAAAAAAGTATTTAAAACAAGTTTCGTTTTTCTATAAAAATTAAAAACAACAAACAATATGAATGTTTCATCACGAATGGAATGTCCAATGTCAGCTTATTGACAAACAGTTTTGCCAATCTGACAACCAAAGTCGACATTGGTTGTTATTGCACAAAGATAAACCGATCTGAATCGAAACTAAAGATACCAATGTACACCCTGGCTTGACATTGGTTGTTTTTGCACTAAATTGCGATAAAAGTAAATAACCAAAGTATACGTTGGATGTTATAGCATTAAAAATATTTCTAGATAATGATGACATTGGTCTATCAGTTATACTCTACCTCTGAAATGGCACTAGTTGAGACATTGGTTGTTCGTGCACAATATAAAGGACACCGTATTGCACCCGTTGCGATGAAAAACCGAAAATCTCAATTTTTGACATTGGTTGTTTTAGCACCAAGGTACAGATATAAACTTGCGTGCATAGAAATCGGCCCACTGTAAACTTTTGACTTTAACTATATTTTTTTCAAGAAATATTCATCAGATCACAAAAACAAATATACTGTTTGAAAGACAATTTAATATGCTTTAATGTGAGTATAAATTTATGAAAACTTATTTCGGCTTCCTATGTTTAACATAGTGAAATGAATTCATTAAGCAAATTAAGCTTTTTTATTATTAACATAAATAGGGTTATTGACAATTTAAAACGTAACACTTAATTTTTTAATAATGGGTATGACCTCCTCTTGCCCTAATAACATCTCTCATACGATTAGGCATAGATCTAATCAAGTTTGCTATTGTTGCTTGTGGGATGTTAAGCCACTCTTCTTCTGCTGCAAGAATAAGCTCTGGGATCGAGTCTGGGGTATGAAGTCTAGCTCGAATTCTTCGTTTTAGCTCATCCCATAAATGTTCGATCGGATTTAGGTCAGGACTGTTTGCTGGCCAGTCTATTACCTGAAAACCGACTTCTGCAATGTAATCTTGCACGATTCTTGCGGTGTGTGCCATTGCATTGTCATGCATAAAGATAAATTCGTCTCCAATGTAGTCGACGTAAGGTACCACATGAATTGCTAAAATCTCCTCGATATATCTGGCAGCCGTTAAACCTTTTCTTCCGTGAACACGGTCGTCCCTACGAATGAACTCAAGATCGGTTCGTGCTCCTATAGAAATTGCACCCCAGATCATGCAGGAACCACCCCCATAAGCACCCCGCTCTTCAAAGCAGCATTCTGCAAATCTCTCTCCTGATCTCCGGTACACTTTCCTTCTTCGGTCGCTACCATAGAGGCATATTTTGGTCTCATCTGAGAACAGAACAGATCCCCATTGTTCCAACGTCCAATTCCGATGATCCTGTGCAAAACGCAGGCGTGCTTGCCGATGAGCTGGAGTAAGTTTTGGACCAATCGCAGGTGTTTTAGGGGTCAGGTTATTTTACCGCAGTCTTCGTCTCACTGTCCACTGACTAACAGCCACTCTTCGCACCTCACGGAGCTGTCGTTGCACCTGAACGGCATTAAGGTGACGATTTCTTAATCTTGTTGACACAATAAAGCGGTCATCACGAGCGGTTGTAAATCGCCGTCTGCCTGTTCCAGGTCGCCTATGAAAGGATCCAGTCTCCTCATAACGTTGGCACACTCTTCGAACCGCTGCGCGTGTCATATCCAATTGTCTAGCAAGAGCTCGCTGACTAAGTCCATTTTCGATTAGAGCAATAACTTGGACGGCTTTTTGTGGTGTAGTATGCATTAAACTAACACACTTGAACACTGCTGAGATTATGAAAAACGAATAATATGCAAATTTCACTTGCAAAGGCAATACTTTTACAATTAGACAAATTTGTTATTTTCGTGACAATCACCACATAAACACGTTTCATTTGTTTACCGGTTACTATGCATGTAAGCCTTCTTGATAAATTTATACTCACATTAAAGCATATTAAATTGTCTTTCAAACAGTATATTTGTTTTTGTGATTTGATGAATATTTCTTGAAAAAAATATAGTTAAAGTCAAAAGTTTACAGTGGGCCGATTTCTATGCACGCAAGTGTATATATATGAAAATTACTTAGTTCTCGGGAAGAACCGCGTTGAGAATTTATTACTCGACGTTTCGGCACCCATTTTGGAGCCATTATCAAGAGTGATACGGTTCGGTTCGAGTTCGCGGTCTCAATCTGCGTACTCCCCTCACTCGAGACGTACCAGTATCGTGTTCTGTATTGCAAGAACTGTCTCTCGGCACTGAGGTCTCAATCTGTCTACTCCTCAGTGTCGAGTGACAACCGGTCTTACCCTGTGTGGCTGCTTTTATACTCGCTGTATCGCGCATACATGGAGTATGCGCTGACGTGGTCTGAACTGACGTGGCCTGAGCGGTGTGGGCGGGAGGTCGCCATGTTGCCGGCAATCGTTTCGCGTCATCGCGCGTGTTCAAGCTGTTAGGCCGTTTTTCGATTTCGATAGCTTCACGAATGATTCTCGATTTTAAGGAGCGGATGGGGGCGATGGTTTTTGCTATTTCGAAATCTATTTTGTGGCCTGTTTGAATATGATGTTGGGCTAGGGATCATATCGATGTAGGAGCTTGCTATCGTCGCAATGTAAACTTCCCTTAGTTGACTTTAGATACGAGCGGATGGGGGCGATGGTTTTTGCTATTTCGAAATCTATTTTGTGGCCTGTTTGAATATGATGTTGGGCTAGGGATCATATCGATGTAGGAGCTTGCTATCGTCGCAATGTAAACTTCCCTTAATTGACTTTAGATACGTGTGTGGTAATAACAGCATTCAATGAACCGCTTTTACGGAAAACCCACCGGCAACTATTAATAAACTTTGAGAGAAAATTTCGACCTTTTTCAAAAGACTACAGCAGCCATTCTTACGAACATCTTAATAAAAAAAAAAGACGGGACTTACAGAGAACTCTTACCCGAAACAAGTTCTGTAGAGCACAGTTATAGAAAAAATGTAAGGGAGTGGACAGGCATGGCCATCCATTCATTATTAAAAATAACAAAAAACAGAAACACTTCGCCTAAATTATCGCCAACCTTCAGTAATGAGGAAGAAACCTTAAGAAAAAACTTGACAGTCTTATTAAGCGTTGAGTATTTTTTGAGCGAGAAATTTTTCCTCGAAAAATTTGAATTTTCGGTATTCAATTATTAATTTTGAATGAAGCTTCAGTTTTTATCGTCCTTTGTTTCGGCGCGTACTTTATTTAGAATGTAAGCAAACACTTGTTTGTTATTGCAGGTACAAAAATCAAACCAATACTCAGTAAATCAAAGCACAAGTTCAAATCAGTCTAGCGTCGTGTACGCTAGTATACAAAAAGAAACGAATAAATTCCAACAACCGAGCCCGGATCCTTGGAGTGATAGTCTTAATAGGGTGAACAATACGATGGTGTGTCCACCACCGACGCTTGCGGAACAATTAAAACAGGTAATGTTTGGGAATCAAAATACAAAACAAGGTTAAAATGGAAATGCGATGTGAGTGGAAGATGAAACCACGAGTACATCGAATTTTTATTATAACCGAACAACATACTTCAGTATGTTCTCTACGGCCATGCAGTATTAATCAAAAACAGTTAAATAAAATAAATAGTTATTTATTGAAACAATTATAATACGTTGGAGTAATATTTATTCTTATAGTGTTTGAACAATTACCGAAATTAAAAATATTTTCTGTAATATTTTTTAAAACAAATTACATTTCTGGAGTCAAAACTAGTCCAGCATGAAGTAGGAAGAATACGTGTTTGGGAGAAAGTTTACTGACGAATTAGTAATTAACGAAATTAATTGATTTGATACATATATATTTTGTAAACCATTTGCAATATATTCTTCTGTTGCTTGATGAGACTTCCAGTCAACATTCCTTTTCAATGTAGGTATATCCGCATCTATATTTACCAATGCATTAGATGATGTGCAGCTGAAACAATGCCTAGTATATTTTGCGGATTTTGTTAGATTTAGAAGTGTGCCAATTTAGTATAAGGTATATCTTGAAAAAAGTTCATCCGTCTGTTTTTCAATATGCCTCCAGTAAGTTGTCGTTCCATCGTTTTCGTGGTCTTTCTACTGATCGTCTTCCTATTGGAACCATCTCTTGACTACTATATTTTTTGTCATTCGGCTAATATGATCGTTCCATTCTACTCTTCTATTTCTTACCCAGGTCTTGATGTTCTCCACCTTGCATCTACGTCGTATGTACTCTAGCTATGTCCCGTAGTGTCTTACCATCAATTTTTCTAAGTGTTTTCATCTCTGCTGTTTCTAACATCCTCTTTGTCCTCTCTGTGTCAGGTCTTGTTTCTGCCGCGTATGTCATTATTGGTCTGATGACTGTTTTGTAAATTCTGCCTTTCGTTCCTTTCCCGATATTTTTATTTCTCTATATTGTTTCATTTAGGCAGTCTGCGGCTCTGTTTGCTCTATTCACTTGATATTGCACTTCAGATTCTAGCTTTCCGTAGCTAGATAATGTGATGCCTAGATATTTAAACTCCATCAGTTGTTCTATTATCTGACCTTCCAGCTCCAATTTACATCTTACTAAATTTGCTGTTGTAACCATGCATTTTGTCTTTTTTGGGGAAATTTAAGAGAGAGAGAGAGAGAGAGAGAGAGAGAGAGAGGGGACTCAGGGAATCTCCCTGTCTTATCCCATTGCCAGCTTCAATAGGGTCGGTTAGTTCTTCTACTTTTACTTTTATTGTGTTGTTTTGGTCAATATTTTCGATCGTTTTGATTATTCCTAGAGATATTTTTCCTGCGTAAAGTAAGTGGATAACGTCTTTTAATTTGACCCGGTCAAATGCCTTCTTAAGGTCCACGAAACATAGATATGCCGGTTTGTTGTATTCTAATGATTTCTCTTACACTTGCCTCATTATAAATATAGCGTCGGTGCATGATCTTCCCGACCTAAAACCTTGTTCTTCTGCTAGTGTTATAATTTCATTAAGTTTATTTGTTATCACTTTGGTTGTTAATTTTAGTGTCTTGTTTAATAAATTATTTCCTCTGTAATTTTCCGGGTCCGATTTGTCTCCCTTTTTGAAGAGAGGTATTAGGATGCTTGATCTCCATTCTTGAGGAATTTGTTTTTGTTCTATTATTTTTTGGATTAGTTTTAATAGTTGTTTGGTCAGATCTGGTCCTCCGTACTTTAGGAGTTCGTTCGGTATTCTGCCCTCCCCTTGTAATTTTCTATTTTTTAATTTCGTTAATGCTTCTTTTACCTCTCCCTCCTCAATATACTACCCTCCTAAATTGACCCTATTATCAATTCCTGTGTGAATTAGAAGCTGGGAGGATGATGTAGAAGTGGATGTAAGATAGGCGCGAAAGATAGACGACGGTTGATAATAGACAGGAACAAGTGACGAAGCAGACTAGAGAAACTCAGGGCTCACCTATATGGTATAAAAACTGTATATATAGCGAAGTGGTCGATCCATAGGCGGAGGCTTATATCGTTTGGTGGGCTGGCTTACAGCGTGTTCAGCTGAATGTTATACCGTTCTCGTCCAGAACATTTACGATCCAAGAAATAAAACCTGCTTTACTGACAATTACCGAGTTAATTGAGACCTTGGACACGGAATAAATGGAAGATAGTTGCATACTATTAACCGTTAGAAAAGGTTGTCCTTTTTTAGTATTATATTGGAGACTGTTGAACTTAAAGAATTTTGTTTGGTGACCCCGTGTTTTATTTGTTACCGTCCTCTCCTGCTGAATCTTGGTTCCCGATCACCATGATCAGTAATTTGGTAATTTTTGTTTATACTCGGTCACCAGTACCTCGTTTGTTCAAACAGGGTCTACGAAGACCATTCTGAATAGAGGGTGAGCTTGACAATTGAATAGGAGATCCTATAACTTGCTCATCACTATTTCATCAACACCCCTTGGTGTTGGATAATTTAACAGAAATATAACAAATATATTTATAAGACTTACGAACTTTCCAGTTACTGGCAAATCTCGGTGATTAAATAAAGAGTGACGAAAGCATTTACTGTTCTCGAAAGAGAGCTCTATTGAATTTATAATACTACCATTTGGAATTTATTTGGAGTAATCAATAACAGTGATTTTTCTTGCAGGTATTAGCAGAACGCGAAAAACGCTTAGGCACTGATAGTGTTAGTAGTTCCACAGACGATTTAAACGATAGTTCAAAAGAAGATCCAGCTCACCATCTTCTGGAAGAAATACGCCAAGCCGTAAACGAAGCAAACTCAAAAGGTTAGTACATACGCATCTAGCTCAATAAAACCAAAAACAATTTTAATTCAATTGTTTGTTATAGTAAAGAAAGTTCTTCCAGTAACTCTGTCCCCGCCAGGTAGCACACCGTGGCAACCGCAAAACAATACATCACCAACACCTCCCTCACCATCGAGTCTCTCTTCTGGTTCGGTATCTCCATCAAGATACGATTCTTCGTGGGTGAATACCGATCTAAGCCTTTCTTCGTGTAGTATAGCTAGTGATAAGAGGGCGACACACTATTGGCAATCGACGCCGATTCCAGATTGGTCCAAAGATCAGGTAAGTCCATAAAAATAAAATTGTAAAATAATTGTTAAGTGCTATATGACAAATTTGGGTTGATCTGCGAAGTATAATGGTCTTAGCAATGAGAAATATTTATATTTTTCTTCATTATTGGAAGTTTAGCTTTCTTATCGCAGCTGCGCACTGAGCCGTGCATCGCGCAGCTATGAAAAAATAAAATCTACTAAAACGACAAAATGTAACGATCGCGCGACAATACACTACATGTAGTAGTAAACATAGTGAGTCATATACGGCACAATACTTAGTTTTATACCTAACCGTTAGAGATCCAATCTTACATATTTTAAAGTATCTATGCATGACATGTCCATATAGATAGATAGATAGATAGTTTATTTGACTGTAAGTTACAACAAGGTTTACAGCAAGTCAAAACTAAAATTATAAATATAAATTTTAAATAATTACAAAGTATAATATAAATCACTATAAAGTCATTACAAAAAAATGAAAACAATACACTAAAAATATTTAAAACATTAAAATACATATAAAACTTACAATATGGACATCATAATATAATTAAAATAATATTAAATTTGGTTATGTTGCAGCTTGGGCATTCACAGATAAACTCTGGTAATATTCACCTAATGTATAAGGACACATGGTCACTAGGTACTCTTTGACTTGTAAAAGCTGTAGTTGAATTAATGTTTTTAAATTTTTGAGGAAGTTGATTATACAGTAGTAAACCAGAGACAGTAGATGACTTCCTACTTATTTCTAGATGTCGATAGGGTACTACAAACTGTTTCTTATTTCTTGTGTTGTGTGAGTGAATATCACTGTTACATAAAAAAGTTCTTTTATTTTTATGAATTAGTATTAATAATTCCAAAATGTAAATTCCATACACTGTTAATATATTTAAATCTCTAAATAGGTTTTTACAAGACCAACCATACGGAACACCTGCAATACATCTGACAATACGCTTTTGGGCCTTAAAAACGTCCTTTATACTAGAAGAGCCACCCCAGACAGTTATACCGTAACTCATTGTCGATTGTACCTCAGCAAAATAAAAAAGACGAAGGTGTTGCAGACTAAGTATTCTACCCAAATTTCTCAATTGATAACATTTAGAATTGAGTTTTTTTCATACATTCCAACAATGAGTCTTAAAAGATAAATGAGAGTCGAAAGTCACTCCTAAAAACTTCACATCACTACAACTCAAAATACCCTCACCATTGATGGAAATACTTAAATCAGGTTTAGTAGAATTTGAACGAGATGTAAATGATAAAAATTTGGTTTTGTGAACATTAAACAGGAGTGACTGATTACTGGACCAATCAGAGAAGGTCTTCAGTGAGTTTTTTATTTTATCTTGTAAAAAATTTATGTCTTTATCGCGATATAGCATTGTTGAGTCAACAGCATAAACTGATACAAATGCATCAGACATTACATTTGGTAGTTCATTAATATACAAAATGAATAATATCGGGCCCAATATGGAGCCTTGTGGTACCCCATTCTTATTAACAATCGGATCAGACATTGAAATCTTGAAGTTATTTTTCACTCTAACTATTTGGTGCCGGTCTTTCAGATAGGAACCAAACCAACTATGGGCAACTCCCCTAACACCATATCTGTACAATCTATCGAGGAGTACATCGTGTTGCACACAATCAAAAGCACGACTGAGGTCACAAAAAATGGCAGTTGGATTTTCACTGTTTTCAATAGAGATTCAATAGAGATATAGAGCACATATTTCGTATAACTGGTAATAATGCGCCATCTCAATGCAACAAAGTGAACTTTTATGAAAATTTGCAAATAGCGCCGCGGTCTGACAGCTGTTCATAAGAACTGTGTAATTTGATATTCAATTATCGAAGTTTCTACTGAATATTTTTGTACAAAAAAAATAACGACATCAAGGATAGACCTTCAACAAATAATTTCTGTAAGTATTTCACGTATTTCTTTATATTTTGGTATTTTTTTTATCAAAAATATGCTCGTGCCTAAAACTAGGTATTTTTTTTTTAGATAATGGATCCAAAAAAGTTTTATGGTGAAACTCTTGTGGTAGTGGACATACCAGATGGTAGTGAAGACGAAGGGCTATCAGATGATGATATTTCCCCTATTATATTAGCCCCAGACTCAGACTATGAAGATGATATAATAGATAATAATGAATCAGATATTATTATCCCAGAAACGGATTTAGAATGCAGTTCGGATAGCGAAGATGATATTTCTTTCATCTAATAAAGAATAGAAATAAAAATCATCCAACTTGGAAAGAAATAAATGTAGCAACATCAGATGATGATATAAGATTTCTCGGTTCTATCGAGATATTATATACCTAACTCATAAACCTAATATAGTTTATCAAACTATATTATATTCAGTGGAAAAAAGACCTCAAAAACCTTGAAAACTTTCTGAAAATGAACTAGAACAGTTCTTAGGAATCTGTGTTTATATGTCAATAGTACAATTACCAAACGCTAGAAGTTATTGGAACTCCAGCTTGAATCATCGATTGATCTCAGATGTTATGTCATGCAATAGATGGGAAGAAATAAAACGTTTTTTTACATTTTGCGAACAATAACGATGCTATTGCTGCCGGTAATTGTGGTCATGATAAACTTTTTAAAATCTGACCGCTACTAAATAAACTAAGGAATCAGTTACTCAAAGTTCCGAAAGAGGAATTTTTAGCCATAGATGAGCAGATAATTCCAACAAAGGCGCTTTCATCTATAAAACAATATAATCCGCAAAAACCTCACAAATGGGGATATAAGGCGTTTGTTCTTAGTGGTGTCAGCGGATTTTTCTACTATTATAAAATTTTTGTAGAAAGCCAAACTAATGTTGTACCCGATTGTTTTCCTGGTTTAGGGGTAAATGTGGTTCTTCGCCTAACACAAACAGTACCAAGACTTATAAATCACAAAATATTCTTTTATAAATGGTTCAACAGCGTCTCATTGCAAATTGATCTAACGAAATAGGTTATGTTACCACTAGGAACAGTTAGAATAAACAGAGTGCCAAACAGTAATATGCGAAAAGAGGCTGAATTAAAAAAAAGACCTAGGAGCTATGGTAGAGAAGTCGCCACAATTGATGCAAAAAGGTATCTTTTTCTGGGTGTCTCTGATGCTGGGAGTATACCAACAGTTGAAGTTAAACGGTTTTCGAAAAAGGATAAGACACAAATAATGGTTCCATGTCCAAAAGCTGTAACGATCTACAACAAGTATATAGGGGGAGTAGATCTCCTGGATTCAATGTTAGGATATTATAAAACAAGAAAAGAAGGGGTCCAGCAACCGATATTCCAATGCAAGATGTACGAACATATGGATATGGTCATCTTCCATTATGGTGTAGTGAAAGGCAAAGATGCAAATATTCCTGTGGTTCAAAAAGCTTCATAAAATGCGATAAGTGTAATGTGTCTCTTTGCTTAAACAAAGATAGAAATTGTTTTTACAACTTTCACACTGAATAATTATTATAATTAGAAAGTAATAAACGACATTTGTTTTATTTACTTGTTGAATCTTGTTTTAATGCAGAGAAAAAAATAAAAAAATACAAAAAACTAACCAAGTAGGTTTTTTTTATATTCTTACCGTAATCTTGAAGTCTAATTTGTAATCATAGATCCACATCCAAAAACAGCAATTAGCTAACAACACTGCTCAACAGAGTAGAAATATAATAACTAAATCTGTATCTTGGTGGCTCAAGGGCGCTGTTCAACTCAACTTTGTCGTGCAGTACAAAAAGAAAACCATGCAGTAATTTTGGATAGTTACATAGAATATCATTTGTTACATGAAATGTATTTATATATAACTATATATGTATATATATTTATATATAACTATATATGTATATATATTTATATATAACTATATATGTATATATATTTATATACACTCGCGATCATAAAATTCGGGTCACCTTGAAAATCACCGATATTTCATTTTTAACGAGCTTTATCGTAAATAATAAAAACACAAATACAAACTAATGCATGTTTCTGAGAATTGTTGCGGTTTCCTTTGTAACAAAGAATTCCAATAATGCCGATTTCGCGGTAAAGTGCACACTTCCCAAAATGAACGCTACCTGTAACTCCGCTTGTTTTAAATCTCTCGTTTGTACTTCGACTTTCTGTTCAAATGCAACGGACAAACGTTTATTATTGCCACCATTAGTGTTTATTTTTTGAAAATGCCTTTGACTGTTGTTGAAACGGCACAAATTGTTGCACTTGTGGAAGACGGTCACACTCAACGGCAAGTCGCAAGAACTGTTGGCGTAAGCCTTTCTACGGTTCAACGAGTGCTTCATCGCTTCCAGGAGGCAAGTTTGCTAACCAGGCGATCTGGCTCTGGACGAAGAAGAACGACCAAGGCACTAGATGACCGTTTCCTTGTGTTTCAGGCTTTACGAAACCGGACCTCAACTGCGGTTATGCATCAAAATCGTCTAGAGGAAGTACGAAATCGCAATTTTAGTGTTGCAACAGTTAGAAGAAGACTTCGTTCTTCTTGACTATCTTATCGGGTAATGGCTAGAGGACCGCCACTTCGCCGGGTGCCTCGAGTTGCACGACTAGCTTTTGCTCGACAATACGCGCATTGGGGAATTAACGATTGTAGCAAAGTGTTATTCTCAGATGAATCCCGTTTCTGCCTAACTGGATCCAATGGACGTGTAAGAGTTTGGAGGAGAACCGGTGAACGATTTTTACAAGCTTGCATTGCTCCAAGAATGTCATTTGGTGGAGGCTCGGTCATGGCTTGGGGAGGTATATCTTCCGACTTCCACACAGAATTACCCTTTATCGAGAATGGGTCCCTAACTGCACGAAGGTACATTACGGAGATTCCGGAAGAACATGTTATGCCCAACATGGCAGGGCTTGGAGAAAACGTCGTTTTTATGCAGGACAACGTACGACCGCACGTTGCCAGGATCAGTATATATACTTGGATGAAGTTGGAATTACGAGGGTACCCTGGCCAGCTAGGTCTCCGGACCTGAATCCCATCGAACATCTCTGGGACGATTTGAAAAAACGTATTCAAACCCATACACCTCCTCCTAACAACGCACATGAGCTTAAGGATCTGTTAGTGAGAGAGTGGAATAACATACCACAACATGTAATCCGGATAAAAATTGAGAGTATGCCCCGTCGTCTGCAAGAGGTTATTAGAGCAAGGGGAGGCAATACACGATATTGGTCATTGAAATTTTACTGATTTTTTACCACGTTCTGTATTTTCCATTTTTTTTTTTTTTTCGTATGTCTGTTTTATCAACAATTTGATTTGTTTTCTGTTTTTTTTTTCAATAAAAACAATAAAAAACCATTTTTTTTCTTTCAAAACAAAGATTGATGACAAATAAAAAATACATTAGCCAAAAAAAGGTTATTACTGCACCAGAGTCAAAAATATTTAAGAAACTTGAAATTTTCAAAATGACCCGGATTTTATGATCGCGAGTGTATATACTGTACCTCCCATATTTGATATATAAACACATGATAAATTTCTAAATTTTAGGTCTGCAACTGGTTGATAGCTGTGGGAATGGAGCAACACGTCTCCAAATTTGCTGAATTGCAAGTCAATGGTAGTGCGTTGTTGTTGCTAACGTCAGCAGACTTCAAAATTTTAGGAATCACTAGCGACGACAAAAGTAGATTGAAACGAAAAATAAAAGAGCTCAAGATACAGGCTGAGAAAGAGAGGAAACAGATGGAACGAGACAGGAAAGAAAAGGAAAAAATGCAAAAGAAAGCTGATAAAGCCAATAAGAAGAAATAATTTGATATTTTTCGATCTGTGAGATTGTAAGTGATTGATGTTTAAGTGTCAGTCATGCCATATATCTGTCGTGGTTTACAGGTTGACGAGAAATTACCTGTTTGATACTATTGTATCAAAGAGATTTTTTTTTTAATTTAGTATTACAGAATTCTTTTAAACAAATCTTCTCAATAGAGATGACAGATTTCTGTTATAACAGTTTTATAAACTTAGTAGTTCAAAAAACTAATAAGTAATGACTCTTCCAATGATTTTCTGTTATTTATATCACTTTTTTTCTATCTTATTTATTGATTTACTATTTATGAGGATTCCATACTTTATGTAGTAGGCTATTAAATAAGTTTGGTCTATATAATCTCAATACATTTGTACTGAACGTGAATACACTTTGTCAATGGGTTATCGATATATCCTTCAGCTATTGATGTCAATTTCCATTCCTCTGTCTTCCATTCCACACCATAAGGGTGGTATATTTTTACTATTATCGACAAGAATAGTTGCAGAAGATCGCCAAAAGTAATGCCCGATTTGGAAGTTTTAATTAACGCCAATAGATTTTCCCATATTACCCATGTTGTTTATTCTGATTTTTTGGATGGTCCTTTTTCCTATAAATTTTTGTATTGTGATTTTTTTCATAATTTCGGTTTTTGTATTTGGAATTTAACTTAAAACTAATAATCTGAAATCTGTAAATAAGTTATATTCATAACTATCAACACCTACAAAAATTCTTTTTAAATTTTCAATTTTAGTTAAAATGTGTAATATACCTTTGCGAGCAGCATTGTCCAGAGCTTCTTTGATACTTTCATTAATTTTCTTTAACAATAAGCATTTGATGATTGCTTTGATGAGTCCGTACACATCTGGACGTCGCGAGGAGTACTTTCTGCATGACCTTATACAGATGTTCATTTAGACTTAGACCCAATTGTTTTATGTTCTCTAGGAGGTTTTTGGGAATAAAACCCTTAGTAGATAGAATAATAGGTACTGTCTGGTTACTTTTCATTCTCCATTGTCTCCTAATTTGCATTTCTAGATTTCTGTACTTTTTACGATCATTTCGTTATATTTAACATACAAATTATTGGTTTTAGCTATCGCTACACCAATAAGTGTTGTTTGCCTAGTAAGTTTATTAACTCTTCTATTATGTTCCACTGGATGATCTGTGAGCACAGTGCAGTCCCAGTATAGCTGATAGTTGTCATTTTCAAGCATTCTGTCAGGGCGTATTGGTAATTCGGAAGATGGTCGGTTTGGAGAAGTCCCAGTTTGTCAGCTAGTTCTTTAGCAGTTGCTCACCTATGTCCATAAGTCCTCTTCCCCCTTGATATAGCGGTTATGTTCTCTCTACTGCACTGTGTGGATGGTGTTTTTGCGCCTTTGTGAGAAGTGTTCTTACTTTCCGCTGAAGACTCTATATATCCATTTTTGACCACTTACTATACCAAATGAGTAGCTCAGCGCGGAACAGGCGTACGTATTTAATGCCTTAAACAAATTTTTACTATTAAGATATAACCGATTTAGTTGTCTTACTCTTCGTACGAACTCGTACGTACATTTGTTTAAGGCCAATTTTCTGCGCTTGCTTTACTCCGAGATACTTGTACATATTATTTTCACCCATTGCCTCGATGTTTTGGCCATCTTGCATATCGAAAACTCTGGGCTGAACCTTTCCTCTATTATCATTCACATTATTATTAAGGTTAGCAGTTGTCCTTAACATGGAATATTGCACTCAAAATGAAAAGGTTTAAATTTATTTTAGAAGTGACACATTTAAACAACATTTTTAGATTTCTAGTTTGATTTTTGTTTCTTTACATAACACTTCCTGCCTCACTGCCACTTCCTGCTCACTAACACTGCCTCATCGGTTCTCCCGAAAAGTAAGTTATTTTTTTTTTAGTCTTTTCTGGAAGGTGTCTTTGTCTCTTCGAAGCAGAGACAAAGTCCGCGACCTCTGTTTGTTCCCTCCACAGTTTTATTTGTTGACTCAGAACCATCATCACTCGTCCATCTCTTTTTTCCTGCTCATTTTATTTCCACAAGTCGAGACGACATGCTGTCAAGAACGTCAGAACCCTTACCAAGGCTATAATCCTCCAGCGTGACCTCCCTGTGACATCGCTTAGGTTATACTTTTCCTCCTGTCCGATGCATTCCACGGACACGCTGCTGTTACAACTCGGGTTTGGGGAGTGCAATTGTCGTAGCACAAATCCCATCGTATGATGGAGTGTAGATATGCATGTGTAATTTGTATTTGGGTGTCGCTGTGTGTATACACATATGTTCGTTTGTGAATGTGTGTCATGTTCACTCAATAAATCAAGGTTTAATGACATGCTGCAGTCCCTATGTAATGTTCTCAATTGATCCACCGGTATTTATTTTATTATACATTTATTCACACCTGTCGTATATTCCAATATACCCAAAGGACGTTCTTTATTAGCCACTGAGACGCGCCATGTTGAGAATGAGAGCTTCCAGTTGTTCTGGCTGGTGTACTGGTGAACTCAGTGTACATGATTTCCTTCAACTTACTCCTGGTATACTCAATGGTTATAGAACAAATGAATGATATTTCAGATCTTATTTTAAAAGTTTTGAGGTAGATTTTAACAGACTGTTGAAACAAATTAAATTGTCAAAACCATTTTTGTATGACATCCTTATTTTAGTATCTAGTTATTGCGTAAATTGATCTATTATTCTTTTGATTTTTTTTATGATTAATAAACAAAATTTTTTAAATGAACGGTTCTAAATATGTATATGGCAACAATTCTCGTCACCTGGCTACGATTTTCGCGAAGTGGTCATTGTTGAGAGTGCCAGAGTATATAAGATTATATTGTTCCTTGATCTTGTCAAATATACCTAAGTCAAAACAAAAATGTATGGATTTGTTTTAGAAATTGTATTGTGTACTATACAATGTGCTCGTTCTAGCATAGTTAGTATATTATAAAGAAAATGTAAATATATTTGAAACAAAAGTGTGTATGTTTTAGAAGCATTTAAAAATTATGTACTTGTTTATATAAGTATGGATATTCCTGTTTACAATTTTTTAAGTTCCTTTTATTCGGAAAACATACATTGATCAATGTATCAGACTTTGTTAGCAGCGTGGAGTTGGTATTCAGCTATCGATAGCTAAATTGACTATTTAGCTTAACGTATCGGATATTTCTCAAGGTTTTTTTTATTATGGAACATAGTATACATTTATTTTAACGTCGAATGAGAATCAATTATAATTAGGGCAGCTTTTCTTCGAGAAATAAATAATAAGCTATGTTCCTCATTAGTGAGATTTTTCATTAAAGTCTTGGTATTACTTGTAGGTATAACTTTTGTATGATATTCCCATTTCCTTTAAGTCACGTTTAATGTCAAGTTTTATGTCAAACGTCATTTCGCGCCAAATATTACATTTGACGTCAAACATGACATTTGACATCGAACTGTCAGAGCGTGCGGGCCGTGACGGAGCACCACGAGGTAAAAACACAAAGTGTACTGAAATGGCTACCTTTCTAGTGCCATCTGTCTTAGATGGCAGAAAATAAAGACCTTCATGTTTCTATTATCGATTTTTAACAACTTAAATACCAATTCCATGCATGTGATTTTTTTATTTTAAGATAGCGTAAGGTTAATTTATTTATTGTTTTTTTAATATTTTATCAACATGCAATTTTAATATACTAACGTTGTGATAATCAATTTTATATTTTGAAATTTACATTAAGTATTATTATCTGTTCTTCTTTTACTTTTTGTATACGGTTCCGTAATAAGACATTTTTCATACTGTGTAATCCATTTAGATTGGAAACAACCTTGCAGAGTTTGATGTTGTCAACCGATTTCAACGATTTTTTTAGTCATTGATAAAATATGTACTTCGAGACAAAATTTAAAAAGGTTATTTCAATTTTCAGGCGATACCACCGTAGTTTTTCGTAAATTAAAATAGAGAAAATTTATTAGCTTTACTTTGGTTTAAATAAATTATTACAACACCAGATTTGGACTTTCTTCAAATAGCTATGACGTAAATTCTGTAAAAAAATATAAGTTTAGAACAACTTACAGAGTACATCTCCACCTGAACAAAAAATATTTTAACTCTCATATGAATAAATATATTTTTATGTAATTTTGGTCACATATATTTTGAGGCACTCTAAATCCAGTGCCGTAATAATGTTTTAGTAAAGAAAATGATGACTACAAAAAAGTATTGTACGCTCTCAAAGTTTTAATAACCCATTTAAATTTTGTTCGGAAGAACATCTTTTATTCTTTGATAATTAAAAAATGGTTTAAATACATTAATAACTTAAAATTGTACGCGTTTCCAATCCAAATGAGTCACACTATGTTCCCAAACGGTGTCATATTAGATAGTAGTTTATTTGCACGTTGTAGTTTTTTCAGATCACTTTTATTTTTATAGTGTTTCATATACATAGATACATATTTCAGTATTATGTAAGATTGTTAGAGATAATATTTGAAATAATCAATAAACGATCTCAATTCTTTCTTATTGTGGAACCGTTATTTTAAAAATATTTTGAATCGAAAGTATGTGATCATTTGTAAAATATAAAATGTGTTGATGTATTCGATCTTGTTGACTATTGTTTTCTTATATTTGGTTTATTATTCTGTTATGTTTCATTTCATTTTTCAAATTCACAATAAATTCTTAGCTTTCGACTTTTTACCAATGATGATGCATTTTTCTTGTCCTGATACCTTGCAAATATATAATCCCAAACCCCTGTAGTAAGTTCGAAAATTGCGTTTTCGTAGAATACAAGAGACCTCTGGTATTAATGTTTATACAAATATACTCAGTGACATTAGAAGTGTTACACCCAGAAGGAATAATTTCTGGAACTTAATTTTTTGGCAACATGGTAGATTTACATCAAGAATGAAACGATAACGTTGTCAAAAATTTTTATTAACAATAAATAAAAATAAACATTAATGTGTTTGGCGACCCCGTAGCTGAATACACTCCTGTATACGTCTAGGCATTGACAAAATGAGATGATTGATGTCTGCTTGTGTCACCTCGTTCCAAGCAACTTGAACTTCATGTATTAACTGTGCCAGAATCTGTGGAGGATGGTGCAAAGTGGACAGTCTTCTTCCCATCATATCCCATACATGTTCGATAGGATTTAAATCCGGAGCGCGGAGTGGCCACGGCAAAACATTGACGCCAGCTTCTTGGAGAAAGTCCATAGTCTGACGAGCAATATGGGGACGCGCGTTGTCTTGCTGAAAAAGGACGTCTCGGCGGCCGTCGAGATAAGGCAGTAAAGTGGTTTGAAGATGTCATCAACATAACGCGCAGCTGTCATATTGCCTCGAATAAACACAAGTGGTGATCGACTACCATAGGCAATAGCCCCACAAACCATTACTCCAACTGTCCTGTGTATATGCCTCTCTGTACAGCAAACCCGATATCTCGTCGCTCTCCACGGCGGCGTTTTACAATCCTACGACCATCAGGCGTTCCTATACAGAATCTTGATTCATCGCTGAATGCTACATTACGCCATTCTGCCACCCAATGCTGCAGTTCTCTGCACCAATTCAAACGTTAATGACAGTAATCCGCAGTCAAAGAAAGCACTAGTCGTGGGCGAAATAAAACTAGTCCAAAGGCTCGTTAAACGACGATATAGTGTACGCATACTAACAGGTCTACCTACTACAAACCATTGGTCAGCAATTTGACGCGTAGTAACAGAGTATTAAAAATATCATGGACTGATAGAATTGCAAATAAAGAAGTACTGGAGAGGGTTGGTAAAGAAACAGTACTAATCACCACTATACAAACCAGAAACCTGGAATACCTAGGCCACGTGATGAGGGGACCAAAATATGAAATTTTGAGACTCATAATACAGGGAAAGATTCAAGGAAGAAGATCTGTTGGCCGAAGGCAGAACTCATGGTTGAAGAATCTACGTGATTGGTATCAATTGGTATCCACAAAACAAAATACATGAAGAACTTCGTGTCCAACAACAACTTAAAAATTCAGAAAAACGTTTACAGGCGGTACAGACATACCGATTAATCTGAAGCTGAAAGTTTTCGGTGTTCTACAAGTAATAACCTACGTTATGTTGCGGAAAAACTGTCCCTAGCAAAAAATAATACCTCAAAACTAAGAAAAGCACAAAAGTGGATGGAACGTCCAGTAGGAGTAACAATAAAAGACATCAGAAACGAAGACCTACGAAACAGAACCAGAGTTACAGATGTTGTGGATTGACATGAAGATGGGCTGGCCACGTGACAAAGTTGAAGGATGGAAGGTGGACACAAAACCCAAGAACAGATAAACAAAACAGGGGAAGATCACAGAGTTGGTTTAAACCAACTGGTTTTTTTATTAATTTTTTTCTCTATGTTGTTGATATTATTCTAATAATAAAAACTACAGCTCAATAAACTACAAATAAAAATTTGATATTTAAATTAATATATTTTAAATTATTCTAATAATTATAACAACTGTAATTTTACACTAGTAATATTTATATTTTTTCTTCATTTTCTTATCTTAACAAAAATAAAATAATTCAAGATCGGTCCTGATGGAGTTCCCTTTTGGGCGTCTCTATTTATTTTATGATTCAACAAGGTGGTTCCCTTGTCGCATCGTTCCAATGAATATACGTTCGCTGTGAGCGGCGATCAGGCGACAGCGAATTTCCAAGTTGATCTTCTGTGAGTCCAGTGCAATAGTTTTGGCACTTATTACTTATTTTACAAATTAAATGCTTGTGTACTGATTATTTAATTGGAAAAAGAGAAGAGATGTCAGGTTTAAGTGGACAAGAGAAGATTTAGCATGGAAATGGAATTCCTTTGAAAGTATTAAAATTAGAGGCAGAAAAGGTGAAAGAGCAAAGTGTAAAAAATGTAGGATAACTTTAGAGAGTCAGGTATCAAGAATGAAGAATCACTTAACCAAATGTTCTTCTGGAAAGCATGATAATGATGATGACATTGAAGGTAAGAAAAAAATGCTTAAATTGCGCTGTATCTTCATACTCTCTTCTTATACAATTTAAATTAACATGGTAAATTATTAACAATAACAATTTTTTTGTACACGAATAATTGTATGATCTCGCTTTTATATTGGCCTATTTCTTCACTTGGTATACAAATTTTGAACAATGTCAGAGTTATTTTAAATTTGACGACAGTAAGACAGTTTAATATTCCTGTATTTTTAAAATTTTTCCAAAATCCAGATTTTGTATTTTAATACCATATAAATTTTAGTTGAATATTGATTTTTTCTATTATTCCTCCCCTTTTTGTGTATTTGCGAATATAATACAGAATTTTTTTAAAAGTATAAGGAAAACTAGGAGAAATTTCAGAAAATTTCACGCTTTATTTTTTGTTTCTTTTTAGCCCTATTAAGAACTTGTATGTTTCGTAAAAAAAAATATTTTTTGTCTTATCTATAAAAATGCACTTTTTAAAACTTTAAAAGCTTTCTCTCTTTTGTATTTGAAGCATTTACCATATACGTTATAAGGACATGGCAACACTGCCAACACTATTTCGTTCTGTGAAACTTAATTGATAGCTAATTTGAGGCTATCTTCACCGGGACCAAATGTGAAAAATATCAAAATCGAAAAAGACGCAAAACTAAAAGTTCTATGGAATCCTTTATTATCAAAACAAGCACAAACTAAAAGGAGGTTCTAGACAGACAAATATAGTCTGTTCGCTATTCCCAGTCCGAACTGTCTAGTGAATTCAGTATATTTCAAATATATTTTTTAAATATATACTACCCAAATTCTATGAGTTTATTATACACTTCCACTATTTCTAATAATTCTTCTTTTTTCAATGAAAGAGTATAATAAAAGTTTATTTAAGCTGTTAAAACTGTGAGATAGGAACTTTTGTGTTGTAGGTTTCCAGAGCACCTTATATATTTGTTACAAATTCTCCATTTAGACATGTTGATCATCCACAGTTTATTTGTCTCCTAGAAGAACTTCGACGTGTGCGTTACAGTTACCACAAAGTCTGCTGAAGTTTCTTTATGGAAAACTTTTGATATGGCAATGGCAGGCCATGCTCATACTTCAGATTATCGAGTCAATTACATGATAGCATCACCCAACAAGAAGCGAAAGCTTTGTCGGAAAGCTATGTTAGTAGGACAGAAATTATGTCACTCATCGCAGTGACAATGACAGTTTAACTACTTAGTACACTAAAAAAAGTACTGAGGAAGTCGTTCAAAACTGTAGTAAAATTATAGTTACACTGAGAAACGAAGTAATCATTAAAACTAATGTTTTCTTCTCAGTATTATTCTTTTTTTACTATTATATTATACTTAATTATATTATTATACTTTTTTAAGGTATTAAAATATCGTATATGTATATACAAAATATGTATTATTACATAACAGTATTATTATGTTTTTACTATTAAACAACACACACGGAACAACAGTTCTTAATACGTAAACAAACATGATTGTCACAGAAATTTGGATTGCGAAAAAGCCCTTCGTTTCGCTTCTTGTTGGGTGGTGTATTCTGTGATAGCATTAAGAAGTGTGGGAATTGAAACAGTACTTACAGCTACACTTGTTTGTAACTTGTATATGTAGATGTACTGTATGCTGGTGAATCTTATTTCAGATTATGTAGGTAATCTTGAGAAAAAAAGGAATCGATCGATAAAATTTTCAATTAGGAGAATCCTAATTGGAATCGAAGATCAAGTAATTGTGATACACCTGAACTATTGCAGTGTTGCCAGAATACAACTTTAGTCAGGTGCATTACAAAATTAAAGTAAATACATATTAAACAACAATATAAACCATTTTATTTTTCGTCAATCTATTTGAATGTGAGTAAAATAGTAATTAGTTTTCTAATAGTGAGTAAAAGAAGAGGAAGCTTGGGAAGGCATTGAAATAAAAAACGCAGCAACTTAAAATACCAATTTAATTAAATTAATATAGCATACAACACAGTTGTAGTAAATTAAAGTAATTGATAGTACAATAACTTCCAAATTAAAAATTAACGATATTTCATTCATTCGTATCGTTATGTCAATTTAATTCAACAAATTGTCATGTCAAATGTCAAATCTTCAAAAATCATTTGATAAAAAAATACAAAATTCTACAGTAGTATGACAGACAAGCAATGAGAATTTTGTGATACGGTATAGACAAGTCTTATCTCTCCTTTAGGATCTGTCAAAATTGTGGAAATGGGAATGAGATCTTTAATAATTGATGCATAAATTTGTCGGATATACAAAGTGTACCAATGAAGGGCGATCGTGCGCCAAGACTGTAATCAAAAAAAAGTTGGGACACTCTGTATGTGTGTAGCAATATTGAAAAATCCAAAGGACGAGAATTATGATTCACTTCCCAGATAAAAATGATTCTACGTGGATATTTGCGCCCTTATAAAATTAGAGCGGCAAGTATAAAAGATAAAGTTGAAATTTTACAATAGGCACCATTATTAACCGGGAAATGTAATAGATCGAGTGATAGTATTGCCACTCGTGACTGCTAAAATGTGGAATGAATATAATGTACTACTAACTGGACATATAGTGGATACATTGAGACTGCACTAACATGAATAAATCTTGATAGGCTGAAAGAGTGATGAACTCGGTGTCGTCATAAAATCTTTCCTGCCCGTCAATTTTTTTAGACATACATTTGCTTACAATAAAAAACCTAGCTAAAATTATTTTATACAAACAATTGTCTTAACTGTTAATGAATATATCTTGCGAATAAGTGTCCTATATATTTTATAAAAAAAGCTACAATAACTGTCACTGACAAGAGTATTTTAAATATATTTCAATTAAAAGTGAATGAATCTTATAAACTAAGATTTGTTGCACATAGTTTATAATCATATATATTAAATGAAAAATGAATTTATAAGACGAAAGACAACAAAAGAGAAATTAATGAGCCTCGGCAGTGGGGCGTGTGAGACAACCACCTTCCTATTTCCCTTCCTTCTCCTTATTCTCTTCTGACTTCTCTTTAGCCTTATCCTTTTCTTTTTCGTCAGCCTAAAATAAAAAAAAAACAAATAAAAATTACTATAACAAGGTTAAACTAAAGTCATATTGAAAGTTAATATAATCAGGTATCAATAAATTGGACAGTGATAACGAGTTTTAGATGTTTTGACAAATTATGTGTATGTGTTCTTGTTGCTTAGATGTAGTAATAATAAACTGTAAATATAAAACTCGAGAACAATAAGTGAAGCCGGTTTTTAAAGATTAGTGCGTATGTTGCCCACTAGGCGAAACAAATATGGGGGCAAAAAACGTAAACAATGTTTGTTTCACTTGCCACAACTAAGGCAACCATAAAAGGATGAAGATATCTTCAAAAATGTGTCGGTGGAAAGCTTTCAAAACAAAGAGTCAAGAGAAAATAAAGCGTTTGCTTATTGGGAAAAGTTTACATCCTAGATATTCCAAAAACATAAAAACACTGCGTGTAAACTACACAGCCAACAAAAAGGCGTGGACGACTTCTGCTATTGTTGAAGAAGAATTGAGAAAGAGAAAGAGCTCTTAAAAAAAAGAAAAATTTTATTTACACTACAGAAAAACTTTATTTTTCGGAAAGGGTTGTGCAGAAGAAAATAACTGACTTTTTTCAGCATTAGAGAACTTTTTCATAAAAAATGTAAGTTTCATATAGATCATGTTTAATTTCTTAATTTTTTTTATCCTAAATGTAGCTGTAATAATAAATAATGTAATAAAATTGTGCCTCGTTAAAATTTTCATTTTTTTCTACCTCTTTTATAATGTCACTCTGATATAGCGTCATTTTTTAACTGGACTCTTCAATGACGCTATAACCAAGTTCCACTGTATACATTGATTAAATCTTTGGGTTTGTGGTTTCGAATAATCGTATAAAAATGGTTCGATCATGCAGTGCATTGGGTTGCACTAAAAGAAATTCCAAGACAGAACATGTATTTAGGTATTATCTTGTCCATGATCATGTTAAAGAGATTCGGAATGGTTTCTATTCCTACCGACACGTTTATTTCTTCAGTCAGTCCATATTCAGAGTTTATTCTTTTTTTATTGCGACTTAAGTTCCCTGATTATTGCTAGGTGTTTTACTGATACCTTTCTGCTTCATGATTTGGATTACATCTTTCAGTTGGACTCTGCCAAACGCTTTTGTGAGATCAACAAAGCATAGGAAAAGGGATTTTTAGTACTCTATCTTTTGCTTGGTGTGTCCTAAATATACCAGGGTCCCATGTTGATTGCCCAATACATAGTTCACAGGTTTTGGTTCCTTATCGTAGAGTTTGCAGTTAAGGTCCCTATTTTATTCAGAAATTCTCTTGTGCGTGCTCGTTCAACATTTCTATTACTGTTACTGTTAGTTTATTCCTGAATACATGGATTGGTTCATCTATTCTTTTTGTACACCAATGAAGATTTTTCCATGTATTTGTTTTGGGAATGTCTTCTAATATCACTCATGACTTTCTTGAAACCAGTCCTCTACAGTCCTTCGGATCAGAACGTTTGATCCTCTTTTCCGTTGCCTTCGATGCCCTGGTACCTAGACAAGCTCAACATTGTTCCAGTCTCCCAGTTCAATCAGTTCTCCGATGCAGTTCTACACCAGTATGGACGTCACTTTCTGACATACCAGTGCCTTCAGTGTGGCTTGACTGTCTGTGGATATATGAATCTACACTTTTTTAAGTGATCTTCATTGTTTCTCTTCGCGCATTACAGTATCATATAAATCTCTGCTTGGAAAACGGTGCAATACCTCCCTAAGGCAAAGTTTTCGCTAAGGCTTAGATTTTTGGAGTATATTGCTACACCCACTTGATCTCCAGTTTTGGATCCATCTGTATATCAGATCTTACACCTGTTGGTTGTGATATTTCTTGTTTCTCCATACATCACTGTCTGGAATAGACACCCTATATGAATTGTTAAAATTTTATCTGTCATGGGATCCGATTCCACATTAAAGATGTCCGTCGTCACGGTTCTTGAGATAATGTCCTGTCCATTGTGAAGTTTCAGTGATTGTTTTATTCTGTAAGCACCCAGTCTTGCCTCTACTTGGTATATCAAAAGCAATGGAGTCAGGCCTGTTATCCTCAACTAGCTGTTTAAAGTGTCATAAGCAACCACATTGCTTTATAGGTAATATAGGCTTCATAAGGGGTTTGATCGCCATGTATACCAAGTGGACCAAGTCGGGTCTTAATCCCCATTATGATAGATTAGAGAGCATAATGTCAAAATTCCTCCTCTCTTTAATTTTAAACAATAACAATTGTATTTATTATTGGTTCTTGTTTCAATTTACCATTGGTTGATAGACTTCATGTCAAAAGTTGTTACGTACTTGATTTCTTTCAACCAAAGAATATATTGTTTAATTTGTCTTCATCTAAAGTTGGTAGTATCGATTGTTGGTGGGGATGTACCTATATCCTTTTTGATGGTTCAAGTTATCCGAATCCATAAGAAGTGAATGCCCACCAGATGAATGGATGAAACTACCAAGAACTTTATTTTAACCAGACTAGAATACACCGAAAATTTACATCAAAAACTTTTAGACAATTTTAGTCTTTCTTCACTCTTACAGTTTTTTAATTGTTAACTTTATCTGTCTTTATAAGTTCTTATAATGTTTGTTTTTATTATATACCTCAAATAAGGACTACTAGAATTAGTTTTATTTGTATTGCATATTGGGAGGGCACAAAATATTATAAAAGATAATTTTGTTTTTATAGATCTTCTGGTAATTACCAAATGACTTTTATAACTATTAAAAATATGATCATTTAATGAAAAATCAAATAAAAAAGTATTACCTTTTCCTTCTCGATATCTTTCTCCTCTGGTTCCTTTTCTTTGTCACTCTCCTTTTCGTCTTTGCTTTCCTCTTTGTTATCTTTTGATTCTTCGGCTTTGGGCTTGGGTAAATGAGAATTCAAGTCCAATGTTGTGCAAATGTCGTCCCAGTCAGAAAAGCATCGCTCCTTCATACGGTTAACCAAACCCACCAAGTTGGGGCAGGATTCTGTCATGAAATCTCTCAATGGATAGCTTACCTCTTTGTCGATGAAGTAGATTTGAGCCAGGTGTGCGAAAACGACGACGTCCAACTAAAAATACAATTGTTTAATGTATTAAAGTTTACATCCAAGTAATAAGATCAAATCTATTGGTCAAATAATAACAATCGAC
This sequence comes from Diabrotica undecimpunctata, assembly GCF_040954645.1. Classification (NCBI taxonomy): domain Eukaryota; kingdom Metazoa; phylum Arthropoda; class Insecta; order Coleoptera; family Chrysomelidae; genus Diabrotica; species Diabrotica undecimpunctata. The sequence goes on from NC_092806.1 coordinate 15,000,209, forward strand.
ACATTTTAAGTTAATTACTAAGTATATAAACAAAAAATCAGTACTATCAATAACAGCATAGTTATTGTTTTACAGAATTGTCCTTAAAGGGAACTCCAAGTATTTTGGACGCATTTAAAAGACGTTTTTAAGATATTCACAAGGTCTTATGATTATAGCATCTAAAATATACAGAACTTAAGTCCTTGTATATATTCCGAACATAGTACTTGTATCTACTATATCATTGCCAACATAAGAACACCCAGATTTATCTTGCTGAAAGGAAGCTATACAATGAAGATATTCACTTATATCAACGATAATAAAATATTTGAAAATGGCTTTATCTTCCAGAAAGAAATATCTGTCCTATATTTGGGGTTCAACACATAGTGACAATAAACACGCTATGTAGCGCCATCTATATTGAATAACAAAAATAGACATCATTATCGTTTTTTCTATCAAGCGAAGAACTTTTCCACCTTCCGGTATTGTTCCAAAACTACTTTGTAGGAAGAGAAGGTTTATCTTTAACAACCACTAAAGTTTAAAAATGCTGTAAAGCCTTACTTGATGTTAAAAGCAGCTCAGAGGTTAAAAAAATAAATAAATAAAATGGTCAAAGTCACTAAAGCTGTAAAGAAAGAAATACTGACATTAATTACAGACAAGAAGTTCTGGATGACTAATAAGATTCTGCAAGCAATGGAAGAAAGATGAAAAAGTACCAGATACCAGACTCATGGAGGAACAGCATAATGTTTAAGAAAGGAGATAAAGAAGACCCCAACAATTATAGAGATATAAATCTACCGAACACCGCACTTAAGATTGCCACAAAAGTCCTAACCAACAAAATCAATAAACTAACAACTTTATCAGATGAACAACAAGAATTTAGATCCGGAAGATCCTGCGTAGACGCCGTATTTGTACTAAGACAAATCACAGAAAAGGCTATCGAGTACAATAAACCAGCATATCTATGTTTTATAGACCTGACAAAGGTTTTCGAACGCATCCAAGTCGAAGACGTCTTACACCTACTGTATAAAAGAAACATATAGAAGAAACATCAATATTATACAAACCATCGAAAACATTCTACTTCCATAATTGAATACAGGCAAAGATAAATGGAAAACTAACACAGTGTATACCTAAGCGGAGTCAGACAAGGTGACTCGTTAAGCCCACTTCTCTTTAATATAATAATGGACGAAATAATACAAGCAGTACGTAAAGGTCATGGCTACAGAATGGGGAACAAAGAAATCCAAATATTATGTTATGCAGATCACGCCGCATTAATCGCCGAGACAGAAGACAAGCTCTAAAGATTAACACACATCTTCAATACAACAGCCAAGAAATACAACCTGATAATATCAGCAGAAAAAACCAAATGTATGACATCTAAATACCCACTACGATGTAAAATCGAAATTGATGGGAAAATAATAAAGCAGGAAGCAATGTTTAGATATCTAAGAAAAGATATAACTAATTACGGAGATGTTGAAGAAGAAGTACGACAACAAAGTTTAAAAGCAAGTAAAGCTGCGGGATCTCTTAATGATACAATCTGGAAGAACAAACACCTAAGACAAGACACAAAAATAAGAATCTATAAAGCAGCAATTAGACCTAGACAGGACTACTAGAAACAACAGAGATGAAAATACTACGACGAATATCAGGGAAATTATGTTGGATAGGGAGAGAAGTGAAAGGGATAGGGAGAGAAGCGAAAACATAAGAAGAGCATGCAATATAGAAGAGATAAATGGATGGGTGACAAAACGGAAACAGGAGTGGAACGAACACATTAGTAGAATGGCAGAGGATAGGATAGTACGAATAGCACGAAATAAGTCACCAAATGGACGAAGAAGTATTGGCAGACCAAGAAAAAGATGGTGCGATAATTTAAACAATTTATGAGGTTAATATTGAAGAAGAAAACATACAAGAAGGAAGAAGAAGAAGATCTAAGAGCAAAACAACAAATAACGAACTCCCTAGCAGACCGGCACACCTTGTTAGAAGACATTGTGACAGCAACTCTTCCTTAAAGATGGAAAAGCTTGTGGACCATATTAAGTTCAGTCAGAGATCATCAAACTCTTCGATGAGAACTTCAGGAAAGAATTAACTATTATTTTCAATGAGATAGAACAGTGGAACAATAACCAAAGAACGGTTGAGATCAGAATTTATAGTACTGCCAAAAAAGCAAGGGGCCGAAAAGAGCAGTGATTACAGAACAGTAAGTCTCATGAGTCACTTGTTAAAACTGTTTTTAAAAATCATACATCTGAGATTATTCAAAACCTGTAAAGAACAAGTATCACCAACAAAATTTGATTTTATGGAAGGTCTGTAAACAAGAGATGCCCTATTCAGCATACAACGAACATTATTAAAATGCATTGATAAAGAACTTAAGAATCTGGATTGCAAATCCACCCCGGGTCTATTGAGAGCAGTAACAAATAAAATTATCATAGCAAGAATGATTGCCAACATTCGATAATGGATCGAAGAAGAGGAAAGTTTAAGTTTCAGAATATGAGTATTTTAAATATAAAAAAAATTCCGGTTAATATCAGTAAGTGAAGGGTTTTGATGGTAATAGTTCGCTTAAAATATTGAACAAAATGTGAATTCACTACGAATTTTGACCATGATGAACGGCATGTGGAATGCAATTTTAGATTCCCTTGCCGAGTAATTTATCAAGCTGTTTGCTTTGCAAGTTTTAGAAAGCACAGTGGTAAAAATTTGAATTCGGTTTCGCCCGGTAGAAATCGTTTGATTTCTCTTTTTGTTTTTAGATGGCGTAGTTACGTCCGTATATAGTTATTTTGATAACTATTGTCTAGGACGGGAAAGATTTTTGTTTTGGTTCAGAGCAGTGGCTATACCGTCCTGAGGAGACCTAAAGAGGTCGAAATACGTATAAGCGGCTTGTCGCTGCCCTGTATCGAAACAAAAATCTAATACCGTCATTATGTTTTATTACTTTACTCCGTTTGGAGTGCCAGAAACTTAATTCACTACGAATTTTGACCATGATGAACGGCATCTGGAATGCAATTTTAGATTCCCTTGCCGAGTAATTTATCAAGCTATTTGCTTTCCAAGTTTTAGAAAGCACAGTGGTAAAAATTTGAATTCGGTTTCGCCAGGTAGAAATCGTTTGATTTCTCTTTTTGTTTTTAAAATGTGAATTGTTATTATCGGGCAGATAAGATCATCTAAATAAACAAAAACACCTGCAGCCGCAAAGAAAAAATCATAAGATGGAATTAATGTATCTGATGCCAAAAAAGCATAGCTATAGTTTTTACTTCAAATGAAATCAAACAAACTGTCGTGTTAAATTAAAAGGAATGTTTGAACATTGCGCAAATTTTGTACATCAGTTTCCCTGTCCCCAATGAACAAACTCGAATGAAAAGAAAAACGATAAATTTACGCTACCTGAAGTTTTTACAATCATTAGTATAATATGTATGCAATCTAGTTGCAGATATTTACATCCCAGTTAAGTTACAAACGATTTCTATATTCAATATTCAACAGGCAAATAAAATTTCCTGGCTGCCAAACGCGCTTCGAATTAGTAATGTTAAAAGTATTAATAGATATACTTACTGTAGTGGGTTCGTCTCCGAAGAAGAATGGTTTATCGGCTAACATTTCTGACAACACTTTCAGATCCTCCTGGCCGAATTCGTTAATTTCATCCGCAGAATGAACTCCCATTCCTTGTGCTTTGACCTTTTTGGTTCCCTGGAACCACTAAATTGTCAATAGTGAATTAAAATATAACTCTACAAACAACACTGGAAATTTCATGCAGAACATGCAAACATCCGTACACCCACCCTCAAATATTTATGTTGGATAAATTTATTACATTTATACTTCAACTAGACTGCGAAGTTCAATTTTATATCATATAAATTTTAAAATTCAAGTTTAAAAGAAAATCTCAGTTTTACAGATTGTTTTGTTTGTGTGTTTTAATGAATAAATTAACCAAATTATATAAATTAAAAAAAAATTATCACGCAGATTAAAAACGGTAAAAATAGCATCAATAATCATTATAATTTTCTAAAATGAAAAAGACTAACTAGACCTTTTAAAATACACTTAAATTTGCTAATAATCATCATCATCATTGGTGTTACAGCCCTATAAAAGAGCCTCGACCTTCCCAAGTCTATTACGCCAGTCAGTTCTATCCATTGCCAACCGTTGCCAGTTTGCTGCGCCTATTTGTCTACCATCCTCAACTACACCATCCCTAAATCTGAGTTTTTGCCTACCCCTACTTCTACTTCCCACAGGTTGCGACATAAGGATTCTTCTAGGAGGGAACCTTTATTCTTCGCAACAATAACAAGTTTTTTCAAAAGAAATAAATATTGATTTGAAAATATATGGTGATTCCATATAAGTTTTGGTGTGTGTACATGTTTTACAGATTTACGCAAACTCAACACTAATTATAAAAAAAAACTCCATTATAATGTAATTACATATTATAATTTCAGGAATTAATACTATAAAAAATTACAAGTAATAGAAGTAAAAAGTGAGGCCTGACTTTTTTAGTTTCAGCCTCACTTACTGTAATTAAACGGTTCCACAAAGTAGAAATATACAGGCCAAACCTTCCAAAACGCTTATAGCCAATAAATTCTTGGTGAATCATGAAGTTGGATATCTCTTATACTTTGTGACAAATCGTAAAATAAAAAGGAGGTTCTTAAAAGTCAATTAGTAAGTAAAAAGTTCCACCTATTTACACTAACGAATTAAAATACTAGATGTGCTAGAATAAACCTCTCTATTAGTACCGCCCCCAGAATCTATGTTTTTTTATTACAACCAACTTCGCAATATAGAGTCAAAGTGATTTTAAAAAACTTTTAATTATAGTACATTTGACAACGATTTATAGCACAAAATTTATATCAAAGGTATAAGGTTGGTCGATCATTTTTATCTTAATTTTCACTCGACTTTAACTACACTACAGAATCTATCTTCCACTTCCCACAGGTTGTGACATAAAGATTCTTCTAGGAAGGTTGTTCTGCTGTGATCTTGCCAGATGTCCTGCCCAGCTTAGTCTTCCTATTTTTATAAGGGATACTACGTCTTTACCACCAAATATATATTTATATCTGTGATATATCTAGTAGTTGTACCTCCTTCTCCAAACACCATTTTCACAGATGCCACCGAATATACTTCTCAGGATCCTTCGTTCAAATATAAGCAGGGGGTTTTCATCTGCTTTGGAAATGGTCCATGTCTCCGACCCATATGTCAACACTGGTTTTATAAGGGTTTTGTATATGGTTATTTTTGTTTTTTGGCTTAAGATTCTGCTTCTCATATGTCTACTCAGTCCAAAATAGTATTTGTTTGCTAGGATTATTCTTCGCTTGATTTCTTCCGTCATGACGTTCTCCTTGATGATCAAGGAGCCTAAGTATGTGAATTTGTCCACCACTTCAAAGGTAGAGTTATCAAACGTAAATTGGTGGCCGATGTTTCTGGCTCTATTGTTGGGTGTTAATGCCATTATCTTAGTTTTCTCCTCATTTACTTGCAGGTCCATATTTTTTGAGGCGTTTGACAAGGTGGTATACATTTCTTCTAGCTTGCGTGTTGTGTGGGTAACTAGGTCAACATCATCTGCATATGCCAAAATTTGGGATGATTTATTAAAAATGTTTCCTCTGTTGTCTATTTGGGCATCCCCGACCGCCTTTTCTAGAGCTAAGTTGAAAAGGAAACACGCCAGCGCATCTCTCTGTCGTAGCCCAACATGCGTTTCAAATGCCTGTGATTGTTCGCCCTGTATTTCCACTTTGCAAACAACTTTACGCATTGTAGCCTTAACCAATCTTATCAGTTTATCGGGGATGTGGAATTCATCCATGGCTTCATACAATTTATTTCTTAGGACACTATCATAGGCCGATTTAAAATCTACGAAAAGATGGTATGTGTCGATATTGAATTCATTGGTTTTTTCCAGTATTTGCCTTAGCACAAAGAGCTGGTCTGTTGTTAATCGACCAGGCCTAAAACCACTTTGATATTCGCCAAGAAGTTCCTCTGAATATGCACTCAGGTGACCATATAAAATACTCGAAAATATTTTGTATGCTGTATTAAGGAGGGCTATTCCCCTATAGTTTCTACATTCCAATTGATCACCCTTTTTGTGTAGCGTTCAAACGATCCCAATACATCACTCTTCCGGGATTTGTTCCTCATTCCAGGCTCTCAGTATGATTTTATAATATATGATTAGTCAGAGTAGCACCTCCACATTTAATAAGTTCCGCGGGTATACCATCACTTCCTGGAGATTTATTATTTTTTAGGTGTTTTATTGCATCCCGTACTTCTTGGATTGATGGAGGCTCCAATAGTGTATTGTTGCTTGCTCCTGGGGGTGGTTGATTTGGATCTTCTACTTCGATAGTAAGTAGTTCTTTATAGTGTTCATCAAGAAAGGTAGGACAGGTTTAATAGAAAAAAATAGATTTTTTTATTTTCTACAAAAGTTCCATTGATATTTAATTACTATTACATTAAGATTTTTCACTTTAAACGAAAAATCAGGATTTTTTTTTAGATTATTCCAATAGAATTCGTACAAAAACCAATTTGTGCACTCATTTTGGTTTTTTATGCTCTACGAACCACTTTTTAAAGTAGTTAAATTTTAAAACCCAAAACAGGTTTAATTTTAACAAAGCAAATTTAAAACAAATCAATCTAGAACTGAAATTGTTTATTAGAGCTTTGAAATAACATCTTTTATACAAATTAAAACTGAAGTGTTAAAAAATTGATTGTTATGTAAAATTGAACATCTCAACCAAAATCTGTATCGATACCGAGAGTGTAGCGATAAAGCTTCCTTAATTTTGAAAAGTAAATAAAATGCAATAATATTTGTATAACAGATAATAATGTGAGGCCCTTGAACAGTAGTGAAACAATAAAAATTAACAGGGAACAGGGAGTAACAAGAAATATATTTATTTACAGTTGTAAGTGTTGGTTTTTGTATCATTTTCAAAATAAGGGTCGAAGGTGGTAGCCAATACAAATTTAACATTCGTTTTGCTATGAAAAATATGGCAATAGAAACAATAAAAATTGTGAGTGTCGATTTTAGCATTATTTTCAATAAAGTGTTGGAGGGAAGGATTTACATTGAATCCTATAAGATTGTTTGCTTGCCATTTCTTTGGTGTCTTCCTGGGATCCTTCTTCCTTTTGTTTCCCCATCTATTACAATTTTTGCAATTAAATCTTCCGCCATTCTCGTTATGTTGTTCTGTCATGGTGAAATAATTCTGTTATTTCCTAGTTTTTTCCCTGAGTTTTCTATTTCTGTACATTTTCTTTAGTTTATGTTTCCTTGGGTTTCTTCATACTTTATCAATTCATCTGTATTTTTCTATGTGAGTCTTCATTGTCATCCCTTGTTTTTCTGTAGTCTAAGCAACATGATTGCTGTATTTATATAATTTTAATGTTTCATTCACATCATATGTGTGCGTTGTTGGGTTTCTGCTTCCCTCAGGTTTTTGTTTATTTCTTCTTGTATTTCCTTCAGTATATTATGTTCATTATTATGGTTGTTTAAAATTGTTAAAGGCCTCAGAAGATTTCTTATTTTTTTTACAGAGCTTTTCAGAGAGTTTAAGCATTATAATCCAAAGCGTTATAAGATCTAGCGTAAGTATTTAAGGTATATTTAACCTTCTTTTAACGTTCTGACGTTAGCGATTAACACGGTAAGACTCTGTCTGGTCTTGAGCTATTCTGAACAGTTCTTAGACTCTTTGCATCCCGGTCCATTTTCGAACATTCTTCAACCACGAAGTTTGTTTTCTACCAATTCCGCTGCGGCCTTTGATTTTACCCATCATAATTGGTGTAAGAATATTATACTGTTGTTCCCCTGTTATATCTATCAATCAGCTGAAGAGTAACTTCTTATTGAGAAAAGCTTCATTTGTCTGCTTAGCATATAATCTCAACTTTAACAGAATTTAGCAATTTGTCCAAATTTTTTTTTGTATCTTGTCATTTGATAAGTTTAAGAATAATATATATGATACCCATTATTGTGGAAAATGTAGGTATTATATTTGTGTGATACTACATGAGTGACAAGTACTACTGAATATATAAAATACAAAGACCTACATCAACAACTAACAATATTTAAAGGATGTACTACTAGCTATTCACAAATTTTGTTGGACTCCTAATATACCGCCAGAGTAAAGAGGCATGCACTGTTTTGATATTAAAAATCAAGTAACATTTTGTGATATTTTTCTACGCCCTATATTTAATCCCTTCAGTATCCTGTGTCCCTGAAATTCCAGAAAATTCTAATGTACCGCAAACTCATGTAAATTTAATCTTTAGGCATTTCTAAGCATTCCTTTGTTATATGCAACCAACAATTCGACATATAAACCTCACATTTACAAAAAACAGGTGTTGGTGTTAGTAGGATTTAATGTTTTGCTACTGTGTTACATATAAAGAGATTATGCACACAAGAAAAGTATTTCACATAAGTTTTAGAAGCGGTTTTTGTTCAAATAAGTAAAATTAGTAGAAGAAACTCTTTCTTGGTTTAGATTCTGATGAATACCTACTAAGAAATGAAGGTTAATCAAACGAAAAATATTCAAGAGGTGATAGGGTAGGTTCGGATCAAGAAGAAAATCCAAATACTGATAAAGATACAAAATGTCTCGAACTAGAAGTTCCTGAAAAAGACGAGGATACCCGTCTGACTCTATACTCTGGAAACTACAATGTTCCAGATTCAAACCAAAGCATAAAGTTGAAAGTTAAAGAGTAGTGTCTTGACTTGCCGGGAGAAAACTCCTAACTTGGAACAAGCCGAAATTTAATGTCTTGCAACATTTCATGAGAGATTTATATAGATGTCAGATCAAAAACCTAAGACTATGACCTCAAATCCACTGAACTAAAGTAATTTTTTATGGAAATTTTGTGAATTTATGGAAAATATAAGACTATATTTATAAGATATAAAGCAAACTACTGAGTTTTTTGGTTCCATTGGCTGAAAAATTAATCGAATATAGAAGATCCAAAGCAACAATAAAGAAACGCTGGAGTAATCGCCCCGTAGGAATTTTTAAACGTCAGAAAAAAATGGTAAGATAAATGTTGGGGATATTATCATAGGAAGTTGCAACTAGAAGATATTATCGATGCTCTCACTAAAAGGAAACCAAAACCAAGTAATTTGCATGTGGCTTCGAAATCGTGTTCGAATTAGTTTTTAACGCATGATTTTTAGTTTTTTACATCATAGTCTGTAAAAGATTCAAAACATAATGTTGTGGATACTGTAGGAGAACATGTGGCAAAAAAACTAACAAATAGAATGTACGTACTTCAAATTGTTGATTCGACTAAATTAGCCGTATGTCCACACCACAATTTTATGTAAAAAAATGTCAAGAGGAGAGCCAGATTTTCCGATTTTGAATGAAGATATTGTTAACATTAGATAAAATGTTCTACTGATATCGAAATGTCATGATACATCTACTGGACTCTATAAAATCCTGAAGCGCTATCTGCTAAACATTTCAAGGAAGCAGTAGATTTGTCAGATTAAAAATATATTGATTTGACTATTATCTCAAATCTGCTAAATGGTAGCCGAAGTTTTTTTATTAATTACTGAGTTTGATATAAATATGATAAATGTTGGGGACCATTATCTTAACAAGTTGCAATTAGGAGAACACTGGAGGAGTTGCAACTGGAACACAGTTGTTCCATATATACCAAAGAATATGTCGATACAAAAAACATCATCTTTTGATCGTTTTCTTATGTCCCAAAACCCGAGATTTTAAGTATTCCCCAATGAACAAGCATAACTGATTATACAGACGAAAAAAAATTATTGCTATCACACGAAAATCAAGAAAAATCGAATTTGATTATCACAAATATTAACAATTATCAGAAACTAACGTGATTGGATACAGAATTATTATTAATCAATGAAGTAATTGTATTTTTAATAAAACCATATCATAAAGAAATACAGAAATAAACAATGTTGATTTCACTTCCATGATTTTCTACAATTTCTAATTAAATCGTAATTTCTCATTTTGTAATCAAATTTTATTATCCAATCTAATAATAATTATTTAAATCGTTAATACTTGTAATTTCTGTAAATAGTAAATTTATTTGACATATATTTTGCCCCTTTCTTTTAACTATTAACTGAACCACAAAACTGAAATTAAATTTTATTTTAAAGTCATTTAACTTTGGAACGAATAACTTTAGGAATATCCGCTTTTAACACTTATATTTTTATTTTTAAAATACAACAAATTCTTGGAGTGAGTAGTCAATATGGTTTGATGTTTAGAGGGTTAAGAGTTCTACTAATCTTGTCAGTGAGACCTTTGATAAAACGTACCTTTTTTATAAAAAGTGTCACTGACAAGATCAGTAGAACTCTTAACCCTCTAAACATCAAAACCATCTTTACTACTCATTTCAAGCTGTCCAATCTCGTCAGATCCGTAAAAGACCAAATCCCCAATGAAGACCATTGTGTCTACGAGATACCTTGTTCCAGTTTCTTACGAAGATACATAGGACAGACAAACCGACGAATCCACAACCGTGTTTACGAACATTCTATATGATAGGGAGAAAAGCCAATATGTGTGCTACCCCTACAGTTAGGTGGCTTAACCACAGTCAAGAAAAACATAGGGTGTTCCATTACCCAGGACATCCAAAGTAACGTTCAGATCATAAGAATCCTCACGTAAGTCACACGCTGAGAAGGGGTGGAGGAAAAGCCTGGGGGTCAGATAGGTACCACTTCAATAGCGAAGTGAGGCCGGTTTGATCTTCGGACATGTGGATGCCACTCGACCATATGAAGCACGACAAATTGATACAAATCCTATAAGAGTTCGGGTTCTATAGATGGGACATAATAATTATCCTCAATATAAACTAGAATCATAATGGGTGTGTTCGTACTGCAAATGATAACACAAACTATCTCAGCATAAAATGAGGAGTACATCAGGGATGCCTGGGATGCAGAACAGGATAGAAACGAATTTTCCGCCATAATGGTGGTTACTTTTTAACTTATATTCGGATTAAATATTTAAGGAAGCCTTAATGGAGACAACCGAAGGTATTATTGTGAATGGAGTAACCGTTAACAATATTAGATATGCCGACGATACCTTAGTGCTTGCTAATTGCGGAGAAGACCTTCAAAATCTAATGAACAAAATAAAACAGACTTGTGATCAGTATGGATTAAAACTCAACGTTAAGAAAACTAAATATATTATAGTTAGCAAACAAAATTATATACAGGATGACGGTATAAAAGTCGGAGATGCCACACTGGACAGAGTAGAGAAACTCGTGTATCTCGGCAGTAATATCAATGAGAGCTGGGATCCAACCGCAGAAATTAAAAGCCGAATAGAACAAGCCCGAGCTGCCTTTGTAAAAATGAGAAACGTACTTTGCAGTCACGATCTTAGCATTGACCTTAGAGTTCGAATGACATCTTGCTACATCTTTCCTGTCCTGCTGTATGGAGTGGAAGCGTGGACTCTAACTGAGGCTATCCTTAGAAGCTTGACAGCCTTTGAGATGTGGGTATACAGACGACTACTGAAAATAAGCTGGGTCGACAGAGTTAGAAATGAGGCGGTCCTTAGAGGGCTGAACCAAACAACACAACTGGTCAATATAAGAAAGAAACACAAGCTGGAATACTTCGGTCACATTATGAGACACCCTGAAAAATATGATCTTTTACATCTGATCATTCAGGAAAAGATCCAAGGTAATCGTGGTCCTGGTAGAAGAAGAACATCATGGCTGAAAAATCTAAGGCAATGGTATGGAAAATCAACTACATCGTTATTTAGAGCTGCTGTCAATAAAGTCACGATAGCGAATATGGTAGCCAACATGATATCCAACGATCGATAACGGTCATGGAACTAGAAGAAGAAGAATGGTCGCAAACCTCAACGCAGACGATATATATGAGGAGGACCCTACTAAAATATTACAAAACTAATGTACAGATGCCTGAATTTGGAAACCGAAAAAATATGGTTCAGAAAATAATTCAGGGAAAGATATATCCAATTCTTTTTTTTTTTTTTTTTTTTCATAGGGTCGTAGAAAAAATATTGTTTACAACTTATGTATAGAATGTCTTTTTTTACTGATGAAATTGTCACAAAACTTTTTCATTAATAAAAAACAGTAACAATGTACGGACTTATTGCATAAATTACTATTTAATTTTTTTTTTTTTTTTTTTTTCGTATAATTATTGTTGAGTATAGTTCTTACGTTTTAACAAAATTTCATATCTATACTTCCACTATATTATTAATAAATATGAAGTAACACGGCAAAAACTAATTACTTAAAAAAATGCATTGCATTTTTATACAGAAAATTTAATGAAACCACTAAACAGCATTTACAGAAAAGTTTCATAAGAACATTTCATAATAATATTATCTACTAAGGCAGCATTTCATTAACAATATTATGAAAAACATGGGACATCCATTAAATTATCTACTAAGTACTTTCAAACAAAAGATGAGGATATATTAAAAATAACGGGAGTAAGGAAAAAATTGTAAATATTTTTCATTCTGCGTCATTTGAAAGTAAAGTAATACTGAACCGATGCGTTGGTAGAGTTCATGGTTGTATCAGGATCTCCATACTCCGTTTTCGTTAATAGATCAAAATATATTTGCTAAAAAATATTTACGATCTACAGTGTGTGTTTTTGGAGCGGAACACAATATGGGAGAGTGAAAAGTAAGCTTTGTTTCCCCTTACTATTCTTATTTGAATTGAACATAGCTCTTGCCTGTGTTAGCTTTTTTGTCTTGTGAATATTTATTTCTATTCCGGTCTCTTTGGCCCCTTTTTTTAATTAAATGTACATGATAACTTGTAGAAGCTGATATTTTGTCGTTTTCATTAATTCGCCAAAATATTTTAGTTCTCTTATATTTATTTCCCTGTTCAAAATCGTTTCCTTCGAAAATATTTCCAAGACTTCTTATTTGTAACTACGTTCAGTTGATACAGTTAACAGTTATTGTTGTGCTTAAAATTAGCCACATATAGATAAACAAGATTTTCCAATAAAAACAAGGTTACAACTCGTTATTTTTCTATATACTCTCAGATGTACACTAGAAGATGGTAACTATATAATGAAAGAATGCTTACCTTTCTACCAAAAGCAAATTTAAAGAAGAAATTAAGAATACCGTTGGGTATCCTGGTTCCAAGTGCGTGTTGTAAATTTACTTTGTATCCCTTGAGCACTTGATCAGGATATTTTGTGCGCCACCACATTACGACCCAGGCTAGATGGTTTTCAATCATAGAAATTGTGGCGTGGGCCAGATTTCTCTGCTCCGCTGTCAAACACGCATCGAGATCATGACCGAATTTTTGCGAAAGATCCTTTATGATGATGGCACTGTCAGCGATTTCTTCTCCGTTTAATTCTATAAACGGCAACTGGCCTTTCTTTGAGCGGTATTTCATTTTGTGGTCGACATTCTGAAACAAAAAAATTATGATGAATTACACTCATTTCAAGCCAAAATAAAATGCACTATGTTAATTCTAAAAGTACAAAACCTTAATAAATTTTATTTATTAATGTTTTATATTTCAATATCAAAATCAAAACGTTAAAATAAACTTATTTTAAAGTAAAATTGTGGCTTATTCCCAATAAAAATAGTAATCTGCCATTTAAATCAAATCGCTCCAATTACTTCCACTATTCAATTATCGACAAAGCATTTGAAGACCTAATATCGCTATGTCGTTTTAAATGTTTCTCTGACATCCTATCGTTGAAAACGCATACCTACTTAAAAATTTTTCCATATCTGTATACGAAAAGGTCTGATTTATGAGATAATTTAAAAAGACATTTAACGAAAACTCGACTTTGTGGTATAGTAAATAAAGTAGAGGGCTGGATTATGTTTGGAGGATGAAATATATACAGAGCCGTATTAAGTTCGTCGATAAAGAAATATGTGAGGGCCGGATTATATGTTACAAATCTGTAAACAGCTAGTATATTGGCCAAATCATACAGGCGTCAAAAAGACAATATGAATACATGGAAGCCTCGGCTTTGTTTGAAGCTATAAATGATAAAAGAGATAAAGCACTATATATAGCAATTGTTAAAGCATTCTTTAAAAATGGATAAAGTCAACCTATCACATACAAACGTGGACAAAATCATTCTCAAATATAACATTATATGACGTGAAAAAGAAATGCGCGAATTGAAGGGAGACAAGGTAATAGTTAGTGAGTCTGTAAGCTAACGAGATAGCATGCTTGTGCTAGAGCATTAAAGCAAAGAGAGAAACCAAAATATCAAAGAAGGCAACTAAAAATCAAATTGTGAATGTTATAAAATGAGAAAAAAGTATATTCAGGGTAAAAATTGAAGAAAAAATGAGGGGAAACATGAAAGGGAGTCGTAATACATGGTTATTATAATTATATTGTTACGACAAGCCCTTGCTACGCCGCTGATCGAACCTTCGAGTAGTATATTAGAAGAAGCTACCACCAAAGAATATAGACGCTTAGCGTCTATATTCTTTGCTACCACTGTCGAGACAATTCCAAGGTGTCTGCGTCGATAACGTTCTACAGGACCCTGGGAGGGTTTCATGAAATATATATAAAGAGCATTTAAAATTCAAATAGTCAGTGGATAATATATTTGTACAGATAAAAAAATTAGTGTTATAAATTAATTGTGTTTTTAGTGTTAGTGTTAGAATACAGTAAATAAATTAAAATAAACATTACAATAGGTACTGCAATGGCTAATGTTTTTAGCTTTGCGGAGTTTACTGAAAGAACATGGTCTGGATGAAAAACACGGGATACTTCTTTTGTTCTACAAGTCTTTGGATGATACAGATTCAAAGAAAATTACCAAATTGTACAGTATTGTTTATCCAAAATGATAGGCGCAGAAAATAATCAGAGTCATAGAAAAAACAGTAAAAAAAATAGATATTGTTGCGAAGCTATTATCTTATGACATTTTAATAATATTTACACGAAAATTTACACACATTTAACTTCATCTTAATAATATTTACTATCTTTAATGTGAATTAAGCACAATTTCAGTTTAAAATAAGTTTAATAATATTAAAATTGAAAAAAGCATGGACTTCTTAAGGTATGATTAATAATATATTACTTATAGAATGCTACTGCAAACAAATTATTTATGCAACAAAATGATAACAAACACTGCTGCCTCAATAGAATAATTTATATCGCATTCCAAGTATATAAATCATCTGGAATCTAATCGAAACAAATGATATTTATCGTAGAAAGAGTGATTCAAGCTCAAGGTCTCCATTAGACATGCAACCGCAAAATAGTAATACGTTATAGCGAAGCATAAAAATTGGTACAGCGGAACTAAATTGCAGAAATCCGTTTATTTTCCGTTGCAATGCGACTTACTTTAGCAACTGTTACGCTTTTCAATATGTTAGTATGCTCTTTGTCTTTCTCGATTCAATAAAAATCTGCTACTTTCAGTAAGTTTTACTAAATATAGTGTGTTGCAAAATATACGATACGGAAAAGTTCCTTTTTAATGAGTTAGTAATATGATCACAACATTTCTCGCTAGAAACAGTTCATGCAAAACAATTTTGCTACGTGATTGAAGTTTTAATTTACTGATACAATTAAAATATTTTACTCAAACTATGTATTATTATACCCAAACCAAAAACGCTACAGTAACTTATGGTTCAAGCGTAAATAAAAGTAAAACAAAAACAATTCTCAGACGAAAAGATCTGAAGTGGTAACTATCTTCGATAGTCCAGGAAATAGAACATTAGAATCTGCGGTAAAGCATAACTTATAAAATAATCAAAAGGCAGAAACAGAGAATCGCAAATGATTTGCAACATAAGAAAAGTGGGACGTGTACGAACTCATCACTTTATAGGCCCCCATAAAATGATTAGACCCTCCGAGATATAGTAAACTGATCACCGGCATCCTTTGGAGATAGGTAAACTCATCACCGCAGATAGGTAAACTCATCACCAGCATTTTTGCCCCGAAGCTCTGGTTTCTAATGCGCAAGATTGTCTGTTACCTGTTACATTTCTCGTTTATGTGGTAATTTATTAAATTCAGAAATTGTTTTAAGCAAATGGCTTTAAAATAGAAATTAATATCCGGTTTCTTACGGTATGGCCTAGTACACGTATCTGCCAATGTACACGGTTTTGAGATCTGAAAAGTCAGTTGCAAAGGTTTTCGTCAGTGAACTTTATAATATAAACATATGAGGAGCTTTTTTACAAAACTGCATAAATCCACTTTTCAAAAATTTTCAGGAGACGTAAAAACGTGCTGCAGCTGTTGTACTAAAATTTTCGAAATTTCAGAGAACATAATCAAATTGAGGTTAGACTTAGAGAAATAAAACGTTAATTAACATTATTTTTATTGATTTGCATTAACAAAATATAGCCATGTGTCTGTTGGAGATATCGCGTTTTGTAAAAAAAGATGGGAGATATTAACTTTTGTCAAATTAACAATATCTTAGAAATACAAAATATTAAACGGCACCCACTAAAACAAAAAAAAATGAGGAGTACAAACAATTTAGATGTGAACATTTTTTGGCTCATCTTCCAAGCAATCACACTCGCCATCATGGTAGTTGTGGGTTTCTGGATTTGGATCACTAGTAACTTTGTGTTGAAGAGCATTAATATACCAATGAAGATCAGGGATCTCTTTCCAATTTTGTCCAAAGTGGGTTTGCAATAAGTGAAGGACATCTTTTTTTTTCTCACGGAATGAGATAGTGGGATTTGGGGAAGAGCCTGAAGAAAATCATTTTTATTTTTTTTACAATGCTTCTAAAAGGTTCTGTTCCACTATCGAACCTATAGTTGGCGCAGCATTTTATTTTGGTTGAAGTATGCCGGTCCCTTGTTTTGATTTTCTTAATAATGAGGCGTTTGGTTTGGCTGATTCCTTTTATTTTTTGATAAATCATTTCAAGGCTTTTGATATCGTATATCACCCAGTCTTGTCCCAGTTTCTGTACAGAACCAAACTCCTCGTAAATAGAAGCATACTCTTCGCTCGAGATGATGGTATCAGTTTTTTTCAAGCGCTTCTCCACACGGCCAAAAGCTCGATCAGCTGGAAGAAAACTGTGGCCACGAGTCGGAAAGGTGACATGAATTTTCTGTACATTCTCTGGAGCCTCATTTTTAAGCCAATGGCACAAAAGATGAACAATATGCGCATTTTTATTTTGGCCAGCGCAACCATCACAAAACAACGATACTGCAGAAAAAGACGAAAGATCTTGCCTTCTTAAGTGATGGATGAGTGCAGATCCGATTTCATTTGCTCCTCTGCTTCCCTGCGTTTCATTCCACGTATAAAATGTTGGTGCCTTTGAGTCAATAGGCACACAGCAAAATGCATAGAATGCAATTTGTCGGCGATAAAAGGCATCGCCGATTGGAGTTTTAGGGAGTGGATGCACTTGTTGCAAATCAAAAACAAAACTATAAGTATCACTGGGAACTTCCTTCATTAGTTTGTAAAACGCATCCGCTCTCAGCTTGTGAATACGAAGTTCAGTCATTGGACTAATTCTTTCAACTGAACCGCGAGCGTTTTGTTGAATAAGAAATTTAAGACGAGTGCACGTAGCGCATGCGTCTGTAGCTGGAGAGGAAAATCCAATGTTAAAATCGGTTACAAAAATACGGTGAAAACATGACTCACGTGAAAATCGGCAGTGTAAGCATCCTTAAACATTTTATATAACTTATTTACACTTAACTCTGCTGAAAGGTAAACTCTTTTACTTTTTCCTCTTCCATAATGAGATTCGACACAATTTAGTTTACCAAGAAATTGATGGACTGCTTCCTTTTTGGCTCTGAAAAAAGCTTCTCGTCGATAACCACCTCTATTTTCTTTGGGCAGCAGACCTTGATTGACGACCTTTCCAATCCGCAGTAGTCGAGAGGCAGGTACACTCATTGAAAAAGCAAAAAACTTTTTACACACAGGAATCATGCGTTTCTGTTTCTGACTATTGAGAAAAAATTTCACAGAAACCGTTCTTGTGTGAGTTGCAGAGACAGGCGTACCACTTCCCCTTCTTCTTTGGGGCTCGAAAGCAGAGATATATTTCATCAAAACAAGATCTTGTTTCTCTTTACCCTCTGCCATGTAGACTGCTTGTCGATTAAGTTTTATATCATCGTAGGATACCGTAGCACAACGAAGATTTTTCGAATTATGGGCACATGGTCTGGTCTTCTGTTTTAGAAACACTAAATGAGGATCACTATCGTTGTACTTCATAATTTTTGAACGCCCTCTCTCACTTGTTTTGATGGATCATCTTTTTTTAGATCCCACCGATAAATTAGTAACAGTATCCATCTCAAAATAACACGCAAAACACAGAAAACAACGTTGACATACAACGAATTCACAACATCCCGTCTCATCGAACGGAAAAGTACTGATAATCTCATACAGCGTGGCCACGCGTGGCATGGCCTGGCTACGCTACACACTGTCAGTGCGACCCGTGGGTAGTTTTAGAACTAACGAATATTATATTTTGTTTCACGAATCAACATCTAATTCTAGAGGATGCTTTTAAATCCAAACAAAAATAGTAGAGGGATAGATCTGCAGGCCGGAGGATTTATGCAGTTTTGTAAAATAAAAATTAATTTTAATGGTTAGCTAAAGAAGGAGATGTTAAGTTTTGTATAAAAAAAGAGTGAACATGGGGTAAAGGTTTTTGAGTGGATTAATTAAGTTTTGTGGAAGAAACGTGATTTTGAGGCTCCTTTTAAATGGGAAATATTAACTTTTAACACATGAGACTTATACACAAGATCTAAGGCAGATCAAACTCTCGAAATTCAACAAAAAATGTATTTTAGCCGGAAATGGATTTATGCAGTTTTGTAAAAAAGCTCTTCATATATGAGCATGTGCTATTTTCGTTTATATCGAAAATCGTCCCCAACTTATTATCTAATTAGAAATCTATTTATTATGACAGAATAAATCAAAATGCTGAAGTACAGTTTCCTGGCTTATATAAATGATCAAAGCCTACTTGATGAAAGATTATCCTGTGAAAACAGCAAAAAAATGTAAAAATTATAATGTTTTAAAGACTTGAAATATGGAACTGAATTTAAAATTTTTTGCCAATATGGAAATGAAGAAAACTATGAAAATTAGAAATATTAGGAGATCTATGTGGGTAGGCAAAAGAAATTCACTAACCAATGCATTACTGGTACTGGGAACAGAGGACGGTTCATTTATAACGTTGATGGTGGTGGTTAGCGCGGATATTGGCGCAGGGGTTAGTGCAAACATTTCCTACAGTAGAATTTTAATTGACAGGTAGAGCGAACGGTATTTTCTTTATGAGAGGTCTTCAAGTCGAAGGTAATCGTATGTTGTCATTTCTTTAATTGAGACAATTTGGCATTTTTTCAATTTCCTTCTACATGGAGATGTGACAATGTGACTTTAACAATTTAATCAGAAATCTAAAAATGTAATATCAGAAAGGGTAATCTACTTAAAGCAACAAAGTAATATTATCTACCAGAAACATCTTGTACAGTTGACTTAAAGAACTTAATTAAGCTGATTTTTTTCTGTTTGATTAAAATGATCAGTCACCAGTGCGAAACTAAAAAAAAAACAGTATAAAATCTACTCACCAGTTGTATGACATTTAACCTTACACCTATTCGTCGCACAAGTCCACAAAAGGCAATTCGATTTTAGAGTCTTTCACAATTGAAATTTGAAATTATTGATATCTATTATTTTACGTCCGCATTGGCTCAAAACGTAATCAAAGAGCAGTTTACTATCCATGTTAAAGAAACAAGGGCAAATAAATAGAAATTTTTCTTTTCGCATAGTTTTAGGTAGTTATCAACAGAATTTTGTGGAATTCTCAAATAGAAACCAATTATGTAATTATATTTGCATTTAATACATCTATTTTAGATTTATTCTGTCAAATTACCAAATCTTAGCAGTTTTCAAGGGGTTTATAGTCTATTCCTACCACGGGGTGCAGGTAAACCAGTGATGAGTTTACCAATCTCTTGGGGTCTATTTTAAAATCCCTACTTTTATGGCAGTGATGAGTTTGTACTATGTACGAGGGTATTTATGTTAATTGGTGATGAGTTTACGTGTACCCGAAAAGTGATCCACTATACACTCCTCAACAACTTATTAAAGTGAATACATAACATATTACTACAAAATAACTGTTTAAAACTGTGTAAAAAGTATTTATTGTTTACATAAATATTTTGTATATATATTTTTATTATTTTTAACATAAGACCATATTTAAAAGCTAATTATATTCTCTAAATTTCACACTTTAAAATGGCAACTCAAACACATTTGATAACAGCATGCAATTTTTTTTCGATAACCGCGCCATGAATTATTAGAATATACCCTTAAAACATGTGTGTGAGAAAGTTCCTTCAAACATATACCTACTGTATACAATATACACCGCCGATATTCCAAGAACACCAGGAAGCACTTCTCAGTCTTTATGCAGATGACACAGCAATTTCGGCTAAACACAGAAACATTGATAAAGCTGTAAACAACTTACAGACAGCATTGGATAAAATAGAAGAATGGAGTATCCAATGGAAAATAGCCATCAACTCAGAAAAACTCAAGCAGTCATGTTTAAAAAGAGAAGAGCCCCAGACGAACAGCTTAGAGTACAAAACAATCCCGTCGAATGGAAAAGAGAAGCAAAATACCTAGGAGTCACAATGGATCAAGGACTAACCTTAACGAAACATGTGGACCAAACTATCCAAAAACAACCACAGCCAGAGCAGTAATAAGAGGACTCATAGGTCGAAAAAGCAAATTAATAAAAACGTAAATAAGACTGATAAACAGCATCATACTTCCAATAATAACATATGCATCTCTCGCATGGGGACACATAATTAAATGAAACAAAAAGGGGATACAAGCAACACATAATAACAGCCCCAGAGAAGCGGTAAATATACCCCGATACGTTTCTGAAAAGCCAGAACAAAATTTGCTGAGCTAGAGAACCACCCAAGCCCGATACTGTGAGAGATAATAAGATATGATGCGTTCCATCGATGGAAGCACAAAAGACCAAAACAGCAAATCCTGGCCAACATATAAAGTCTAGAAAATCGTAGCTCTATCAACAACAACCCAGCACATAGCACTGGCAATTTTTATAATGACTAATGATATTATTTTTCAGACATCTCTTAAAAAAAATTACAATAAACTTAAAAAACGGCTTCGGCTACAAAAAAAATTACAAAACTACTAATAAAAAGGCGAAAACCACAAAAAAAAAGTAACAAAAAACCCTAAACACGGACACGAGAGGCCCACATCCTCGAGCGCCAAGTCGCCGAACTAGGCGAGCCCAAAATGGAGACTTGGGGCCCAAGCAAGCAATTTCAGATTCTATGATAAGTCACCAGAGATAGCAGGAAAAGGGCGCCTTACGCTAACCTGCTTTGATCGGGATAGCATATCGTGTTGGAGTTCTTGTACCCAGGACTTCCACACGACGAGCACTTTGCTGGAAGAGAGCCCCTGTCGCGCATCAGACTGCTATAGGGTTGAAGAGGATGGTCTGAAGCATTGGGGCGCAGTGGATTACACGAATTAATCCTCCTGGCCCCAATGAATTGTAACATCTAGTGTCATTCTAAGGGGTGTATAAGTCTCACAGGCTGGGTTAAATTAAATTGCTTGCTTGCCGAGTTCCTTTAAATCAAATTTCACTACAAAGTGTCGTGCTTTCTATTACTTCAAGATCAGTTGCAAACCAATAGAACAGAACTCACATGTTTTGTTGACCACCCTTGAGTTCTTGGATAAACAAAAACGAAACGCGTCATTTTCGTTTTTTTTTTTTCGGTAAATAGGCTAACTACCCTCCTAAGAAGCCAGAATATCGTCGACGTTCGCGGATGCACAACATATCCAGTTCCTACTACACGAGTCCAGCCCTCAGCAAAGCCACATTCGATCAACGCGTACAATTACAATTGAAACAAAGGGGTAAGTGGTTATTTAAATGAATTACTTGTGCTAATAATTGTTACGAGTTACGCCCATCACCTATTTACATATATCTATTTTATTTCAGTATTTATGTAGGGCGTTTCAATACGCCCTACTTAATCAACAACAAAACAGAAAAAAACTATTTGTGAAAAGGAAAATTGTGCCATTTACATAGAAATCAGAAACAGAACTCGCGAATAAAGGCAATAAAAAGAGAAAGTTAGATTACGTTCACAAATGACTTAGATCACGAAATCTAGGGTGCACAAAAGAAAGTATGGAAGATGATACAAAACACAAAAACAAACAGTAAATGAATTTGTACAGATAGAGGAAATCTCGGCTGAGACGTATGAAAAATATTTCTTCAGAGAACTCTATAAAAGTGAAGAAACGAGCGACGGACCGGAATACAAAACGAAAGAAAGATATATCGCTAAAGAAACAGAAGTAAAAGCGAGTATGAAGACTATCGGTTCAATATCTAACAGCAGCATAATTTTAAATATGAGATTTAATGTCATTTATCGAAAAATATTCCTCCCGATCGCAAACTGATTTACCATCGAAAAGAAGTAGCGCTCATTGTATCACTAATTATTTTTATTTCCCTCTGTTACAGCATGCGTCCGTCACACGTAAACGAACTCGCTAGTAAACAGACAATGTTTCTAATTTTGAAAAGTATTACAGTTACCATGTTTCTACGCCACAGAAATCTGCACGCACGCTGTTACGGCCTCAGTATAGACTGTGTAGCAAGCACGTGTTCTAGCCCTTAAATTAATTACAAGCAGCCTCCTTCTGGTTATAAGTTACTTTTTCAGGACATCGCCTGAAAAATCTCGACGAGTTGTAACGACTCACGACAATGAAACGGACTTCAGTATGAGTTGTAGCTTGTTCTCCGCCTTCTACATGCATGTAGTATACAATTCCCGTTGTTCAAACCGATTTCATGCTCTACTCACGACACTTTTTGATACATTCAGCCGTCGAGCTACTTCTTAAGATAAACCTTCCTGTATCACCAACTGCTCGAGTTGTGAGGTTTCTAGTCACGTAGTGGCATATTTTTTATACGAATTCGTCTATCAACTATTAATAATTAAATTATCCAATTACTAAGAGCACTTTTGTTTAGCTGAAGCGATGATAAGACAGATGACGCAAGATATTTGCAATAAGAAATGATTACTTTGTACTATCCAAAGCATTTAGAACAATTAAAATTATCGAGTAAAATTGTTAAGGCGTATTTTTGAAATAGAGCCTGATAAAACTTAAGAATGTCTATGATAAGGAACAAGTAATGTCAAATAAGTACAACCATAAAAAATTAAAGAACTTTCAACCATGAACTGAACAAAAACCAAAGGCAGATTCAAGAAGGAAAACAAGTCAATATAACAATAATAAATATATACAATCCAACGAAAAACGTATCAGAAAACGACCAAAACGTTAGAAATTAGAAAGATTAGATATACAAGGAACTGTCTAGAAACGACATAGTAACTGAAGGGGTGAGTGGATGAAGGGAGTAAGTAACAAAACTGAGTTTTTGAGAAATTTAACTTCAAAGTTTTATCGCTGGAACTTTTTTATTAATCGATTTTTTAAACCGATTTTTTTTTATTCTCACAGGTAGGATATGTATAAATTTTATTGTAAAAACAAAAATCTCCCCGATTTTTAAAAACTTATTTGAAAAATATATATTTGTACTTACCTCTTTTATCCAAAAACTTTTTTGTGTTAGAAATTATGTCTATGCCAAAATAAAGGGGGTATGTGGACTTACCTCCTTTATCTAGGATAAATATTTGCATTTTCTTTTGAATAAGCGCTATAATCAGGAAAAAAATAACATGGATGTCAATGTCATCACTTATATTTTTGGTTTTACAAAGGAATCACAAACACTGAATTTCTAAGCAGCTTTTTAATCAGTCTAAGGATATTGTACCACCTTCTTAAAATGTTTGTTGCTCTATGATGACTTCATAATACCACTTATCCCTTTCTGGAATAAAGCAAAGCTGTTCTTTTAGGTTGTCTACCTTTTCTTTGCTTAATGATCCAGTATTTTGGATATGTCTTGGAATGTTGAATTGTTCAGGTAGAAGGGATGGGAAATTTTTCTGCATGAGGATACATACCATTTTGAAAGGTGTGTAGTAATTGTAAGACTCCTTGAAAAGGTATGATCCAAAGACATCTACGCGAATCCACTTGATTCCAGTTTTGAAATTAACCTTTTCATTAAGAAGATCTTTTTTTCTATTCATTAGTTTCATGGTTTTCATAATATTTTCCGTGTCTCAAGTGATGTTGCATGTCTATCACCATATTTTTCTTGTTTGAAGAAACAATCGCATCACGATATTCATCAGAGATGTAAATGTTTTGATGTTTCTTTAGTCGTTTCTCAATATGTCCAAATGCTCTATCCGAGTCTAAGTACGAGTGTCCTACCTCTTCCCAAGGCTGTGCTCACCAATAAAATAGTATTAATGTTGTCCAATGCTGTGCCATATATGATCAAAACATCATCAAATCTTAAAGTGTTTTATTCAAACATAATTCACTTGTATGACTGTATGTGTCTAGCATACGGCCTGAATTGCGTTGATGAGACTATATGGTTGTAATTTCCACTTGTTAACGAGTTGGAAAAAAATGGGAAAAATTTTTTATTAAAGCTCCTTTAAATGTGTAACTATTTAGAGAAAGATTGCCTAACATTCCATTGCCACCTGAACCAGTGTTAACTCGGTAGGGTACATGGTTAGATCCAGCTTTATACAACGACAAATATATCGAAAATGGCAATAGCTTTGTATTGAAAATTCAAGATACTGCTAGCAGAAACTTGTGCTCAATCGTTTTAAAGATGCTTTTGCCCACAAGATACTGAAACAGATATACGATCAAAAAATTTTTATTTTGCCCGGCACACGAGTCCGTCCACAAAATTAGATGATCTTTTCCTTTAAAGGCTGGATCCACTTCGATTGTTCGTAGAAAACAACTAAAAATTTCCGAGCTACCTCTGGAAGCTTGATTTTCCGTCCATGTGCAGAAAACAGTTTTTTCCACATTTTTGGTTATTATGTGGATTCCTAAGTTGTAAAACCACATTTGTCTAAGATAAAAGGCTTTCGAGGTACTAAGCCTAGGTAGGGGCATAGTTTGCTGTAGATCCAATGTTACATACACAGTGTTCTCTGATTTGCTAGCAAATTCTCGATCTGCGTTTTAAGATTTAAACGCTGATTTGTAATTTTCAGCGTGCTCTTCATTACTTTTGCCAGAATCGCATGTGCTACATGTATCGCTTTTGGGATAACCAAAAGACAGATTAAATTCATCATTAAAAATGAATCGGTATGTAGCCTCTTTTATTTGAAATTTTTCATTTCTTCTTTAAAGTTTATGCATTCTAGGGATCGAAAGTTGCGGTGAAAGATATTTTTTGTGAATATTACAATTCCTGGAGTAGTGCGACTCTTCTGCTGGGAAACTGGAAATATGCTCAATGACGTAAGCAGCGACTTCAGCAGGGGTCTTGTTAGGTCTGACTGCGTGTTTTCCCCTTCTGTCCGGTTCAGGGGCATTTTTCCCTGATTTTATTGAAGTTTGAATCAGGTCAACCTTTTTCAAGCTGATTGCAAACAAGGAAATGAAAGCCCGTTTGCATACGGTAGTTTGCCGGCCACTACAAGTTACATTGTATTGGTAGGTGGCAGTTTTATGCTTTAAGGCTCCAGTTTTCTTTGTCATTGGTTCCCTTTTTTTAATGCTCTTAAAAAGAAGGCAGTTTTTTGCATTTACATCTAGTTTGAAGTAGGAAGAGAATATTGATTCCCTTTCTTCTACAGTTATTGACTGTAGCGATACACAAAATACTTGTAGCGGCAATTTTCATTGCACAAAATCCCAGAGTTAACGGTTTTAGCGGGTTTTACTTGGCCTATTTTAGAAATGTAGGTCATCCCTTAGGTCTTCCCGTAGGTTTTTATGTTCTTTGGCTATATTTGAATCAGAAAAAAATGATATCACTAATGTTGCCGTTTTATTATGGCAGCTGACGAATACATGAAGGAGGTATGTCACAATTTTTATTCTCTTTGGTATGGGTGAAGGAAGTAAGTACTTTATCTTGTTACTTACCTCCTTCATCAACTAATGATCGAAGACTTCAAAGCAAAAGAAGACAAGGAAATATTACGAAAAGAAACAATCGACGACACAGTAAATGATAACGGAAGAATCTTATGCAACCTAGTATCACACTTATGACACAAATATGAGCCAAATAGATTATATCCTAATATTAAAAGAAAATGAAAAACAGTAATACATGAGGTAAGATTCTATGGACGTGCAATAAGAGACATAGAAATGAAAATAGACGACTGCAATTCTTTTTAATTCGAGCTCCACCGTTGTTCCACACGTTTTTCGAAGTTTAACCCCTCATCAGGAACACTTGTGGTAGCTCGAACTGAAATGCTCTTCATCTATATGGTCGTTATAGTAACATAACATGCCTGAGTACGTTAGTAGCTACCTCTATATGAAGGAACAAGAGGTCGGGAGACTTCTCTTCGACGGCGAATTAGTTGAAGTGCAAATCCAAGCTTACTGGAAGCTATTGAGCGATGATAGAAATAATCTTTTATTCCGACAATAAATCTACAGTCTACCCTTCAAAAACACAATCTCTTGCATTCTTTACGTAGAGAAAAGATGTTGAAATGAATAAATGAATTTGTTGAATGACTTATGTCGACTCCTGTACCTCAAATAGAAGAATTGTACGAAGACTGGGAGAAGAGCAGGATAATGCCGGTATTTAAGAAGAGAAAACCAACACTGCAACAACTATAGGTAAATAACGTTACTGATTATGATTATATGACTAACCCTTTACACGGAGAAGAAAACTGGAGATTGTCAACAAGAATTCAGAGAAAGCAGATCCACAATAGGTGAATGCGATACATACAACACACCATCTAGATCTTTAAATTTCATAAACAAAATATTATTCTCTTCGTATATTTTAGTGGAAGATCGTGTACAGATGCAATATTCGTCATAAAGCAAATTACTGAGAAATCACTAGAGTATAATAGTGTTGTGAATTTATTTAACTGCTATGTCTTTATTTAATTTATAATGTCTTTATTAATTTATTATATTGTTCCTATTTTAATTTATTAAGAAGCACGATAATTTATATAAGTTTATTTAACCACTAATAATACATAATTTATTTTATACGAACGCTACAATTAAAATCGCGGGTGCGAGTCTTCAGATATTAACTAACTCCTTCAATGAAAGCTCCGTTATTATATATAAAAATACAACTGGCCTAGAATTCAGGAGAATCCCTCTGATTTATACTAGAAGGTAAATCCGGGTCATCGTCCGACCGGTTTCTGAAAAGTTCCGTCTCAGGTAAATTTCTGCCAGCTAATCGAAGGGTCTCGTAAAATCTAAAACATATAAGTGAATAAACAAGATGTTTACAGGTTTTTAATATGACTCATATTTTTACGTAACATTGCCCCCCTCTTAAGAGATGGTTCCTCCTGGAACCTTGTCAGGACTGTAACTGGAACGGTATGCTGGTATCGGCAACTAGACCCTCTTTTACAACTTCCAGTTGTATAAAAATGACAAGGGACGGTTTTCTCTCCGCACCAGTAACTATGCGGATTGCAACAGACTGGACTTCGGTGTCTTTAAAGATCTCCTCCACCATATTTCGGATAACCCTCCAATCTAATTGGCGGCACTCCAACTTTGGCATGGCTAACTTTTGCACGTCGGACTCTAGTACGTGCTCTCTCAATTGAAGTAAGGCTTCCCATACATCTCGGTAGGTAGGTTGGTCACGGGCAGTGTCTTTTGTTACCAGGTAGAAAAGGTAACGTGATGCATCTTGGAGTTTCAAGGTTTTACCGGGAGCTGGCACTTGGCATTGAAGTTCTGCAACTCGACCAAACTTCCTTCGAAAGACGGATGCCAACCCTGGTGCGTCTTTGATACTGGCCGGGATGGTAAGGGCCAGCGATTAGTCATCGGGGAGAGCGAGTAGATCTTGCTTTTCTTCAGTGGTAACACCATGGCTTTCCCCTCGGAATCTTGCTTATTCGGTAGATGACATCGTTGATCTTCTCCATAATT
Source organism: Diabrotica undecimpunctata (assembly GCF_040954645.1). Taxonomy (NCBI): domain Eukaryota; kingdom Metazoa; phylum Arthropoda; class Insecta; order Coleoptera; family Chrysomelidae; genus Diabrotica; species Diabrotica undecimpunctata. Next base: position 15,028,793 of record NC_092806.1, read on the forward strand.
AAGTATGGGCCTTACCAAAACTGCTGCAATTTGGGAGAACAACCTTTTCGCTTCTTGGGATTATAGAGCCAGACTTTGTCGTTGTTCTTAAAGCAACCCTTTTCGGCTTGTGTATCGTACCGTTTCTTCATTCGGTCGCTAGCGATCTGAAGGTGGGAATGGACCAACTCATGTACATCGTCCATTCTTCTTCGTAATTCGATCACATAATCTTCACCTGCTACATCTTCTCCAGGTCGACACCCAAACTCTAGATCACAAGGTAGTCGCATTTCGCGTCCGAATAGGACTCTGGCTGGTGTCTGGAAGAGCCCTATGCTCTTCAATTTAATCTCTTCATTTAACATAAGAGCAAAAGAATTTAATATGACAATCTCATCTCAGAAAACTAAAACAATAGTAATCAGCAAAGAACCAACCAGATGTAAAATAGAAATTAATGGCATCAGTACTGAACAATTAATGGAAATAAAATACCTTGGAATTACACTAACCAGCTATGGAGACCTGGACAAAGCAGTGACAGAGAGTACAAAAAGCAAATAGCCTGACAGGATGCCTTAATAACAATATATGGCGAAAGAGACACATTAACACTGAGATGAAGTCAAGAATTTATAATGCCAGTATAAGACCAAAAATGACATATGACTCAGAAACAAGACCCGACACAGCTACAACACAAAGACTACTAGAAACGACAGAGATGAGAGTACTGAGAAGAATTACACGAAATAAGCTGAGAGATCGAAAGAGAAGTGAAGACATTAAAAGAAAGTGTAACGTATGGGAGAGAAAATAGCAAGAGATAAGTTACCACTCGACCGAAGAAGTATTGAAAGACCGCGCAAAAGATGGAGTGACAACCTTCCATAGAGGTATCAATCCTCCAATGAACAAGCAGAATTGCTTATAAAGAGGCAGAAGGAGTAAATTTTAAACAAACCCTTCGACTTCCCTTAAGAAAAATAAATTATTTACAGAAATGGGGAACCGAGACATCTCGGCAAAGTTTATAAGACAACAAAAATGACCAGAGAAGGATCTCGAACAAAAATCATAGAAGAGAGCACCACAAACACATTCAAAATGGAAACGGGATTCAGAAGATGACTCCGTGTCAACAAATCTCTTAACAAAAACAGTAGAAGGAACAGTCAAAGTGAGCGAAAAGATGTAATAATATGGCATTAATGAGTACGAGATGAAAAGGGTCCCGAAGCGGGGAAAAGAGGGCCAGAAATCAACCAAAGGAAACAAAATTCCCACAAATATCCCACAAAAGAATACACAATAAAAAGAGAAGATATAGTCAGATTCATCAAAGCATAGACAGTTAGATAGGATCCCACTCATCTATTAAGAAATGGGTGGAGGCCAAAAACAGAAAGGAAAGTCCTAAAGGAAGATGCAATGACCAGGTTATTAGATATCTAAAGAATGAAAGTAGTAAACTGGAGAGAACTTTGTAAAAATAGAATAGAATAGTGAAAAATTGTAATTAAAGCAAAGTCACACACTGTATCACCCCCCTGAGTATCGGAAATACACAGGGAAGACGCCAAAAATAATTCAGTTTATAATGTAAAAAATTCTTTCAATACGAAGAACAATACATTCTTGGTGGAATAGTCTTATAGACTGGCATCAATATTATAACTCAAGCAACTTGATTGGATCAACAATATTAAAAATAAAACTATTAACATCTCCTCCAAAGGGAGATTGTCTTGATGGCTAAATTGACAACCTGAGATAATATTTATAAAAATTAAAACTTTCGTAAAATTTTATATAATTTTGTAGTTTCAAAGCTGATCGTCTATACATTCGTTGTCTCCACACTGTGGTTTTTAATGATTCCCTTGAACATGCATAACTAATCATCGACGAATGCGTGCTATTTGACTAAAACACGCGAATATTTCCCTGTAGAAAAACCCAATTTAATTACCAGAAATCGAAAGTTCGTTTACCCATGTGGAATGGTCAGACTGAAGAGGTGTGGTGGTTAGCCGTATCTAGGTGAGTAATTTTACATAGAGGGGACGAAAGGATATTAACCCTTATATCGGTTTTGCAAGACCGTATATAATGACAATATACATTATTAGTAATGTCGTGGGAGTTCGTGAGCCGTATCACAGTGCGTTCAATACTTAGAACAATATTTAGACTTATCTACCTTTACCATTATTCACAACAGAAATGAATATTTTAATTAATAATTTATGTAATTAAACCAATTAATATTTCTAAAACATTCACGATATTCTTCCCTCTTCGTGCCTATAATATCATCCGTATTCTTCTACTAGAAATAGTTTAAAAACAAAAATTCGTAATATGTTTAGATTTAGTAAGGATTCCGCAGAAAAACAAAGGTATGGTCCTTAAAAAAATTTAGCTGGAAAAGTTCTCACTTGAAAACCAACAATTTGTAATATTTTTTAAATTTAGTAAGAATACAGGAAAAAGAGCAAAGGGTAAGTTCATCAAATTATTTAGCTGGGAATGTGTTTTGTTGAAAAACAAAAATTTCTAATGTTTTTTTGTAATCTGTAACACGGGAAAAAATATGTTAGTAGAAGGTGGGAGAATATCGACTATACTGTTTGCTATAGCTTTTACGAATTTGAAACTCATAATATGGACATTTAGTTCATTCACTTAACCAATTACTGCTTCAAAAATATTATAAAATAATTACAAATATTTTAAAAATACATATTTTTGAAACTCAAAAAATTCGGGTAATATCGATCAATCGGGTAATATCGACAATGGAGATGGGTAATATCGATCAAGGATGGGAAATATCGATCACAGATGGACAAGTTCAGTGGTTAAGTTTACTTAGGTTTAAGTATAAAATAAATATTTCTTTAGTTACTTTTATAGTTTGAGCAAATATAAAGAGTAGCAGTATCCGCTTCCGAGCAATCTGCATGAGCCCAGAGACCACAGAGACGACATCTCCACCATAATTCACTTGATCCAAACTCCGAACATACTGCACATAGTTCGCTTTTTCGTGTTTGGTGTGCTTTCACGCCATAAGTCTTCTTCTTGACTAATTTTTCTGTTTTTAACTTAGTAGCTCCAATTGTTCGTTTCAGTTCGTCAAATGGTCGAGTGTTGAGTTAGCCTGCTTCTAGTTTTTGTATAACTACTGACTGGTAGTGCCGGTAGAGGGCATAGTACACTGAAAGATATACGAGATAAGCTTTCATTTTTTAGCTGCAGAGATTTATCCTTATCGTCGCTCAGATCAATGTCTGAAACTTCCTCTAATTCTGATTCAGATAAAGAATCTGCTGATGATGCTGCTGCTTTTGGTCTCAGTTTTTTATTTTGGACTCCACTGGGCCCTGGTAGTTCATCTAGGGGAACTGGTGTTGGCGATTGTGTTTGATGTGTATCGGGCAGAGAAGACACATTATCTTGATATTGTTTAACTACTGGTATAAATATTAATTCTTCTTCACAAAAAAACATCGGAATTGAAGGGAAAGATCCCTGTGGTTCGAAAATCATTAATCTATTAACCGTTATGTCAATACCCAAGTACCTGATACGGGAGTCTATACCCGTGCTACCCAAGTACCCGGCATTGTTTCGGTAAACTTCGCTTGTACATTCCGAAAATAACAGACAATTGGGATTTTTCTTTGTTTGCTATCAGTGTTTATTTAACTGTGCTTACAAGTTGTTAATATTTTTGTGACTATATGCGTGTTTTATGTTGTAATTACTTGTAATAATGGCAAGAAGAGAAGTGACTGCTAGCGAATTTAGAAGGTAAGTTATTACTGTTTATTTTAACAATGTTTTATATATAGATCATTCAATTTTAGAATGACGTATGAAAAGCAACATAAGTACTTGCAACAATTTATAGACAATATAGATGAGGAAGTAGACAAAAATATCGAAGTGATGTTCTGGTTGCAAAAGATAAAACGATTTGGCAACGAAAACCGTTTACTGCAAGTCGAACACTGAAACGTAACCTTTTGCGTGAAAAAACGGGCCCAGTACGTTCTACTAAAACTCTTTCGATTAGAGATACATTCAAATGTGTTTTCAGTGACGTAATGTGTGACATAATTATACGCGAAACCAATCGAAAAGCTAATAGCGTTTGTGAAAAGTATAATGTTGAAAACCCCGACAAACCTCGAAATGTTTGGAAGTCACTCACAACAGAAGAATTTGATGCCTACTTAGGTATTCTTATTACAGCAGGAGTACGGCATTCAAATTCAGAGCACTCGAAAGATTTATGGAAAACAGACTCTCATCCTTTGTACCGAGCAAGTATGGGCATAAATCGCTTTTGGAGCATCAACAGATTCTTACGGTTTGACAATGACAAAACACGTGCAGAACGTTTGCAAAATGATAAAGCTGCAGCTATTACAGATATATTCCATCTTCTCAATGATAATTTACGTCGTAACTATGTACCGTCGGATTATCTTACTGTGGATGAACAGTTATTTCCTTTTAGAGGTAGGACACGTTTCACGCAATATATGCCAGCAAAACCTGCCAAGTATGGCATCAAGGTTTCGTGGGTTTGTGACGCCAATAATTCGTATCCACTTACTGGACAAATTTATACTGGAAAAAATTCGACTGGACGTGAAACTAATCAAGGTGAACGCGTAGTAAAAGATTTGTGTTACCGATACAAAAATTCTGGACGAAACATAACAATGGATAATTTTTTCACAACTCTTTCACTAGCCCGTCTCCTGTTGTCTTGGAATTTGTCATTAGTTGGTACTTTGAAAAGAAACAAACCATATATTCCACAAGAAATGCTGCCTTCGCCAGAGCGTGAGCCTGAATCGTCATTACACGGATTCAGTGCAGATCGTGTTACTATTTGTTCATATGTACCAAAAAAGAAAAAAAGCGTTATCTTGCTGTCAACAATGCATGACAACGATAATGTAAGTGGCCCAAAAAATAAACCTGAAATAATTCAGTTCTATAATACAACTAAAGGAGGCGTAGACAACATGGACAAAATGGTTTCTCATTATTCCACTAAACGCAGAACTTTGCGTTGGCCAGTAGCCTTCTTTTACAATATCCTAGACGTAGCTTGCCTAGCAACCTATATAATTTATACAGAGAATAATCCACAGAGTTCTACTGAAACCAGTAAGCGTAGAATTTTTCTACAAGACTTAGGGAAACAACTAGTGATGCCTGCAATTTCTGCTAGATCTAAAGTACCAAATGTATACCGAAATTTTTCATCAAGGTCAGGAATTGAGTGTATGTTAGGAAAACCTCTACCTACAGATTCAAGTAATACTGCAGAGTCATTACCACTTCGAGATTCCACTGGACGCCTCAAAATTGTTGGAAACTGTTACATATGTATGTCTTTAGCGAAAAAGCGGCTAAGAAAGACACGAAAATCATGTAATGTTTGTAATCGTCCACTATGTAACGAACACTCAGTAAATATAAGTAAATGTGGACAATGTGTTTAAAATGTAACTTTTATTTACGTTTCCATATCACTTTTATTATAAAAAAAACTAGACAGAGCTTCATAATTTACTAAACATTAGTCCGGGTGCCACGGGTGGACGTAATGGTGTAAAAACTTTGACAGGTAATTTTAATATATTATATGCATTTTTTTCTTTGGTTTTTATTATAAATCTCTTCGTTCTAAATAATTTTAGGAATAACTAGAAGCTCGAATAAAAATATTTATACTATCGTCAATTATTCAGATAAAACAATTACCAAGGATACCCAGGTACCTGGGTATAGACAGAAAGGTTAAAGGCATTTTTATCAAGTTCCACGTCTGTTGTATTGATTTGCTCATATTTTTTTTTGTTTTATATACTTATTTTGTTTTTATATAAGAACTGGATGGTCTTTAGAAGCATTAACATGCCGCTGAAAATGTTTCAACCATTCCAAGAAAAGTTGTCTTGTTATCCACCCTGATTCGGAACATGTATATATTGCCCCAATAGGACCGTTTTTGTCCAAACCTTATTTCATTTGACGTATAGTACGGGACGTAAGGCCAAAAAACGCCTTCGATAGTTCTAAAATTCTAGATACAAATTTGGATTCCTCTTCCTTGGTAAAGACAGCTTTTCATCCTAGTGTAATTCTTTTGTCCTCGAAACGACCTCTTAATCGGTCTTGCAATGTTCCATAAGGGATGTTGTTTAACTTGGATGCTCCTCTTATCGAAAGTATTTTGTCAGCTATATCGCTGAGGGCTCTTTCCATCGCGTCTTCGCCCCATGAGGATCGTGTTGTTTTTCTGTGATATATTCATGGCATCTGAAATAAATAACATCAACTGAGACCTATCACAATTAGGGTAATATCGATTACGTTCGGGTAAAATCGACCACTATGGTCGATTTTATCCGAAAGCGTGCTCATTGTTGACATGAACTTTTTTAGAAAACACTTAACCTGAAATTATATGATTTTATGATATCTGTATTCTAGAAATATGCTTGCTGATTTCAGCTAATAAATGAGCCCTTACCTTAAAATACGATTGTAGAATCTTATAAAAATCTTACACAAAACACAAATTTACTAGACATTAAGTGCCTATGGCGTATGAAAAATGACGAAGTGGTCAGTGCACCACACTGCGACGTCAATTAAATGAAATTTGAGAGTGATCGATATTACCCTGCGGTCGATATTTCCCCACCTTTAACCATTACTTTTTTTAAGCATAGCTTCATAGAGATGGAATGGACTACGCTTTTTTTTTTTTAATATCGACTTCTAATGCTTTTAGATTGAGTAAGAATACGAGAGAAAAACAACAGTGTTAGTTCATTTATAAATCAATCTGAGAATATTTTTTGTTTAAACACAACAATTTCTAACGTGTTTTTTTTTTAGATTTAGTAGGAATAAAAAAAAACCAGCTGGTAAAGTTCTTTACAAAAAAACAATGAGCTCTATGCTTTTTTAGATTTACTAAGAATATAGTATAGTATTTATGCAAAACTACAAGATTTTTGTGTTTTAATTGTTTGTTTTTTTAATACTTTTATTTTTGCCGGTTAAGTAAATTCATTTACTTAATAACACCCCATTATTGGTTCAGTTGGCGCTACTGGGCCACTCTCATTATTAATTCGGGAGCACCTACTTTTAAGCTTGAATCATCACCGCCCGTTCCAGACACTCAATTGATTCCGCTTTAAATCGATACCATTTAAAGAATTCCAAGCACTAAAATGGTTATTTAATTTTAGGTTATTTATTTCTATCATATAAATGCCCTCATAATAAAATATTAGGGATCAATTCTTCAATAGAACGTTATGATTTAATGGGCCCATTCACATCTAGATAATTGTAAATGAATCACTTATTTTCTTGTCTGGTTTGCTTCCGATACTGGGTGAGTGCATTAAGAAGAGCTGCAATGATTCTTGAAGGAAGTTTTTGTATTGGTATACATAATAAAATATAGAACAAACATTTTTAGGCGATCGGGTAGCATGGATTGAACGAACATTATACAAAATATTTAACAATAAAAAAAGATGAAACAGTAAATATCTGTATTTTTGAATTTATTAATTTTTATAAATTCTAATACAGATAGCTTAAGGCTTTTATTTTGAATACGGAGAATTTGAAATTGGCCCTTTTGCCCTTTTATGTTCTGCTATACGTTTGTTAGAAGTTCTACCAGTTTGACCGATGTAAGTTTTTAGGCAGTCACCACATGTACGTTTGTATACACCACTGTTTAAGTGCATTTTCTTTCGGCTCTTGTTGTTCATGATAACAACAACTTACATAGGACAAACTGAGAGAACCTTTAATACATCTATAGCAGAACACAAAAGGGCTTTTCTCAATGATAGAAAAACAGATTCTATTTTTCACCTTCTAGAACATAATCATTCTTTTAATGACCAATTTCAAATTAGGCCATTATTAGAATATGTGGAAATTAATAAATGAAAAAATACAGATATAATTCTAAATGACCAACTTGAGACTAACAGCACTCCCCTCCTTAACTTATTCAGCTAAAAAGTGTAGACGCAAAATATATCACAAGTTTTTTAAGTTGCATAAAATCTTAAATGATTCGCGGATTGGAAATTAAAATACCAAAAACATAATACAATATTGTCGCGGTCGTGATCGTTTATTCTGTGAGGTGAACACAACCGGTTGAAAGCTAAATACCGCTCAATACTCGTTACCGGAGAATATCAGGTTTCGTTAGGCTTCTTTAAGAACGTAGGGAGTGAACATCTATTTTCTAGGTTCTCGCGGGTCACGAATGGGCCAGCAACAAATAAGCAAAACCCACGAACGAGCTCATCAAGGACCGAAAAATATCCAACAGGAAAGAATGAGCTCACCTCGAAGGTTTTTATTAACTTTATTCCCATTTTCACTGCGTTGTTGGAACTTAACGTTGAAAATTAATGCTGCTAAACAGTTCAATACGTTATTGGTGAGTGGTAAATCTTATTGGTATAGTGGTAAATCTAGATTAATGATAGAGCAAACCCAAATAGAAAAAGTAGAGACATATAAATATCTGGGAACGTGGGTTGATGACAAAAATGACCAAAGCAGAGAAATCAAAGTCCGAATTGAAACTGCAAGGCAAGCATTTGTGAAAATGAAGACAACAGAGACCTTCAGTTGCATCTCAGATTGAGGGCTCTAAGATGTTACATATTTTCTATCTTACTATACGGAATGGAAGCTTGGACATTGAAGAAACAACACATAAGAAAAATAGAAGCGTTCGAAATGTGGTGTTACAGAATATTAAAAATTCAGTGGGTTCAAAGGATTACCAATGCTGAGGTACTACGACGTCTAAATAAGGAGTTAGAAGTTATGAACAGCATAAAAAGAAGAAAACTAGAATATTTGGGTCACATAACCAGAGGAGAAAAATATGAGCTGCTGAGAATTATTATGCAAGGAAGGATCCAAGGAAGAAGAAGCATAGGAAGAAGACGCATCTCCTGGCTGAAGAACCTTAGAGAATGGTTTAACTGTAGTTCACTACAACTTTTCAGAGCAGCAGCCAACAAAGTGACCATAGCCGTTATGATATCCAACCTCCGATAGGAGATGGAACTTTAAAAAGAAGAAATCTTATTATTGAATTCAATTGGTTGCCCGATGTACAGCTGGTTTCTAAAAAAACTGATATGACTCTTAAAGCGTATTTTGTAGAAAATTGAGCAATATATTTTGAAGGATAAATACTTATTATTTACGTACGGTCACTGTCCCTGCTAAATCTTAAAATTTGTCAGATAAATTATTCTGTTCAACCTCAAAAAATGGCTCCACATGCTAGCAAAGAACTAAAAGCAAGAATTGTAACGAAATTAAAAGATGGTTGGTCACTATCTGTCGTAGCGAACCATTTTAACGTGAGCAGAACAACAATTTTTAATATTAATAAAAGATGGACAGAACAAGAAACTCTCGAAAGAAAGCAAGGTTCTGAAAGACCAAAAATATCTACCGCTCATGAAGATCATACGCTTTTGGAGGGATTATGGGGAAGGTATGGCCTATTGATAGCAGGTTTGTTGGGTAGACTTTCTGAATATTCTAGAAAACATCATGTTTCCCAGTGTAGAACAGTTGTATCGAAAAAATAATATTATCCTCCAACAAGATAATTGTCCTGTTCACACTGCAAATATAATAAACCAGTTGCTCCAGAATAACAACATCGAAACCTTACCATGGCCCAGATACAGTCCAGATTTAAACCTAATCGAGAATTTGTGGGAGGTTATTATAAAACGGTTGTATAGGCGTAATTTTATACGTTAAAATGCTGAAGAGCTGTGGCACAGTATACAACAGGTTTGGGAAGAGCTCTCTGAAGAAAAGTTCCCTTCACGCAGATGGACCTAGGACTATACAAGCTGTTATCAATGCTGATTGAGATATTACAAAATATTAATTTTATTTTTACATACCTAAATTTAGTATAGTTTTGGTCTTCCAGACCCTCGCTTTCTTTCGAGAGTTTCTTGTTCCCTCCATTTTTTATTAATAGATAAACTGTGGTTCTGTTACATTGTTGAGTTAAGTCGTTTGTATACTCATCATGTATGTAATCATTTATATACTCTTTATAAAATGTAGGAATTCAAAATATATAATATCAAAATCTTAATAATTATTATAATCTATGAATTAACATGTAATCAATTGTTTGTTGTTTGTTTGTTTATTTTATTATTTGTCTGTCGTAATAAATATAATACCATATAGTATATATATATATAGATATAATATAGTATCAGTTTTTTTAGGAACCAGCTATACGTCCGACACAATAGACTGTAATATTTATTATTCTATAATAGTCACAAAATCCCATTGCAGGATCACTACGTTTATAACGTAGTTAACCAAACTCACATTTTTACATACATTTAAAATTAGGAGAATAGATTGATAATAGATTGCCAGTCGAAAAGTGCCCGAAAATATATTGAACCTGTCTACTTTTTCAGAGTTGTAACTAAATTTCGTAAATGCCATCTCTTTTAATTTGCAACGCGATATATCAGTAGTTTCCAGTGTCTGTTTGGCGATTAAAGGCACCCACATAAATTCCTAAAAGAAACAATCAAACTCAGTCAAGTAGAGATGAGTTTCAATAAAGGGAATCTCGTCGTTCGTCGACATATTCAATCCTTCATTACTTACAATCCAGCGCATTCTTTTTCTTTCAAGCGGAGGCAATATGTGTTTAACAAACCCACACTTGATACGGCACATCCTCTGGTGTAACGACTTAAATATGTGGTAAATAATTGCTTTAAATTAAACATCCAGACTAAGACATACCCCGTTCTTGTCGAATAACTGACGTATGAGATAATAAACAGCAGATGTACATGGTGAATGTCTTTAATAGGGAATGGAACTGCGTATTAAGTTATTTTTATAAACGGGGGAATCCGAAATGAATTCTTTACGAGGAATCATCCGAAATAAAATATTTATAGTCGGAAATGGCACTCCTACTTTTAAAAAATATTTGTGTTTATCACAAATAACATTAAAACACACTCAGTTACATAAAAACAGAAGCTTTAACATTTTTGACATTAAATAGCTTCTTTATTTATGGCCCAATTTTTAAGTTTTTGAACTAGTATGAAAACGACAATTATTATTTGAAAAAGACCAGATTTATACACAATATACGAGGAAGAACAAAATTATCTTTCTATCACCAAGTTTGCAATACTCTGTGGTAAAATATAGCAACTTGACTGTATGCTAGCTCGGTTAATTGCCTGTATACTATTTTTTCGATGATTCTGATATCTCCATTCACTGCAAAGTGACATTGTTGATTAAAGCATTGCGTTTTCTTTGCGAGTTTTGTTATATGTAATAATAAATTAAGATTGCCGTAATAAATGTACTGTGATGTAATGTGAATTGTGATATATACGTATGCTTTATAGATTACCAGAAGGCATTTGACAGAGTAAAACATGACAAATTAATGACTCTAATGCAAGAAATTGGAATTGACAACAAAGATCTTAGAATTATCAGAAACATTTACTACAATCAAACAGCCAAAATCAAAATAGAAGACCAGTTAACTGATAAAATTGCAATAGAACGTGGAGTACGACAGGGCTGTATTTTGTCTCCATTGTTGTTCAATATTTATTCTGAATGGGTATTTAAGGAAGCTTTAGACGGTTGTGCGAAAGGAATACTAATAAACGGTGAATGGTTGAATAACATTAGATATGCAGATGACACTATAGTTTTTGCCGATAATCTGAATGACTTACAGATATTAACAAATCGCATAACAGAAGTCAGCAACAGATACGGACTAGCTCTTAACATAAAGAAAACCAAATTTATGACAATTAGTAAAAAACCAATACTAAACGCTCAACTTACAATCAACAACAGAATATCGAAAGAGTCGAGCAATATACATATCTAGGCACCAATTTAAATAGCCAATGGGACTACTCAACAGAAATTAAACAGCGAATAATAAAAGCAAAAGCAGCATTCGTTAGAATGAGAACTATTTTCAACAGTCGAGACATATCATTAAAAACAAAATGCCGTCTATTGAACTGCTACATATTCACAGTTCTGCTCTACGGAATGGAAGCATGGACACTGACTGTTGCATCTATGAATCGGCTCGAAGCTTTCGAAATGTGGTGTTATAGGCGCATCTTACGTATATCCTGGGTTGACAGAGTTACTAATGTGGAGGTCCTGCGTAGAATGGGGAAAGAATGTGAAATTCTCATGACCGTCAAAACTAAAAAGTTGGAATATCTAGGTCATGTAATGAGAAATCAAGAACGTTACGGCCTTCTCCAGCTGATTCTCCAAGGGAAAGTAAATGGTAAGAGAGGACCGGGAAGAAGACGCATTTCCTGGCTTCAAAATTTGCGAAAGTGGTATAACACGACTACCACTGAACTGTTCCGCGCTGCAATAAGCAAAGTGAAGATAGCCGTGATGATCGCCAACGTCCGGAACGGATAGGCACTTTAAGAAGAAGAATAAATGTACTACTTTTACTAATTGTAACATTCCAAGTTCCACAAAGACCAAAACGCAAGACAAATTTTGCATTTTGCCTTATGTATAACCACCAGAAGAATCGAAGCCAAAATATCTATATACTTAAGGATTCGACTAAAGGAGATCTGTCATTTGGATGAAGATTGTAGCATTGTAAATTCCTTGGTATATATTGAAATCCCCTCGTATATGTATTAAAACACCGAAAAATAATTTCAGTGTATTTCTATTTCCTTTCGTATAAGTTAAAACACCGAAAAAGTATTTCAATTCTTTTTGCATCGCCGAGGTCGATAATAAACCATTTTAAAGTTTGTTTATATATCACAGATGGGTATTTCCTCGGTATTCTTTGATCGAAAACCGCTTTAGGATATTTTACGTTCCCGTTCCCGTTTAAGTGTTTTGTTTATACCAAGTTGGACGAATGAATTTTAAAGATAATTACATCACTCTCGGTAAGGCCGGCCGCTGTTAAAGGCGTTCAGTTTTATTGGGTCCGAATTTTCCTTCTAATTTGAAATGGTTTTTCCTTATTGTTTTTTTTTTATCGGAGATAGTGAAGTTTAGTAGTATTGCGGCAGTTAATTGTACAGTTTTAAGCGAGGTTTGGAAGATGGGCCATTGAAAGCAGACGTGTTTAGTTTAGTCAAAAGAAATCGGCAAATTTGTTAAAAAAAAGTGATTTTTACTCAATGTAATGTGTCAATTTTGAACGAGTAATTACTGTTTTTTTGTAAGCCGTCTCTCATATGAGATATTTGTAAAACGGCGTTTACAATAATTTTAAAAATACCCACATGGTTCCAGTTTTTTTAAGAAGCTGAGTCTAAAGTTTGTGTCCAGTTTCAATTTCAACCTCAATTTGCTTTGTCCTAAGAAGCCTTTTCAAAATACTTTTTCACAGTTTGGAGATGAATTTGTTCGTGTGGCAGAGAGTGTAAGTCTAGTTTCCAATCCCAGAATTTTAGTAAAACCCAGGTTACAATTTTTGTTTGAACTTTTAAAGTAAAAATAGACATTTTTTTCTAATAATAATTGCTTTCATTAAAAGTTAAGAAATTGTAATAATTAAAATTGTAAATCTTAGGGTGTGGCTTAGCTGTCATTTTATCTGTTCTCAGTTTTAAGATTTAGTATTGACATATGGCAGCTAGCACTATTTTTGACATTTGGTAAATATCTAATCATATTTGAGATTTTGTTTCGGTTTAAAAAAAAAAGGTTAACCTCTATGCATGGTTTCACTTAAAAAGATATTTTTTTATTTGTAATAATTTATTTCTGCTACAAATTGTCGCCCATTAACAATTGTAAGTTTTGTAGTATCTCCAACTTCTAGAGTTTGTAAACGGATAGGACATAGTAAGTCTGTTTTTGATATTTTGTATTTTATTGTTATTATCTATATTTGTAACTGTTTGTGGTGAGACGACAATAAATGTGTAATTTTTTTTCTAAACCATTTTGGTTATTTATTTAAAAAAAAAGTTTCTAACCCCTTTTGTTTCATCTTTGTAATTGCCCCTTGCCATTCACTTATCCACAACTCAGCTCTCCAAATAAACCCTTAGTGCCGTTCGCAACAGTTTCGTGTATTTTGCTTGCCCTATCTCTACCCCAATAATTTCTGTCCCAAATTTTCAACCCATTATATAATACCCTATGTGGTAGGCAAAATATTCCGTTACAAGATGTCGTGCCAGTTCAAAGAACCCCGGGAACAAATTAGGAGGTGTGGTGACTGTGGATGGAAAAAAAATTGAAAAACGAAATATTTTTGTTCGATTTGTAAAAAATATCTTTATTTGGAACATGTACATACAATTTGCAATGACTGTAACACTATCCCGACTTAATTTTATTATGTTTGTTGATATCTCTTATATTTTTTTATGATCAGTCTTGGTGAAATAATGTTTTATTTTTCTGTAAGATAGTTCTTGCACACTGATATTATGTTCTAATTTTAAATTAATTGTAATTTGTTTAGTAAAAAAGAAAATAAATCAAACTATTACAAAAATTGTGGACTATTTTTTGTGCTACGTAAATAAACAAACATTTTAAATAAACAAAATATGTCAATAATAATAAATAAATGTTAAAAAAAACTACATCCATACAAAATGCATCCATAGGATTATTTTTATGACCGGTGTAGTAGACCGTGTGCGACTACTGATACACAAAATTAAACTGCGCCTACTGAAAGGTTAATTTGCTACAAATTTTTCAAAACATTTTCTGTAGGGTTGCTAATTTACGAGATACAGCGCGAAAACTCTTTGCCACACATCAAAAAAATAGAATTGCGTCCTCTCAAAAATGTAATCTCAATGTAACTTTTCAATGGACTAAAATGATTTATAGTATTTTTGATGTACACTTGATACACACCTGTGGCTAGAATTGAACAGATATGTTTATTAAATTTTGTTTCATGTTTTCATTCATTTAATTTTTTTTTTGTTCTTAATTATTTTTACGTTCTAATTTTTAAAGTTTCTCAATAATAAAACAAACTATATTTTACAAACCACGCCAAATATTTATTCCAACCAAAATCACGATCTCTTACGGCACTTATGGTGTTGGTGTTGGGTTAAGAACATTTTTTTTAATCTTGAGTTCTATACAAAGAAGCTATATAATGAATGTCAATATTTATTAAAATATTACTTGGTACTTTCCGATAGTATAAGCCTCGATTGTCGCGATTTATGGTTTGTTGTCAATAAGTATATTCATTCATTCAGTCTGCTACGGAAGAAATGGCAGTTTAAGATCCAAGTATGGATCGTGAAACCAAACGTCGTTTGTCCTTGCGTTTTTTGCATAGTCTCGAGTATTGCACACGCCGCAGAGGACTTAATGAAGGTGACAACGTAATTACAATAATAATTATTATCATTCTTGAATTCTAAACTAACCATATTTCCGTTGGCAATGATGGAATTGTATTACGACGACTATGCACAAACGTTAGACGAGCATCATAATTAGCTGAAGTAATAGTGCATAGTTTCTCCTCCTTAAACGACCAAAAGTCTAAATAAGGCTAACTAGAATAAATCAATACAGTACTGAGGACGTTCACATTTTATTTTGACATGGCATGAGGACCAAATACATAATTCAAAGTATCGCCAACAGTAGCATCAACGACAGAAAATAGATATATAATATGTCATATCAGTTGAAAGAGAATTAAAAATGTAAACCGAAAGTATGAAAATATATAGGGTGTCCCATATAACTAAAACATAATTTGGTATATTTCCTTAGTGAGACCTCCTAAAAAATTTTTTGTACGTCACTTCCCTAATATATCTATCAAAAGTCCCAATAAAGTCTTTAAATTCTTTCTTAACACTGGTACTTTATGCAGACTTTTTACTAATTTCAAAATTCCGTAAAGCATCATTAGTTATTGTTCTGAAGCTATTTTCTTGTGGCATCTTAATGCAATTGGGAAGAAGCCACAATTTAAGTTTAAAACAAGTTTATTGACGTTTCAATTTACACTTCGGAAATCGTTTTCAAAATACAAAACATTAAATTAAACAAATTTTGTTTTTTGTTACTTGGTGAAAAATTCTTCTAATAATTTAATTTTATCTGACTCATTCATATGGACAATTCAGACATATATTGTAACGTTTCAATCAACCAATTGAACGTGACACCAAGCTCAGCTTGGTACTTGTCCCCCAAACTATATTATTCCAAAGCGACCTCACTAAATTATAAATATTTTTAGTAGCCGTTCCACTCTATATAAGCCGATACAAATTTTTATTAGCTTTTTCAATCATATCACTACAATCATTCTGCCAATGAAACTTTAGTTACACAAATTGGTTAGTGTCTTAGGCGTATACACGGCCACTACCGTGGGGAGCAAGAAATAGCCAACTACTACCGTGGGGAGCAAGCAATAGCCAACCACACTACCTTGGGGAAACAATCAGCAACCACCCATACTACCTTAAATCCACTGATACATCAGTAAACAATAAAGGATAATCATTTTCTAACAAAACAGACGTTTCTCCTCTAGGAACGAATTTTCGTTAGAACAAGTCATTTTGGATCTATCGTATAAGGATTTAATGATTCCCTTTTTAATATTAATATTGTGATTTGATTTGAAATTTAAATATTTGTTGGTGTGTGTTGGTTTTCGATACATCTTGTCCCATATCCAGTATCGTTCTTAGAGATTAAAATACCCAGGAAATGTAGGGTGTTACTATATTCTTTTTCCATGATAAATGTTATTCATCATCATCATTGGCTTTTACAACTCTTCTTGAGTTTTTGCCGCGTTTACTATTGCCTTCCATTGATTCCGATCCTGTGCTATTATTTCCCATGGCCTTACTTCCATCTTCTCCAGGTCTTCCCTGACTGCGTCTTTCCACCTTTTTCTAGGCCTTCCTGTCGATCTTCTACCATCTGGTCTTTCCCAAAACACATTGCTAATCAGTCTGTCGTCATCACTCCGTACCACGTGACCTGCCCATCTTAATCTATTGGCTTTTATGTATCTTACGATGTTTCCTTTCCCGAAGAGAGTCTCTATTTCATTGTTGTATCTGCTCCTCCATTCATTTGTCACGCTGTCCCTGCAAGGACCATATATAATTCGCAGGATTTTGCGTTCCCATACTAATAGCTTATTGATTTCTTTCTTTCTCAATGTCCATGTTTCACTTCAATATGTCACTGCTGATCGTATTATGGTTTTGTACATTTGGATTTTGGCACGCCTTGAGAGAAGCTTTGACCTCATTAGATGTTGAATGGCAAAGAATAATTTATTCCCCGCCAGTATTCGTATTTCAACCTCCCGTTCTCCTGTGTTTTCACTGGTAATTGTTGCTCCTAGGTATTTGAATTCTTTGACCACCTCAAAATTATGATCGGTTATGGTAATGTTTTGTCTTATTCGCTGTCGTTCCTTTTTTGATACGACCATGTATTTAGTTTTTTCTTCGTTTATTTTCAGGCCTACGCTTAGTGTTGCTTCTTCAAAGTTCGATACTATATCCTTAACTTCCAGTGTTGTCTGTGCTACTGCATCTACATCATTTGCAAATGCGAGAATAATCTTTGCTCCTCTGGCAGTTATGTCTGGTTTGACTCTGGTATAGATTTTTCTCATTGCATATTCCAATGCTAGGTTAAATAGTAATGGGGACAGCGGGTCTCCCTGTCTGAGTCCGGTGCTTATGCCGAAAGCCTTTGAAGTTTTGCCTCCTATTCTAATTTGTGCAAAGGAATTGTTGACACACATTCGCGCAATCATGGTCAGCTTCTTTAGTACGCCTAACTCCATCATTGCACTCCACAGTTTTAAGCGATCTATGGAATCATATGCTTGTTTGAAATCTATGAAGATCTGGTGTACTTCTTTATTATATTCCCAATACTTTTCTAGCATTTGTCTGATAGTAAATATTTGGTCGATTATTGATCTTCCAGGCCTAAAGCCGCATTGGTAATCGCCAATAATTTCCTCTGTATATGGCAGTAATCGTTTTAGTACAACTGAAGCTAATATTCTATATGTAGTACCGATTAGTGAGATTCCCCTATAGTTGCCACATGTATCCTTTCTGCCTTTTTTATGTATTGGCACGATAATACAGCCACTCCATTCTTTTGGCATTATTTCTTGTTCCCAGGCTTCTTTCATTAATTGGTGTATTTTAGTTCTAAGTTCATGCCCTCCTTTTTTAATCAGTTCTGCATCAATATTGTCTAGTCCCGGGGATTTGTCATTTTTTTAGGGTTTCTATCGCCGTGATAATTTCTTCCAGGCTTGGCGGGGGTACTTCTATCTCGGCCGTTTGGTACTCACAATTTGCTTTATTTCCATCCACGTCTACCTGGACATTTAGAAGACTTTCAAAGTATTCAGCCCATCTTTCGATTATTTTATTTTCAGCTGTAATCATTTGCTGATTTTTATCTCTCACAAAGTTCTGTGTTCTTATATATGCACCTTTCTTATGTTGTCTTAGTTCTTTGTAGAATTTTTTATTTTGCTTGCTTCTGTGTTCACGTTCTACTTTTTCAATTTGTTGTTGTAAATGTTGTCTCTTTTTTTTTTTACTGTTCTTCTGGCTAAGGCTCTCTCTCTATTGTATTGTTCACGCTTTTCATCCGTCGGGTTTGCTAGGTAGTCGATTCTTCTTTTGTTTGCTTCTTTTAAGGTATCCTCGCATTCTTCATCAAACCATTTATTTCTTTTTGCTTTTCTCTTCCGACCTATACACTTCTCTGCTGTTTCTGTAATGATCGTTTTAATGGAGTGCAATTTCTGGTCTATATTTTCTCTTTCATTTTCTTTCGTTTCCAACACCGGGAATCTGTTTCTCAATTCTAGTTGGTATTGTCTCTTTCCCTCTTCTTCTTCCAATTTAGACACATTCCATCTTTCGATCTTCATCTGTTTGTCTGTTGTTTGTGTTGAGATTCTAGTTCTGAGCTTGGCCTTTACTAGGAAATGGTCTGTATCACTATCTGGTCCCCGTCTAGTTCTTACGTCTATTATACTACTGGAATGCCTCCCATCAATTAATACGTGATCAATTTGGTTCCTCGTTCTTCCATCATTTGATCTCCATGTTACCTTATATATGTTTTTCCTGGCAAATTGGGTGATTTTGAACCCAATTTTGAAATTGGGTGATAAATGTTATTGTCTCTTCTTTATCGTTTACATCATTCAGGAATATGTCCAACAACTCTGATCCATAAGGCCATATTGAGAATACATCATCTACATATCTAAATCATACTATGAGTTTTCAATTTTGTTTAGAAATAATATTTGTTTCAAAATCTTCCATAAATATATCGGCTAATAATGGAGATAACTCCATTATAGCTGATATATTTAGCCCTTTTCTAGTTGCCAATATATCATCATTCTCTAATTTTGTTTTGATTATATTAAAAGTCTTATCTAATGGCACATTTGTAAATAAACTATTTATGTCGAAACTCACTAAAATATTATTTGAATTAAATTCAATATTCCATAGTTTATTTAAGAAAAGTGTGTATTTTTTATAAATTGTAACCTATAAATGGTTAAAATAAACCTATAAATAATATGGTTCCCTGTCGGGAACCAATTTCGGACCATTCCGGAAAGGACGTCTACGCGCGCTCTTTAACTTCTTTTATTTGATGCAGCTGTATTTAAAATTGATATAGCGACGATTATATCAAACGCGAAAAAAGTAATTTTCATTAAAATAATGAATTGGTTGCCCATGAGCCCATGTGAGTCCATTTCAAACTGGTTACAGTTCAAACACAAGGCAGTTTCTAGACTGTCTAGAACAGTGATTCCCAACTGGTGGTCCGCGGACCCCTGGGGGTCCGCGGAACCAGTCCGGGGGACCACAGGAAATGTTTTCGTGTAAGACAGATTCGGCCTCCCTTCTTCACCACCACTGGCACTGGAATTAGATACTACCATCAGCAATAATTCTATGCAAGAGAATGTTGTGTGATGCGGCTGTTAAGATAATAAGTACTGTTCCGCTCTCTAACAACACTGTCCAAAGACGAATTTCAGATATGGCCAATAACATTGAAGATACATTGCTGGTTAGACTTAACATGAGCGACAAGTTTGCTCTTCAATTGGACGAAAGCACTGACATATCAAAAAAAGCAATAATGTTGTGTTTTGTTCGATTTTTGTGGGAGGACCCGATATTGGAATATTTTCTTTTTTCATGCCACAAAGCAGGACTTCAAGCTCGTGTCAAAGTAGTAGCTCCTGAGGTGAAATAGACACACTGTTGTATTCATCGTGAAGCCTTGGTAGCCAAAGCATTGCCTGAACCTTTGCAGAAGATACCTAACGAAGTAGTTCAAATCGTTAATTACATTAAAATTCGACCTCTGCAATCCAGATTACTTTCTTTGTTGTGCAAAGAGATTGGCAGTGAGCATGAACACCTTCTTATTCATACGGAAGTAATGTGGCTCTCTCGAGGGAGGATATTGACAAGATTTTTTGAACTTAGAGATAAAGTTCGTGTTTTTCATCTTGACACCAAGTACACAGATGTTCTCACTGACTTTTCTTGGCTTTGCTCAACTGCCTACTTAGCTGACGTGTTTGAACACTTGAATGTATTAAACTTAAGTTTGCAAGGCAAAAATGTAGACATATTCAAAGTTGAAGATAAGATCAGTGCTATGGTAAAAAAGTGCCAGCTGTTGGCAGCAAGGATTGAAAACGAGTCGTTCACTAACTTTCCTAATTTGAAACAGTTCTTGGAGTCTGCAGAGCAGAGTTTACCTGACCCGATAAAGATCAACGCAGCCGAGCACCTACGTAGCCTAGCCACGTTTTTTAGGATATACTTCCCTGAGCCTGACCCTGACGATGGTTGGATTCGAAATTCTTTCAGCTGTCAAGCAATTGAACAAACCCAACGCCACACAGAAGAAGAACAAGATAAACTTGTGGATTTGTCGAGTTGTGGTACGATGAAGGACATTTTTAATGGCGAGAAAATAGCAGACTTCTGGGCAACAGCACGTAAGGATTACAAAGAACTTGGAGACAAGGTCATGAAAAGAATCCTTCCGTTTGCAATAACCTATCGGTGTGAGCAAGCATTTTCTTCGATATGCTTCATGAAAAGCAAATTTAGGAATCGGCTTGACATGCGGTCGGAATTCAGAATGAAAGTTTCAAGTTTGGAACCTAACATTACAGAAATAATGGATTCTAAGGTTAAATTCAACTTCTTCTTCTCGTGCCACTCCTAGCGGAGATTGGAAATCATCATGACCACTGCGACTTTGTTAGCAGCGCGCCTAAAAAGTTCAATCGAACTATACCCGAACCATTCACGTAGATTACGAAGCCACGATATTTTTCTTCTTCCCACACTTCTTTTGCCCTTAATTTTGCCCTGCATGATATTTCTTAAAAGTTCGTAAATTAAATTCAACGTATCTCATTAATTGAGGAGTGAAAATTAAAACTAATAATGTACTTGTGTAAGTACTCTGTATTTTCAAAAATAAATCCTAAATAGCATTAGTTTGATTTATGTTTTCACATATTTTGGCTCTTTTCAGGTAACTTTAGGTTTGTTTAGGTCTTTAGGAAATAGTGTGGGTCCTCGTCATTGTAGTACCTTGATGAAGGGGTCCTTGGAAAAATTTAGTTGGGAACCCCTGGTCTAGAATGTATAATAAGGTTAACATCCACATAGAAAACTTTAGCATAGGTGAGCGTTCGATACACGATATGTTAACAACAAACCTTGTACCGAATTCATTTTAAAGATTGTACTTTACCGGTGACCTGAAGATGACCAGAAAACTGTAGTGGCCGAGACTGGTCGTCGCTAGCTAAATAAATAAATAGATTGTGAGTAAGGCATTTCTACAACCCAGTTTAATTTTCATTATTTCAATTATCTTTTTTATTTGTAAAAGCAACAAATACGTTTGACGTATTGATTGAAATTATTTGACATTTTGTATCACTACGCCACATTTTCTTAATTAAATTTTCCCGGAACGTTGCTAAAGTGAATACAAAATTACCCTGAATTTATAACTAGCAAATGTTTGCATTAATTGCGAATATTCTGTGTATTCACTTAACCTTGATTCTTAAATAATTTAGTTAGGCCTGCTTGTTTCATTCACCGTCTGTACAAAAGAGTTCGATCGAGTTCACACTACCATCTGGTAAACCTGTCCCGCAGTCAGTTATAATAATGTAGTAATAAGTGTATTGATAAATTAATAAAATTAAAACGTATATCTGCATTCGTTAACTTTCACACTTTTTTCAGCTTCTTATCCATATCAGTATGGCCTTTAAAAAATGGTAAACTTCCGGTATACCATACCTATTTGTTTTACATTCGATTACCAAGTAAGCAGATGGGACGGATGCGGAATTCCGGGTTGAAGAATTTTTTGTAGGCGTAAGAGGTCATCACTCCCAAAAAGATTTTTAAATAATTGCGTATGGTCAGCGTTTTCTGCATGTAAATAAAATTATATCAAACGCGATATTTCGGCACGATCATGTAACAAACAAATAACAGTTTTTGGTAAAAAAACTCTACATTATTGTAATAAAATGTAAAATAAAAGCTTTTAAGTGATTGGATTTTTTAGTATTGAGTACACCATCGGAGCGTTTTAATTCGAATACTTTACCGATTCTTTCCTATAATAATTTCACTCTACTTATTATAAATGAAGGGTGGTCGCTTAATTATTTATTATGTATTTAATTATTTAGCTAAATTTTTCTTCTATTTATCGCATTTTTTGTCAAGGAAAAGGTTTCACTTTATGTATAAAATTGTTCTTTACGATACATAATGGTTGGTTTAACATTAATTTAATCAGAGCAAAAATGCGTATCGAAAATATTTATATTGTTATATAAAAATATGAGTCATATTAAAAACCTGTAAACATCTTGTTTATTCACTTATATGTTTTAGATTTTACGAGACCCTTCGATTAGCTGGCAGAAATTTACCTGAACGGAAGCTTCCAGAAACCGGTCGAAACGATGACCCGGATTTACCTTCTAGTATAATCAGAGGAATTCTCGACCGGCTGTATTTTTATATAATAACGGAGCTTTCATTGAAGGGGACAGTCAGTATCTGAAGACCCGCGCCCGCGATTTTAATTGTAGCGTTCGTATAAAATAAATTATGTATTATTAGTGGTTAAATAAACTGATATAAATTATCGTGCTTTTTAATAAATTAAAATAAGAACCTTTTAATAAATAAATAATAGATAAAATAGAATTATTAGAAATATAACAATATACACTACTCTTATCAAGCCCATCCTCACCTAAACGTCAGAAACATGGACGATGGCAAAAGTGATGAAGAACGTTTAGGCCATTTTGAATATAAAATCCTCAGAAAGGCGTGCAAGAAAGCAGATTATGGCGAAGGTGATATAATTTTGAGCTTAACCGCATTTATAGTGAGAGTTATAATGTTCAAACTGAGAATCGAATTTAATCTAATTGAATAAAATCGAATCGAATTGTTTTCATCAACTAAAGCTGGTGTGTTGTGTGACAGAAAATTCCAATGAAGCTGAAAGAAAAATTCTATAAAACTGCCATAAGACCAGGTATGATTATGGAACTGAATATTTGGCAGTTAAAAAGAAAGAACAACGAATCCATGCAGCATTTAATTACTACGTTTCTTTTGTAAGCTAGAAAAATATCATAAATGTCATCAGAGAACGACCTGGTCAGTTCTATTCTTTCGTTGCTTAATGTAGTTTATATTTTAACTCACTGATTTCTGTTGTAATGCAGGTCCATGGCCAACTTACCTGAAAAAAAAATAGTAGATAAGTCAACTGAATAGAAGTTTTGTTGATTTTGTTATGATTATTATCACTAGAGACCGAAATATACTCAAAATGCATTTTCTTGCATATATGGCATAAATTTCATATTTTTACAAGAAATTGCATATATCTGCATATTTTTATATAAAAAAATGTATAATGCCAATATTTTCTGAACGTATTAACCTTTTCTCGAAATTTTTCATTTAAATTCCCTGAGTAATACAAGGTTTTAGATAAATTGGTAAATAATTAACAACCCTAATATACAAAAAAATGAAATATATATAAACACTTTTAGTGGGATAGGTTTTTCCGAAATCAAAAAATGGCGGAAGTGTCGGTGAAGCTTTTTGGAATAAGTGCTGTATGAATCTCCGAAGTTTATATTAGTTTCATTTATGGTTTTGGATCTTAAATGGCCCAATTCAAAAGAACAATTGAAACCGAAACATCCGATAATCAGTTTGGCTTTATGCAAGGCAGATCAACAGATGCAATTTTCATTATAAGGCAGTTGATAGAAAAATACGGGAATAAAGAAACAAGCGGCCATATAGTATTCATTGATATTGAGGAAGCATATGATAGAGTTCCTCAAGAGATTTTGTGGTAAGCACTCAATAAGAAAGAAGTTTCCGGTAATAAAGTCGGTTAAGGAATAATATCTTCTTCTTCAAACCAAATATATTTGGTGGAAAACCTGTTCAAATCACGCTACAACGAAGATTTAAAAAAAATTTTGAATCATGTTTTATATCAATATAAGCTCGAATTTATTTAAAAACTAATACTAAAAAACTGCATACCATATGTAAAATGTGTTTTTATATAAATACGAACATTTTTACAGTCTATCATATTATTACGTAAGCAAAAAGTGGAAGAGACTCAATATTACTAGACGACGAATAAGATAATCTATGAAACAGGGAATGATTATCAAAATGTCGAAATAAATGAACATTCCACCAATCTATTAGAAGTTTGATTTGTTTATGCATTACATAATACATAATTTTCTTTGCATTAAATTCTGTATATTCAAAACCTGCTAGGCAATTAAGGCAGTCACGCATTTAAGGTAGAGACCATTTATCAACACGCAGTCGACTCGTTTTTTAACTTTAATGACCAATAGTAGGAAAAGACATACACGTGTTTTTCAGAACAAAGTTTTTAAAGAATTTAAACACGTATCTATTATGGGTTGGTTAACTCTGTTTTGGTTAGGTACTAGCCAAAAATTGCCGGTAAAAGTATAGTTTCGGGGTAAAAGCTCTCTACACGCTGAAGTTTATATCGATGGATTCTTACTGTTACGATAAATTCTGACCCAAAACCGTAAACATATTTATTACTAATATTCTCATTCATTCACGTATTTTCTAGGTAATACCTACCTGACACACAATGTTTCCCTCTCCGCTATAAAAACAACAATCGAACTTTCTGGAGACGAGCCGATATAAAAATACCAGTTTTGAGACATTTCGCCGCTCTGTCTAGTCGAGAGGGCCATCGACTTTTCTAGTCTAACGGTACTGGGTATATAACAGGAAATTTTTGGAGAAAACAGTCACTCAAAAAGAAGCTCGCGCTCGCGTTTAAATTGTAACGCTCGTATAGATAAATTATGTAATTATTAGTCAAATAAATTGTTGTACAGTGGTTTAATAAATTGATAATAAATTATCGTAATTTAGTAAATTAAAATAACAACAATAAATTAGAATTAATAAAAACATTACATAACAGTTTTGTTATATTCTCAATACAGATAACTGCTACAGTTATGCAAAATAGAGTTTCTTATAGAAATAAAAATCGAGAGAATTTAAATTATTTAAACATTAATTATTACATTTACAAGAAGCATTTTCATATAAAATATCCATGTAAACTTAATTTATCACGAAAATAATGGTAACTGCAAGAAAATGCTTTGAGGTTGGTTTTATCAAATGAAAAGAAAACTATTTTTAAGCAGTTTTGAAAGATAACTAATTTTAATACAAAACAACATAGTTGGATGTATACAAATAAAAGCACCGAATACCAGACTAAAGGAATTAATTACACTGTAACCGAATGAGTTACACTGTATGGATATTAGTTAATAACAACAAAATATTGTTGACATCAACGATGATTAATATTAGTCTCTGCAATTTTTCCTGCAATCTCTCACTAGCTGTTTCAACTCCCTTGGTGGTGGTTGTTCGGGATCCGATCATCATATGGGAGGTATGTTGATCCGACAATTATCTCCTTCATATTTCCTCCCTCCACGGTCTCTACCGTCTTTAAATCACTGGAACAGAAATTCATCAACAGCAAATTGTCGCAGGTCGTCGGGACTTCCCCAGATCGGCTATAATATATAAGCTCTCCACCAATGCCCGATTCAACTCCTATGTGCCCGTTGTAAACTCAGTGCTCTTGTATGAAAGC
Organism: Diabrotica undecimpunctata; assembly: GCF_040954645.1. NCBI lineage: Eukaryota > Metazoa > Arthropoda > Insecta > Coleoptera > Chrysomelidae > Diabrotica > Diabrotica undecimpunctata. The sequence continues at coordinate 15,055,274 of NC_092806.1, forward strand.
TACATCAAACCTTCTCATAGCAAAAGTAAGTTCTGCGGAAAAAGTCCATCTTTCCTGTAGTTTGTATACGCCTTGAAATGAGCAGCCCTCAAGTCTTTGTAGACCTCGTCGGAGAGTATATTTTAAACTGACAGTATGTTGTAGATGACTCGTCGTTGCGATAGTAATCCTGCTCAGTACGAGAAGAGAGTATTTGGTTGACGCACTTACTCGAGCGGATGATGGTGCGAAGCTATCATCCATGGGATTATGCCTGAAAGCCTCTAAGGCCGTATCCTTTCTAGTCAAGTAGGCAATGATATCTCTAGAATCGTAATTCTAGGAAGTGTAACAAAGTGTGTGAAATGTTAACAAAGGTCTATAATAAACATGCTATGAAAAAAACAAGTGTTTACGAGTGATATAAGCGTTTAGAAGACGGTCGTGAAGATGTTGAACACCCCGGACTCCCTAGCACATCAAGAATCGATGAAAACGTAAAAATGGTTAACGACCGCCGAATCATAATTATTAGAGAAGTCACTGATAAAGTTGGCATATCAATTTTCTCATGCCATGACATTTTTTTAAACGTTTTGGGTGTGAAACGCGTGTCAACAAAATGTTTCCAAATAGGAGTTGCTCAGGAGTCACTAAATAACGTAAACGACTACCCAGATTTACTCAAAATAGTTATAACAGGTAACGAAACATGTGTTTATGGATATGACATTGAAACTAAGGTTCAATCGTTTCAGCGGAGGCATTCAGAGGTTAAACGGTCAATAAAGAGTAATACCTACAAGTTCAACGCCCTTTGTGTGAAGCAATCCGAAAAAAGACCGGACTTATCGAAAAACAACTCATGGCTTTTGCATTACGATAATGCATCAGCTCGTTCATTGCTTGCCAACTTCCTTGCTTGTTCGTGATTTTTTGGCCAAAAACAATATAATGATGCGCCAGTCTCCATATTCGCCAGACATGGCTCCGTGTGACTTTTTACAAAAGCGCGTCGCTGATAGAATTAAAGGCTATCCCAAAGATGGAGTTTGGGAAGTTTTTCGAAGCGTTGGCACAAGTGCATACATTTCAATATCTGAAGGGGATTGTATATTTTAGCGACCGCAGGTTTAAGATTTATTACCGATATAAATGTCTTATATTATCCTAGTATGTTAGCTAGTACTAGTAATTCCCGTTAATTATTGATAGTTTTCAATCAATAACAATGGCCGTATATTATCATATTCTGACGACGACGACCCATTTAGATATAACCACGACAATAAAGCTGTTTGTTTGTATACCAACTAAACAACGAACCATCAAAACGAGAAACTTAATCAATTTTTCAGTGTTTACTTAAGAAAAATGGTACTAAATATGTTAGTAAACATCTGCTAGAAGCCCGATGATAATTGCTAGAGAAACAAACAGAGCACTGTTCTTTGTTGATAGTGGAACTGATATTAATTAGGATCTTTATGTCCGAGTAAATTTAAGTAAATATTGTTAACGATGTCATCAAGTTGTTTAGAGTTTTAACTGTCGTTAATTTTTGTTACAATAATTATCAATTAGAGAAAATTCTTGGAATTCTAGAATACTTAATAAAACAAATAACACTCCAACCGATTGTAACATTAAATTAGACAATTTATTTATTATAGTCGAATGTACAGAGCAGAGTAGACTCCATCCAAACTTAAATTGCCCTTTAAAACTATAAAATATCTGATGCTCCACGAACTACGAAAAGATAAATTTAACAGTCATTAATTAATAATATCTATTTAGTAATTTACTAATTTTTCTATTTAGTAGAAATTTACACCTGCTTTATTGATTTCGAAAAGGCCTTTGACAAAGTACAACATGAACCACTAAGACAAATTCTAATAAAGAAAAATATAGACAGCCGAGATATTCGAATTATATGCAACCTATATTGGAATCAAACAGCAAATGTGAAGGTTGAGGGTAGGCTAACAGAAGAAATTCAAATCCGTCGAGGAGTCCGGCAGGGATGCATCTTGTCGCCACTTTTATTTAATCTGTATAGTGAAGCTATTTGTGAACAAGCACTCGAGGAAGAAGATATTGGTCTGATAATAAATGGTGAGATGATCAACAATATAAGGTATGCTGACGATACGGTTCTCCTAACGGGAACGCTAGTAGAACTACAACATCTCGTTCAAAGTCTCAATATATACTGTAACAGTTACGGCTTGAAAATTAATTTGAAAAAAACTAAATTTATGGTAATCACGAAATCAAAGAACATCAGAGCTAATCTTGTAATAGACAATACAACGATTGAGCGTGTGTCCTGTTATAAATATCTAGGTGCTTGGATCACAGACGATACTGATCAAACAAAAGAGATTAGATGTAGAAGAGAAATCGCTAGATCAGTCTTTAATAGAATGCGCAAACTCTTTTGCAATCGTGATATCAATATAAAGTTACGAATACGAATGCTGCGGTGTTATGTCTTTTCTACCCTGTTGTATGGAGTAGAGGCTTGGACACTAAAACAGTTGACCACAAAAAACATCGAAGCTTTCGAGATGTGGTGCTATAGGCGCATTCTCAGAATATCATGGATGGACCGCGTCACTAACACGCAAGTACTCCAAACTTTAGACAAAAGATGCGAAATACTAAATGAGATAAAAACTAGAAAGATGGAATACTTGGGGCACATTGTGAGAGGTGAAAAGTACGAACTTTTAAGAAATATCATGCAGGGCAAAATTAAGGGCAAAAGAAGTGTGGGAAGAAGAAAAATATCGTGGCTTCGTAATCTACGTGAATGGTTCGGGTGTAGTTCGATTGAACTTTTTAGGCGCGCTGCTAACAAAGTCGCAGTGGCCATGATGATTTCCAATCTCCGCTAGGAGTGGCACGAGAAGAAGAAGAAGAATTTAGTAATTAAGGAGATTCGTTATGGTTTTTTATCGCTGTATTAGATCGGCATCTGCAGAGTCTGTTATCTCTCTGTTCAGTCCTGACCTCCGGATGGAGTGTTGTGGTCATCGTGATGTCGTGTATTATCCGTTCTGGTCGCTTCTTTTAATTCATGCACTGGTCTTTTGCATATTCCGGTAATTTGGTCGATCCCTCTTGGTGGGAATCTTCCTCGTGATCTCCGGCCTTCTACTTTCCTTGAATAATAAGTCTTTCCATGTTTTCTGTGCCTGCTCTCGTAACATTCCCTTAAGTATTTTAATTGTTCTTAATCTGTTCTACTATACCTTAATACCTAACGTAGGCAGTGCAATAGAGGCCAGAGATATTTGAGTTTAAGGGCGAAAGGGGTGCAAAAATTAATAAAATGTAAATCTTAAAATTTATGCATTCCGAATAACGATCAATCAACTACTCGTAACATTCGCATCATCGTATGTTTGAGCGATCAAGTTTTCAGCACTCAGTTTAATTTTCTATGCAGGTTGAACTGTCTGAATACGGCTTTTATTAATAATTTGTGTATGAATCTCTCATAAAAACCAGCTTAACCTATGGTACAGAGACATGGAGACTAACAGAAAGCAATAAAAGAAAACTCGAAGCAACAGAAATGGATGTATTTAGGCGATCACTTCGAATATCTAGGGCAGACAGAATTAGAAACGATAAAATAAGGAATCGGATGGGGGTAGATGGATCACTGGCAACAGACATAGAAAGAAAACAACTTATATGGTATGGCCATGTTCAAAGAATGCCAGAAACAAGACTACCAAAAATCGCCATGAAATGGATACCACCAAATCGTAAGAAACGAGGAAGACCAAAAAGAACATGGAAGGACGGAATAACAAAGGCAATGAGCTCCCGAGACTTGACCGAAGAACAATGGAATGATAGAAATTCGTGGAAATTAGGCATCGGACAACGACGCAAGACGTTTTGAATTCTAACGTGTCAAAAAACCGAACGTTACATTTTGTCTAATCTCCGTCTAATTTTACTAAATTTTCTAAAAACACTCCGTATGTAAGTTTAATTTCTGTAAGAATTTTCTCAAGGAATCATTTTGTTGGACGTGCTAATAAAATTCCTGTTATGCCATCCAGTGAGTTTCATCTACCCAGTGTAATCCCTTTAAAAGATTTTACCGAAAAATATCCCGTTAGGTCGAGTGAAGGTCTGTTTATTCTATATTATCCCTATCAAAAATTTTATCGAAGCGCTGTCAAAACTGCAGTTACAGGATTTGTTTGCAAATCCTCTAAATAATCTAGGATGCCGGTAAGACCACCCAAGAATTTTAATAATTTCAGTAAAATTCGGAAACGGTATTTTGACCCGGCAATTTCTTTGTGTATATAAAAAGGCAAATCTTTTCTATTCTATTTTCCGTTGTGCATCAATAAGTAAAGACTTTATACGTGTGTTTGGAGACCCCTCTTAAGGGTAAGATCTTTTTTGTACCTTTTTGTTTTTTTATATTTTTATCTTTTGTTTCTTCGCATATTTGACTTTTTTCATCTGATTATTGTCCCTTTGGGATTCCAAGTTTATCCCATTTTTGAGGCGACCTTTCTCTTGATAATCTAAGTTCCTCCCAATGCGGAAGTCATCTTTGCCCCAGTTTACCCTGATTGTAAATCCAAGTTCCTACGGTTGGAAGGTCCGATTCGAATTCCATCGTATTGAGGCCCCCTTTATTCAATATTTGACTGATACTGATACCGATAAGACCGGTACTCCTCACTACCTCAGCAAATTCCTTTTATTCCAGCCCATCATATATTTGACTGCGTCGAACGCCATGTCCAGTTAACCCAGATATTACTACCGTCCTTTTAAAAGGCAGTGTAAATTATGCGTAATTTAGGTTAGTACAGCTACCAACTGATAGATGGCTCTAGATGGAGTGTTTTCAAGAGCCAGCATTCGACAAGTTTTAACGATTTTAGTGCGCGCACATGCTGTAATTATGAGGTTATCTGTGTAAATTGCCAGGTTTTGGACTACAAAATGGATGCTTATAATTGGAGGTAAGTCTAGAATTAAAAAACTGTTATTTCACGGCATTGGCATGTGGATTATTGTATAATAGGGACTTATGTACGTATAGTCTTGGCTCGAATAGTTGTCACGTTGTTTCAAAGGCTCGCCGCTTGGGATTTCATTTTGTTCTTTTAAAAGGACGGTAGTAATTAGTACTACCAACGTGCGTATTGTTTCAGGAGACCTCTCAAATTGCATGAGCTATTAGAAGAGCTTGATTCTGATGAAATCCCAGTCCCTCCAGATGGTTTGATCATATTTCCCCCAGAAAATGCCAATGATGATGTCACCGATTGCGACTCCGGCGATGAAGAACTAACTACAATAAATAATTTACCGGGTAGTCAGTTGAGAAACGATGTAGAACTTGTTTTTGACAACGCGACTGATATTTCTTATTTTTGATAATTATTTTACTTCTATTCATTTACTGCATGAGCTAAAACAAAGAGGCATATTTGGTACAGGCACTGTAAGGGAAAATCGCACCATGAAATGGATCGAAAAATGACTCAGTCGCCGATGGAAATTTTCAATTTGTTTTTTGATAATGAAGTCATCAATTTGGTTACCGAATACACTAACATCTACGCAGGACAAAGAAATCTTTTGAACGACATTACTCAAAATGAGATTCGATGTTTTAAAGGCGTTCTTGTATCGAGTGGTTATGTGGTTGTGCCGAAAAGGTACATGTACTGGGAAAATCGTGACGATTCGCACAACGCAATGGTGGTAGCTGCTATATCTAGGGATAGATTTTCCCACATAATGAAAGGTTTGCATGTTTGCAATAACTTGTCATTAGATAAATTTGATAGATTTGCCAAGATGCGACCCCTGTTCGACGTAATAAACAAAAAATTTATACAATTTTCCCCTTTAGAACAACATCACAGCATAGATGAGGCAATGGTTCCGTATTTTGGTCGCCATCCCACAAAACAATTCATCAGGGGAAAACCAATCCGTTGGGGGTATAAAATGTGGGTAGGAGCCCTTCGTCTGGGATATATAGTTTGGTTTTCTCCTTACCAAGGTAATTCCACTACAATACCTGAACAATATAAAGTCCTTGGATTGGGTGCATCAGTAGTTCTATCCTATGCAGACAGATTGAATGAAGTATGGCCTCAAAGGCGATTCCATCTTATTTTTGATAATTATTTTACTTCTATTCATTTACTGCATGAGTTAAAACAAAGAGGCATATTTGGTACAGGCACTGTAAGGGAAAATCGCACCATGAAATGCCCTTTACCCTGTTCATCTATTATGAAAAAAACTGAACGTGGTAAATACGAGTATCGTCTTGATAAAAATACAGGAATAGTGGTTTGCCGCTGGCATGATAATAATATCGTTTCTATTGCTTCCAATTTTGTACCAGTAATGCCTTGCTTCTCTGTAAAAAGATTTTCACAAGCAGAGAAAAAACATATTCAAGTTCCTCAACCAAATATTGTTAGAATATACAATAACTTCATGGGTGGCGTTGATCGCAGTGACCAGAACATCAGTTTATATCGAGTGTCCATAAGAGGAAAGAAATGGTATTTTCCCCTTTTTGCTCATTGCGTTGATATGGCTATTCAAAATGCGTGGCAGATTCACAAAACTCAAGACGGTAAACTGGATCAACTTGAATTTAGAAGATCTATTGCAACTAATATTTTGGAAACTTTTAAAAAAGAAACAAAACGCGGACCTTCTAAGCGGAATTCGAATTCGGTAGCCAATTCAAGATATGACGGTATTAACCACTTGGTTCTTTATCAAGAAAAGCAATCGCGATGTGGATATTGTCACAAAAAAGTCCAGTTTTTGTGTGAAAAGTGCAAAATAAATTTACATCCAAAATTTTGTTTTAAATCCTTTCATTCTTTGTAAATTGATATTAATAAAATATATATGATATCTGGTACCGTATATTACTACCGTCCTTTTAAAAGAACATGTCAAAACTTGACAGGTATCGTCATAAAAAAATATATGATTGTGTTTTTTGGTTCCATATGCTATAATTTCCATGAAAATTCGAAATTAATTCAAAATGTTAACAATAAAAGTTTCAGTAATATCTGGGTTAATACGATTAACAGATATAAAATATTGTGAGTAAATTCTCCCTAAAATTTTAAGCCAATTCGAGTGATGCCAAGTTAAGAAAGTTTATATAATAATCCAAGATACTAAATATAGTTACGTTAAAGAATTTAATACTTAAAATGTTTTGATACAGACACTGCATATTTTATTATTCTTTTCTTATTATTAAATGTTAATTAATATTTTTGTACAGTCTCTATTTTAAACATGTTGAAACCAAAATGGATTAACTAAACTGTTACTTATGTTGTTGTTTGGTATCTAGTCTTTCTTGTTCACCTCCAGAGTTCTCAGTTTGCTTCTTGGTAATATAGTTCACATGTTACGCTACATACTCTAAAAAAAAAGCTTAATTATGTGATTTGATTAATAAAATGTTATGAGATCTGGGGTAGGTATATAATAAACAGATTATAAAGCATTTTGGAGCATAGAGCGGCCTAATGGTAAAGCAGCACTTCCACAGTGTAGTGAAACATGCCACAAAAAGTAAATTTTTAAAAAATTTAAAATTATGTAATTTTTTTAATGTAGAATGTTGTGACGCTCTGTAGTAAAACGCTTATGACACTACCTATTTAGATTAGATACGGTATGGACTAAGTACATCGTAAAATTATCTCACGTATATACACGTTCAAAGTAATTAAAGACAAAGATAAACCGTTTTAAAAGTTATCGACTGACAAAAGGGTGTTACCCTAATTTTATTGAGCAGTGGCTGATGTAATTCTGTGTAATCGCACACCCCTTCATTTCAGTGTAACGCCTATAGACAAATACATAAAAGAAGACGTTTTGACAGATAGGGAAAAAGGGCACGTTTTAGTGGTGCCGCTCCCTATTCGCTCTACACTCTACTAGTCGGTTTTAAATATCGACTTACTATATATTTCAATATACAAAAAGCATTTCAGCAATATTTCAGATTTAAAATTTTATCGCCGTCATCGATACTTTGTTTATTATTAGAAATGTGTTTTGTCGATATTTTATATTCATCATCATCTTGGTGCTACAGCCCTTAGAGGGCCTCGACCTTCTCAAGCTTTCTACGCCATTCCATTCTGTCCCTCGCTTGCATTTTCCAGTTGCCGACTCCGATCTTCTCGGCATCTTGTGTTACCCCGTCCATCCACCTTAGCTTTGGTCTACCCCGTCTTCTCATTCCTACGGGTTGCGCTGTTAGAATCTTTTTTATCATGTTTGACTCAGGGGCCCGGGCTACATGTCCTGCCCACTGCAGGCGGTTTCGCTTAATTATAGTGGTATTTTATATTATAAATTTATAAAAAATTAAAAGGAAAAATCCCAGTGGTTGGCTGTATACCGTAGTTACAGTGAATTACAACGCAAAATCATCAACCAGGGTTCAGAGCTCATGACAGAGATCACACTAGGCGAAATCCAAGACGCAATGAAAAAGATGAAAAACAACAAAGCACCAGGAGAAGATGGAGTCCTAATAGAAGCTATAAAGATAAAGATCAACCAAATAAAAATTTTGTTTAACCTTTGTCTAACAGATTGTTGCATACCGGAAACATGGAACAATGCAGTAACAATTTTACTACACAAGAAAGGAGACAAGGCGCACCTAGAAAACTATTGATCAATCGGCTTATTAAACCACATCTATAAAACGTTTACCAGAATAATTACGACAAGACTAGAAAAGAAGTTGGATTTCTACCACCCCCGAGAACAAGCTGGCTTCAGCTCAAAATTCGGAACTACAAGAACTAGGAAACGTATCTTCAACAATAGTTCTAAAAATGAACATCAGTAAGACCAAATTTGGTTCCCAGCGAACACCTAATCACCCAAAATCAAGTGGTAGAATTGACAGAAAAGTACATATATCTCAGTCATGAAATAAGAATAACCAAAGATAATCAGACCTGTGAATTTCAACGACGAATAACAATTGCTTGGGTGGCGTATGGTTTACTAAGAGACATCTTTAAGAGCAACATCCCAATAGCTATGAAACAGAAGACATTTGACGAATGCGTTCTTCTTATTATGAGATACGGAGCAGAAACTCTCACTCTCACAAAAACAACAGCACTAAAAATGCGAGTGGCACAAAGGCGCTCAGGAAAAGAACAGGTATCACTGATGTTATCGAACGTATAGCCAAGCTGAAATAGAATTGGGCAGGTCACATAGCGAGAATAAAAGACTCAAGATGGACCAGAAAACTAATTGACTGGCGTCCGAGAGAAGACAAACGCAGCAGAGGACGACCACCAACACGCTGGATGGACGACATTAAACGAATATCCAAGAAATGGCAACAAGACGCACAGAACCGTGAAGAGTGGGGAAAAATGGGAGAGACCTATGTCCAGCAGTGGACAGAAGAGGTTGCATGATAATGATGACAGTGAAGGAAAAACTTCTGATGAATGATGGTATATATTTTTTAAAATATTTAAAATTTTATCCGAAAGTATTGAAAGTTTTTTCAAAGCGTTTTCGGTGACCATCATCAGTGAAATAGTGAAAGTAGTCGAAACTAGCCACATATCTAGGTATAATAACCTTTAGATTGCCCGATAAACATATTAAATTGGTGACACTAGACCGATGTTCTAGGAGAAAAAGACAGAATCCAACGGTTGATACCAGCCAACTATTGGTTTGTATCAACCGTTGGACGTCCTGTAGATATACAGGACAGGTGTGATGAGAAAAGAGATGAACGAACTAATCAAAACAAGACACATTAACAAGGAAACATGGGTAGACTACTTTTGATTCCTATTTGCTAAAGATGACGATAATGAACCACCAACACCAGAAGTGACGACAAACGAAAAAATAAACAATGAGGAGGGAGAGATAAAGGTAGCATTAAGGAAATTAAAAAATAGAAAACCATTGGAGTACCTAGAGAGTTGCCTAAGCAATGCCCTAGAGAGCTAGAGCACTCTGAGCGATTATAGTACTGGCAAGGTATGACGACCCCAATTGTGGACTGTCTCTGCAGCAAGAGGTTATGCATTGCATAAAATCTGAAAAAAGTTAAAGATAGTTATAAGAAAATAATTACCCATCAGAATTTTACAATTTTTACATTTACGTCGTTATGCTACGACACTGGTTGCTACATCGTGTCATGCTACGACACTGGTATCTTCATTCTTATTTACAAGTCATCTGGGAAGTGTCTAAATAATAAATTATAACACACATCATTGGTATTTTAATATTAGGAACATATTTTGTTGACTTTTAATCATTAGTTTTGACGTGTAGTATGTAGTGTAAAACATGGAAAATAATAAAAAAACAAATAAATAAACTATAAATTAAAAAAGACATTTAAAAATGAGTGTGTTTACTCATTGCGGTACTTTGCCTAATAAGACAGAGACGGCGTGATTTAAAAAAAATATTGGAAAAGATCTTTTATTCTGTAAACTCTTCTAGTTAACTGTTTAACTATTATAGTATAGACTATTATAGGATGGCCAACATTTTTGGTAAGAGTACCACTAACCTGCTCAAGCTTTACAAATTGTTCGAAATATGTTATAAAGATCACGATTATTTAAATATTGATATTTTTACGGCGTAAACCCTTTTTAACGAATTAGCTTTGTATCTTAGCTGGTAATTAAGGTGTGTACCCCGCACCGGATACAAGTCCGGTGATTGACTAAGTTTCCGAAACCAATGAACCGTTAATGGACACACAACGGTTATCCGCAATGAAATAAGGCAATAAACGTTTCTGTCACCATTACCCAACAATCCTCGCACAATCAAATAGCCCATGCATCCTTTCGTTATCCATCGCAAATAGGTTCATGTTTTAGAAAACTTTAAACTGATGTGATCCTTTCCATATAATAGGAAAATAAAGTAATTGTTTATAATATGCTGTTAGATTTTTAAGAATATTAATGTACAAAAAGGGCTGAATGCAACATACATCAACGAAAGAAGATATAACACAGTATTATTAGTCTCATAAAAGAAAATCTATCTCATAAATTTCGAACTTTTATGGGTAGTTGGCTCTATACGCGACACGTATATAAGCAGACTTAAATTCGTTGAATGATATGAGATTTTTAAGAAGAGTTAAAGGCTGTACAAGAAAAGATCTAATATTAAATAAAGACATTGGATAAATTTGTGTAAAAAATTTTTTTAAGTGTTGCGACGCCTTTGTTAGTCCGTAGTAATAATTCTATCGGGTGGTTGTTCCCGAACCACGATCGGAGAAGCAGTCAGTAAAAAGAGCAATAGTTTAGACACCACCGAGTGTGGACGTCACGTTTAGTTTTGTTTAGAGTGCTAACTCTCTCTTATATTTTAATTACAAGTTAGCAAACGCCGCTTATTATTATTTACTAGTTACTTAAGTTGATTAGTATCAAAGACAACGTGCTTAGTTCATATTCTAGTTAGTTACCTTTAACTGTAAATAGTGTGTTTGTGTTTCGCGGTGGACTCGCAGTGGACAGAGAAATCGGCGGTTTAAATAGGTGAGATAAAAACTTTACGAAAGAACTTTGACCCTATCTTATTTTAACAATAGTAATAAAGTTATCCATATTTGTTAATTCTTTTATTCTTTCATTCCCACATACTTCGATGGTCCTTCGACCTTTAATTTATTGAATTGTTAATTGCTTCTTTATCTTCTACCAGACATACTTAAGATGTAAATGAATACTATCTATACTATCGCTATAAACCACAATATAGTAAATTATGAAGGTAAATGAAAACAACAGAATGGAAACGAAAGACAAAAAATACTTAATTATAATCCAAAAGACAAGAGAGATGTGGGAAAACCTCGAGAAAGATGGTCATAATACCCTGGTGAAGACGGAACATGCAAAGGTTGTAGCGGACACCTCTATAGTGACGAAGTGAATTCTAAGTAGTAGTAGTAGTAGTAGCAGTGAAAAAGAAGTGCCTCTTCGGCTGGTTTGTTTTATGAGAAAGACAAGATACTATTAACACTCATGATTAATTGTTTTACCCCTCGATAATTGTGAGAGTTTTGTCGCGGACTCATTACTCTTGCTCGTAGTCGTTAATTCTATGAGGCGAGCACAACCTAGTGGGAGAAAAGACTGGACATTCCGAGGATCAAACGACACCCAGGTTTCATTAGCCTCCTCCAGTAAAGCAGGACTTTGACCGAAGTGACTGCTGACTCTCTAAGTTCCCAATCCAAGCTTTCACAGTGTTACGGCAGCAACAAAAACAAAGAGGCTACAGGTGAATATTAGTAGAATAAAGTATATGAATTTATAAATGACATACATGTATCCCAACGACCTAGTGAGCAAAACAAATACGTTGATCACAAAAAGCATAATCACAAAAAGAGAGAAACTTCTTCCATCGTCCAAAACATGGACGATGAAAAAGTGCATGAAGAGCGTTTAGCTAGCTTTAAAGGTAAAATACTTGGGCATATTTAAATACTAAGTGGAGGAAAACATAAGAACATTAGGAGTGCCAAAGTTAAAAACCAAATGCGAAAGAATAGAGACTCGACCTAACATAGACAAAACTCACAATACCTTTAAAACCAATTACATAACCGAATGGAAGCTCGGTTAAGGAAGTTATATTACCAACCAAACTTTAGAAAAAGTATTACATCTTTAGCTGCAAGCTGAGCATACTCTGATTTGAGACAGATTAGAGCTGGTGTCCCACAACTTAAGACCACTTCTGTAGACCAGAGATACCCCGACCTAAATTAATGTAATACTATTGCCACATTTGCTGATGACATGGCAGTTATCTCAGTTGGACCTGCACTGATCTCTGATCTACTCCTTAAATTAAAGCATGAAAAATCAAGCTGCATGAAACCAAATCGATTCATATTGATTTTACTAATAAAAGGAGACAATATATCCCAATCAGAATAAAAATGAGATTCAAGTTCTACATAAGAATACTCCAAAATATCTGGGCATGACACTTTATTCAATAGTCAAGTCAGCACATGTTAAAAAGAAAACATAAGAGCTTGGAATCAGATATAAAAATGTATTATTGTTTGGATGTGACTCCAAATTATCCACACATAACAAGTTGCTGCTCTAAAGTCAAGTTCGCAAGTCTGTTTAAAATTATGACATACAACTATGGGGTTGTGTCAGCGAAATAAACATACAGATAATCCACCGTTTTGAGAACAAGATATTAAGGAATATCATTAATGCTCATCGGTACATTAGAAATATTAACACCCACAAAGACCTGAGGATTGACACCGTTAGACAGACTATATTTAAACACGCTCGGAAAAGTCAGAACCACGAAGATAGGCTCCATCGTCACGTGAATAGAGTCTCTCCAGTTACTTGATAACATGAACCCGACCAAATGACTCAAGACAATTAAACCGTACGAGTTCGTGTAGTGGGGCGATATAACAAAAGCAGAGCACAGCTCGGTAGTGTACACGTTGATCTTAGTGTAAATAGGCGATGATTGATAGGAACTAAAGAAATACTGATGGGTAAATTTTTATCTTTGCAAAATTTAGTTAATTTAGGTTAGAAATAAGTCAATCATTGTTCTCATCAGTGAACAGATTGTGATATTACACCGGAAGGAGCATAATAAAAAAATAACTGGATGGACCTTTTTTACCTTTTACCTTTACCTTTTTTAATATCACTGGATGAATATTTTCGTAACATTTATCAGTTTGTTCTTCTAGCTAGGGTAAGACTCCTTACGTTTTCTCTTTCTTTGGTTCTAATATCCGAAAGATCGATTCGCTAATTTTTCGTAAAAGTACCACAATAGTCCAAATCGGTCATCTCAGCTGTGCGGGTGTATTAAACTGTGTCTCCGGAGCAAGGACCTCGCCGAGCCACGCAATCCACTTCGTCGCCGCCGCCACGGACAAAACGGTTTCCTAGCAACCGAGAGCTCTCACCCCGGCGAATGCCATGGCAACGGTCTGGGTGTATGATTTTCGTTTTATTTTGTTATATACGTAGAATCCAAGCGTTAGTCTTTCTCTACTTGGAATAAATAGCTGGAATCGATAAAAATTCCTTTTATACATAAATAATAGTCGGCAGGTTTGGCGGAACTCATTATATATGTTGTTTATTGCATTTGACTGCCTGCAAAGAGGAGCGTCAAAAATCAATTTAGATAATAGTACGAGGTGGGACGAATTATCCCTACAAGGGGATGTTTTATGTGAAAATAAAAAAAAAACAATTTAGGAATTTTACTTGAACCCAAACATTATATTTTGTACATAAAATCTAAAAGGTATTACTATTTGAAAAACTATAACTATTTTCATAAAAGATATTTAAATCTGTCTTATGATGCCCTATCCTCTGCTGGGTGTTTGCGATTACATGTATGGATCTCCCTTTACTCGTTGTATTATGTATAAGTTCTCTGACAGTTCGGAAGCCCTATTCACCTAAGCTAACCAAAACATTTGCTTTATTCATATTCCACCCTCGAGTCGTTTGCCCTCGACCGAATTTTTGTTAAGTGCTCCGTTTTCTGTATTTTGTCGTGGTTCACATATAGGATTTCTTCGTTGGTTATTCATCTCTCTTTAAATTCAAAGGCCTTCAATTTATTGAGTTCTTTGATTTTATTTAAAGTCCTCGTCTTCATTCCGAAGAGACACTGCAGCCATTTTTTATTCTGCATTTTATTTCCTTGCTTCTAACTTCTCCTTCAGTGGGCGTGTATAGAACCACGTTAAAGAAAACACGTGGAAACACTGTAAAAAACATGACACGAGAAAACTGAAATGTAGTGAAGTAGAAGAAACAGTCAGCAAAACAATAAATAGAAAATTCAAAGAAATCGATAATACAACGGAAAGCACAGAAGAGAAGATAGAATCCCTTAATAAAACGATAGACGACATTAAAGACAATTTTATGAAGAACGAAGAAGGTAAGAATAAGACATATGGATGACGACAGAGATTCTGCAGCTGATGGAAGAAAGAAGGAAAAACAAGAACAATAACTCTATGTATAAAACATTACAACGAGATATACAGAGAAAGATCAGAAAAGCCAAAGAATACCAAACTGGAGAAAAAATGCCAAGAAATCGAAATTCTACAAAATAAATACGACGACTTCAAAGTGCATAAAAAGGTAAGACAAATTACAGACAAATGTAAAAACAGAAGAGTAAGCAAACTTGTTAATGTCAACGGAGAGATAATCGTGGACAAAGAGAGTATTGATAATACATACCTGGAAAAATTACATACGAAATTTATTTTTTGATGAGAGGAATACCTACAGAAACAGGACCACCTATACTAGTGGCAGAAATAAGAGCAGCCATAATATCACTAAAAGAAGGGAGAGTTCCAGGACCAGACGGAGTACAGTCTGAATTTCTTAAACTTCTTGATGATGAATCTTTAAGAATACTATGTAAAATCTTCAATAATATCTATGACATAGGCAATATTCCAAAAGATTGGATAGTTTCAGAATTTATTACGTTAACAAAGAAACGGGAAGCGAAAAAGTTCGGAGAATATAGACTAATAAGTCTAATAAGTCATACACTAAAACTTTTTCTTAAAATTATACATCGCAGAATATACAAGCTATGCGAAGAGAGAATACAAGACAAACAGTTTGGATTCATGAAAGGCGTAGGTACGGGAGATGTACTGTTTAGTCTACAGGTATTATTAGAAAGATGCAGAGATATGACTTGCGATATCTACACCTGCTTTTTGGACTACCAAAAAACATTTGACACAGTTCAACACCGAAAAATGATGGATGTTCTAACAAAAGCCCAAATAGATGATAAAGACTGGCGTATAATACAACATTTATACTGGAATCAATCAGCCACAATAAGAACAAATCTTGGAGATGAACCGACAGAAGCGATCCAGATTCTGCGAGGCGTTAGACAAGGATGTATACTTGCATTTGAAAATTAATGTGTGTTCGAGATGTGGTGTTCTTCACGCATATTAAGAGTTTATTAAATAGACAGATTTACCGATGAAAACAATCTGCAAGAATGAGTAAACATCGCTAAATAAGCATAAACATAAAACGAAGTAAACTAGAATACCCAGTTCACATGGTGTACAAAGAAGAACGAAGTAACAAGGATATTCTGGCTCCACAATCTATGAAAAGAGGTCTACGAAGAAGAAAGGTATCTTAGCTGAACAGTCTATGAAAAAAAGATCCATGAATAAGCATAAAACTGGCTGCACAATACAAGAGAATGCTTTAAAATTATTATTACGGGACTTTTTAGGGAAATAGTCAATACAATCGGCATAGCTATGTTAGCATTCAACATCTCTAATGGATAGCCACTATAAGGGCACCAGTATTAAAGAATAACATCAAATAAGCATTATCATTATTATTAAACAAACTAGGCATTTAAAAAACCGTTTAAAACACAAATTTCTAACTCGGTTAACACCTTGTCTAAGAATTCCTACTACGCCACTGTCTTATTTATTAAAATATTGACACAATGGCGTTTTCTATCGGAGTCAACGTTTAATAATCGAACAGAAGATAACCTCATGCATTCTTAAAATTGTTTCTCGAGATAAAGTCAAATATTTTATCTGAAAAAGGGCGTGGGTGCATTATTAAGTCAAATATATACTTAACAATGCTTTCTCGAAAAGAAACACATCAAAATCTTTCCAATAATAGGAAAACCGCATGACACAGGTTTATAGTAGTAATATACCTACTAACCTCGATTTTTATCGACGCACTACATGTGGCTAGTGTGCAGATATTGAAAGTTGGATAGGGAAAAAATATTATGTCAGTAGGTATGTAAACCGAATTGTTTACCGTTGTTCTACGAAACTGGTAAAAATGTCACTTCCAGATGCTAGATTATGTCAGAAGTTTTCTCTCTGATCAATTTGGTTCCAGTCTAGTTCACTCGTTTATAATGAAAGATGTCCCAGCTTATTATTTATAGCTAACATTAATCAGAGCCGTACTTATCTACAGATCTGCTATAAACTTTGATGTATAGATTAATGCCCTTATAGGGGCCTAAATAATTGTGTTTAATATGCAGACAAAAAAATGAGGAAGTTTTAATTTGTAAGAAATTTGTCTGTCAAGAAGACAATTTCAACTGCTTTCCTACTTTATTCAAGTCGAAAATATCCCTAATCTACTGTCTGAACTCTAGATCAGAAGGAAATTTGACTACAAAAGACAAAAACGCTACAGCAAACAAACATAAGGGGGAATAAACACCAAATTAGATTAGAATAAATATGAACATATAAAAATTTCTATTAGTAAAATCAGGTTCTCATTTTATTATTTGGTAAATATTAATACCTGTATCTATTACAGGTGTTTATTTATGTTTAAACTGGATCTGGTTCTCATTTTATCATTTGGTAAATAATAATGTGTCTAAATATTCTAGTTTTTAATAGTCGAGTTTTTTTTGGTTCCGATATTAAAAATTAAAAAGTTCCGATTTGAAAAAAAAATGGATACATTTAAAAC